>NC_066298.1:10932500-11547500 GCF_905404315.1 Leptidea sinapis
TATCTCCTTTTTTATAGAGCAGAATAATGTTAGACTCTGTCCATTACTGAGGTATTATTTCAGTGTTTAAGATAGTGTTAAACATCTCTGTAAGGACAGGTATTAAGACTTCCTTGTAATGTCTCAGGAATTCGTTGCTTATGCCATCAGGACCCGGTGTTTTATCTACTCTTTGGTTGACTTTAGCTTTTTCGACTTCAGCTTGAAGAATGCTAGAATGTTGCTTTTGTACAATTTCTTGTAATAAGATGTTGCAATTCCCAATATGTCGGTTCGGCGATGATTCTATTTTCCAGTATCATCTTTCATTTTAACGATCCAATCATTTGAATTCTTCAATTCTTTGTATGCTTTTTTGACTCCACCCGTTTTACTTATATACGCTTCTATGATTTCCATTCTACTTTTTTTCTTATCCTTCCTTATGCTATCTTTAATTTCTTTACTAATCTTCGTTAAATGTTTTCTTCTATCTTGTGTATCTTTGGCTTTGATTAAGTGATTTCTCTCTTCTAGCAGTCTTACGGTATTTTTTGTCATCCATTTTCTTGGTTCATCTTTGGTATTTGCATTTAGTTGTATTTGGGTTTTTATGGTGTTTCCTATCCAGTTGTATTTTTCTTGCGTAATCATCTCCTTTGCGTTAAATTGAAAATCTATGAATTTGTCCTTTAGATTAATTGTTATTTGTTCTAACTGATATTTCCCGAGCTTTATATTTCCTGGGCCTCGTCTTGGTCTAGACTGTTTTGGTTGATTTGCTACCAGTTCTGTTCTAATTAATCTATGATTAGTGTTAAAGTTCAATTTGTTATTGACGGAGAAGTTAGTGAAGTAGCTATTTCTGTTAGTCATTATAAAATCAATTTGATTTTTTGTTTTACGATCAGGTGAGATCCAGGTCCACATGTTTTTATTGTTTTTTTTGAACAGAGTATTTAAGATGGTTAAGTTGTTTTGTATTGCAAAGTTAGTGATATGTTCTCCATTTCTACTTCTAGTTTTGTCACTGTAGTTGTATGGTCCTAGTACCTTTTCTTCTCCTGGGCGCCTATCTCCGATTTGACCATTACAGTCTCCCATTATTATGAGGTTTTTATGGCCATGCTCTTGGATTGCATTGTTTAGATCAAGGTAGAATGTGTTTATTGTTTCTGGATTAGATTGTTCAGTTGGAGAGTATATTTGTAGAATAGACCAAGGATTTGTATAACCAGGTAATTTTATATTCAGCATGGCAATACGTTCCGAAATACCTACAAATCCTTGGGCTCATCGTCGTTGGGCATCCGTGAAGGCTCGGTGTTATTTTTATTTAGCAATACGTAATTCTTTTTGTAATTATTCAACATTAACACACACAACTATCGCAATTTTATGAAATACACAAAATATCTTTGTTAAGGACACAAAGTTATCGTGAATAGCTACATTGTAATGAAAATACGGTTGAAGTATTAAGTTTTTTCAAATTGTCATAGCAACTGCTGATGGGACTGCCGCGCCACTGCAGCGCCTCCGCTATGTTCGCGGCAGCTCACACAGATGGCTTTGCGGCCATCATGCGCAAGCGGTGCGCTTCTACCATGCGCCGCATGCGCGACAGTCCCAACACCATACTGCATGCGCTGTCGGACCGGTGGGACTCCCCGATGCTGGATCGTTGGATACGGCTGCATGCAGTCGTATAGTAATTTACCGTCATCATCGGGAGGTCCACCCGGACCAGCCTGTTATTTTATTTTTTTTATTTTCTAAATATCTGATTTAATAAGTAATTACTAACACTATTTTGTAAGTTTGCAAACTGAACTAACAAATATGGATGTAATCTCATGAGTGAATCCAAAATAAATGATTATTATTATAGCAGAAAAGAAACAATTTAAATGATATTTCATCCAACAGAACTCGCGCCAAAAATTTTATTGAGATCAATTTCGCTACGAATACGATTAGCCGGTGTACGAGTGGAACATCGCACATCGCGTTGCGCCCTGTCAGCAGTTGCGCTGGCGCGTGCCGTGTTTCCACATTTTCCCCAGTTCACGTTCGAGCATCAATCGGTTCGCGTGTGCTCATAACCATTTACTATTATAACCATTTAGACTAAGTTCAATAAACTAATTATTCTTAAATCTAGTTTAATTTATGAACCAAACATAAATTAATCTGTACGGCAACCAGAACACCGTACATCTTGGTCCTTCGAGCCATTTAACCATTATTAAGATCAGTGACCAAACGTGGTGTACATCGTGGTACAGCGTGGAGTAGAACGCGGTCCTTCGAGATTTAGTCGTAAATCGGGACTGTCGCGAGTGAATAGTGAACACATGTCAGTTAACCTTAATTGTGACATTTATACCAGTGCATTTAATTAACCATACCATATCATTAACCATAAACCATTACCAAAGTGCTTCGAGAAAAACCAGACAACCACGCGGCACTATTCAGAGTGAGATCTATTATTTTTTTACATATTTCATAATTGTTACTCTACAATTTTAACCATGGAAGCTCTATTAACAACCCAAGAACAAATAATGTCAGCAATGGAAACCCTTCGAACGAATTTTAAGAAGGATGGGCCGGAGCGTAAGACGCCTGTCTATATTGAAAAAAGATTAAATACTTTAGATGGCTATTGGAGTGAATTCCAAATTAACCACACGAAATTGCGTGCTGAATATGAGGATCCAAATCATAGTTACTTTAGGGATTTTTATTATCAAAAGGCTCTACAATTTTATAATGATTTGAAAAATCTTATAAGTACATTCAAAGCAACTAAATCATTATTAAGACCAGCAACCCCACTGTCTTACGACTCAGATCGTCAGGTAACACCAATGTCGCCTGCCGAGGGAAATTCGTATTCCACATCTAAGGAACACTTGACGTCCCAGAATAGTTTTAGTCGAGGTGAAGATATGCTACGAAAGCAAAAAAGTAATTTTAAAGCTTTAAGCGCCATTGAAGCTGTGGATATAGAAGACATATCCGAACCTTGGGAGATTGAGGATGTCTTGACCAAAATAAGGTCGAGGTGGTCGGTCATCGACTCTCTGCATTGGGAGATCGATAGTGAAGGAATAGATAATGATGAATACGAGGCAGCCTTCAGTGCCTACGAAAATAAGTTTGAAAACATGCAAAAGGTCTTAAGATCAAAAATGTATTCTATTAAATATAGGGAAAATTCTACTCCTCAAATGGAGATACCAACATTTAGTGGCAATTATCAACAGTGGTTGTCATTTAAGGATTTGTTTTGTGAAACCATACACAAAAACAAATCCATACCAAATGCACAAAAGATGCAATTTTTAAAAAATAAATTAAGGGGTGAAGCCGATAAACTGGTACAGCACTTAAAAATTAGTTCAGACAATTACTCAATTTGTTGGGAAATTTAAACCACAGATATAGTAACATGCGTCTTATTTTTAATTCGCATATTCACATATTACTGAATTTACCAAATCTGCAACAACAGTCAGCCGCACTTATTAAAAGATTGCACGACACCACTAATGAATGTCTGAATGCTATTAAAGCAATGGGGGTCGATATAACATCTTGGGATCCACTAATTGTTTACATTTTAGTCCAAAAATTAGATACAGAGACTCATAACGACTACATAGAGTCGCTACGGAACCCGAGGGATTTACCAACTATCACAGATTTTTTAAGTTTTTTGGAAATTAAGTTTACCTCATTGGAGTCTACGAAACGTAGACAAGATTTTCGGTCAAGTACATTCAATCCGACAGGCATTCATGAAAATCAGAAGAGTTCATATAAAATAAGAAACAATAATTATGTGAATAAAAATATTCAACATAAGGCGATTATTAACCAGTCATCAATTAGGTCGAACGATATTGCATTACAAAGGATGTGCATACTGTGCAAAAAGGAACATTCATTATTTCAATGCAAATCATTTTTAGATTACTCACCAGAAAACCGACGAAGAACCATTGAAAATAACAACTTATGTACGAATTGCTTAATAAATCACTTAGGCAAGGAGTGTAGATCAGAAAAAACATGTAGATTTTGCCAAGAAAAACATAACACACTTCTTCATAAAGCTTACATAACGTACTTACCAACAAAATCAAGTCAGCATGCAGTGGAAGAACCTAGAAAAACTAAGATATGCGTTTCTACCTTACCCTCACAAGTATCTCCAAAGCTATTAGCCACAGCGAAGATTAATATTGAAGCTGTAGACGGTTCCCACCACGTCATGCGCACTCTAATTGACCCATGTGCAGAATCTTCGTTGATAACAGAGAATGCAGCACAGATATTAGGCTTACCACGCATCAACCGAAACTGTTTGGTTGTAGGAGTTGGAGAGAAATCTATAAGCAGTAAGGGAGCTATTCAAATCACCATATGCTCATTAATTAATGACTTTAGCATTACCACAGAGGCGTATGTCATGAAACAAATAGTCGGCAACTTGCCTAACCAATCATTTACCAAACCAGAGTGGCCACAAATTAATAAATTAATTTTAGCAGATCCAGAGTTCTATTTGAAAAGACCTGTAGATCTTATATTAGGTGTAGAAGTATACGAACTAATCATACTACCAGGCTTTATTCGTAAAAGCGCAATGCAAGCTGTTGCTCAAGAAACGGAGTTGGGTTGGATCTTAAGTGGTGGTATTCAACTACAAAATAATTGCCATGTCGTCAAAATTGATTTAAAGGATATTAGAAAATTTTGGGAGATAGAGGACATTTCGGATAATGCTAGAGATATGAAAACTGATGATTTCTATTGTATTCAGTAATATCAATTAGAGACGCAACGCCAACCAGATGGACGTTACGTTATGAGATTACCATTAAAACCAGATTTTAAAGAAAAATTGGGAGAGTCCAGAACCAAAGCGGTCGCCCAATTTCACCAATTAGAGAAACGTTTTATCAAAAACATAACCATTAAAGAGAATTATAAGCAACTCATTAACGAATACATTGAATTAAACCATATGAAGCAATGTTCCGGTAACCAGACACCATATTTACCACACCATTGTGTGATACGCGCGGAGTCATTGACCACTGCAACTCGTGTCGTTTTTAACGCATCAGCTAAAACTTCGACGGGATATTCGTTAAACGATTTAATGTATAGTGGGCCAAATCTACAGAAGGATTTACTCACCCTTATTATTAGTTGGCGTCAATATGAAATTGCTTTTACTGCTGACATCGAAAAAATGTTCAGGCAAGTATTACTCAATGAGAAAGACCAACCTTTGCAAAAAATTGTTTGGCGTGACCATCCCAAACAACCACTTAAAAATTACCAGCTAGCTACTGTTACATACGGCACCAAGGCTGCACCATTCCTAGCTATGATGACTTTAAAACAGTTAGCCAAAGATGAAGCTCATCGTTTTCCTGAGGCAGCAGAAGTGGTGAATACCAGCTTCTATACTGATGATGTATTGCACGGGAGCCATGACCTTGAATCCGCAAAAAGGTTAAAAGCAGAACTTATAGCCCTGTTAAGTTCGGGTGGATTCAATCTCAGAAAATGGTCATCTAATAAACTTGATTTATTTGATGTAGATACGGAGAACAGTAGTAATGATCACACATATATTTTCAAGCACCAAGAGTCAACAAAGGCCTTGGGATTACAATGGAAACCAAGTGATGATAAGTTTACGTTTAACCTCATATTAGAACGTTAAAGCTTACCAAACGCACTTTATTGTCTGATATATCAAGAATATTCGACCTACTTGGTTGGTTATCACCTGTTACAACCAAGCTTAAGTTGTTATTCCAGGAAATTTGGTTACTTGATCTTCAGTGCGATGATATATTGCCAGAAACCATTATATCTAGATGGGATACCATAAGAAATAACTTAAATAATAACATAAAGCATATTAATATACAACGTTGGCTACAATGCAACGCTAATGACACCATTGAGCTTCACGGATTCTGTGATGCATCTGAAAAGGCTTATGCTTGCGTTATATACGCTAGGATTCATAAGAACGATCAAAACAAATCGTCGGTTGTCATCGTAGCATCAAAAACACGGCTTGTTCCGTCCAAGAAGATTATTTCGCTACCTAGACTAGAACTATGCGCCGCTGTTTTACTATCAAAATTGATAAAAACAACTTGTAAATGTTTGTCTAAATTTAATATTAAGATATTTGGTTGGTCTGACTCCACAGCGGTATTAGGATGGTTGAGCGGAGATCTTAATCGATGGAAACCATTTGTGGCGAATAGGGTCAAACATGTAATAGAACAAATACCGTCATCATGCTGGGGCTATGTACAGTCTAAGGACAACCCTGCTGATTGCGCAAGTAGAGGAATCACGGCTGACCAGCTAGTTCAGCATTCTATATGGTGGTCCGGACCAGGTTGGTTGCTATCGTTTGAGGAAAAAACCACAGAAAGTACACCCTACAAATGAAAAATTTACAGTACAAATGAGATTAAAATTTCAACACAAATAAATGTGTCTACGCTAAAATATAAAAATGACGTCATAGAAACCTTATTAAGCAGACATAACAATTATAAGCAAGTATTGCGGGTTATGGCTTGGATGCTCTTCGTTTCTCTATGAGATTGAGTAACAAACCATCATATCTAACAATACCAGAACTGCGAAAAGTTAATATAATTTTATTAAAATATGTACAATCATTGGAATTTTCAGAGGATATCAGATATATTAAAAAGCACAAGCGAGCGCATCCTAGGAGTAAGATTTTAAATTTGCATCCTTTTCTGGATGACCAAGAAGTTTTAAGAGTGGGGGGACGAATATCAACAGCAAATATAATGAATTATAACATGAAACATCCTATAATTTTACCACACAACCATCATTTGACGGATATGCTTATTGATTATGCTCATAGAATGACTTTCCATGGCGGGGCACGTTTAACGCAATCATGGCTTCGTCAACAATATTGGATTATAGGCGGATATAGTGCAGTTAAAATGAGGTTAAGAAAATGTATTATATGTAGAAAGCATAATCCTACGAAACATAACCAATTAATGGGTATTTACCACCAGATTTCGAGACCATTTTATCATACAGGAGTAGATTTTACAGGGTTTGTTGATATAAAGTCAGCCAAAGGACGAGGAATTAAATGTACCAAAGGATACATTGCTGTATTCATATACATGGCAACCAAGGCTATTCATCTGGAGCTTGTATCCGATCTTACCGCGTCTGCATTTATAGCAGCTCTCCGTCGACTATCAGCTCGTCGCGGAACTCCAGGTCACATGTACAGTGACAACGGAACCAATTTCATAAAAGCCAACAGAATGCTGCAGGAAGAGATGGTCAACTTGAAATCCTTAATAGACGACCAGTTCTATACGCAGATAACTGAAATGCAAATTGAGTGGCATTTTAACGCTCCGTCTTGGCCCAGTGCAGGAGGCCTTTGGGAAGCCCCAGTTAAAAGCCTTAAATACCACTTGAAAAGAGTATTAGGAGAACAAAGGTTGACATACGAGGAATTCTCAACGCTATTGGCTCAATTAGAGGGGACTCTGAACTCTAGACCGTTGTGCCCCTTAAATGAAGACCCAGATGATTTAGATTTCCTCACACCGGCTCATTTTCTTTCAAGTGGTCCAACATTAACCATAGTTGAAACTGAAAAGGATTTACGTACCAGATGGCAGCTCACTCAAAAGATATTTCTTGATGTGTGGAAGAGATGGCGAACGGAGTACCAAACACAACTGAACGCTCGGTCCAAGTGGCTTTGTACCCAACGCAATATGAAAATTGGCGATATTGTGATAATTAATGACACTAATCTCCCACCAGGCAAGTGGGCCCTGGGCAGAGTTGTGCATCCGGGAAACGATGGGTGGGTCAGAGTAGTAACTGTGAAGACCAAAAACGGTACTATCAAAAGACCTGTCGTAAAGCTATCTTTATTGCCAGTAGATCAATTTACAAACCAAAATAACCATGATACTAATCTGGATCCCGAAACACCACCAAAAGGAAATCCAAATCAGCAATCTGCAATACAACCAGCAACATCTAGACGGAGAAATAAAAAAGGAATTTACCACTACGCTACCATGATACTACTTTTGTTCACATTTTTTATATCTCCGTCGGAAGGGAACCATAAGGTTGTTAATATAAATCAAACGCAAGGTTTATATTTTGATAAGATATCAAAAATGCTTATCGGCCAAGATGAATGGAAATTAGTTGTTTATTATGATATAGAACCATATTGGCAAGGAATTACCTTAATAGAAAGATATATAGACTATTTAAACACTACGTGCACAAAACTATCAGGCAAAGTTCATTGTGAGTCTATATTATTACAAGTACGTCATAGTAACAACGAGTTGCAATTATACAATAACTTATTGTCGAGTAATAGGTTCCCAGGCGGGCACGCACGTCGTCGACGCGGACTTATCAATGGAGTGGGTTATGTTGCACATTCGTTGTTCGGTGTAGGTACTCGATGACCATTTCGCTGAACAATATAAATTAGATATAAATCTTGTAAAACACAACCAAAACCATTTAGCCAACCAACCAGTTGAATTAACTTTGGAAGAATCAGACATCAATTATAGAATCAGAATATAATGTTCTAAAGAGAATTAGCTCTTCAATAGACAAACAACACAAATTGTATAATCAATATCTTAACCAATTGCAAAATGATACCAATGACATCAAGACGCACATGCAAGATATAGTGACAACAAATGAATTTTTATTATCATCTATAGCCCTTAACGGTGTGTTGAGTAACTTAAAGGGGATCCAAGATATATTACTAGATACTGTTTCAGAAATTAATTATGGAAAATTAAATCTGCATCTATTGAAACCAGACCAACTATCCCAAGAATTGAATTTAATTTCAGGGAAATTATCAAAAGAATTGGCGTTACCAATAGACAGCAGCCATTCTGAATTACAAAAAATGTATCCATTATTAAAGGTAAAAGCGAGGATGACTACAGACTATTTCATCTTTGAAGTAAGAATACCACTTGTGAGTAGAGATACTTACGAAGTTTATAAAATAATTCCGATACCGAAGAAAGTTGGCAGTAGCATGGTCACCATAGCTCCCGTCTCCGATTACATAGCAATTAACTTACGTAAGGACGAATATGTACCTATTACTCACAATGACGTTGAAAACTGTCTACATGTGGACGCTACGTCACTACTATGTTTTACAAAAGGTCCTATTTTTCATTTAAAGCCAGAGGATAATTTATGTTGGAGGAACAAGGCAACAAGACTTTGTAAAACAAATTCTGTGTCATGTTCAGATCTATGGATGCCATTAAATAATATGAATAATTATACAGTGAAACCTGGTTAAGTGAGACATCAAGGGACCTGCAATGTCGTTTCACTTATAGAGGTATTCCACTTACCCAGTGTCTCAGATATACAGGTATAAATAAATATCTGTCTCATTTACAGAGGGTTCCATTAATAGAGGTGAGAATACAGGTTATTTCAGTTATACAGGTGCGATCATCTTTAATCATCGGTCCACATACCGGAACGTTTTTGTTACGAAGTTGCTTAACCCATGTTAGCAAACACTGTTCAAGTTCAGGATATTCTGATAAACGTACACGTTTTAGTTTTCCTTGTCCTTCAGAACATTGTGATTCAATTTTATGTTTACTCTGAATTATTCTACAAAGAGTAGATTTTGGCACATTAAATTCGGCACAAACTTCTTCGCGTGTCTTCCTACTTTCATAAACGGATATTAACTTCAGTTTTTCACGTAATGATAACGATTGTCGCTTTCGTTTTGACATTTTTCAAATAAACATCTGTATTATAGTAAAGCGAAACTAAAACTGAAGGTAATTGAAGCTCAAAATTTGTACTTACGTACTTGGAATTACGTGTGGAATTTGTGGGTAGAATAAGAATGAGTAAACAAACAATGTTATCTATGATGATAAATCGAAAGTACAAATCCCAGATATAGAGGTTTACCTCTTCCCAGTAACAGAGGTAATTCAGTGCCAAAGTGTCGGGACCTCAGCATGAGTTCCAGTTATGGAGGTTACTCACTTATCCAGGTCCCACTTAACCAAGTTTCACTGTATATACTTCTGTTGTGAGCCTACGACTGTGCGAATTATATGCGAAGACCATGTAACTTCGGAACGTCTCATTGACCCCGGCTTAATAATACTCGGTCCCTCCTGTGTCGTCAAGGGGAAGGATATAACCATTATCGCCTCGAGAGAGTTAAATAACAACATGAGCATAAGATCAGATGTGGTGGAAATAGATATACCACCAGTTAATCATATATTTAATCAAAATCTGTCGTTCCCTCTCGATTTGGATCCTTTAATAACAGATCATAAAACTGAGTTGGATAAAATAGGATCCAGAATTAGGCAATTGAAAACGGAGGCAGAGATTGGTAACGGGATGTCCTATCACGACGTGCACCATTGCGTCGTGATCTACTTGGTGATGGGAGCGGCAGCCGCTGCGGGCTCGTGGTGGGGCTGGCGGCGGTGGCGCGCGCTCCTCACCCCCCGCGCCCCGCTAACCCCGCCCCCGCCGAGGTGCTCCCGCAACCCGCGGTACGAAGCCTCAGCAGCGAGGCGGTCCATTATAGTGTTAGTGAACAATGTGCAAAAGCAGAGTGTAGTGATATAAAAGCAGTGTATAGTGTGAACAAATCTACATCTCCTATTGTGTTTAGGTATAGTTTTAGTGATGAGAATAGTGAAATAAAATAGAGACTGTACGTTAGATTAAGATTAATTGTTGACACCGTGTACCATTTTCATTATTCATGACCATTTCACCTTACTTCTCTAGGGGGAGCATGTACGAGTGGAACATCGCACATCACGTTGCGCCCTGTCAGCAGTTGCGCTGGCGCGTGCCGTGTTTCCACATTTTCCCCAGTTCACGTTCGAGCATCAATCGGTTCGCGTGTGCTCATAACCATTTACCATTATAACCATTTAGACAAAGTTCAATAAACTTATTGTTCTTAAGTCTAGTTTAATTTATGAACCAAACATAAATTAATCTGTACGGCAACCAGAACACCGTACAGCCGGTGCACCTGCTTCACGACGCATATATATTTGTTCACCTCGGGTCCATACATAACGCCAACCCTGACGGCGTCGTTCCTCTTTTGCCTTATGGAATAACTGTCGATTGAAATAAGTCGGACGTTCATTTATATGTATACGGGTAGGTATACCATCTGTGATGCCCGACGTATCGATGTTCCGCCGCATGCGTGCTCACTGAAGGACGTCGTCGCGCAGTGCCCGCCTGGACAGTCGGACGACCACGGGCCTCGGGCGTGGTTTATCATTAATCATTATCACCGCCTGTTGACGTTACTTGTCGACGCGCGCCCGCGCGTTCGGCGCTCACAATGTCTTGTACATCGAGCGTGGTCCCTATTTTCTTCGCGACGAGTTGGCCCAAATGAATAATACTTTCTCCTTGATGTTCAGGCAATCCCGAAATTTGAATATCATTCATCATGCTCTTTAACGTTCAAGTCAGCTTTTAATTGTGTGATAATTTCTTTCATTTGTGTACACTCATTTTCTAGTGTACGTTCCGACACTCGCTGCTCGAGTGTTGTCATACGCACCTCGACTCGATCGATTCTGTTATTGAACTCACCCATCGTTCTATTTAATTTCGACATTTCTTGGCAATGAGAGGACGTCTCAAGTCTGAGGAGTCTGATTTCGTCGGCCAGAGTATCGCAGGGGCTGGTTGTAACAACATTCTCCTTATTTATCACTTGCCGACCGTCGGTACTTAGCGATTCAGTAGCGATGGAGTGTTTATTGCCATCAGTATAACCACTTTCTTTAACATTCCTTGCAAAACCACTTTAAGATACGGGAGTTAGGGCTAATATTTGTACAAGCCCTTTCATCCCAATTCTCCTGTCCATGTGTATGGTAGTAACTCTGCCTAACGCCTGGACCGTATTTTAAAATTTAAGACGAGGGTACAGGACAGCATCTGTCGGGTCCGCTAATAATATTATGATATTTTGCTGTTATTTTGACAAAAATTATGTTAATTTTAGTGTTTATTGCCAAATTTTATATTTTTTATGAAATAAACTGTATTTCACTGTAAGAAAACAAAAGTTTTAAAAATAATCAAACATAACTTTTGATTTAATTTGTTATAGCGAATGAATGATTAGGCTAAATATTGCAGGAACAAGAGGCTCACCTTACTGACAGCCAACAGATTAACAATCATATTTTGAATATGATTTGATATCTTTTGAATAATAATTTAGATGGTGTACTGCAACACTGCAATGATAACGATAGATCAAAGGAGTTGATTTTTTGAAGTGAAAACTTCTCTAGCCGCGTTAGGCACCTTTTGGTAGGGAAAGATCTTTTAGATAGACGTTATCAACATACTCATGACTGGCGCACGCGAAAATTGTATAATCAAAAAAATAAATTTAAATATAATATTATAGTTAGACAGTTTTTGGATGGGTGAAATCTCATGAGTTCGCGTCTCTGAAATGAGTATACTCAGTCTGGCCATAAATACTGTTACAATTAAAATTAAACAACATATTACATTTGAATTTGGAATCTGTCATTTCTATATATAAGATTGTTCATTGAGTTTTCTCATTTTGGCGCCTACTTAAAGAGTGGGATCAATGAAGTTCGTTGAGTGGGATAATAAAGAGAACGGAATCGCTGTGATTGCATCACAAAAAGTAGGTATGGAGCAAAATGCAATTTATAAAATTCTACATACGTTTGGTATTAGTAAACTGTTTGTGTACCGGGCTATTAAAAGGTACAATAAGACCTCCTCTGCTTGTGACTGAAAAAGATCGGGTCGTCCACGTAGTATTCGTACGAAAAAGGTGGTCAAAACAATAAGGGAAAGAATTCGAAGAATACCTGTCTGAAAGCAAAATATTTTATCTCCGGAGATGAAGATAGCACCTAGAACCATGTCGCGTATTTACCGCGACTTCATCAGAGCTGAAGACTGGCCGTCGTCGAGTCCGATCGTAATCCGCTAGATTATGATTTATGGTCTGTTTTAGAGAGTACGGCGTGCTCTATAAAATAAACCCAATACTGTAGTATGTAAATAAGTGTAAAAATAAGTTCTTATTCATTCAAATTTCGTATTAAAACTTAAAATGTGATTATAGCATTATTTATGTTACACAAGGAAATAAAGACTTCCCTTCCATCTTAATATTACGAAATGTGATAGTATGCTTGTTTGTCCTTACACGTCCAAATGTATCGGCATACTTATGTGAGTTTTGACAGTCAGAGGACTCCCGGATCAAGAGCTATATTGATTTAATCCATCAGCATTTTCCTTTTTTTTCTTATATTCAAACTTTTTTATTTATTTATATTTTGTCGATATTAAAGTGGCAAGCTCTACCTTACTGGAACTGGCTGGATTTGAATCCAAGTCGATTGCCGCATGTCGTCTCTTTCTCTCTCACTACTAGGTTTATTTGATGAAAGATTGCCACTACTTAGAAAATTTTCAATCATATGCGCGCTCTCCAGACTTTGTATTATTGTTCCGAGTTTCTAAATAATTTCAAAAAGAGCTTAAATTCAGGTTTATAAAATAAACTCTATCATTGGTGATCAACATTTATTAGGTTATGATAAGTAGATATAATGTACAACATATAAAATTCATACAAAGTTATTGTCTGAGAGCAGTATTATTTACTAACTTAATAATTAATATGAAAATACAGATTGCAAAAGCAAGTCAAAATGGTAAATATAATTACAAAACTGCATTACTATACTAATATTATAAAAAGGTAAAGTTTATCTACTGAACTGATTTTGTAAATTCTGTTACCAATACAAAGCCACATTTTTGAGTGTCATAGGCCAAAGAGAATTTAATCACATATTGCCGGGACGGTGACGGGAGTGCCATAGAGAATGATGAAATAAATGTCGCTTGGGTGAAACGCGTAGCTTAACTTGATACGAACACAGTTATCTAATGACGTAATAGCAGAGCAAGTCATACCCCCTTATTCATAATAGTCTGCTAACTTAAAGCATTGCTAATTCTCACTATGTCTTTTTCTATTGACCTAAGTCAGAATGAGAAAAAACACTCCTAAGCGGCTGTTTTAAGTTAGCGGAGCATTATGAATTAGAGGGATAGACTATAATGTTAGATTAAGGATTGGTCTCCGCTGAGGTCCAACTAGATACCGCAGGCGTAGTCGCAAAGTGCGGCAACTAATACTACCCCCAAGTGGTGGGCGTACTTGAGCCAGTCTCAAACAATATGTGAGGTTGACGTGCCACATGGTCTGTTAAACAATTATAATTGAAAATAAATGATGGGTTGCGTAGTTAAACTTTGTAAAAATAATACAAAATCAGTATGTATTTTGTATTTTAGTAATTTCAATGTAAAATAACACAAAGCATAGATATAGAAGTTACAAAATTTGAAAGATGCCACGCAGACAAGCATCTTTACAAAATATAGCCAATACACACTACTATATAAAGTTGCCGTACTAAAAAAGCTATTGTTCTTAGGTATAGCTGTATTTAATTGGAGCGCAGCGGAGACCAATCCTTAATCCAAGGCTTTAATATTACATTAACCCGATTATTAAGAGTGTTTTTCGTGGTAATCGTATTTGCAAAATAAGTCGGAGAAAAAACGATCAAAATAAAATGTTTCTTACGAAAGCTACCTTCGATGAGAGACATTATATTATGATGTTTTCTATCTTAATATATATATTTATTTTGTGCATCTGTTGTAACTGAACTCCTCCTAAACGGCTGGACCGATTTTAATGAAACTTTCTGAGTGTCTGCAGGTGGATTCGAGAATGGTTTAGAATTCAGATTCACAATTGAACTACCTCCTAAACGGCTTTACCGATTTTGATGATTTTTTGTGTTGAGTGAATTTGAGATTGGTTTAGATTCTCAATTCCGGCCATATAATATAATTGTCCTGCTCATCTGTACGTTAGCGAACTCCTCCTAACAGCTGGACCGATTTTTCAAATTTAAGACGTGTGTACATGACAACGTCTGTCAGGTCCACTAGTATATTTATATATATATGTGGCGCTATAATGGCGATATTAAATGAACACACTGGTAGAGTTGTCTAATTTTAATCGTAAAAAAATAATTATAAAATTTAAAGTAAATAACTGAAATTTTGTAATTATTAAACAAACTTTATTACATATTTAGGAAACAAAATTTTAATCATCCTTACGTGTTCGCATTAGTCGGCACGAAGTATCAGTGCCTATGGTTATGTGCTACGCTAGCGCGCGGCTACTAGATTTTTTACAGGTTGTTCCGAAATGATAGGAAAATTGATTTATTTAGGTGAATTATGTATTGTATTCTAGAATATTTTTTTATGAATACGGTTTAGTAGTTCTACCCGTGTTTTTTTTAATGTCGCCCTTTTAGCGCCACGCTGCATATATGTAAGTTGCAGCAAACACTAAATTATAAGGTTACGTTGGTGAATGCGGTAGGGCAACACCTAGTTTTATATACTTTGCCCGTCAAAAGACATTTTTTGGTTTCTGATAATAAAGCTTCTGGTATTTGTGTATTATATAATTATTAAGTGATTTTATTACAGAGTTCTAGCTGTGGTTCTAGTGTGGAACGGAACAACGAACGATGTTCCTTGATGATCGATAACGATAATTGTTGAAGAAGCAATAAAAATACAGAATGAATGATATTTATACATGCATGGCCATACGTTATTGAACATTATAAAAAAGCACTTCTGTATAGCCTATTACTTCATTTCTGCATTTTGATTATATAACGCCTGACAGGATTCCGAAGCAATTTCGCACATCGCATACATTGCCCGTGTAGTAGAATCGTACTCTGAAAAAAATACATTTTTTATTAATTAATGATAGTCATATTTTTGTGTAGCAAATCATAATGCAAATTTTCTTTGATTAATACATAAAATACTTTCTTATAGGATTAAACAAGTGTTCTGAAGAAGCTGTTTCACCTGATTTCTGCCGCCGAATTCCACCTTCGCACGACACGCCACAACTTAGGATTTCATCCCCATCATCTGGATGTGTGGCGGTGCTCCACAGTGCGTTTTTCAATGAGCTTTCTTCCACGTACTACAGAGCTGTGGAATGAGCTTCCTTGTGCGGTGTTTCCGGGACGATACGACATGGCTACCTTCAAAAAAAGCGCGTATACTTTCCTTAAAAGCCGGCAACGCTTGTGTGATTCACAGACCGAAACACAGTAATGCTAATACATTACTGCTTCACGACAGAAATAGGCGTTAGTTCTGTTCGGTTAATTAGAACTGACAGATGGTCTAGTACCTACATACTTGTGCGAATTGTACTCACCCGTGTCATATGTCCTTTTTCCAAAAATAGATCCGTTAAACAACGGTTTCTTGTATGTCGCTACAGCAAGACTGAACAACATAGCGAAGATGCCGAATACAAGTGAGAGACGCATATTTCTGAAATAAAGCTTAATTTATAATCGAATTCAAATAATGAGAGGTAATAATAATTATTATTTTATGTCTTGAATTACCACCAGCTAAACGTCTGGCTCGTCTCGTCCCTCGTTGTCATAAAATCATTTTTCGCAATATAAACAATTCGGTCAATCACATTTCATTACATAATATGACAATGATTGTACCTAACTATGAGCGGGCGTGGCAATGACGTATGTATAGAACATACATAATAGTATTTTATTAATATTTAAGGTAAAGATTTGAGAGGTGTATTAAATTAAATTTTTAGTTATTTGATACTTTTCAGTTTTTGGAGTCGGTTTTTTAAACGTAGTTTTGTTTTTATTTTTTACGTTTTAGTGTCACTTAATAATAATATATAATCAACTTAAATGAAAACTCCAAAAAAAGGCGTACACAGAAAATAATTATGTCATCTAGGTAGACGAAAATTTTCATATTAAAGTTCATAAAATGAAAACTACTGGGCCAAACTATGTAAAATTTTTATGGGACCAAATGGAATCTTTCGCATCAAAAATTACGTAAATCGGATCATAAATCTTAGAGAAATCGGTGTACATACATAAAAAAAATACCGATCGAATTGATAACCTCCTCCTTTTGGAAGTCGTTTAAAAACAACTTTGCTGGGTCAGCACCTATGTAAATAGAAAATGCTGCATAACTACTGCTAACTAAAAAAATATGATAAAGCTTAAATAATTTATCACTGCGGAGCTTTTTTTGTACAGGTTGCTTGCTAGGTCGGTACCGTGGAGCCCCTTATCTAGCGTTAGGTAAGCATAAAATGTGCAAGAAATATATATTTCGGTTAGAAGGGCGCCATAGCTAGTTAAATTACTGGGATAATGAAACTCAACATCACATGCTAAGGTGACGAGCGCAATTGCGATGTCGCTCAAAACTTTAGGCTCAATCAAGAAGGGCGGGACCGCATTGTAATGGTCAGGAAAATTTCCACAACTTTTTCTCGTAAGAAAACTGTAGCCGGTCAAATGAAGATTGGATTGAATGAATTGAATTGCTATGGGCAAATACATCGAAATTAATAAAATCTGTAAATCACAATAATTAAAGTTAAATTTAATTTATTTTTGTTATTTTTTATTTAATTTAATTTATGATGATACTGGTCAGCAATATGGATGATGCCTCAAGTTACATCAATGGGTAAAAAACGGTTTATCTCTATTTCCGACGAAAGAAGTCCTATGGAAAAAAGTTTAATAGCAAAGTTGTAGGTAATAAAAAGATCTATAACGTTTGTTTTTATACTTTTTCACATAACCTCAAAATTTATGTGAAAAATTTCAAAAGCCAAGTAATTGATTTTCAATTTTATTTTTTTGTTCATTAATGTAACACGGAATCTTACGTTTTTAAAGTGATTAAGTATAAATTTTGATAAAATGCTCTAAATTGCACCTGTAAAATAATTCAGATTCGAGATATTTCGTTTCTTTGCATTTTCTAAGAGCATGTACCATGATAGTTGTATATTTTTTACACCATTACAAAGTAAAGTTTTCAACGAACAAAAAGCCCGCCAACTTTTATGAAAAATCTGATATGTTGACGTGAGAATGTTCGATTGAAAATTAGGGTTCTTTTTCGATAGTTAAGTAAAAAAAAGGTGAAAAAAAAAATATTTCAAATCAAAAAAGTTAAGGTATTTGGGATATGAAAAGGCAACTTCTTACCAAATTTCGTGGCAATTTTTTTCTGAGTCTCTGAGACTCTCAGTTTCGCCTCGTGTCGTAAACTTTTCCTTCAATGATATAGTATTGAGTTTAGTTTAGTGTTAATTCCGCCAATATTTGTCTTCAAACAATTCGACACGTGTCTCGCCTCTACACGAGGCATCATCAGGTCATCAGATATAGACTCGCCAAATTTGTGTCTCGTGCCAGAATTTGGCGTGTCAATATCGCGTAATTAACACTAAAGAATACTCAAAACATTTGGATAGTTATCTATTTTCGCAAAGTATATAAATGTTTAATAATTGTTTTTTTTTCAAAGATAACGCAAATATCCTTTCCTGGTATATTATTTTATCGAGGGAGTTACAATTATAAAAAAAAAATACTTTAGGGTACTTACATAATATTATACTGTCGTTGCAGCGCAACTTTGAAGTTGTTGTCTTAAGAGACGAAGATGAATGATGTTCTGATCTTAAAGGAGCGACTATTTATACAAGACTTTTAATGATATTATTTTATAATAGATTGCTTTCCAGTGCTGCTAATAACTCTATTACTCACTACAAGAAATATTAAATTGCGTAGAAATTGCAATTATAACAAGATTATTGCCTTTTACGAACAATATTCTTTTGTTCGTTAAAGGCCTATTTACACTGTGCTAGTTTCTTGCCTGTTACATTTATTATTATTATTTGGAGAGGGTGGGTATTCGTGTAGTCCTAATGAGTTCTAGTAACGCGTCCAAAGTCGAACAATAATGTTTTCGCCACTCATACTTCTAGCTCGTCGTAAACCCTGCCTCATTTAATCTTGACGCGGGTATTACAACAGCACCTGGAAGCAGGATGTAGTCGCCAAGGATGGTGTTACGCTTATGCATTAGTGGGCCGCAATCGCAGAGGAGATGAAGAGGCGTTTCATTGGCTTCAAGACATAATGTACAAGTTCTTCCGTATTTGATTCCGACCACGCTAAGCTGCCTGTTTAGGCGAGTGCGAAGTCCATGAAGCACCCTGGTGAGTTTGATCTTTGATTTTCATTGATCTTTTCTGCTCAGTGATAGGGGTTCAGTCGCGTTTCTATTGTTGAATGCCTTTATCTGTGCTTTGGAATGGTTAAAACCTGTTGAGTTGATCCAGGGTTTAAATGCTTTTTGTTGACATTGGTTCCTCAGGGTGTGAATGACGCTTTTAGGCAGTCGATAAATAGGTTCCGGACCATATTATAATTACCACACTCGCACAGATTACCGGCGTGAAGTAGCGGCCTAGCGCCGCTATGTTTCGTATAGGTTAGTGTCGAGGACCGGAGGCCATTGCTAAAATGCTACTTTTTCGTTGTATAGTGTCTTGTTTACTAATGTTTTTAAGTTTTCATAATATTCTTTTTTACTGTCACACTTTGTTCTATGATAATCTGCTAATGCTCTGTCACGCAGTATCATCATTAATTTAATGGAGTCTGTGATCGAAGGATGGGATTTTTTTTATTTGAGTTATTCTAATTGGTGCATATAGATTAAAAAGTGCAAGGATTTGTGAATTAAAATTATTTACCATATCATTGACATTATTTAGTGTTAACATGTAATCCCAGTTTATAGCCTGTAAGTCAGTGTTAAAGCTGACTATGTATTTAATAGGTCTATGTATAATAGTATAGGGTTCAATCTTATGTTTTTTAATATTAAACTCTTATCCAACCAAACAATGATCATACAAGGAAGCAACATGTCCAATAAATATATTTTTGGCTGTAAGATCGGAACTAATAATGTCGATCAATGTTTGTGTAGACTCTGTGAAGTGAGTTGGTGATGTAATCAATTGATTTAAGCCTAGGCACCATAGAAAAGTTTTTAGCTTCCATGACTTTGAATCGTCAGGACAAAGAAGATTTATATTAAAATCACCTGTCAAAATTAAATAGTCATGACTGGGTATTGCATTAATTACATCTGTAAGAGCATCAAAAAATGTGTCTATGTCCTGCCATGGGGGCCGGTAAGCTGTGCCAATTACTAGCTTCTTGCCATTTATAGATAGCTTGAGCCACATATGCTCAACAGATCTATGAAGTGGATCAGTGGACGGTGACAGGGTGTTTGCAACTATGCCATTACGAATATAAAATCCAACTCCTCCACCACGTGAACGTGTATATCTGGAAGACGTGGCTTGTGGCACAGTTTGTATCCCATGATATTTGGGGGTCGGGATTCTTCCCCTGATCTTAACCATGTCTCATTCACAGCTAGTATATCCAGGTCAAGCATATTAACTTTTGCAACAAGGTTATCATGATTTGTGCCAAGTACTATCTAGTATATTAGAAATGACATCAAAAAGAATTCTAAAGATATCAATTTTGAGAAAATAAATGCCTTCATATAGCTTAGATACGATTTTTATTGATAAATACTGAGAATTGAAAAATATCAATATTTTCTCGCTCGGCTACCTCTTCAACGGCACCCATATTCAGTGCGCTAAATGAAACAATTGTCGGGGATACAGTGCTCTGTGAACGGCTGGATCACTTGGCGTTACGTAAAGACGTCGCTTCATTGTGTGGTGGAAGTGTTCCGAAGAGCTGTTTCATCTTTTTTTTTATGGAATAGGAGGACAAACGAGCGTACGGGTACCTGTTGTTAAGTGAGCACCGCCGCCCACACTCTCTTGCAACACCAGAGGAATCACAGGAGCGTTGCCGGCCTTTAAGGTAGGTGTACGCGCTTTTTTTGAAGGTACCCATGTCGTATCGTCCCGGAAACACCGCACAAGGAAGTTCATTCCATAGCTTTGTAGTACGTGGAAGAAAGCTCCTTGTAAACCGCACTGTGGAGGACCGCCACACATCCAGATGGTGAGGATGATATCCTAACTTGTGGCGTGTCGTGCGAAGGTGGAATTCGGCGGCAGGAATTAGGTTAAACAGCTCTTCGGAACACTTCCCATAATAAATGCGGTAGAGCACACAATGAAGCGACGTCTTTACGTAACGCCAAGTGATCCAGCCGTTCACAGAGCACTGTGTCCCCGACAATTGTTTCATTTAGCGCACTGAATATGGGTGCCGTTGAAGACGTAGCCGAGCGAGAAAATATTGATATTTTTCAATTCTCAGTATTTATCAATAAAAATCGTATCTAAGCTATATGAAGGCATTTATTTTCTCAAAATTGATATCTTTAGAATTCTTTTTGATGTAATTTCTAATATACTACATTGTACTTGGCACAAATCATGATAACCTTGTTGCAAAAGTTAATATGCTTGACCTGGATATACTAGCTGTGAATGAGACATGGTTAAGATCAGGGGAAGAATCCCGAGCCCCAAAAATCATGGGATACAAACTGTGCCACAAGCCACGTCTTCCAGATATACACGTTCACGTGGTGGAGGAGTTGGATTTTATATTCGTAATGGCATAGCTGCAAACACCCTGTCACCGTCCACTGATCCACTTCATAGATCTGTTGAGCATATGTGGCTCAAGCTATCTATAAATGGCAAGAAGCTAGTAATTGGCACAGCTTACCGGCCCCCATGGCAGGACATAGACACATTTTTTGATGCTCTTACAGATGTAATTAATGCAATACCCAGTCATGACTATTTAATTTTGACAGGTGATTTTAATATAAATCTTCTTTGTCCTGACGATTCAAAGTCATGGAAGCTAAAAACTTTTCTATGGTGCCTAGGCTTAAATCAATTGATTACATCACCAACTCACTTCACAGAGTCTACACAAACATTGATCGACATTATTAGTTCCGATCTTACAGCCAAAAATATATTTATTGGACATGTTGCTTCCTTGTATGATCATTGTTTGGTTGGATAAGAGTTTAATATTAAAAAACATAAGATTGAACCCTATACTATTATACATAGACCTATTAAATACATAGTCAGCTTTAACACTGGCTTACAGGCTATAAACTGGGATTACATGTTAACACTAAATAATGTCAATGATATGGTAAATAATTTTAATTCACAAATCCTTGCACTTTTTAATCTACATGCACCAATTAGAATAACTCAAATAAAAAAAATCCCATCCTTCGATCACAGACTCCATTAAATTAATGATGATACTGCGTGACAGAGCATTAGCAGATTATCATAGAACAAAGTGTGACAGTAAAAAAGAATATTATGAAAACTTAAAAACATTAGCAAACAAGACACTATACAACGAAAAAGTAGCAATTTTTAAATATAATATTAATAGTAAAATCAAACAATCTAAACATTTATGGAAGAATATAAAAAAAGTAATTTTACCTAAAACTGGAAATGAACTCCCTTCGCACTTTAATGACCCTAATAAGATTAATAAACATTTCTTGAAAACACCTTCTGTTCCGAACACACAGCTTTCTTACATTACTTTTTTTGAATATCATAAATTTAATTATGCTATTTTTCACCTTCAGTCTATATCCATGAACAATTTAAAGAGAACTTTAAAATCATTGAAATCCAAAGCTGTAGGATGTGATGGCATCAGTTTAGATATGATTTTATTGTCTTTACCAAATTCTTTAGATGCAATTAAATGTATTGTAAATACTTCCATAACAACTGATGTTTATCCCGATAGCTGGAAGCAGGCTTTAGTGAGGCCTCTGCCTAAAGTTCCTAACCCTGCAGAGGTGAAGGATCTCAGACCTATAGGTGCTAGAGAAAGTGGTGTGTGAGCAGATTACAGACGACCTGGAGTAAATTATATGTTACCAGACACAATCAGGTTTTAGGAAATGTCGGAGCACAATGACTGCCTTGCTTGATGTCACTGACAATATACTTAGTTTGCAAGACAGTGGTCATTGTACTCTTCTTGTTCTATTTGATTTTTCTAGGGGTTTTGAAACAATAAATATAGATATTTAAATGCTATCAAAATTAAATAACAATGGATTTGACTTTGGTGCATTAAAATGGTTCAATAACTACCTTCGTGAGCGACACCAATTTGTACAGCTCTCCCACAACAATTGTTCTACCTTGACATCTGAGATTTTACCGTTTGCAAATGGAGTACCACAAGGTTCTATTTTGGGCCCCATATTATTTATTTTACACACAGCAGACATCAAAAACCACATTAGGCATTGCTAGTACAAATTTATATATCTTGTAAGCCAAATGAAATAGATAACGCGGGCCAGTTGCTTAACGATGACCTTAATAGTATTATGTTGTGGGCCCAGAAAAACAGCTTTTGTCTTAATCCGGTAAAATCAAAATACATAATTTGTGGCACCAAAAAACAACTTACTCGCTTAAAGTCTTCACCTAACATAATCTTGATGGGTGAACCCATTGAACGTACAGCGCATTAGGTATATTCCTGTAATGCTAGACGTAAGGGTTGTAAATAAATAAATAAATGAAAATACATACGTAGCACGTAGTCTTGGTCTTCTTCTCGACTGTAAACAGGGATTCCATGAACACATCACTAACCTAGTCAGTAACTCCTTTTACAGGTTGAAAGTATTATACAGGATGAGACCTAATCTGTCGAAGGAAATGCGTATCCGCCTCGTTGAAAGTCTAGTTCTCTCAAAGCTGAATTATGCAGATGTCGTCTTTGGCCTGCGTTTAGTTTCCGTAACAAAAAATCTGATACAGATTGTCCAGAATGCGTGCGCCCGTTATTGTTTCAATATACCACATAGAGACCACGTAACCCCATTCTTGAATGAGCATTCAATGTTAAAAATGAGAAACCGGCGAAAACTACAATTGGCTTGCCTTCTATTTGGTGTGTTAAAATTCGAGAAGCCAAAATACCTTTATGACAAACTATCAAGAACGGCTAATCTTAGGTCCTGTGGGTCACGGCAATGTTCTGTTCAGATGATCATTGAGAAAGATCGATCGGCGTCATTTGGGGGTAGCTTTCGTTATTCGGCATCCAAATGTTGGAATAACATCCCGCCGCCCATTAGAAATTTAAAAAGTCTGCCTTTATTTAAAACGAAATTACGACAATTTCTACTACAAGAGCATAGAGCGCAAGAAAGCTTGGCTCAAGAAATGAGTGTAGGTATTATAGGTTAGGTTCAGGTTTGGTCTTAATATATTTATTAATATGTGAACGATTAGCATACGAACTAGGTAGTTATTTGTAATCATAGTAGTTTTTTTATATTTAGTAAGTATTTTCTGTCTGGTGCTGGGTAGTCCTATTCCATTTTACCTTGTTTAAAAATGTAATAATATTCTTAAGCCACGTATGATGAAACATTGTTTATGATACGTGTTGCCGTGCTCCCCACTACGAGTGGAGAGCAAGACGAAACATCTAGTTTATAAACAAAAGTCAACAGGTGTGGACGTGTTTTGCGCGAGTTTATAAACATGGAGGTAGTGTGATCCAACAAACAAATTTCAAAGCTCATAGAGCTTTATCACCCACGTAGTATTTTTTGGAACGCCTCAAATAAACTATAAAGATAAATTAAAAAAAAATGATGCTTGAACCGACATTTCTGCAGAATTGCATATAACGCAAAAATGAATGCTCTTGTGAATTATTATGTAAGCAGCAGAGAGCATCACTACCTCCTCGGGCGACATCCTGTGAACAACTGACAAGTGTGGACGGCCAAGTTTCAGAAACATGTGTTTATTGTACACTTGTTTAAAGCCACGTATTCACTAGTAAACATTTGTTGATAAACTGTTTATGACAAGCGTAAAGCCCTGTATTCATGGTAAACATTTGTTTAGAAACAGTTGATCAACATTGTTGGTGTGCGGCGAGAATGTTGCTAGCAACTATGTTTAAATCAATGCAGGTTGTCCACATGCCAGTATGGGTTAAAATGTTGCCCGAGAATTAGGATATTTAGGGCTTGAGAAATTTCTTCGAATGCATCGTTCTTTTTGTTTCTATCTTTGTATTCTTTTATAGAAGAATCCCATAATAATGGTCTTGATTGAAATAATTCTATTAGTTGCATTATTTTATCATTGCTCCACACTACTGCCATGTTTATAAACTGTTGCAAACACGTTCACACACGTCAACAATTGTCGCTGAACTGATGTTTACGCTTATCGGGCGAGAGCTTGTCAACATGACGATATCAACTCTGCAACACGCAGTGTTGCCAGCAACATGCTGACAGCAATTCTGCAACGCGTTGATTCAACTTTGTTGCTAAACAAATGTTTACCATGAATACGGGGCTTTAAACAAGTTTGCAATAAACACATGTTTCTGAAACTTGGCCGTCCAAACTTGTCAGTTGTTCACAGGATGTCGCCCGAGGAGGTAGTGATGCTCTCTGCTGCTTACATAATAATTCACAAGAGCATTAATCGAAAAAAAAAAGAAGAAAAGGTGGTGGATTCGAAACTATTTGTTGAATAGAAGTTATGTATTTAATGACGTCCGCGGATTTGATGGATCATTTCAGAACTTCACCAGACTGTCACCAACTGACTTTTGTTTATAAACTAGATGTTTCGTCTTGCTCTCCACAAGTAGTGGGGAGCACGGCAACACGTAACATAAACTTATCTGAACTGTTTATAAACTGTTTACAGAGATGATGAAACATTAAGAAACATTGTTTATGAACAGTTTATAAACAGTGTTTATTAACAAATGTTTACTAATGAATACGTGGCTTTATAAACAGTTTATCAACAAATGTTTACTAGTGAATATGTGGCTTAATAATTGTAATATGTTGTAGTAATGTTTTAAATTCAAAGATTTTCCTGTTACTTGTGTTTAGTTTAATGTTCGTATTAAATTTGTATGTTTATAGCGTATAAGTGTTGGGACAGTTACGAAGTCACAATGGCTCAAGCGGAAGATCGGCGCTGAGCATGCATAATATGTGTGCCAGCATATGCCGAGCTTGAGGTTATTTGCGGCTAACGTTCCTAGTCCTTTAATAAGTATGGTGTGTTTTATTGTTTAATTTAAAATTTAATTTAATTTAAGAATTTTTTTATTTTTGTGTTTTTTTAGCTGCAAATAAAATATTTTATTATTATTATTATTACTACCGCTTAGGAAACAAATGGCGCTCTGAGAGAAAAGAAGCGGCGCAAGAAACTCTCCCAGCATTCTTTTATTTGCGCTCTTTTCAATAAAAATAAACAATATTGTACTGTAATTTCTATCGCTAAAAAACAATCATAATCTAGTCCCAGGCTGTCTGATCACTTAGATATTCAGCTGTGTAGTAGTAGGATTTACGACAGGTATGGTATAACTTGTGAAATATGCAGAATCAAATATTAATACGTTTTGTCTCATACTAATAATAAACATCTATCTTTTAAAATGTACAACATCAGAATAAAAAGTTAGCCAACGCAATTAATACGTACGTACCTACTACACTTGAAGCAACGCACGGAACAGAAAAAACTAGTGGGCGTTACCCTGTCGCCACTATTGTGTACAAGTGTACCTACTCGAGGCTCAAGTGAGACCAGTCATTTGATGTCAAGTGAAGCATAATTATCTATAATATATAATTATAAAATAAATTCAAATACGCCTTATTGTACCATTTTGGACTGTAGAAATCATAGCCACAATAAAAATATGTCCAACGAAGGGATTTCCTATCATCGGTAATCATAATTTTCCGATTTAAATACAATAAATATTTTGTATGTGTTGTACAAAACATACAATTAAAAATGAACCATAATGTTACGACGCATGGTTCATTTACCTTTACGTTTAATCGACTTAACTTATGTTAGAATAATTAATGTAAACAATAAAAACATCTTGCTACTCAACTAGTGCATGTATGTACATATCGATATAATTTTATCGAAAGAAATTTTATCTTTATAAATTGTATCCAAGAATTGCTCTTTTCCATGCTTCATTCGATAAAGGTGTAAGTAAGAAAAATGTTATAATATGGCTGTGGTAATTGTGTACAAGAGAGACTACGATTAATTCTAATTAATAGTTTTAATTGTCTCTTAGGTAAAGACGAAAGTGATGGTATTTGAGAAGGATGAAAGGTTGACTGAGTGTACTATCACGATTGAAGATGAAAGGGTAGAACAAGTTACAGAATTCGTATATTTGGGTAGCATGTTTACAAGAAGCGGAAGATATGAAGGTGATATTGAAAGGAGAGTGACTGCGGGAAACTGTGTGAATGGAGCACTGCATGCCTTTATAAACGCTCAGACTGTGCCAATAGAAGCGATAATGGCTGTACATAATGGAATGCTTGTCACCACGTTAATGTATGGAAGTGAGAGTTGGGTATGGCAGAAGAAGCATAAAAGCAGAATTAAAGCAGTTGAGATGCGATCACTGCGTAGTATGTGTGGGACTGCCTGATAGAATTCCGAATGCGGTAATATGAGCGCGCTGTGGTTTGAAAGAGGATGTTGTGACAAGGACTGAAAAAGGAATGCTTAAATGGTTTGGACACGTGGAGCGAATGAGTGAAGAAAGAATGACGCATCAAATATATAAGGCAAGTATGTGTGGGCAAGTCGGTCGCGGGAGACCTCGTAGAACATTCGTCTATCAAATGGGGGACGTTTTGAGAAAAGGAGAGGTCCGAAGCACCCGCAACAGGCGAGCATGTATGAAAAGAGTAATGAATGTAGAGGAAGCGCGTGAGGTTTGTAAGGATAGAAGCAAATGGCATTCTATTGTCTCTGCCTACCCCGACGGGAACAAGGCGTGAGTATGTGTGTGTGTGTAAAGACAATTATTATTTAGCAAATATGTGTATGATTCCAGTTAAACTAAATAAGCGTTAATTTTTTAATATAGACAAGCAATTTTTTTATTATTAAATTTTAATATTTGACATTATATATTGAGTTTCCACCGATAAGGTAGAGTAGAGGAAATACGTCATAGGATTGTAAAAAATCGATCGAAAACCATGAATTCTGGGAATGTTTGCCATCATTGTAGGGTATGTACATCATAATATAAAATATCATAAGAGTAACAAGATTATAAATACTGCATCAGTGCGTATGCTTCTCTTTTAACTAATCATTCGTTACTTCTTGATTTGGAAATTTTCTTTCCGCACGCGCATGGAAGCTGTACGGTTTACAAAATGTCATGTCTTACTGGCTCCTGGGTTTAAACAGAATAACGATGAATACTTATAAAAAAAAGTCTCTTTTATGCGTGTATTGCTTCCCAGGTAAATATAATATGAATGTTGTAACTTTCCAAGACGATTCGTGTGTTCGCTGTGTAGATTTTATTTTAACTTGAGCTAAATATTGTCTTTCCTTTCAAATAAAACTTATATACTTTATCAACCCTGATTTCATCATTTCTAGTTTTCACTATCGATATGTTTACTCATTATCGTACAACACAAGGTATTTTGACAGAAGTCAAATCTATGGTTACAGAGTTCCTATTACTTAAAGTTTTTATATGATATTTTTCGTAATTTAAGAAAAAGTTCTGAGGCTGTCATAATCACTTTAAGAATATGAGATTAGCGTAATTGTATAAGTTCGAAATTGATGTAAATAAATTTGTAGTTATGTCATTTCGTGATTGTGAATTCAGGCCTATCATAAAGCCGGAATTAAGTAATTATGTGTATTACATGTTTAATAGATAAATGTGTGAGTTTGGCGACATCGGTGTCCATAGTAAAATGACATGATGCCACTTCTACTAGTTTTTTCTGTTCTGTGCAACGCACCAATAAAATTTTAAACGCAGGTATTAAGACGAGCACAATTAGTTTCTTGCCACTTCTCCTTATAAAGCTCAACATTTTACGAGGAGGAAAAATCTACCGAATAATCAAAGAATGTTCACCTACATATTATGCAATACTTACTAAAAGCCTTTACTTACAATTGATCATTTTGTTTAAATTTTCACCGTCGTTGTTATGAACACAGACACTAAATTAAAGTCTGGAAAAGAACTTCATCTCTAACCCCTAAGAAATTTAAGAAGAGTAGTTCGGCCAGAAATATTTTTTCAGGCATATTAGCTACTTTAACTGGCACTTTAGTACAGAACATAAAATTCGTGAGAAACGGCGAGGCAAACTATCTAACTGCTTGGTTCCATGAAGATAATGCCCCGCCTCACATAATGGTCCTTCGATAATGATACTTAAGAATTTCTCCATAGTCTATCTATTTTCAAAACTAAAAGATAGAGATTCGAAGGTGATGAAGCTGTGGTAAGCACAGGAATGATAACAATTCACTTCAATTGTGTAGTATGCAAAATTTATAAAATAGATATTTCAAGTAAGTTATGCTAAGAGACTGTAAAAGTTAAATAAGTGCTAAAAACAAACAATCTCTACATTTACCAATTTTTATTATTTAGGTACGTCGGATATAATATTATTATCATGTATATAGTTAGCGTACTTACTAGTGATATCACACCACATTTATTGAAGTTCCATCATACATTAATAAGTTTTAATCCCAAGAGGTTCGGGTCTATCATACACTCAATATGTGGTCAGTATCCAATAATCCTATAATTGAGTGGACTGTCGCCATATTCGAATTTGTCAGTATAAAATGGCGGGAGATTTCCTATTCGACGTCAGTTCTAAAGACGCCTTCGGTGATACCACTTGCAATAGCTACCACATTTTTAAGGTAGACTAAGACCAAATTAATATTAGTTCGCTGCTGAGTAAAAAAATATTATATATATCTAGTTTTATCTACATTTTAAGTTATAGTAAGTATTTTGTTCCATTATTTTGTGTATATTTTTGTATAATGGAATGTTGCATTTGTTTTAGATGAATTCTTTTATGAGATATCTCATCCTCGCCGCCGTCGTGGTCATAATTTGTTTTGTGAACAACAGTGAAGCCAATTATAAGAATGCTCCAATGAATGGGATCATGTTCGGAAAGAGGGGACAGTCAGGTAAATGGTGCTATTCTGTATACCAACTTAAGAAATCAATCGATAAAAATTTTTGCACACATAGTACCTACTTGTATTATTAAAAAGTAATTATCGACGGATACTTAACGATAATACCATAAATATCTTTACGCCGTAAATGCAAAAGAAATTTAAAAGAAATAGATGTTTCTTGACAAACTGGACTGGACAATGACAAAGTAAGATTCAAATATTATATAATTTTATATTTCAGATTATGACAACCGAGGAAAAGCATTTGCTGCGCTCTGTGAAATTTCTACAGAAGCTTGTCAGGCATGGTTCCCTTCTTCAGAAAATAAATAAGTGACTTCTTGTGACGTTCCAAATGTTAGAAATTAGATGCTTTATTATATAAACTCTTAGTATTTGATATGCTATTAAATCTCTAGTCATATTTTAGTTTCTTAGTTATCTGTTTTATGCATTTTCCAATTATTACGTTATATTATGTAACCATACTAATCACAATAAATTATAATATATAAAAATGCTTTCATTTATTAATTCTTGGATCTTTGGCAGAAATAATTAAGTACCTACTTAAGTAAGTAATTATTTTATTACAAAAAACAATTTATTAGGAAATTATTATCAATCTGTACTGAGTTGGTTAGCCGTGATAGATTAACACTGATACAACCAAACGAATGAAAGAGATGATTTCACATTTACAACAAAAGTATCTTGTAAATTTTCAATATTTATGGATTTTTCCTATATTGTTAAACATGATACACTAGGTAAAGAACCTACCTATTTATTCTGTTAGAATTATAGTATTGTTTAATAGTATTGTGCTGATTTCACTTATCAATCAAGTTATAAAACTTCCCTTGTGGGAAAATCTCGGTAACTTCAATAGAAGTATAATTGCTACGAATACTCGTTTTTGTAAAACAATTGCAAATCAATGTAGGGTAATTACATCACAATATTTTCTCACACAATTCAATTTCTCCCCGTTTTGTGATTCGTTGGTTTCATTGACTCGTTGTCGTCGCACGTCGCACCCCTCGTATCTTGTTGATATTGATATTACAATCATTTGACATCTGTCAAGTAAGCGCTATCAAGTTATCAAGTGTTTTTTTTATTTTTATTACTAATTCGTACTAGTCAAATGACGTATCGAAATATACAAATAATTTGATCAGTAAAATTGATAGATTTTTAATTTACCCCGAAATAAAATGGACGGTGAGAGTGTAGAACGAGTTGTGAAATAAAATTTGAGATTGTTGCTCAAACACACAAGAAAACCGATAAAATGACCACTAAGGAGCTCTATACTAAGGTAAAAATGTGATTCCTATTTTAAATTACTTTTTATTTTTTTTTTATTTAAAATTTGTATGACAGTACGGTAAAGTTGTAAACCCTCCTATATAAGTTTTTATTGCGTATAATGGTGTTCATTATTTCATGATAATTAATTATCACTCTCACTATCTATGTCAGCAGTATGAAATCATCCTGTTCACACATCATAATTATGGTTGATGCATATGCATTAAATTTATATTACCCACATTTTAACACAAGTTCACAAGCAATTTATTTTATACATTTCAAGTCTGAGTAAAACAAGAAACTTTGTCAAATAAAATAATATGGATTATCTTGTTTTGAATTAAGAGCAATTTTTTTTAAATATTTTGATGAAAAACATTGCAATGTGAACATTGCAACCTCTATGTTCAAAAATTTAATTGTCTACAGATTTTTAAATATAAATATATTTTTTATACTTACATTTTCATTCTAACAAGAATCTTGTTTGGTTGTAACAGACATTTAATTTTGTCAATAATCCAGGTTCTAACGGAAAATAATAATTATTTCTTGACTGGTTTTATTCACGATTTTTTTATTATTTTTAATATATACTTCAAATATAAATTTTACACTAGAATTGACATTCTAAAGTCACAGTCATCATAAACTTGACAAGTTTGTGAAATACGGTGGTCATATGCTAAAGTCGTATCTTGTTTCATAATTAAATTGTTATTTCAATTAGTTCCCAAAATATAAAGGGTCATACTTACAAAGACCACAATAATAGTCAAATCAACACATTTCAATACATTAGATACAATCATTCTTCAGGTACCCTCAAAATAAAATAATAAGAGGTAAATATTTGCTGACATTACCTACAGTTAAACATTTAGTTATGATTTCTTATGGTTCAATCAATGTTGTGCTGGGCTGGATAATGTATTGGTTGCATATAATGGGTCTATTTTGAATAAAATCAGTATGAGTGCACTTAAACTCTGTCTGAGTTTTAAATAGAGAAACAATTACAAAATGTTAATATCTACCTTTCATTGACAGTCCTAAGTTGAATATAGTGTTGATGCAGTTGAGTTTAAGTACAATAAATTGTTGTTGGATGACTTATTGTTGGTCATTTTGAATGAAAGCATTAAAAAAGAAATGCTGTCTGCATCTAGTGTTGTTCCAAGTCATTGCTGTATTAGATGGAGAAGCAGCCATAATGGAGGTCAAGGTTTGCAAGAAGAAAATTACTGTAACTAGTTATTTGATCTTATCATTGAACAAAATTCCATGTAGATTGCTTTGCCCAAATGGCAAGAAAATATTCTCTTGAGCTGGTACTTGTTGCCTATGCATGTATTTTATTTATATTTGGACATGGCTATCATAAATTAATAGGTTATTTATGGAAAAAACACCCAGAAATATTTTTGGATTAATTTAAAATTATTAATTTATTAAATTATACTACAAAGTATCTGTGATTATAATAAAAATTATAAATGATTCTTATAAGATTTAATTAACTATTCCACTCTCTACAACTTTCTATTTGAACCTACATTAAATTGTTGAAATAGTTAACATTAGTGTCCAAGTATTGTATATATTATGTATTAATTGTATAATACCAATGTAATTCAAATGAGAATTGGACTCGTTCATTAGTCCTTTTAGATGTGACAAATTGGCTATCATTTAAACTGGTATAACAAGATATATTACTCTCATAGAGAGAGCACTCTTTTTTATTGGAAGTTCCCATGTCATAAATTTAAATTTTAATCTGCTGCTTTTTAATTTAGCTGTTAACAGAAGATAATTACAAAGACAAAGCATTTTGTTGATTTTATGTCAATAAAATATTTTTGACTATTTACATGTATTGGTTAATATTAATGGTATTAAGTTGTCTTTGTGGAGATAAATGTCTTAGTGAATTCAGTGACCTGTACGGGTGCCACGTCTATCAAGCCATAGGCATTTACAAATGCTTGTGAATTAATTTGTCCATTAAGGTGTTCTGTATAGAGTATTTTATAATATTTATAATATAGGTAATAAAGTTATTAAATTATTACTATTTGAAATAAGTAATTACACATTGTTTATTATTTATAAACCTGCCTCATATATAGCTATGACAGGTATTAAAGTTTTCTAAGTATGTAAAAGATTTCTAAGTAAGCTAAGTGTCACGAATTGAGCAAACTGTCCTATGTTTAGTTTATTAACAGATATGAATTTACTTATTTACAATAATTAATATATGTAGTTTTGATATTTGAAGATTTTGATGAAACTATAATAATATAGCTTACACATCAGAATAACTCATAGGCTATAATTTATAAAGATATTGTGTAAATTATCCAAAATATAATGATAATTGTCAAGTAGGAAAAAATCTGCCATCTGCGTGCTACCCTGGCGTGCGCCAAAATGCACTACATCATTTGGACAAATATTTGAATGTTATCACGATGATGATAAACAACCGAGTGCGCGATATTATCGTGCGGTCAGGCGGCGGGTGAACTACTGAATATATTAAATTCAAATATTGCAATTTTAACAAGAGGTCGGCACAACATACAAGTTACATATTGTCTTAAAGCGTCGACGTTATATAACGACCGCGACGGGGGCAGCAGCTAGTACAATATTTTTGAAGTTATACTTCTTTAGGCACGTTATACAGGCAAAGGGTTCAAGCCCATACTGCCGTATTCGTTATTTAATAATTAATTGTCAAAGCCATCTTTGCAAGCTTTTTTAACAATATTGCTCTTTCTACAAACGTAGAATAGCACGAGCAAAAAATAATTTTAAGGATTTTTGCTATGTATAACTTATAATAAATAAGTATAACTTCTTGCTTGCATACATACATAAAGTACACACACACTTTTTTATATTCAAAAACTATTTTTGTTGCTCTATAGCATTGATATATTTTTCGTTTAATAAAATACGATTACGCAATATTTATAGAAAGAAGGTCATACTAATGTCTGCATTCAATGTTATTGAATTTGAATAATTCCGTGAACTATGCTAGAGGACAGCGTTCATCTATTAACCTTGTGAGCTGTCAAATAGTAAATACTTTCCTGTCCTATTAATAAACGAGCTGACCCAACTGACACTTTTCTGTCAATAGTAAAAAAATACTTACAGTATTTGGGAATAATGTAGCCTAGAAACACCGGAAATGTGTAAGTATGTTGCCATCGCGGACATTATATAGACCTTTATGAGATACACAATTCCATCATACATTCAAATTCCAATATTTTTATTCAAAATAGGATGTGACATCACTTATTGAAAGTCCAAAACTACCACCCATTCCAAAACGATTGCCTCAGACCTGAGAAGAATGGGCTCAACAAACTCAGCAGGATTTTTTCCATAGAAAAAATATGTTTAGAAAGTAATAATTTACAATTATTAAACTTATTATTTAATAGCCTGAGGGTGGTCGCTCCATTCCCAATGATACTACATGATACCACAGATCATTAAGAAAGTCAATTATATTATATTAACTCATAATATTACATTATTATATAAATCACACAAAGGTTTTTTAACAATTCTTTTAAACTTCGTCATACATTTGTTTTGATAATTTTCTGGGATATTATTGTACAAGCATACAGCCAAGTAGTAGGTATAATAATGTTGTTAACATTATGGTTATAACAGTTTCTAAAAAACTCAGGTGCCTATATGTACATACATAATACTATCAAAAATATTTTGAGAAGCATCAGTTAAAATGTTTATTCCTTTACATTTTGCTCTCAATTAAGGTTTAGGGCTTAGGTTATTAATAGCGCGAATAGCCATCTTCTGCAGAAAATCTAGTAAGTAGTAGGTACATAAAACGGCGTAAGGAACACCTTATTATGTAACAATAATATACGTAACGTATTATTATTATAACAATAATATACGTAGTTTCTAAATTGAATAATTCATAATTCATTTAAATGTTGAAATTATTCAAACTCTTAAAAACACTTAAAAACTTTAACTTCCTAGCTATGCCGGAGAACTATGAACAGAAACTTGTCGATCTTGTTTAGCTGGTTTGAGTTTAATTAATAAATTCCAACCCTGAATGGTAACCCTATTATCGTCCGATCATTTGTTTTTAAACTTACTTTAGAGATATGGTAATTATTTTACTATTTATTTAACCGACTTAGAAAGAGGAGGAGGTTTGTCATTACGAATTTCAAATGCATTGTTGGGAAACATTAATGTGATAAGGGTTTAAAGATTACTAAAACCGTATCAGTGTGAATGCGAAGTAAATTTTTTCCGAAGTTAAAACTTTTTGTCAGTATCTTACCTTTGTCACTACAGGCATGTCATGGCAGGGTGAAGTAATTTGAAACTTAGAGTAACTTTACAGTGCGCTTATTAATAAGATGGTATATGTATTGTAAGTAATTTTATGTTATAAGTTCTGTGTTCGCTGTAATTGTTACATGTATGACAACAATACAAAAATCTGTAAAAATACCAATGTAAAAGTGTGTCTAGTGCTACCACACTACCTAATAAATAAATCTATCATCATTATTATCATCAGTTGGAAGACGTCCACTGTTAGACAAAGGCCTCCCCCAAAGATCTCCACCACGGTCGGTCACCAGATAGTCGGTCCAATTTTTGGAGGGCCTACCAACACTGCGTCCTCCGGTACGTGGTCGCCATTCGAGGACTTTACTGTCCCAACTCGATGGCCTCAATACAGCTTCCCAAGGAGTACGTCTACCTCGGACAAACAATCCAGTTAGGTAGGTCCAATTTCGAGAAAGAGGTCACTCGTCGAATCCAATTCGGATGGGGCAGCGTTCGGGAAGCTACGTAAAATGTTCTCGTCCCAAATAAATCTATACTAAGTATGAAATATAGAGCCGTTTCTTCCTTTGTTTGTACCGGGGAACCCACTGAACCGATCGGAATAATACTTATACCATTAGATACGGCGTATTTCTAAGTACTTATATATTCGCAATACAAATAATTCAGTCAATGACATTTCATTACATATAACAATTCATACTATGAAACATACCTTTCTTAAAGGCCAGGACCGCTCCTGTGGCTCCTCTGGTGTTGCAAGAGAATGTGGGTGGCGGTGATCACTTAACTTTTCTATATAAAAGAATGAGCGGGCGCGGGGTACTATATGCGTTCACCGGATTTTCACTCAGCACTTGTGAAACATAAACGACTTTCGAGGAAACAATTGTAGCCACTTTTGATCTGAATTACTTAAAATTATTTTCAAATAAGATCAATAAAATCATTATCTATCTCTCTCTGTTTTGATATTTTTCTTTTTACAAGTATTCAAATTCTTTAAAAAAGAAATTAATTATCTCAGCTATGAATCCGCCCTTAAAGACTCGAAATGGTCTTACCGAAAGCGCCTAGAGATCAAGGCAGAAAATTGAAAACTACGAAGTACAGGTCCGGCCACATATGAAGTATTGCCGTCATCTCTGGTCTGGCGCACCCCAGTATGTAGATCAGCTCGAACCAATTGACCGCGTGCAGCTGCTCGAATCGTCGGGGACCAATGCTCTGTGAACATTGGTATTGCGTAGAGACTTAGGGACTTCGTTTCATTATGGATTTTCCGCTTTTATCACGGTGATCCTAAGATCTGTTTGACCTGATTCCTCTAGTGTTCATTAGAATGTGGGCGGCGGTGATCACCTAACACCAGGTGACCAGTACGCTCGTGAGTCCTCCTCTTCCATAAAAAAAAAGGTACTCAAAGTATCAACAATATGTCTAATTAGGTTCATCATAGACATAGAATAATCTTGATTACATCAAAAGCGATTGCACCGTCACGAGAACTACAGCTTGTCTTATGTTCTTGAGAGCGATTTAAATACTTTGCTGGGTTAAAGTTTAGAATCGTGCTATCTTTGTACAGGGTTAGAGGGGTGCATTTTCATCCCCCTGGAGATTAAGGGGGATTGTTCCACCCCTCTAACTCCCTCTTGCTGGAGATGAGTAGTTTTCGAGATAATTGAGATCGAGTTTCCCGGGAAATGCGGTTAATTTTATAGAAATAAATGGGATTTGGTCTTGGCATGTGTGCGAGTTGTATCTTAACCTAACCTAAAATATTGTGGGTGGCTTGGGTGGCCTAGATTTTTAACGTTCTCAGATTTTTACGTCTAAATACACGAAATAATGATACACCTTGTTATTTTGTAAAGTAATCAATAAATACATAAATAAAAATGCAGAATCCAAAGTATCAATGTTTTGTGTGATTGCCATATATATAAATTGATACACTTATGATAGCGTGATATATAACTAAAACTAATATAGAATAGTACAACGATAAACCAGGTTTATGTTACTATCACGACTTAGGCAAAAGGCATGTTTAAAGATAAAAAATATACAAAAATTTAAATCATACATAAAAAGTAAAATTATCTACTAAATTATATAACATAAATTGATCAAAAAGTGACACACATTTTAAAATAAGTACATATATATATACGTAATGATAAATAAAATAATACTCTCGTCGAGAGCACTCGCACGGAACGCGAGAGGTCATGGATTCGAGTCCCGCATCGTTCATAAAATTTTGTTTTCAAATTTTATTTGTGTATTAATCCTAAAAATTACGTAATGATAAATCTCTGCAGCGAACTGGCGCAGAGTGATTAAAACTAGAGTCAAAAACTACAAAGACTATTAGCAAACACTTGTATACAGTCATTGATATTTGATAACCATTATATGATTTAAACAGTCCGATGTAAGGTATTTCCTTCCCATTCAGTTTCGCTATGCCCGGATCCTGCAGGATCGAATCAGAAATGAGGAGATCCGTAGGAAAGCTAAAGTAACCGACGTAGCCCAAATGATTGCGAAACTAGTGGCAGTTGTCAGGGCACATAGTTCGACGGACGGCCGTTCGAGCAGCAAAGTCCTCGAATGGCGACGTTTGATGTTGAAATATTCGATAATAATTAAAATCAGAGAACATAATTAAGTATAATGATATTATTAATATGATTTTAATGATACATAGATTGCATATTAACAAACAATGTTACGAGTATGGACAAATTTAATTAGATTGGTACCTAAATGTTTAATTCAATCAATTTCAATTCAATTTACATACACTATACAAAACTTTCCTACGTCACCCATCTACAATTCGAAATTATAATTTATAGCGATAAAAGGTACACTGAGATGTATTGCAGTATAATCTGAGCAGTGACGCTTGGCTACGTAACGCTCATTCGCATAAAAGTTGCTTCGAGTCGACTAAAAAAGACTCGCTAGGTGAACATAGAGTAATTCGTATTATTTTATTTTATTTATTTATCAGGAAGCCAACGTGCATACAACTATCTTTATCTACGGACACATTTAAAAAATCTTGTACAATGTCGTACACTCCACCTATAACTAACTCGATATGCTTAATAGGTTAATATACATTCTTTGTTTAACTAAAAATTTTTACTTATAACAAAAATATGGCCACAAGCAAAAGGCTGATAAAAAAACAATTAGGTTCTTAATAAAAAAGAAAAATATAAGAAAAAAAACTATAACTACGAATAATCTTGCAGTACTATCATAATTTTTTTACTTCTTTTTTGGAATGTGGGGCAGAGTACCGAAAAATATCTATGCCAGCTCTTTTAACCAAATTGTTGTAGGTGACAACTATTCTACACAAGGGTTTGCCTTGATTCGATCTAGCTAATCTAGGCCTGAACGTTAGTTTGTTCATAATATGTGACCTAGCATTACGATTTGGTACCGCCGAACCCAACTGGTATCCCAACTCAACAGATTTGGGCAATCGACCCCTCCATCTATAATATTAACCTCACCTTGATAAAGAAAACATCACCCGGACACACCTTTTATATTTAAATATTCAAAACAGCATCAAGCACACTCAGCAAACTCAGAAACTCGTGCGTTCTGGTCGTTCGCCAAGGCTGTCCAAGGAAACTTCTGCCAGCCAGCCATTCCGCCACTTCACAGGGATGATGACTCGCTGGCCCATGACGCGAAAGAGAAAGCCTATCTCCTGGGCTCCCTCTTCACGTCCAACTCGATCTGGATGACCAAGGTGCACCACCACCGCATATTCCGCGGTGCGAGTCATACATGCCGGAGGTAAAAATCCGGCATGGCGCCGTGCTTAAGGCGCTTCTCACCTTGGACATTCACAATTCGAACGGGACCGATGGCATTCCCCCGATAGTGCTGTGGAAATGTGCTTCGGAACAGGCGCCAGTCCTTACCCGTTTTTTCCGGCTCTCCTACTCATCAGGCGTAGTCCCGAAATAGATCCCTAAGAAAGGTGTACGCTCAGATCCGTCCAACTACCGCCCCATTGCCATTACCTCCATTTTCTCCAAAGTAATGGAGTCGATCATCAACCGCCAGCTCTTGGGATACCTAGAGGGGCACCAGCTGATCAGCGACTGCCAGTACGGTTTCCGTCAGGGTCGCTCAGCTGGTGATCTTCTTGCGTACCTCACCCATAAATCAGCAATATTCATTGCTATGCAGACGACAGCACAGGGTATGCTTCTTACACCGGCCGTGCCAACATGTCCCGGGATAGCGTCGACGAGAACCGAAACAAACTTGTGTCTGAAATCAAAACTATGCTTTTCAAAGTCTCGGAATGGGGACGACAAAATTTAGTCCAATTCAACCCCAAGAGGACAAAAGTTTGTGCGTTCACCACTTAAAAGTCTCCCTTTGTCGTATCCCCTCGATTCGAGAGCACTCCTCTAACTGCCACAGCCTGTATTGGCATACTTGGCGTCGATATATCGAGCGACGTTCAGTTCCGTGGTCACTTGGAAGAGAAGGCCAAACTGACCTCAAAAAAGCTTGGTGTACTCAGTAAGGCGAGACAGTACTTCACTAAAAGCCACCGCCTGCAACTTTATAAGGCGCAAATTCGGCCTCACATGGAGTACTGTTCTCACCTCTGGGCGGGTGCTCCCCAGTACCAGCTTCTTCCATTTGACCGCATACAACGAAGAGCGGCTCGAATCATCGACGATCAAGTCATCTCCGATCGGCTTGATTCTCTAGCATTGCGTAGAGATGTGGGTTCTCTTTGCGTCTTCTACCGCATTTATCACGGGGAGTGCTCAGAGGAGCTGTTCGGGTTGATTCCAGCGGCCGAACATTAAGTGCAAAGTACCATCCGCATCACGTAGACGTCTGGCATTCCACAACTGCGCGTTTTGTTTGAAATTTCCTCGCACAGCTACTTTGTGGAAGCAACTACCGGCAGCGGTCTTCCCGAACAGATACGACTTAGGGACCTTCAAGAAAAAAGCATACTCCCACCTTAAAGGCCGGCAACGCATTTCTTGACACACTTGTTGTTGCGGATGTCCATGGGCGGTTGCCTCACCTCTCCCCATCCCGTGAGCCTCAAAAAAAAAAAAAAAGCAGCAGCAGCATTTTATTTCCGTACTAAAAATAATTAAGTCTTGAAAAACTAAGAATATAAAGCTATAAACTATAAAATGTCTCTAAATTTTGGCGTGCCGGATGGCAAAAGCCACCTCAAACCGATTTCCACTCTTGTCTGTTTTGGGCAACTCTTCTCCAGTTAGGTTATATCGTCTTCCCACCTTGTGTGCTGTATACCTCTTCTTTTGCCACCTCCTGGGTGGTACCCAAGAGTTGGCAAACGCTATTTCTTAAAAAAGAGTTACAGAATGTTATATGTACAACAAGCAATGACGTCGTATAAAACCAATGCTGAAATATGGAACATGCTAAAAATTACAGCTTATTATTAAGCTTCGACTGCTTTATCTATACATTGATGATGATGATGATGATGATACTTCTCCAGTTATTTAAAATATTCTTTGTCTATAAGCAGCAATGTAAAACATTTATTCAGTTCAGGTTTGATTCGAATAGTGACAGTTGACACACATGAATGACTAAAGAGAAAAGTGTGCTTTTATGTCTTTAAGCACACTTTTGCCGTTACGCTATCAGACTGCGAATTATATTGTATTGTTTATGTGTTGAGAACGTCATTGATAACAAGCATCAATTAATGTTCGGTCAATGTTGTTGGCCGACCCGAACGACGGTCATCTCTGGTGGATGTTCTTCCATGTTTGAAATCAGCGCACCAATCTGCAACTGAAGGACAAATTTGCACCTAAGTATTCTGTAAATCCTGATTAACTTGTTTCGCACTGACATAAATAGATTTTAATTTTTCAATCACAGATACTTCAAACTCGCTGTATCCTCACCATAGGTATGTGACGTGTTCTTCCACAAACTTCACACACGACGCCGAGACAGAGAGACAGTGAAGTCTTTGTTATAGAATTCAGAACCCTTAAAATTCTATTAGTACATATTACTAGCTAGCTGCACCCAGAAACTTTGTCGATGAATCTCCCAGAATAACTCCTATACGACAAAATATAATAAAAAATAAGCTTATACTTCGACAATGGAACTCTTAACAAAGTATTTGCCAATATTCTTGAGTACGTATTTTACTCATATTTTGTAATTTGATTTGCGATTTGGCGGCACATTGAATATTGTGTTTCACGACTTTTTATGATTTTCGGTGTCATTTAAGTCAAAGCAAAGTTGTGTTTATTACCTAGGCCCATCGGCCACGCTCCATGCAATTGTCATTTATTCCCGAAAATGAAAACCTGAAATAAATACCTTTAAGGACGAGTGGGCAATGTGCTTTTATCAGTGGTTCGTTCGGATGCACCGATGTATTGTCGTGAATGGACCCTATTTGAAAATATAAATAAAACTAATAAATTGATAGATAAATCAGTTATTGAATTTCTAAGAACAATACAATTATTAGTAAGTCAGCCGTGTACTCAGTACTTACCTGAGCAATGACTTACATTAGTCAACCCTACTCACCATCCATGCGTCGAAACGCCATCGGCTTCTGCGCGTGCCATGTACTATATACTTTAATCGACTTCAAAAAGAAGGAGGTTCTGAATTATCTTCCGGTTTATTATATATTATTATTATCTGACACTAAAAAGTGTAAAATAAAAAAAAACTACGTTTAATAGTAAAAAAATACTATTATTTGTATGTTTTTCATATTGATAGGTTTGAAGTCGGTGCCAAGCCAAATGTAAGAGTAGGTACCTACATTCACCACGCGTGGCTAGACACTAGACAGCCTTAATAATTACAGTAAGTAAGCTGTTTATAATATTAAGTTTTATTTTGTTTAGGGCTTGGCACCGACTTAATACCTACCAATTGGTAGCACATATTAATATTAGTACAAATCAAATATCAAAAGGTATCACAGATAGTATTTTATTCATATTAAAGGTAAAGGTTTGCATAAGAGGTGTATTAAATTAATTTTTTAGTTATTTGATACTTTTCCGTTTTTGAAGTCGGTTATTACACGTACTTTTTTTGTTACATTACATAACATACTACAAATCAATATTTTAAGCAATTTACCCTTTTTTTTGTGTTTGAGATCTTGCTTCTTGTTCAAGGTTAACCAATTTACAATGTTCACTTTGGATGACCAGCAATAACGTTAAATTAAATGCTAATAAAACCAAATGTGATAATTTTACACTTCCAAATGTACCTAGAATCTTATTTATCAGTGTCGGTCGATTCGAACATGAAATACTAACATAGACATGTAGCGACTTCACTATTTTTCTTAGAATTACTCAATTGGCTGGCAACTGCAGTCAATAAGATAGCTCGATTTTTTATATAAATGTACATAAAAAGTTTCATAGATAAAATCGGGAAATAGATTTTCAAATCAATCTCAGATCGCTAATTCCGGATTGCGATTGAATATAGGTGCTAATACCTAAACCGTAACTTCAAAAGTTAAGTTTTGAAAAAATAGCATTAATAAATATCTTTTCTTCTATATATTTTTAGTAGTATTGTTGTAATTATTTTGACTACGTATGATATATTGTAAATACAAGTGCTGAACCGGCAAGCATTGTTTTGCCAAATATATAGATTAAAAACCCCGCGCCCGCTCACTGTATGAATGTCAATTGATGACAGAAATGTCATTGACTGAATTATCTGTATTGCGAGTAGGTATATAGGTATTTAGTTAGTCAAAAAAAAAGGTTCCAGATGAGTCAATATGATGAATCACCAACATGTCATGTACTGAAACATACGGTTGATCCATTCAATTTAAATGAACGATTTATAGTGACGATTCAAAAGCGCTTAGTTAAAGCCTAATTGAATAAAGTTTATTTGACTTTGAACATGCAAAATTTTCTATGAAAATATAAAATCCATTGCAAGCCGTAAACAAAATTAAACTTCTACACACCTACCTAACGTGCCACATACAAATAATAGTATTTTATTAATATTAAACGTATAAGGTTTGCATATAAGAGGTTTTTTTTTAATTAAATAACTTTATGATGTTATTTTATACTTTTTAGTGTCTGTTGTAGGAGTAACACTGCAGTAGGTTTTTTCTCTATAACTATAATTTTTCGTTGCTTTTTATTGTCATAATACAAATTATTTATATTAAATATTTATTTTTTTAAGTAGTGGTAAAGTATGGCTATAAAAAATAAAGATAATATACACGGAAAGGGAAAAGTGAATCGACTCCCACAAAATGCAGTTCGAAACTCTATTTCACGTTCTTGTGATATAGTGAAATATCGTGAAGAATTATTGTTAGCTATGAATGACAGGTAGAAGAACCACTTATCGGGACACGGGGTAATTAATAATCAACCTAAATGAAAACTCCTAAAAAAGCCTTAGACAAAATAAAATGATATCATCTACTAAAATAATAACATCATCCTCGTAAACATGGAATCTTCATAAGAAATATTTATAAAATGAAAGCTACTGGGCCAAACTATATGAAATTTTTATGGGAACAAATGGCTATGGACTATTCCGCATCAAATTGAAAAAGAATCACGTAAATCGGTTCATAAATCTCAGCGTAATCGGTGTACATACATAAATAAATACTCGTATAATAATATTTTTTGCATCCTTCCCTTGGGGCAAGGTTTGTTTCCCTTCGGATGATCCTAGTGCCTGCGCCGTTGCAGTAGCCGATGTGATACTGCAGGGCATGGATATTTTTATACCAAGCTCTGTAGTACCGATCGGTGGCAGATCACAGCTCTGGTTCGATGCGTCAGTTAAAGCAGCATATGACTGCAAAAAACAGGCGTATCGAAATTTCTCCAATCGTGCTTAGAACGTGTGCCCCTGAGGTGACGCCGGTGCTAACGCGTTTCTTCCGACACTCTTATTCCAAAAGCGTAGTCCCTGATTCATGGAAGTCACCCCTTGTCCATCCGATCCAAAAAAAAAGGAGACAGTTCGGATCCGGCAAACTACAGGTATATTGCTATTACCTCCCTGCTCTCCAAAATCATGGAGAGCATAATTAGCCGCCAGCTTTTCGTATACCTAGAGGGTCACCAGTTGATCAACGACCGACAATACGGCTTTCGCCGTGGTCGGTCGGCAGGTGATCTTCTGGTATACCTAACACATAGATGGGTGGCGCGGCTATTGAAAGCAAGGGGGAAGGCCTGGCAGTTAGCCTAGATATAGCGAAGGCCTTTGATCGTGTATGGCACAAGGCGCTCCTCTCAGAAATTCCATCATTTGGGCTTCCCGAGAGCTTATGCAAGTGGACCTCCAGCTTCCTCACTGGGCGCAGCATACAAGTCGTTGTTGACGTTTTTTGCTCGAATCCCAAGCCGGTGAACGCTGGAGTTCGCCAAGGCTGTGTGCTATCTCCCACGCTGTTTCTTCTGCATATCAATGAGATGTTGGACACCTCCAACATACATTGCTATGCAGATGACAGCACTGGTGATGCCGTATACACGGGCTATGCAGGTCTCTCTCGGGAAAACGTCGACCAGTGCCGGGAGAAACTTGTGTCTTCTATCGAATCCTGTCTCGAGAAGGTCGCGGAATGGGGTTAATTGAACCTTGTCCAATTCAATCCCCAGAAGACTCAAGTTTGCGCGTTTACCACAAAAAAAAACCCTATTTGCCGTATCACCGCTCTTCGACAACAGTTCCCTTAAAGCCTCACCTAGTATCGGAATACTGGGTCTCGAAATCTCGAGCGATTGCCAATTCCGTGGCCATCTGGAGGGCAAAGCCAAATTGGTTCCGAAGAAGCTGGGCGTTATCAATAGAGCACGGCAATACTTTAAGCCGGCCCACATTCTAGCGCTCTACAAAGCGCAGGTCCGGCCACACATGGAGTATTGCCGTCATCTCTGGTCTGACGTACCCCAGTATCAGCTCGATCCATTTGACCGCGTGCAACGCAGAGCAGCTCGAATTGTCGGGGACCCAGTGATCTGTGAACGGCTGGATCACTTGGCATTGCGTAGAGACGTCGCCTCATTGTGTGTATTCTACCGCATTTATCACGGGGAGTGTTCCGAAGAGCTATTTAACCTGATTCCTGCCGCCGAATTCCACCTTCGCATGACACGCCACAAGTTAGGATATCATCCCCACCATTTGGATGTGTGGCGGTCCTCCACAGTGCGGTTTTCAAGGAACTTTCTTCCACGTGCTACAAAGCTGTGGAAGTGAAACTTATTTAGAATCGTTGTGATTTGAAACTCGATGAAACGAAAAAGCGAGACGATAGAGACACAAACGGACGCGAGTATACCTTAATAATCATATTCTGACGTCATGCGCTCGACGTATAACTACATAGATACCAGGGGAACATAAATATGGTTGCGGTAATAGCAAGGATAGCATAGGTCTTTCATAGCGGTTGATATTATATGTCATCCCAGGCAAAATGTACCAGGACACCATATGCAGTTTAGAGATTTAACGTAAATTTTGCATTGGATATAGCGATTCCGTTGATTGAGTTTTTACCGAAAATTAAATTTGAAAATGTGCAGCAGTCGCGTTGTGTTAACAACGAGGTCATAAACAGTTATTGACGCAGTATGCCAAAGATATATGGACCATATTAAGACCAAAGTATTTAATTCATACTTTAGTTACCATAAGCCTCTTATACCATTTATCGAATATTATATTGCGGGCTATATATAATATATATGATTTCATCGATTATCAAGAAAACTGTAAAACACTATGGTTAAGGAGTCATAATGTTAAGGTCTACAATATAAAACATTAAAGCTTTTTTTACAAGCGAGAGTAAAACAATTTTGCTATAAGTGGCTAAACCTGTGATTCAATTTGTAATAACATTAAAAATGCTAAATAGGTACTTTATTAGATCAAAATTTAACAAAATTCCTATTACCTCCTCTAACGAATAATTTAATATATTGGCAACGATTGGCCATCGTGTACCTACTAAGTTTTTGAAAATGTAATCATTCGATATTAGCATCGGTATTCAAACTTGTTATGTAAACAGTTTTATACTATAAAGTCATTTTTAACAAGTGATATAAAACATCACTACCATTTGTGGATATTTTATTGTATTTACCAGTGGGAGGCTCCTTTGCACAGGATACCGGCTAGATTATGGGTACCACAACGGCGCCTATTTCTGCCGTGAAGCAGTAATGTGTAAGCATTACTGTGTTTCGGTCTGAAGGGCGCCGTAGCTAGTGAAATTACTGGGCAAATGAGACTTAACATCTTGTCTCAAGGTGACGAGCGCAGTTGTAGTGCCGCTCAGAATTTTTGGGGGTTTCAAGAATCCTGAGCGGCACTGCATTGTAATGGGCAGGGCGTATCAATTACCATCAGCTGAACGTCCTGCTCGTCTTGTCCCTTATTTTCATAAAAAAAAAAAATTAGAACCATGTTCTTATAATAAAAATATATATCTTTATTGCGTGAAAAAATATCAGTCGAAGACACAGTAAAACAAAGTAATCACGAAGTCGATGCTAAGATTTATTTTAATCCAATTATTAGTAAGAAGCTCATACAGTAATTTTTTCACCTTTAATTGGAGCGTACATTGTCCGGTGGAGAACCCAATTTGTGAATTTAGTCTGAACGGTAGCTTAAATGAACATACGTTCGTACTTTATGTTTATGTCTGAACATAATCTCCACTCAAATATGACACGTCTCTTGACCTTTTGTATTTCAAACTTTAAATATATAAAGAAGTAGGACTCGATGTCGAGATAAAGCGAAAGCCTTCCATCGTGAACGGCACAAGGCGCTCCTCTCAAGTCTTCTATTTGGCCGTCCTGAGAGTTCATAAAAGTGAACCACCAGTTATCTCACTGGACGCAGCATACAGGTCTTTTTTGACGGATATATGCATATATCTGCATATCAGTCATTTGCTATGCGTGTAGGAGATTCCGTAGCCAATGCAGATCTTTGTCGGGAAATCGTCGAACAGTGTCCGAAAAAATTTGGGTCCTGGTTCTTTGAAGCCCCTGTTGAGGTCGCGGAATGGGGTAAAACGAACCTTGCTCAATTAAACCCTCAGAAGACTCAAGTTTGCGCATTAACCACTAAAAAAAAAAACAATTTGTCGCATCTCTGCTTTCCACTCCCCTTATGCTTCGCCTAGTATCGGTATACTTTGCCTCGAAATCTCGAGCTGCCATTTCCATTTCCGCGGTCACCTGGAATATTGCTCTCATTTCTGGTCTGGTGCAACCCATTTTAAGATTGCACAATTTGATTGTGCCATAGATCTGCTCGAAATGTCGGAGATCAAGTTCTGTGTACGGCTAGATAGAAAACTTGGCGTTGCGTAAAGTTGCGCTTCAGTGTGTCTTCTACCGCATTTATCAGGGTGAGAATACTGAAGAGCTGTGTGTCCTGATTTCTGCTGCCGCATTCATCTTCGCACTACACGCCCTAAACTTGAATATCATCCTCACCATCTGAATGTCTGGCGTTCCTCTACTGTGCGGTTTTCTAGGTTCTTTCTTCACGTACAACGAAACTGTGCATAATCGTGCGCTGTTTTCAGGACGATGCGACATGGATACCTTCATGAAAAGTGCTTACACTTTTCGGAAAGACCGGCAATGCTTCTGTATATACTCAGGTGTTGCGAGAAAATGTAGGCGGCGGTGATTACTTAACATCAAATTACCCATTCTCTCGTTTGTCCTTCTCTTCCATAAAAAAGCAATTTGTGTGCAAACTGTGCGGAAGAAACAGTCGGAGGAGCTACTACCATGGAATGGAGAGGAATTAAGAGTACTGTTGCTATGAACTAATGCTAATCCGGTCCCACGAGACCGACATCATGTCACGACATCAGATCCGTTTAAGAAGAGGATGTTAGTGGATAAAATCCCACAATATCATCATAATTTGATGCCTTTGTTTAAACTTTTCCTCTTTGGTTTATAAAAAAAGAAAGACTGAATTGATAGGTTTCGTCAGTCAATCTTAGCTGTAAAATTTCAGTAGCTAAAGTCGGTCACACAATTTACTGTCACTTCGGTAAAGTAAATCATACACTCAGGAAACTCGGGCTTGACTGAATTATTTTTATTGCGAATATATAGGTTTTTCTAAGTCAAAAAAATTATATGGGTTCCGCATAAGTTATCACCAACATATCTTATACTAGAACCTTCTCTGAAACACGCTGCGACTTATGCTATATATACTATTTTCATAGTATTATGTCCTATGGTATATTATTATGGGGCAGTGCGGCCGATATTAATACTATATTTGTGCTGCAGAAGAGGGCTATTCGCGCGATTTATAACCTAGGTCCTAAAGAATCATTAAGAGAAAAATTTAAAGAAATAAACATTTTGACTGTTGCTTCTCAATACATATTTGATAATGTTTTGTATGTTCATAAGCACATTGAGGAATTTTCTAGAAACTGTGACATTCATAATGTTAACACGAGGAACAAACATAAACTTGTTATGCCTACTACTCGGTTGGGTCGAGTTAGTAAGTCTTTTGTTGGGCGATGTATATGCTTCTACAATATGATCCCAGAAAATGTACAAAACAAACGTGTTACGAAATTTAAAAGAATTGTTAAAAAACGTTTGTGTGGGAAAGGTTATTATAGCATAAACGATTTTCTTAATGACACCACGGACTGGGAATAAAGCGAACACCCTCAGGCTCTTTAATTATAAATGTTTATTGTACGATATTACATTGTAATCCATATTTTATATTAAAAAAAAAGCCCGCTGAGTTTCTTGCGCCCATTCTTCTCAGGTCTGAGGCAGTCTTTTTTGAATGGGTGGTAGATTTTGACGTTCAATAAGTGATTTTAAATCCTATTTTGAATAAAAATATTTGAATTTGAATTTGAATATAGGTATTATTTAAATCGGTTCAATAGTTTTCGCAGTATAACTGAACAGAAAAGCCGGCCCTCCATTTACGAGTATACATTATTCAAACGCACAGTAGTTCCAAATTCCTAACAAAGCAAATCTTCCATAATGCGCCTCAAAATGTAAGCCATGTTCCAAAGTATTATAATATAAATTTCTTTATAAGGCTATTGCGATTGGTTCCAGGGTGCCCAAGTATGGGTGGAGCATCCAGTGAAGGTTTGGGAGAGCGCGACAGTCACCAGCGACTTCAGATCCGGAGTGCTCATCGTGCAGCTCGACACATCGAAGGAGATACGTCAAATTAAGGTAATTTATTGGTTTCACTCAGTCCCGAGACACTAGATGGCGCTAGATAGAATAATAGTTCTAGTAAAACTAAGATAACTTTCTAATCCTTAATTGATGACTACTGTTACAATAATGTATATTATTACTAACATGCAAGCAACTAATTTTGGTAAAAGATAGCCTTGTTTGGGTTCAGGTAACCGTCTTTGGGTAAAAGCCTCCTTTCAGCTTGTACCAAGTTGCGCGATCGCTAGTGTATGAAGCCTTTGTGGCTTATTTAGTCAGTCCATTTAAAACCAATTGTTATTTTTGTCCCTCTCGCTTCTGGGATTAAATATATTATATGTAATTTTAATTTATACCAAAATTTATGAGCGATGCGGAACCCGAACCCACGCCTACGGGTTCCGTCCGAGCGCTCTTACCCACTGAGGCAACCGTTCGAGTGACGCATGGGTACTAAATTTTTGTATATTATCTTGTTCAACTCTCAGGTTGTGGCGCCATCTACAGGATCTACTTTACAGCTGACAGCCTGCTCAAGCCCAATAATTGCATATTAGGAATTTGACTTGAGATGTCAATTTGTTATTTTAAAGTGATTTAAATTTTTAAACAAAATTTATGAACTTATTATATTGTTTATAAATTTAATTTATGTAATTAATCCCAGAGGTGAGGGTTATCATTAAAAAAAAAACAAGTTGTTTATTATTATTTTATTGTATATCTAAAATATATCGTTGTCTGGCACCTAAATACATGCTATGCCTAATAGTGTTGATAATTTAGAATTTAGATGAAGTTACTTCAAATAATTTTTAAGTATAATAATAATCAACAGATACAAGATGCAAGCAGTTTGCCGCCATTACGAAATCCCTCGCTCCTAATTGGCCAGAACGATCTTACGTCACTCTCTTACCTCCATGAACCAGCGGTGCTACATAACCTCAAAGTTAGGTAATGTATTTAATACTTTATTTACAGCGACCTTGTCGACAGTTACAACTACAAGAGACTTATATTATTAAAACTTTCGTGAGACATGATTAACATATATAGTAATACGGCTTTATTCACGATTTTAATAGAGACAAGGAATGGGCTCTGCCACCTACTTGGAAACCCGTGTTGTTAAACGCATCACGCAAAAAGACCGCAAGTGCCGATGATCACGTAGTGGATATTGTGTTAGTACATTTTGTGGACCCGTGGACACCAATAGTGACGTAGTGTCAGTGATACGCCCCCGCCCTGTCCAGCCCCGCACTACGAGCCCAAGTCCGCAGTAAGAGACGGGACGTTATCGCCAACCCACTACACTCACCCTTATGAATACCCTCCGAATGGTCCGAAACTAGTCGGTACCGACATTGATAAATCGTGAGTGGAGCCGTATTACTAAATAAGTACAAGAGACTTAATTAAGTCCGCAGAGAAAAAAATTCTTAAACAATTGAATTGAATTATTTAAGAATATTATTATAGTATTTATATTATTTTTAATTCAATTCAATGAATATTTAAATCCTTTGCGACAGTTAATTCTAAATTTTATGCGTTATTAGATTTTTATGTAAGTTATTGACAGGCCTACTATTTATTTGCTTACTAAGCATATTTTGCGAACCTTAATTAACAATTCTTTGGGAGAGGCTGGTCTCTTGAGTCAGGTGTCATATCCGGTTGATAACCGATTTGCGGGATAGATTTCCAAAAGTCAATGGAACCTAGTTGCTAAAAGTTATATATTTCCGGATATACACGTTTAAACCAGGGACCTTTTAGCAGACATGGGCCATAAAGTATAAAAAATATATAATTTTATATTATAATATAAAAATATATAAATATATCTTTATATATTTATTCCCAAAACAGATTAACTTCTTTTTCTGTTGCTTGGCTTACACATAGAACTACTGAAAAAGAGACCACTTGCTGTATTCTATGATGGACCAATTCTCTCTCTTTTTTTTTAATTGTCATCACATGTACGCTTATGATGCCAAGGCTTGCTTTATAGTGCCACCGATACTGATCTTTTATAACTACATTCATTGTTTTTAAATTTGGCTGTTCTAATTCAGAAAGTGGTAGTAGTATTTTATATATTGAATTATGAAAGTTTATATATATCTTGGTGTTTGTTACCAAACTCCTCCGAAACGGATAAACCAATCTTTTTGAAAATTGATGTGTATCCGATTTACAGTAGGTCTGAGAATCGGCCAACTTTTATTTTATTATGATTCACCATTAAAAATACATACTTAACTTTAATTTTTCACCCGTCTACGATCAACACCTATTTTTGTATCGCGACTTTTATATTATTCTGTCCACAGATCCGCAATAAGATTGCAAGATGGCAGTCGAATATAATAATTATTGTAGTACGATAAATTTTATGTGCGATACATTTGGTAGGTCTGGGAATCGGTCGTCATCTATTTTTTATACCCCAAAAACTTTAATTATTAAGTTTTTTTAATACTTTATATGGTAATACTACGTTTGCTGGGTCAGCTAGTATATATCCGGGTCCACTAGTAATATATATGTATATATTACTAGTGGTCCGACAGACGTTGTCATGTACACACGTCTTAAATTTGAAAAATTGGTCCAGCCGTAAGGAGGAGTTCACTAACATACACATGAGCAGGAGAATTATATTATATGGACGGAATTGAGAATCTTAACTAATCACAAATTCACTGGAACACGCAAAAAATCATCAAAATCAGTCCAGCCGTTCAGAATGTAGTTCGATTGTGAATCTAAACCATTCTCAAATCCCCTTGAACTCACACAAAAAATTTCATCAAAATCGGTCCAGCCGTCTAGGAGGAGTTCAGTGACATAGACACGCACACAAGAAATATATGTATACAGATAGGTTTAATATTTTCAGTGTTACACGCGTAGTGTGATAGTGTGAGATCAGCCTAACACCTGCCACACCATAATTATAATGTTTTCAGATTCTGCGATCGCAATGCCATCTACACGTATTGCGGTATTGTGCTGGTCGCCATCAACCCTTACTCCGAGCTTCCTATTTATGGTAAACTTTATATACATTAATTATAACTTACTGTAACTACTGTACCAGTGGGAGGCTCCTTTGCACAGGATGCCGGCTAGATTATGGGTACCACAACGTCGCCTATTTCTGCCGTGAAACAGTAATGTGTAAGCATGACTGTGTTTCGGTTTGAGTAGCACATAGCTGTAGCTAGTGAAATTACTGGGCAAATGAGACTTAACATCTTATGTCTCAAGGTGTCGAGCGCAATTGTGGTCCCGCTCAGAATTTTTGGGTTATTCAAGAATCCTGAGCGGCACTGCATTGTAATGGGCAGGGCGTATCAGTTACCATCAGCTGAACGTCCTGCTCGTCTCGTTCCTTTTTTTCAAAAAAAAAAACTAATCAACAGTTTTGTTGAAATAAAACAATTTGTTTTAATAAAATACTTACTCAATAGCACTTAAATATATTGCTTAAAATAGCATGAGGAACAGATTTTTTTTAGGATTATTGTTTTATTACGCCAAGATGAATAACTTCTTGCGAGCGTACATAAATACAAACACACTTTTTTTTTACAGAAGTAGGTACTTTACTTTATTTATCCACTCGTTTTTTTCAGGCGATGACACAATTATGGCGTACCGTGGCCAGTCTATGGGAGACCTCGATCCCCATATATTCGCTGTGTCAGAGGAGGCCTACACTAAGCTGGAGAGGGAAAGACGGGATCAAAGTATCATAGGTGATTATTTTAAAGTTTGTCATGTTTGTATGTCAATATATTATGTTATAGTTATTCATTTAGGTCAGAAAATGACAGGTATTACTGAAAAAGATATACATTTTACCATTGAGATACTTATACCACTTGGATAAGCTGAGATTTAATGTGAAGGATTGGCAACAAACTCGATAGTTTTATATAATACAATATTGTCGAGGATCCAGTGCTCTGTGAACGGCTAGAACACTTGGCGTTGTGTAGAGACGTCGCTTCATTGTGTGTCTACTACCGAATTTTTCACAGGGAGTGTTCCGAAAATCTGTTTAACCTGATTCCAGCCGCCGAATTCTACCTTCGCACGACACGCCACAAATTAGAATATCATCCCCACCATCTGTATGAGTGGCGTTCCTTCACAGTGCGGTTTTCAAGGAAAGGTTGCTGAAGTTCTTTCATCACTTCGTTTGAGATATTATTAAAAGTATGTCTGTTCCTTTTCAGTGAGCGGAGAATCAGGCGCGGGCAAAACTGTGTCGGCTAAATATGCCATGAGGTATTTTGCCGCTGTGGGTGGCAATGCCAGTGAAACGCAGGTGGAGAGGAAAGTGCTTGCGTCTAGCCCTATAATGGAGGTATGTTGTAGGCATACTGCCCTCGCGAACTATCTCATCAATCTTGATTACTGTGAAAAAAGGAAGGTAAAGGTATACACAGGCTATTTTCTGCAATTTGACATCTACTGTTTTGTTGTTGCGTGAAACTTCTTGAGTTCAAGTGTTCATTGCGAGTTGGTCAAATTTACACGCAACTTTTAAATATCTGATGTATGGTTTCTTTACGATGCTTTCCGTCAGTGTAAAATTGTGAATTGGGAAAATTTTAAATATATTGCTGTCACGGGTGGAAATTCAGTGTCACTCCGGGATCCCGGCAAAGAACTAACCTTACTGCCTCCGACGCTGTAATGTGAAAAAAGGAATAAAAATTAATTATATTTATTCATAATTCCCTTTCTTTATAGTGTTGTTTCATCATAATGGCGTTCGCCTCCTTAAGCTGGCGTCGTCTATCTCTATCTTGAGCCACATGCATCCAATGATATATAATATCATTTTTCTAGCGCATTTGCGATTTTCATTCTGGGCTATTCCATCCCCAAATTTGCCGTTGAAGTTCCTTCTTGATTTTTCATCATTTCCCTATATTTATTTATTTAAAGACCATTGCACACCTGTGCTGCGAAATACGAGTAGCGAAACCGCTGAACGAATGCCGCTGCGACAAGTGTAGTTTGATAACGTTTGACAAATAGTCAAGATCGCCGGAATACGTTGGATGAGGACAGCGCAGGACCGATCGTCGTGGCGATCTTTGGGGACGCCTTTGTCCAGCTGTGAACGTCTTCCGCCTGAAACGGAAGTGTGGTTTGAGAAGCGGAACTGCGTCCAAACATCACGCGAATCAGTCGGGTGATTTGAATTACATTCTGGGTGATTTAATATTTTCTTTATGGAAGAGAAGGACAAACGAGCGTACGGACTACCTGATGTTAAGTGATCACCTTCACCCACATTATCTTGAAACACCAGAGGTAGTTGTACGTGCTTGTTTGGATGGTACCTACGTCGTATCGTCCCGGAAATACCGCTAAAAGAACTTTCCACAGCTTTGTTGTACGTGGTAGAAAGTTCTTGAAAACTGCACTGTGGAGGACCGCCACACATCCAGATGGTGGGGATGATTCCTAATTGGTGGTGTGTCGTGCGAAGGTGGAATTCGGCGGTAGTAACAGCTCTTCGGAATACTCCCCGTAATAAATAGACTATAGGTCTGTTTCTGACCACTTAAATTAATTTTTAATGAAATCGACGTTCAATTTATGAATTATTATTTCCATTATTTTTGTCAACTTTCACAAACTGGTGAGCAAAGAACGCGGCACCGCAACAAAATGGCGGCCAGAGCGCGAAAGTGTAGATGGCCACAGACGAGAAGGGAAAGAGATAGAATTAAAGTCAGTCAATTAAAGTAATCTATGCGTTAGAACAGACAGTTACGGTAGTGTTTCGCTTCTCATGTGTCATATTGACAAGGCATGGCGAAATAACAGCAGTTTCGCTGACATGCTTTCGCAGCGGAGGTGTGCTTTGGGCGTAAGATTTGAGCTATATTGCAATTCTAAATTCTAAAAAATATTTTACAGGCTATCGGAAACGCCAAAACAACACGTAACGACAACTCGTCTCGCTTCGGCAAGTTCATCGAGATCCACTTCGATAACGAGTACCGGATATCCGGTGCCAGTATGAGAACATACCTGCTGGAGAAGTCTCGAGTGGTCTACCAGAGCAGTGGAGAGAGGAACTACCATATATTCTATCAGCTTTGCGCAGCTGCTGAAGATATGCCGGATTTGAAACTTGGTGAGTGATATTGCAGATTAACATTTGCATCGTGGCCGAAAGTGAAATTGTCATATCGTTATATATCGTTACGTAACGCGTTACTTCCGTCAGAAACAAAATCAATTGACACAATTTAAACCGTTATAATTTAATGGTTTTAAATTGAACAACAATGTTTCCAATTGTTAAGTAATCTCCAACTGTATTTGTAATAAATAAAAGATGAGTTAATTACGACAGTCGAAGCTTATAACGGTGTAATTAGTGGCAAGCTCCATATATCCGCTTTGTATTACTATGCGTGATTTATCTATATATTGCATAGAACGTCATTAAGATTGCATTTGTGAAGTTGAATCATAAATTTCAACCTATGCTTTCCAGTCAGGTTGGCCGAGTGGTCTAAGGCGCCAGATTTAAGCTCTGGTTCCCGAGAGGGAGCGTGGGTTCGAACCCCACACCTGACAAAGGTTTTTTTACATTATGTTTTTATTTTACGAATAAGTACAGAAAAATATGTATATTTGATTTTTTTCTTTTAGATTATTATGCTGATAATCATATGTTTTTTTGTGAAAACAAGTTTCACTTGCATCGTGGTTTCATAAAACCACACAATTGCTTTTTTATTATTATTTGTTATAAGGGCTATAGTAATACACACTGAGTCCAAATTTAAAATGTCTTGACTAGTGCGGCTTATGACAGACAGACGGGCGGACAGTCGAGCCATAGTAATAGAGTTTCCGTTATTAACTCTTCGGGTAGGAACCGTAAAATTTATTTAACATGCATTTTCCCCGATTCTTCTCGACACCAGGAGAATCGATAAATGGACTCGGTTATTTTTAATTCTCTTGAATATCGTTGATGAGTTTTAGCGAATAAAATCCCCAAGAGTACCGTAAATTCACTTCCTGTATACTGTACTCTCTACAAGTTTCAACGCTTTTTATAACATTTTATATTTCACATCATCTATATTTAGTTTGAAGTCGTTACAGTATTATCTCGTCAATTGGAGGCATTATCATAGAATGGAGTATTTTATATAAACCAAAAGGAATGGACCAAGCATAGAACCCAGCAGTACACCTACTGTAACTTCAGCCCCTGGAAATAGTTTTTCATTTACACTCATTACTTGCAAAATGTCGCTTATATAAAAAGTAAGACGGACCAGAGAGATGACCTTGTTTCCATAGTGATACAATTGGTTGATTTATATTTCGTGATGGAGATAATCAAATGCCTTATAAAAATGCAAAGAAACTAGCTTAAATTCTCACAACATGTTTCAAAGTTATTTAACAGTACATACAATACTAATAATTATATAAATAAAAATTCTACATTTGGCAAATTTAACAATTAATTTAATTGCCTTATAATTTTAATTTATTTAACTGTTAAACGAAAAAAGTGACGTATCGTTCATACATTGAACATTAATCTTAGTAAGATATAAAGTTTAAAATTATAATTGTTGCTAAATATGTGTTACCTTAGTTTCTAAATATAAAACGTTATCCAATCTCCAACTTATAGTGTTATCCCACAAATATTTTAAATAAAACTTGCACTAAAACTGCTTAAGTCCGAACACCTTTTTTTATAACTTAGCGTAGTGTTGTATGGATTAACAAGTGCCACATTTAATAAAAGAAGTGACTATAATCAAACGAGTTTCACTATTATAACTTCGCGGGACTATCATTTGCGATGTTCAATAATTAACTAACTATCAAGTGTCGTGGATTTGTGCGCAAATACATATAAAGTGAATCTGTATAAGTGGAGGGTACTTTCAAACTGGATAAACTAATAATCGTGTTTATGACGTTTGAGCTCTAATCAAGACACCGATAAATTTACATTGTATATTTCATACATAATCCTAGATAACGCATAGCTCTGTGGTCTTTAAGCAGACTAATACTGCGGCACCCCAGGTTCAAATCTACAGTAATATAGTGTTATTACTGCTTTTTTGTCTCTTCTTTTATTGTTTTTAATATTTACATTATTTGCAAAAAATGTCTATGATCTGTGCAGGGTGTAATGATGAAATAAGACGTACTAAACCGTGCGAAAAATGCCCCAAGTGTAAAAACTGCTTCCATCAAACCTGCGTGAACTATAATAGTAACAAAACCTTGCCACAGTCGAGAATTGCAGAGGGATGGTTATGCCCAGATTGCTCTGCTAAAGCCAAGCGCGGTGGTGATAATTCAAGTACACCCATTAAGATAGCGCAAGATAGTGGCAGTCCGTCGTTTATTAGTGAAACTAATAATGAAGCCGTCGTATTATCACAATTTATTTCCGATGCTCAATTGACCACACTTAAAAATGAGATATTCCAAGCTATGAAGAAGGAACTACCACAGATGATTTTAGCTCAAATAACGACAGTAATATCGCCTTTGGAAGGGCGGCTGAAAGAACTTCAAAGCTCTGTTACATTTCTGAGTGAAAAGTATGATGATTTCAGCATCAAAGTGGAAAAGTTAGTGCTTGACAGTCAACGTCATGATGAGCTTATTAATAAAAATATTGCGGAAATCAGTAGACTAAATGAGACAGAAAGATTTTTAGAACAGCAGTTGAGGGAATATAATATTGAGATACACGGTGTTAATGAGTCCAAATCTGAGAATTTGGTAAGCATAATAAAGCAGATTGCAACCACTGTATCATTAAAGCTTGAAGATTACGATGTTATGAAAGTTACCAGAGTTGCCAAAATTAATAAAGACAACAAGAAACCGCGAACAATCGTCGCTAAATTGACGAGCCCTAGGCGCCGTGATGAATTTCTCTCTGCCGTGTCTCGGTATAATAAATCGAATCCCTCTAATAAACTCAACACGAACGTCGTGGGCATTGGTGGAGATAGATCGCCTATATATGTTGCTGAACATCTGTCACCTGCGAACAAGTCTCTCCACGCTGCTGCTCGGCTGAAGGCAAAGGAGAGTAAATATAAGTTTTTGTGGATTCGCGATGGTCACATCTATGTAAGAAAGGACGAAAATTCCCGCTATATCCTCATTAAATCTTCCCAATCTTTAGATAAAATAGTTTAAGAATATGAGTTTATTTTTTATGTCAAGGTTCTTTTAGTTCATCTTACGACCAACTATGGGTCTGAAAGTCTATTTGCAAAATATTAGAGGTATGAATACTAAATGTGTAGATATTTTTAACACTATATTATGTACTGACTTTGATGTAATATGTTTATGTGAGACATGGCTAACTGATGCTGTATTTTCTTCAGAAATTTTTGATGCCAGATATCGAGTAATAAGGCGTGATAGGGATTCCAATTTCTTGAAAAAGCATAACAAAGATCATGGAGGTGGAGTGCTAATTGCTTTATCAAAACATATAAACTACGAACTTTTAAACGTTAACCAAACTGATCTTGAAGATCTGTGGGTGCGTCTCCGTATAAATAGTTTTATTATTAATCTTTGCGTGGTTTACATACCTGCATATATTCCAATTGCTGTATTTAAACAATTCTTAAACAAATGTACTCAAATAGTTTCATCATCACCTACTATTAAAACTATCATCATGGGTGATTTCAATATACCCGATACTATATGGCAAAGCTATTATACGAACATTGCTCTCAAGAACAACGATAGGTTCCTCAATGATTTTATGAATAAAACTAACTTAATGCAATATAATAAAATTACAAATTGCTGTAATAATGTTCTTGAATTAATACTTACAGATCTGAATGTAATTAATGTGTCTCGCACTGTTCCTATAAGCAGACCAGAAGATAAATTTCATCCACCAATTGATTTTACTATAGATTTATCTATCTATCTATCTATTTATCACTAATTAAGAGATTAAAAGAGCAAAGTAAATATCATCATCGATTTAAAGCCTACAACAACCCTCGCGACTATGATCAGTATGCTCTGCTAAGGACTCGCTCAAAATTATTGATGAACCAATGTTTCCGGTCTTATATATGTGATATATAGTGCAGTCTTAAAAATAATGTGAAAGCATTTTGGCGATATACCAAATCTAAGCGTATTACCAATGATCTGCCTAAGTCAATTAGATATTTGAATAAAACTGCTAGCTCTGGAAATGATATATCGAAATTTTTTGCTGAATACTTCTCATCTGTTTACAAATCTCATAACTCAACTACAGCGTATAATCCAGATTTTCCAAGTTCCAGTTACTCAATATGTTCAATTAAATTTTCTGAATATGAAGTATATAAGCACATCAACAAAATCGACATTAACAAAGGTAGTGGACCAGATATGATACCACCAATATTTATTAAGATGTGTGCGTCGTCTCTGAAAGTACCTTTGACAATTATTATAAACAAATCACTAAGTGAAGGGGTTTTTCCTAAGCTATGGAAAATTGCTAAAATCACTCCCATACATAAAGCAGGTGACAAAACTGACGCAACAAACTACCGGCCTATTAGTATATTAAACTGTTTTGCCAAAATGTTTGAGAGTATAGTTTATAATTCACTCTATAATCATTTCAAGCATAGACTCAATCCGGTTCAACATGGCTTTGTCAGTGGTAAGTCTACTGCATCCAATCTGTTAACATATTCAAATTACTTATGTCAATCTTTTAATAGTAAATCCCAAGTGGATTCAGTGTATATTGATTTTTCTAAAGCTTTTGATCGGGTCAATCATTTTATCCTCTTAAACAAGCTAGAACACTTAGGTTTTAAAGGTAATCTTCATCGTTGGTTACATACATACATAGTTATCTCATGAATCGTTCCCAGATAGTTGCATTGTATGGTTTTGAATCTATTCCTTTTGAACCCACTTCCGGTGTCCCTCAGGGCTCAAATTTAGGACCCCTGCTATTTTTGATCTTCATCAATGACCTTCTTGATAAAATGACATGTAAATGTTTAGCTTATGTTGATGATATTAAATTATACACCCAGATATCAAGAATTGAAGATTGCTATTTACTTCAGGATAACGTTAATACTTTAAATGAATGGTGTAAAACTATAGACATGTCAGTAAATATAAAAAAATGTCAATTTATTAGCTTCAGAAAAAAAAGAAATACAATAAATTTTAACTATTCCATAGATGGTACCAATTTAGTCGGGGTTGGTGTTCTACGTGATTTAGGTGTGTGGTTCGATTCATCATTAAGTTTTAAACATCATTATGAAACCATAGTGAAAAAAGCAAGTAGGATGCTAGGATTTATGATGCGCACATCAAAACCATTCAAGTACATAGATTCGCTAAAGATACTTTACACCTCACTAATAAGACAGCAACTTGAGTACTGTTCCTCAGTATGGGCACCCATTTACAAAGCTGACAAAGATAGTATAGAAACAGTTCAAAAGCGATTCATTAGAAAATTATGTATAAGAATGGGATTGAGACGAGCCATACCTGAGTATGAGGACCGCTTGGTATATTTTAAATTTCAAACTCTTAAATGCAGGCGAGAAATTGCTGACATGGCTATCCTACACAGGATTGTGCATGGGACTTTTAGCAATGATTTATTAACAGATGTTCACTTTATTACTCGCAAGCAAGCCACTCGTATGCCTACAATTTTTGCAATACCGCACTGTTACAACAATGTCGCATATAATAATCCACTTCATCGTATGTGCCAATTATATAACTAGTTAAATAGTATTAAAGATTGTGAAATTGACATATTTAATCAAAGTTTATATAATTTTAAAATAACAATTAAGAAGCACTGTACCATAGAACTCAAATATTAGTTGTACTTACATATTTTCAATGTGATTGTAAATAATATAACGCTGTGTACAATAGTTAGATTAACAATTTTATAGTAATAAGATCTTTATTTTTATTTTATATTACACATGTTTTACTTTGTAATCGTTTTTGTACCTAAATTAAATAAATAAAATAAATCAACAAATACGTGCAACGCTGTGCATACCTTTAAGTTAAATATAGAATTATTAAATAAAAAGATACGTAAAATTATACTTAGTCATAGTTTTATTGTATGTCTACTTGTAAAACCTTTTCCACAAATAAATTAATAAAAAGTTTTGTTGTATTAAAGAATCTCATTAATTTTTTCCAGATCACCAAGACTCATTTCATTTCTTAAATCAAGGTGGAAGTCCAGAAATTGATGGAGTTGACGATTACAAAGCATTTATGGATACCAAGAATGCTTTGACAACTTTAGGTGAGTTTTACTACTACACTAGTGTTAACACTAACGACACACTAATAATGGCCTGTTTAAAGTAAGTAAGTTGTAAATGATCACCGCAGCCCTTACCCTCTTGTAACACCAAAGAAATCACAACGAATCCGAAAACCGAAAGCAAATTGTTACGGGGCGGCCGAGGATCGAACCTGCTTGGCGAGACTCAATGGTTCAACCTATTGCGAACCGACGCTTAAATATGAAAACTAATTAATAAATTTTATTTATTTTCAGTTACTTTACTTATTTTCATAGTATTTTGTCCTATGGTTTATTGTTATGGGATAGTGAAGCCGCTATTAATATCATCTTTGTGCTACAGAAGAGGGCTATTCGAGGGAATTATATGATTTTTTTATAGAACTAAACATTTTGACTGTTTGTAATATTTTGATTGTTCATAAGTACATTTACAATTTGCTAGAAACTGCAACAACCATAATGTAACACGAGGAACCAACATAAAGTTCTTATGCCTACTACCCAGTTAAGTCGAGTTAGTAAGTCTTTCATTGGGCGATGTGTATGCTTTTACAACATGATCCCAGAAAATATACAAAACTAATGTGCTACAAAATTTAAACGAATTGAAAAAAAAAACGTTTGTGTGGTAAAGGTTATTATAGCATAAATTATTTTCTTAATAATACCACAGACTGGGAATGGAGCGACCGCCGTTAGGCTAGTTAATTATAAATGTGTATTGTATGATATTATAGTGCAAGCATATGTTAATGAAAAAAAAATCCCGCTGAACTTCTTGGGTCCGTTGTTTTTAGGTCCGAGGTTCTTCTGCGTGGTAGTTTTTGACGTTGAATAAGTGATTTTAAGTTCTATTTTGAATGAAAATATTTAAATTTGGTTTATTTTAATATTTCAGGTGTGACAGAGTCGGAGCAACAGAATATGTTCACTGTACTTGCAGCTATTTTGCATTTGGGTAACGTTGTATTTACAAGTGACCCCGACATCGCTGATCCTAATAACCAAGATGGCGCCTATATACAAGTACGTATGTGTGTGTTTAACTTAGAATTTAAATTATTTGTTATTTTAAAAAAAAATGATAAACCTCACTTCTGGGAATACACGAATACATGTTGTAGATGTACACATACGGGTTCGAGTCCCGCATCGTTCATAAAATTTTGTTTTCAGTTTAATTTGTGTAAATAGGGTGATTTGTGTGTAGTCATCTCCAGGTTTTTATTTATTTATATAATTAGTTGTACATACATAAACTCACGCCTTGTTCCCGTCGGGGTAGGCAGAGACAATAGAATGCCATTTGCTTCTATCCTTACAAACATCACGCGCTTCCTCTACATTCATTACTCTTTTCATGCTCGCCGGGGGGGTGCTTCGGACCTCTCCTTTTCCCAAAACGTCCCCAATTTGGTCGACGAATGTTCTACGAGGTCTCCCGCGACCGACTTGCCCACACACACTTGCCTTATATATTTGATGCGTCATTCTTTCTTCACTCATTCGCTCCACGTGTCCAAACCATTTCAGCATTCCTTTTTCAGTCCTTGTCACAACATCCTCTTTCAAACCACAGTGCGCTCGTATTACCGCATTCGGAATTCTATCAGTCAGTCTTACCCCACACATACTACGCAGTGATCGCATCTCAACTGCGTTAATTCTGCTTTTATGCTTCTTCTGCCATACCCAACTATCACTTCCATACATTAACGTGGCGACAAGCACTCCATTATGTACAGCCATTCGCGCTTCTATTGGCACAGTCTGACCGTTTATAAAGGCATGCAGCGCTCCATTCACACAGTTTCCCGCAGTTACTCTCCTTTCAATATCACCTTCATATCTTCCGTCTCTTGTAAACATGCTAATTCTGTAACTTGTTCTACCCTCTCATCTTCAATAGTGATAGTACACTCAGTCAACCTTTCATCCTTCTCAAATACCATCACTTTCGTCTTTCTTGCATTTACTTTCAAACCTCTCTCTTTAAAGCTCCCGTTCAAGCAGTCCATTATTTGTTGCAACTCATTTACCGATGATGAAAAAATGACTTGATCATCGGCGTACAAGAGGCACTTAACACACAACCGTTCCATATTGATTCCACATTGCATTTCTCTCACATCATTCATGCATCTATCTATGAATAGGTTGAACAACCAAGGTGAGGATACACAACCTTGTCTGACACCTTTGGAGATATCAAACAAGCACGTATAGGCACCATTAATACGAACACAGGCTTGAGAATCCCTGTACAGAGATTTCAGAGCCCTCATCAGATAAGACCTTCCATAATTCCTTTCTATTCACCCTATCATATTGTTATACCTACAATTAGTTGTCTATCGGCTAACTATCTATCAATCCATTTAAGAGCAGGGCTTCTTATACCATATTTTTCACATTTATATAATATTAAGATGTTATGATGTTACTTTTTTGTTAATGCATATAGTTATTTTAACTATTAAAGCATTGGCAACGTGGTAATCAGCTCAAATTTCATTATCAAATAAGTTAATATTTAAGAACACATAATTTTATGCCATTTCAAGGAATGCCCCTTTATGTTTTTGAGAAAAACAAGGTGTGTTTTAGATAAGCCCTCTATTTTTTCACAATTTTTTTTCAGTCCAATGATATGCATCTAAGCACAGCGTGTTCTCTGCTGGGCGTGTCCAAGCCGGAGTTGTCACGGTGGCTGACCCACCGGCGGATCGTGTCGGCTCATGAAGTGATTCTGTCACGTATGGACGTGTCCCGCGCTCTGTTCGCGAGGGACGCGCTCGTCAAGCGAATGTATGGAGAGGTGTTCGCTTGGCTTGTATCGGTCGTCAACAGGGCGCTCAATACTGGCAATGCGAAAAAACATTTCATAGGTAAAATACATCTCGTTCTCGTACATCTATTTGTACGCGTTTTACACGGTTTTTTTATACAAATGATTTAAGTTTTCTTTAGTTTAAGTGTGTAGTAGTGTTCTAAGAAAACTTAAATCATTTGTATAATTATGGATTTCCGCAAAGTAACGCCAAATTCAATAAACGCTTTTATTACTTTACTATGTCTGTCATGTAACCCTTGAACATGATTTACCAATGGGAGGCTCCTTTGAGGATGCCGGCTAGGTTAAGGGTACCACAACGGCGCCTTTGTTTGCCCTGATGAAGTGATGTGTAAGCATTATTGTGTTTGTTTCGGTCTTGAAAACCTCAAGAATTCAGAGAGGCGCTACAATTGCGCTCATCACCTAAATACAAGATGTTAAGTCTTATTTGCCCAGTAATTTCAATATCTACGGCGCCCTTCAGACCGAAACACAATAATGTTTACTCATTACTGTTTCACGGCACAAAAAAAGCGCCGTTGGGGTACCCATAATATAGCTGGCATCTTGTGGAAAGGAGCCTCCCACTGGTTTGGTGAGGATGACATCCTAATTTTGGTGTGTCGTGCGAAGGTGGACTCGTCGGTAGGAAGCAGTTTAGCCAGGATCAGCAGAATAAAAAATAAAAAAACTGCGATATAAGAAAAAAAATATTTTAAGTCCTTTTTATGTGTTTCACACTAGAAAAAAGCTATAATAATAAAATATAATTATATAAATAATAAAATGAAAAATAAACAAAAGAATGCCGCATAATAAAGCAGAATCAAGATCTATGGGTAACATTTACTTATTGTTATTGAAGTTGTACTTCTGTTGGCGGGTTAGGGAAAAACTATCAGAATGAATTGTTACGATACCGTCACGCAAATTTGACACCCTGACGTTAGATGTACAACTAGACCGTTTGTGTCATACTTCAGATACCAAGTCTGTTGTAACTCATATATTATGTCTTCGGAACCAATGGACGAGAATTAATTAATAAATTTCAATTTGTTTACGAGTTTTAAAATAAAAATTAATTTCTCTCTAATTGTATAAAAATAATTTAATCATATTTAATTACACGTCATTTAACTAAATTATGCGGCATAATAATATTTTCATTGGTTGTATTTAAGACCTGTTTTTTACAAACTTAAAATAGCACGAGGAATAAATTTTTGTTTTATTACACCAAAGGAGAGTAACTAATACACACTCAACAAGCGTGCGTACATAAGTACACACACACTTTCATTTTGTTAATCTGTAACGTAACAATATGTATTATATTTATATTATTATTTTTTAACCAGGAGTCCTCGACATCTACGGTTTCGAGACCTTTGAGATAAATTCTTTCGAGCAGTTCTGTATCAACTACGCGAACGAGAAGCTTCAGCAACAGTTCAATTTGCACGTGTTCAAGTTGGAGCAGGACGAATATATAAAGGTATCGTTTTTTGCGTTGTTGAGTGATAAATAATGCTCTAACTCTGGTCACTGTGGCCATCTTGGGTTACTTCATGAATATAGAACAAATAATGTTCACCTTATAATGTTTTTTCTTCTGTCAAACATTCAAAAGTAACAGTAACAAATACGTATGACAAAATATTAGCTCTTACTTTAAATACTACCTGTGTTAATGTAATAGTGATTAAGGACTCTTGCGGCAATACAATAAGGTGGAATTCAGATCGCACAGCGCTATTATGTTTTTATTTTCCTACAATTGTTAGATTCCGACTGCTCGCCGCCATCTTAAACTCAAGTTGACTAACAAAAAAATCACATTCATAATAGCGTTTATTCAACGCTTTATAAGGCCGGCAAATTTTATTTGACAAAATTTTTAAATTTATTGGATTTCAAATCACTTATAATTCTTTCTTGTGATGAAATTTATCGTTTTAATCTTCTGCACTTTTGCAGCAAAGCTTCTAATTTTCGTGAAGGGGTTTATGATTGTGTTATAATAATTTTCATAAGTATTTTTTTTTCGGGGGGTGTTATCAATACGCAGCTCAGTAAATGATTCAGGAGTAACATGTCGAGCACACGAATCTCTTGACGGTGATTGTTGATCTACAGCAGGTTGGAGATTTTTAGAGATAGGTCTTTTGATACTTTCTTTGTTTTATTTTTGGAAAACTTTGAAGACACCTGAAATCAAAAAACATAATATTTTGGTGTGTAAAAATGTTATTTTGTGATATCGAAGATTTATATTTATGACAGTTAAACCAGTAATTTTAAAATTAATAAAATTGTTTCAAAATCATATAAGCAATCATTTGAGCTGTCTTTTTGAAGTCGGTTAAAAATAGCTCAAAACGTTAGTTTACAACATCAACATGTTAATGTGTAATGACTAAATCCCTGATATCTCACTGCTACGGATTCCACATTTAGATTCCACATTAGCAACGCAAGCCGTGTAATTTTAGATTTCATGCGTTTTGGGAAACGAGCAATATAAACAAAAAATAAACAATTTTTTCTCTGTAACAGTACTTTAAATCACAAAAGCAATAGTCAACAGACTGGTGATCCGAATGAAAAAAAAATTGCTTCAAATTATTGCAGACAAGGTGACATATGCCTGACACTTTCAGTGCATTTCGTTTCACGTAGGTTAGTTAAGTCGCTTGACTTGCTGTACAGGTCAACTTATTATTTCACTAGGCTTGATAATTGCTCTGAGCCTGGCCTGTTTTCATCAGTAGTCTGATGTATATTATAGGAGGAGATAAGTTGGAAGATGATAGATTTCTACGACAACCAGCCGTGCATAGACCTAATAGAAGACCGTCTTGGCATCCTAGCTTTGCTTGATGAAGAATGCCGCGTGCCACAAGGATCCGACATGGGCTTCGTCGGGAAGCTTCAAGATAAATGTTCAAAGTACCCGCATTTCTTGAAGCCGAGGTTTGGAAACGCTGGTAAGAAATAAATAATGAACCTACAGTACAAAACTTTTTTGCTCTTAATAGTGATTTTCATTATTATAACACTAGAAATAAGGGATTGCTTGTAACTAATTCTAGTAGGCTTCATAAGATACATAATAGCTTTAAGGGTAAATGTTCTTCTTCACTTCTACAATAAAGTCCCAGCCACTGTTCAGGCATTATCTATAAATAAATTTTAATGTCATATAAAAAAAATGGCTCTGTCGTAAATCCTTTTACTCCACTGCTGAGTATCTAAATGATCAGACAGCCTGGGACTAGATTGTGATTATTTTATAGCAATAGAAATGACTGTACAATATTGTATATTTTTATTGAAAAGAGCGCAAAAAAAGAATGCTGTGAGAGTTTCTTGCGCCGCTTCTTCTCTGTCAGAGCGCCATTTGTTTCCGAAGCGGTAGTAGTATCTAATAGTTATAGAAATGACATCAAAAAGAATTCTAAAGGAATCAATTTTGAGAAAATAAATGCCTTTTTATGCCTTTTTTTTAAAGTGAACAATTTGTTATTTTTAAAGTGATATCCCTCATTTCTGGGTGAAATTATACAATTTGTTGTAAACGCAATTCATAAACGATGCGGGACTCTAACGCGATCTCTCGCGTTCTGTCTGATCAAATCGTCTTTCCAACTGAGCAAATCGTTCGAGTACGCATGGATCGTAAATTTTGGTATATTTTGTTCAAGTATTCAACGTTATATGGCCTTAGATTCTGAAGTCCCTGCTTTAAGTTAAATTAACTCGAAAATATTGTCCAATGAAATGTTGTGAAATATCAAAATAGTGCAAGTCTTTATGAGCTTTAAAAATTATGGATTATCCAGTGTAGAATTCTTTCTTTCTTCGTCACGCTCAGATTCAATATGGCGGCCATGAAGTAAGCAACGTAAGACAGTTCTTCATTCCCTTTTAGACTTTTTCATCGTTGGCGTAATATGTGGAATCGTTGACCACGGATCGTCACCCGCCACATAACAATGTGTTTTCGTTTTTCGAATTCATATGTACGTTTATTAGACGTTTTATATGGTCAGAAACTCTTATGATTCCTAGGCTGTTACAAGAGAGTTTGGGCTGCGGTGTTAATACACCATCAGCTGCCCCGTATTTATTTATTCATAATCCACAGCTCTTAAAAAGTTTTAAATAATACATAAAAATATGATGTGACAGCCAAAAGGGGATTAACATTTTAAAGGCCTGAATATTTAAACATTCATCTCAGTAAAGCACCATGGTTGTATTCCCGGCATGTGGTAATAAACTTTTAGGAATAGTAACTATGATCTATTTCGTCGTCGAAAATGCCCCATATAGGCAATTCCAAATCCCTACCAGTCTGCAGCTCCTTTTTAACCGACTTCAAAAAAGGAGGAGGTTCTCAATTCGTCGGTATTTTTTTAAGTTTGTTACCTCAAAACTTTCGACTGGGTGAACCGATTTCGATAATAGAAAAATCTTAAAAGTCTTAAATTTGCTATACATACGTATAGCAAATATAAACATCCAATTTGCTATACGTATGTATAGCAAATTGGATGATAAATTTACGAATAACTCAATATCGCGCCAACCGATTTCGATGATTCTTTTTTATTGGAAAGAATATACTTCAAAGATTGGTGAGAGTTTGGTTAGGTTCTGATTACGGAATCCATGGCAAAGGAACGGAACTCTTCAATTAAGCGCTTACGTTCATTGCTGCATTGAAAAAATTAGTATATCTACACATATTTAGACAAATTGTTAGTTAGTGTACTTCAAATTCACTAAAAATCAAAAAATAACAAGAAAACAACCAACTTTAAAAACACTATTCCAAAACAATAGATATAATATGCACTAAAAAGTATAAAAACAATAGCGTATTTTTATATAATCTAATTCTAGTTACGATTATTGTAATTTTCGGAGTCGGTGTCATCCAAGATAGGCTTGTAACTACATACATAGTTATATTCTTATCTTATCAAAATTCACCTTAATTTTTAAAACAACGGCGATTTAAGTTCTACGGCCTGTAGGGGCTCAATGTTGGTCTTATTTTAAAGGCAAAGGTGTAGAGTAATGAATACTATAAAAAAGCTGGCAAATGTTTTTTTGTGATTGCCGAAAGAAGATACTTTATTTTTTACAGTTTGTGAGCACATCTGGGCGCTTTTTTTTAAAATCGTGTGAAAACTACATTAATAACCCATCTTTTTTTACACACTAAATTCAGTCGTCAAGTCCTGGGGAATTGATCCCCTATATGGGGTATTTTCGTCTATGAAATAGATTATAGTTACTACTCCTAAAGTTTAATTTCTGCATGCCGGGATACATTGTATTGTATGTATGTGTATTCATTTTTATGTGATAAAAACACAAGATATGTATGCTCCTTGCTCCTTTTCCATAAAAAAGACCTGCAGGCACTTTCCGAGAAGCTGTGGTATTAAATCACATTACGACAAAGTAAGTATACACAATAACTCAATGCATATATATTATGTCCTTCTTCCAGCGTTTATTATAAAACATTTCGCGGACAAAGTGGAGTACCAATGCGGCGGTTTCTTGGAGAAGAACCGCGATACCGTGCTAGAAGAACAGTTGGAGTGCATCAAAACTTCTACATCATGTCGGCTTATACACACCATGTTCGCTGAGGCGGCAGACTACTCTGCTACTCTGCCCGCTCCAAGAAGAAGAACCACCCCCTCCATACCCTTGGCTAGTCAAACGGTTAGTAGCAGGTTTTTTGTTTCACATTTTATAAAAGTATGTATTCTATTAAACTCTTAATCTTGGTATTTTCGACTGCGGTTGACAGCAGTGGAGATACTATTTGTCATAGTTGTCATTTTGAAGATTAGCGTCATTTGCAAAATTTACTGACACTTTCTTACTGTTAATCTTAGCAAGAAGGCCTGATGTTATTTGAAATATGTTATTTTTTTTAAAGTGATTACCCTCATTTCTGTGATTAATTACATAAATTAAATTTATAAAAAATCTTGTTCAGCACTCAGGTTGTGGCTTCACGACCTGATCAAGATTTATAAACGTTACGTCACTCGAACGGTTGGCTCAGTGGAAGAGCGCTCACAAGGAACGTGAGACGTCGCGGGTTCGAATGACTTTGTGATTGAGATTGTATGAAACGTGCAGTCATTGATAGATTGACAGATGACGATGACGGCAATAATCTTGTTAAAAACGGAGATAACCGAAAAACGTTTTAAGCAACTGTTCGCATTCAAACTTAGCCGCATAATACTTCGTCCCCAATCGCCATACTGTAACTACTTCACTGCACGTTTGATACTAACTAAATATCAATTTTTACAAAGCCAGTCCCGCCGCTTATTACGTAGTATTGACATCCTCTTTGGTCGACGCCAGGGAGAGCCTTTTATAGATATCTTCACGTCTCCACCTGTCACTTTCTACACAATAAATACGGATTATTATTACAGCAAGTACCTCGTCGAGCTTCGGGCCAAAAGCAGAGCGTCGGCGGTCAGTTCCGCGCATCTCTGTCGGCGCTGATGACAACATTGTCCGCGACCACGCCTCACTATGTCCGCTGTATCAAGCCAAACGACACCAAGACTGCGTTCCAGTTCGACGAGGCCAGGGCTGTTAATCAGTTGAGGTACATATTGATCGGTAGATTCATCGATATCCCTTCACGATTCGCTCCTCACATTAAATTCCGTTGATTTCCGAGCGATTTTGGCGCGTGAATTTTACGCGCGCGAAGGTGTATCTAGGCGTATTACTTTACGTGTAGTAAAATAATGCTTATAGTTAGGGCAATTTTAATAGGAAGTATACATAATATTATAATTGAAATAAAATGTAAAAATATAGCAACCTAATATCATATATACCAATCAAAATAATAAAGTTGCTGACGTATATGAGGAATGGATTCAATTATTTGTGCCTACATCTAGATTTGCTAGGTATATATATATGTATATTGCATATACAAGAGGTCACCCATAGGTCACATTCGACTAATATTCATAAAAAAAATATATATATAATGTGAATGAGGTTATTTCTACTAATCTAATACTAAATGTACCTACTGGAGTGTTCAATATAAAAATTTTTGATACTTCTCGTTGTTTTTTAAAAAGCTATTGATGTCATTTTACTGATTAGGTAACATACTTTTGATGTCCATTTAAAATTTTTTTGATGTCTGTAATAGTTATGTAATAATCGCCTGGTCACACTTAAAGATTACATCCTGTCTATGTATAATAAATAAGTATGTACCTATGTATTCTTTTAACAGAGCGTGTGGTGTTCTGGAGACAATAAGAATTTCATCTGCCGGCTTTCCCTCAAGATGGCTTTATCAAGATTTCTTTCAAAGGTATGTTTCGTATAATATTCAATTTTCTCTAAAATTATACATACAAAACGGGATGAAGCTGTAATTATTGAGTAAATAAGTTAGTTAACTTTCTACTTATTGTACAGTTAACAACTAGACTCACAATCACACTCAAAAATTGTCCGAAGCAAAACTGACTACGAGTCTATTAGGCAGAGTCTTCGTTCAGTTGTGTATTGACCACGCAACATTTCGCACCAAAATTATAGAGCTTCTTATGAGTGTACGAGGGGCACACTGAAATGATCGGGAATAGAATATTTCTGATTAAGTTACAATAAAACCTTTTTTAGAATTTGAATACTCGCCTCTTAGAACCTTAATGACATTCATACAATTAAAAAAAAGCTCAAAAACAACAACTATGTTTGTTTAAAGTTGACACGTCGTTGACTGAAATGGAGCTCACGCGTGAACATTTTTGTGCCATAATTTATCACAATTTTCGTCGCGGCTTATCTCAAGATAAATGTCTCAGTGAACTTGTTTCGACTTATGATGTTGAAGCACCGAGTCAAACGACAATATACCGCTGGTATGCCGAGTTCCGACGCGGTCGTGTATCGCTCAGCACTGTTTCTTCTGCAGGTCGACCAAGAACAGCGGTCACGCCTGAAAACATCGCAGCTGTGCGAACTATTGTATTAGTTGACCGTCATGTGACATACGAGCAGATTCAGGCTGTTATCAGTATCAGAATGAGTGCAATTCAGTCAATATTACATAATGAAGTTTGTGTAAGAAAGCTAGTTTCCCGATGGGTACCCCACAACTTGTCCGAAGAGCAAAAGGCGGCTCGTGTAGATTGGTGCCGGAATACTCTGCAACGCTTCAACGGAGGGTAGTCAAATGCCGTTTATAATATCGTCTCAAGTGACGAATCATGGATTTATTCATACGAACCTGAAAGAAAACATCAGTCAGAAGTTTGGGTCTTCGAAGACGAGGTCTAACCAACGAAAGTGGTTTGCTCCCGCAGCGTGTCAAAGAAAATGGTCGCTACGTTTATCTCGAAAAAGAGGCATGTTGCTAGAATTCCTTTACAGGATCGCAGAACGGTTACCGCTGAGTGGTTCATCACGGTTTGTTTGCCAGTAATGATAGCCGAACTCCGAAAAAATAAGCCAAAACGTCGTATCATCTTACATCACGAAAATGCGAGCTCGGAATACAAATGATTTTTTGAAGCAAGAAAACGTTGAGCTGATGGGCCATCCTCCGTACAGTCCTGACCTGAGCTTAAACGATTTCTTTACATTCGCTAGAATGAAAGATTTATTACGCGGTCAACGGTTTGAAGACCCCGAAGCAGCTGTGGAAGTGTACAAATCAGCCATTTTGTCAACATCAACTTCAAACTGGAATTACTGTTTTAATGATTGGTTTGCACGAATGGGAAAGTGCATTAAGTTGAACGGAGAATACTTAAAAAAATAATAAAATACAATTTACCTATACTGTGCATGTGGTTTTTCTTATTCCCGGTCATTTCAGTGTGCCCCTCGTACACTGAACATTACTTTTTTTTTTATGGAATAGGAGGACACACGAGCGTACGGGTCACCTGTTGTTAAGTGATCACCGCCGCCCATACTCTCTTGCAACACCAGAGGAATCACATGAGCGTTGCCGGCCTTTAAGGAAGGTGTACGCGCTTTTTTTGAAGGTACCCATGTCGTATCGTCCCGGAAACACCGCACAAGGAAGTTCATTCCACAGCTTTGTAGTACGTGGAAGAAAGCTCCTTGTAAACCGCACTGTGGAGGACCGCCACACATCCAGATGGTGAGGATGATATCCTAACTTGTGGCGTGTCGTGCGAAGGTGGAATTCGGCGGCAGGAATCAGGTAAAACAGCTCTTCGGAACACTCTCCGTGATAAATGCGGTAGAAGACACACAATGAAGCGACGTCTCTACGCAACGCCAAGTGATCCAGCCGTTCACAGAGTACTGGGTCCCCGACAATTCGCGCTGCTCTGCGTTGCACGCGGTCAAATGGATCGAGCTGATACTGGGGTGCGCCAGACCAGAGATGACAGCAATACTCCATGTGTGGCCGGATCTGCGCTTTGTACAGCGCTAGAATGTGGGCCGGCTTGAAGTATTGCCGTACTCTATTAATGACGCGCAGTTTCTTTGAAGCCAATTTGGCTTTGCCCTCCAGATGGCCACGGAATTGGCAATCGCTCGAGATTTCGAGACCCAGTATTCCGATACTAGGCGAGGCTTTTAGGGAAGTGTTGTCGAGGAGCGATGATGCGACAAATGGGGTTTTTTTAGTGGTAAACGCGCAAACTTGAGTCTTCTGGAGGTTAAATTGGACAAGGTTCAACTTACCCCATTCCGCGACCTTCTCAAGAGAGGACTCGATAGAAGACAGAAGTTTCTCCCGGCACTGGTCGACGATTTCCCGAGAGAGACGTGCATGGCCCGTGTATACGGTATCACCAGTGCTGTCATCTGCATAGCAATGAATGTTGGAGGTGTCCAACATATCATTGATATGCAGAAGAAACAGCGTAGGAGATAGCACACAGCCTTGGGGCACTCCAGCATTCCACGGGCTTTGGGTTCGAGCAATGTTCGTCGACAACGACCTGTATGCTGCGCCCAGTGAGGAAGCTGGAGGTCCACTTGCACAAGCTCTCGGGAAGCCCAAATGATGGAAGTTTAGGGAGGAGCGCCTTATGCCATACACGATCAAAGGCCTTCGCTATATCCAGGCCTTCCCCCTTGCTTTCAATAGCCGCAGCCCATCTACTGGTGACCCTCTAGGTATACCAAGAGCTGACGGCTAATTATGCTCTCCATGATTTTGGAGAGCAGGGAGGTAATAGCAATAGGCTTGTAGTTTGCCGGATCCGAACTCTCTCCTTTTTTTTGGATCGGATGGACAAGGGCTGACTTCCATGAGTCAGGGACTACGCCTTTGGAATAAGAGTGCCGGAATAAACGCGTTAGCACCGGCGTCAACTCAGGGGCACACGTTCTAAGCACGATTGGAGAAATGCCATCCGGCCCGCTCGACTTCCTGACGTCCAACGAAAACAGAGCTCGCCTAACAGTTTTCTGTCTGAACTGCCACGAAATAAGGTGTTAATTTGAATAAATGTTTTAATGTTATCTGTATAAGTTAATGAATATGTATATAAAACGCTGTTCAGACATTCTTGAGGACCTTTTAGTAGGCGATTGTAAGTATAGTTGTTTATAGTACGTCAATGTTTGTATTTTATTACTTTATTGTGGAACAAACAAGAAGCACATTCTTAACTCTCTACATTCTCACTTAGGAGTACTGTACCTTTTTTATGACAATAAGAGTGCTAACTTCTAAATGGGAGTGCTAACCCTTTCACCAGGCGCAATTATTCACAGTGCTTTTTTAACGAAACAATTTCTTTTATTCTTTGGCTAGCGAGGGGTGTAGTAAGCCTTTGGATGTGGATAATGGATAATATTTACAACCAGCCACAACAGCAAACTGTACACATAGTTATGTCATCATTACTGTCCTGGATTTCCTCAGCAAGAAGCAAATTTAAAGAAATATCCAAGTCAAAATTGTCACCCACAAAGTAGAGTGGTATTGTTTATAAAGTTTTTTTTTGTTGGTAACGTTTATCCTCATACGTTTCTAACAATTGTTTTGAATCTTGCAACACATACATTTTGCACACTTTCTGGGATTCTCGTTGTCTTGTGGAAGGCTTCCTCTACTGGACAAAGGCCTCCCCCATAGATCTCCACGACGATCGGTACTGCACTGCCCTCATCCAACGTATTCCAGCGATCTTGACCAGATCTTCGGTCCAGTTTAGGGGGCCTACCAATACTTCGTCTTCTGTTACGTGGATATACATATGGATTGTAAATTTTTTTCACAGGTATCGCCTACTGTGTAAACAGAAGGAAGTAGACAGAGCAAATATCAAGAAGACATGCCAACGAATACTGGAAAAATACATAAAGGAACCCGATAAGTATCAGTTTGGTACTACCAAGATATTCTTCAGGGCAGGTCAGGTAATTTTACCCTTAATTATTAGTACAAAAATAATATGGCTTGTATTAATCGTTTCAAAACAAAATAATCTTATTATGTGAAAGTCAAAGTAATTCATTTATCACCTATTTGGAAAAGTTAAGTTTTGTATGTTGTGATATTCTTCATGCACAGTATTAATATTTGCTGGTCACTTCCACTTCATCCTAGTTCTGAGTGATGTGAGTGTACTTTGAACTAATACTAGTACTAATAATGGAATGTCAAAATTGTTAAAAATTTTGAAAGTGTTTATGATTGACTCATGACACAATCATAATTTATAAGACAATTTATGCAAAACATGGTGATGATATCCAAAATGGACACCGTTTCATCATTTTTTAAATGTAATTGATTCTATTATAATGCAAATTATAATATTAATGATATTCCGTAATGGATTTATTTATTTATAGTACAACCAGTAGTTGTTACATTCTAATACGCTTAAAATATAACAAATAATGAGTTGAATGTACAACACATTAAGGTGTGACAACATGCACAGTCTTTGCTTCCGTGACACCAAGAAAAGAATTATATAAAATAAAGCAAAAATTATAAAAGAAGAATATTAATCATTTGGCGCCTAACAATCTCGTAATACTTTTTTTAAAAGCAGGTAAAGAATCTTTAAAAATATCTACTTCACCACAGATGGAGTTATAAGTTCTTGATAGAGAGATAGATAGTTGCTTAAGGTTACTTTTGGCAAATGGCTGATGGAACAGGCCAGCTCCGACCTGCGCACGCCTTGGTACTCGGCGGGGATCTCGTAAGCATCAGCATCCTCCTGATGGAGTGCACGAGTGATGGACTGTCGAGCTGATTTCTAATTATTTTGTTTAAAAATATTAGATCTAGCTTTTGTCGTCGAACAGAAAGACTTTTCTAGTTAAAGTGTCTCAACTTATCGCAGTACGATGGCAATTGCTTATGTACCCCACAAGAAAAAGCAAGGTGCCATAAGAACCGTTTTTGAATGCGTTCAACTCTTAATTAATGAATGTTGTATTGAGGAGACCAAACAATGCTACAGTATTCTAGATTACTGCGCACATAAGCATTGTACAGGGTTATTTTAGTTGTTGGATTGCGGAATTGTTTACAGTTACGAATGATGAAGCCTAGCATTTTTGAAGATTTATTAATAACATTATGAATATGAGGCAGAAACGTTAATTTGTTATAAAAAAAACCCCTAAGTCTCTAATATCAGTTCTATCCTCTAGGACTAAACCATTAATGCTATATTGAGTTCTGAGTATCTATCGAAGGCTTTTACAAAGTCCATGTAAATAGCTCTTACTTGTACACCAGCATCAACTGCATTTACTATTTCACTATGGTATACAACCAAGATTTGATTTAAATGAGATTAAAATATGTATTAATAAATTTTATTTTTGAAGTAAATTTTCATTGCGAGCGAAAAATTAATTTCCATGACGCTAAAAGATCTAGAAATTCAAATATTTTTAAAATCGACGCCTATTGGTAACAGTGTGGCAGCAAATGTAAATTTTAAACCTAACTTTTCCAATGTTTGTTTTTTGTTGCGCTATGTACTGGAACATAGTAGGTATAGAATGTAAGTAGGCCGTTTATAATTTCCGCGTCGGTTGGCTATTTAAACAATTTTTTAAAATTACTCAACTGAATATCAGGTTGCGTATTTGGAGAAGCTGCGGGCAGAGATACAACGTGCGTACTGCGTGCGTATACAGAGCTGCGTGCGCGGGTTTCTGGCGCGGCGCCGCTACCGCACTATAATGCGGGCCGTGCGAGGCGTACAGGCCCGTGCGAGGGGCTATCTCGCACGATTGTGAGTATTCTTTTGAAGATATCTTATGCCAGGTTGACTTATAATGAACACGGCGAATGAAACTACCGAACGAGAGAGAATTAGTGTGTATGGCGAGAAGCAACACTGAATGTACATAGATTTATTTTTATGAATCTCGATACCGTCGGTAAAGAAGATGTTCTCAATTTTTTTTAAATAAATTTTTGTTTTACATGTATATACATGTGTTTCCTGAAAGTACGCGTATTCTACGTATTTTACAAAATAAACCTTTTCATATCCTTTTTATTACACTATAATCATTTTTAATACGGCAAAGACTGAAATATTGAGGTGATTGCACTGATACTTTTAGTGCTGGTAGGGCATTTAAACCCTACACATAAATGTTGGTAGACTGTCGTGTAAATAGGCAGTCTACCGCGGGGAACGTAAGTCCTAAAATTTGCGGATAATTATGGCGACAACTAATGCAAGAACCAATCCACTAACCTGTATTGAATGTAGAGTTTCCTAAGGAGGAATACTCGCAGATCAGTCTTGATTCGTGGATTGTCGTTGCAGCAGAGCGGATTAAAACAGCAATCTGGAAGCATCCACGGTATATTCGGGAACAAGATTGATGTCACAAACAAGTCTTCAAAATATATGTACTGGACACGTGGCACAAAAAAAACGCTTAAAAGGTTACAGAATCAATCGCGACAGGCAGACAACTCAAAAACTGTCTTACGTTTTTTTGGCGTGCGAGTCGATTATTCGCACGTATTCAGCGCGCATGCGCGACAACTAGCGCAATCTAGACCTTTCATGCGTAACTAAATACAATTTCAAGTTATCAGAAGGCCCAATGCATCAGATGCCGTCATAATTTATCCACATAAATGAAACATTAACTGCTACTAGCTGCTTCACCAAGTGCCTATGAATTTATACATTGTACTATATATACTAAACATGGCATAATTAATATCTAACTCATCATCAATGTCCACAGGGAATCAATATGAATATATCACCCAGATATTTAATATTATTTGATAAGCCACTATTAGCACATTAGGAACTTGCTTGCGTTGTATATCTAGGTTCATACGTCATGTGTTTCTTAAAAAAAAAAACAAACCCATGCCTAAATGTCCAGCAATGGATGGTTGGGTATTGCAAAAGAGCAGAGGCGATTAATTATCATGCCTATGATAAATACAATAAAAAAACACTCTTAAGGGAATCAAAATTTATAGGGTATTTTCCTACCTACAGAAAATCTGAAAACTTGAAATAAATACTAAAAAAATTGAGGTAACCCTCGGTGGATTTTTTTTTAGTAATGATATTTTTTTAATATAATACGCCTCTTACATACCTTTATATGTCAATATTAGGCAAGCAAAAGAAATCCGCCGCGAGCGTGCCGCCATTACGATACAGAAGCACGTACGCGGCTGGCTCGTACGCAAGCGGTACCGCAACCTGCGCAACTTGGTCATCGGACTGCAAGCGCGGGCCAGAGGATATTTGGCCAGGAAGTATTGCATGGAGAAGCGCTATTTATTAGCGGTAAGAATATTTTATTTATACACTTTTCAGAAGAACAGAATCAGACCCCGCGACCTCTCGGGTTCTGTCCGAGCGCTCTTACACTGAGCCAACCGTTCTAGTGACGCACCATTGTGGCTCCATCACATCTAGGTGATAACCTGCTTGCATTGCATATTAGGAAATTGAGGGCTTTCAAATCAATGAACAGATTTCGTCACATTTACTTGTAATTTTTAAATTCGATTTATTTGTTAACTATAAATTAATCTACATATGTTCTAAGATCATATAAATTAAGTCATAAATTGTATTTAAATATTCAAATATATATTCTGACTTCACATAAACTACTATTTTGATTTAGTTGTTTGCTTTTTAAACGTTATGATTTTATTATATCACAGGCAATCACGATACAACGCTACTGGCGCGGATATCTTGCGAGGAAGCGTGTGAAGCGAATGAAGAGGCTCATAGTGGTCGCGCAGAGTGCAGTAAGTATTATCTCTGATAATCTGACGTTGTTAACGCAACTATCTCTCTCTCGTTTTCCTTCTCCTATCGCGCTCTTTCTATCTTCCCCACTTCACCGCGCCATTTGCAAGGACTGAACCAGTTCTTCGCCGATACCGTCACGGTTCGCGTACGCACCTCACTACAAACAATCAATACGAAAACGGACAGAGCTTCGGTGAGATGTTCACAGTCCGACGACGAACACTGTTCTGCTTCCGCTTATATAGCGGTCTGTCGGCTGCAAGTGGTTTGGTGCAAGTTTCGAAAACATAGCATTGAAATCAAAAGTGGGATGAAACTCATGGCTACTATTTTCATATAACAATTATTATAATGCTATTCGATGCTTATTGATGCCCATTACAACGCAGTGTCACTCAGAGTTCTTGGATAATCCAATAATTGACTTGACGTTTCTTGCATCTGTTCTTCTCAGGTCGGAAACATACGTGTCTTTTTCAAATGGGTGATTCTGACTTATAATAAGTGACACAAAACAACCAATTTCCAACCTTTAATAAAAATATTTCATCATCGTAACCGACGAAAGAAAGACGGTACGGTAAAATATCTCTTATTTTAAACTTATCAATAATTTATATTAGTTTTGCTAAGATCAGATTATCATTCAACCATTATTTTTGTTATAGTTGTTGGCAATTTTTGAAATATGATTATATATTATTAGATTCGTCGCTGGGTTGCGCGTCGTGAGTACAAAAAACTACGAATTGAGGCCCGCAGTATCGATCATATACGGACCCTGAACAAAGGCTTGGAAAACAAGATCATTTCACTTCAGCAGAAACTGGAGCACTCTCTGGACAAAAACAAGATTATAGAACCGTTACAGGCCCAGATATCGGAGCTCAGGTAAGACTTGGAACCTTTAGATCCTTAACATAGGCCTGGAGGACAAGAGTCATATCGCTGCGGCAGAAACTGGAGCACTCTTTATACAAGAACAAGATCATAGAACCGTTACAGGCACAGGTATCGGAGCTCAAGTAAGGTAAATAAAATAATATTTTTTGGCGCACAGTTCTACTGTGACATTATGTGGTTACAAGAACAGGGTAAAACAAAATAATTACTGTAATGATTATACTTCTACAAATATCGTAATTCACAAAACAGATTTTAAATTTCGATATGACATATTTTTGTATATTACATGAAGTTGTTTAGGTGACCCGCACCGATCACCATCTAGTTGTTTATATTTCGAAGTAGTAAGCACTGTTTTTCTTTACAGAGAAAAGCTAGATAAACTCAGACTCATCGAAAAGGAGGCGAAAACTCTACGAATAACTCTTGGAGACAAGGAAAACTTCTTAATGTTTATCAAAGAAGAGCTTGAAAAAGAGAGAGAATCAATTAAGTTGCTGACAGAGGAGAAAAAAGAGTTGGAGAGGAAGTATAAGAAGGACAGAGAAGAATTAGAATATGATAATGAGAAACTGGCGAAGGAGTTGAAGAGTACTAAGGAGCACTATGAAATGCTTTTTGAAGGTAAGTTTGAAAATAATATTGTATTCTAATATTAAAATTACTTTCGCAATACCTAAATCCAGGTTGATATGGCAGAATACTATAAAAGACTGTCAGTCGTAGGGCTGCTCGATACAAACTGGCAAATCCAGCCAGATACAAACTGTACAGCTAAAGAGATTTTACTATAGTCTATACCTTATAGGGTTTATAGATCTAGATAGACAGTGACAGCTGTGAACACGTTGATAAAAATAGCGGCGAATTAGACTCTATTCTCAGCAACGCACGCACAATAAAACAAAATGAAAACGTATCGCGAGTGTAAATAATAATAATAGAATAAATGTAAGGTATACATATTATATGCGAAAATACTTTTCCCTGACCTGATTTATACTTTTATCCATTCTCAAATTGTATTAGATAAAAATTAATTACAACTAATTCATGACTCACAAATTATCTTTTATCTTGTTCCTACATAACACAAGTGATAAGATAAAGATAAATTTGATAATTATTATGGATTTATTAAATGCGTTATTTTCTCAATGTATCGTTAGGTGTTTTTTTATTTACTTTTTTAACATATTTTCTGGGAAGAATCATGAGATTGATATAAAGATAACCTTCTTATTAATTACAAATCGTGATTTTGCTTCTAATTTTTTGTAAAACTTGGTGGTTAAATGTGTAAATGGTTCTCGAGGATTGGATTTTACTTATTAGATAATACCTAAGATTTGAATGTTGGTTTTACGAAGAGTATTGAATAACGAATCTGTATGAAAATAAGTCTGGTGTACTTTACATGAGCGCCGAACTGTTAACGAAATGGTGGTGACAGTGCAAGGTGAAGTGATAGTGGCTGATGAGAAGGCTGTGGATATACTCCATGTGTGGTCATGGCAGTTCGAGCAAAGAGCACAGTTTTGGAAAGGTTATTTTTGTATTCATTGTATTGTTATGGTTATTTGAAATTCCAATTAGTACCAACACTCTGTTATGATAATATTAATAGAATAATTTATAACCTGTTAATATTACTTATGTTGTTTCAATTATTATATTTAGTATATTTTTAGTAATTGTAATATTTAATCACATGCAAAATCTCAGTGATGTCACTTTATTATTAAGTTGGTAGTTTCTTATTATTAAGATTGGTAGCAGGGTAACTGTTACAAATTGCTCTCAGCCATTGGGCTCTTCTTGTTGGGGTTGTAGAAAGTATCGGATGTATTTGTATTTTAAAGTATTGTTATGAATCATTTAGTGTTACTTTTATATACATTTGGATTATAGTGAAATAATTGAAATAGATTATATTCAAGTGGTTCGAAAAGTATTTTATGAAGAGAGTAAATTATTGTAGTACTAAACTTATATTACTAACTACTAACTTATACCCGCGACTTCTTCCGCGTACACAAATAACTGAGCACGTAGTTCTTGTAAAAATCGTGGTTTCATAAAACTTTAATAACTTTATATTAAATGAAGATATCGCAATATTTCTTTTTCTCTCCTGGGACTCCTCTCGGTAGGGGGGTACCACAAGGGTCTGTTCTTGGACCCTTCCTCTTCCTAATTTATATAAATGATCTACCTAACCTTGTAGAAAAAAAACACAAGGTGGTATTGTTTGCTGATGACACTTCACTTATATTCAAAGTGAACGAAACCAAGTTTTATATGACGAAGTAAACAATGCTCTATCTGACATCGTGTACTGGTTTAGCGCCAATAACTTATTGTTAAATAGTCATAAAACCAAATATATTAAATTCACCGCGCCAAATGTCAAAAATGTAGATGCGAATATTTTATTAAACGGAGAGGTGGTAAAACCAGTGGAATCTGCTGTATTTTTTGGCATTACTCTTGATTCCAAATTGCAGTGGGGCCCCCATATTGAAGGATTGGCGAATAGGCTTAGTTCTGCAGCATATGCGGTTAAGAAAATTATACGGTAAACTGACATAGATACGGCGAGATTAGTATACTTTAGTTATTTTCCTAGTATTATGTCCTATGGTATATTGTTATGGGGCAGTGCAGCCGATATTAATACCATCTTTGTACTGCAGAAGAGGGCTATTCGCGCGATTTATAACCTAGGTAGGACCTAGGTTATAAATCGTTAAGAGAAAAATTTTAAGAAATAAACATTGTGACTGTTGCTTCTTAATACATTTTTGATAATGTTCTGTATGTTCATAAGCACATTGAGGAATTCTCTAGAAACTGTGACATTCATAATGTTAACACGAAGAACAATAATAAACTTGTTATGCCTACTACTCGGTTGGGTCGAGTTAGTAAGTCTTTTGTTGGGCGATGTGTTCTACAATATGTTCCCAGAAAATATACAAAACAAATGTGTTTCGAAATTTAAAAGAATTGTTAAAAAACGTTTGTGTGGGAAAGGTTATTATGGCATAAACGATTTTCTTAATGGCACCACGGACTGGGAATAAAGCGAACACCCTCAGGCTCTTTAATTATAAATGTTTATTGTACGATATCATATTGTAATCCATATTTTATTTAAAAAAATGCCCGCCGAGTTTCTTGCGCCCATTCTTCTCAGGTCTGAGGCAGTCTCTTTTGAATGGATGGTAGTTTTTGACGTTCAATAAGTGATTTTAAATCCTATTTTGAATAAAAATATTTGAATTTGAATTTAAATTAGGGTCAAATGTCTAGAGAATAAATAGAAATCTATCCAGTACTTTATCCGTGATGCGCGTGCACAAATAAAAACTTCTATAATTTTTTTATATAGATGGAGATACTGTATCGCCTATTTTTTAAGTGAAATGTCCATTAGTCGTGCTGAGCAGTCTATTTTGTAGCTCTGCTCTGTCAGGCTTTGTAAGGCTTGGCTCTAGTCGACAAAAATTAATAAATGTAAGTAAAACATAGAAAACCTCATTTAACAAACATTTGAAATAATATGCAAATTTATAATATTTTATTTAACTAAAGTTGGATCCTCGAGACGTCATACAGCCACCACAATCATTGCCCGTTCACAACAATGACGTATGGATCAGCTATCGCTATCCTGGACCATATTTAAGGTTAGGGCATGACCCGCCATTTCTAATTTTTAAAAGTATCGATGCACTCTATTGATAGAAGGCTGGCATCCTGCGGTCAATAGTGTTTTTTTTGAAGTGATAACTTCTTATGGGAGGAAAAACCGCTTCGTAACGTAACGCGTTACGGCCCCCGTCTGCCTGGCTTCCCTTTCTCTCACGCATTCGGCAGCGGTAGGCAGTCTCCTCCTCTCTCACTCTAACCAATTGTTACTTTTAAAGAATTAAATAATGATGCTAATAATGTACATACACAAAATTCTAATATACATATTCAAGAATTGTAACTAAGAATTAAATATATTTTATAATCAATAAAAGATTTTATTATAAATATATATTTTATAAACATTTCTTTACATTATCATATTAATATACATAAATTTAAGTAATTACAATAATTTTCTCAAACTAATTCAATATTAAATAGTTCCACTTAGATTAGTTAAGTTGTCACTTCTGTCGAGACGTAATTTTCTTTTGTTAATCAAATCATATTACAATTTACGCAACACTAGGTCAACTTACCATCTAACAGTGATAATATTAACAATCTGTTATGTTTTTAAAATAATAACCCTCACATTTGGGATTAATTACACAAATAAATTATAAATATTGTTAATCTTAAAAAAAATACTATTAACTAACCTAAAAACAGTGATAAATTGTTAGTCTTAAAAAAATAAGAGTAGGAGTTGTTTAGTTTTGTATCCCCTAAATAATTTTTTTTTAATAGCCGTTCAATGAAGGGTAGCTCATTTAACAAGCGAGGTATGAGGCTACTCGGCAGTTCGTTTGCCGTACACGTTGCATGCAGGAGAGAATCGACAACCGGTTCTGAGTCAAAGCCCGTGTTTTTGTAGGATGATATTTTGTTTTTGCAACTTTATTTTATCATCAAAAAATATTGGCTCAATTACATAAGCTTAACTATATCAGCCGGAAGACGTCCACTGCTTGACTAAGTTCACCCCCAAAGATCTCCACGACGATTAATCCTACGCTGCCCTTATCCAACCTATTCCGTTCACCATTCGAGGACTTTGCTGGCCCAACGGCCATCTGTCCGTCGAGTTATGTGCCTTGCCCACTGCTACTTCAGTTTCGCGATCATTTGGCCATTTCGGTGACTTTGGTTCTACTACGGATCTCCTCATTTCTGATTCGATCTCGCAGGGAAACTCTATGCCCTCTCCATTGCCCTCTGAGCGACCATGAGCTTTCTTAACAAGCCCCTTAGTTAGCTTAAATTTATGGTTGATATATTGTTTGATACGACGTTGTTTGAAATGCATCTCTTAAATTGTTATGGTATATTTCAGAACGCGACAAACAGTTCGAAGCGGAGAAAAAAGCCCTCGCGTCGGAACTGGAAGCTGAGAAGCAAAGCCGACAGAAACTCATCTCCACCCAACATGATTTGCAAGAGAAATTGGATTCGATGCAACGGTATGTGTGCAATTAATTCCGGTTTCAGGGCATACATCTAGTATAGATTAAAGTGGAACTTTTCTTTTTGTATCAGTATCGGATCACTTGGAATCGAAGCCAAGCTGGCCTCTAAAAAGCTTAGTGTACTCATTAAATATACACACTCACATGGAGTACTGTTCTCACCTTTGGGCGGGCGCTCCCCAGGACCAACTTCTCCCATTTGACTGAACACAACGAAGACCGGCTCGAATGAACCACGATCAGGTCATCTCGGATCGGCTTGATTCTTTAGCGTTCCGTAGAGATGTTGGTTCTCTCGTCATATAGAAGTTCATCTTCTACCGCATTTATCACTGGGAACGTTCAGAGGAGTTGTTCGGGTTAGTGCCAGCGGGCGAATTCCACCATCAGTCATTACGTCAAAATGCTAAATACCACCCGAATCACGTTGACCTTCCACAACCGCACGTTTTTCAAGAAATATTTTGCCTCGTATAGCCACTTTGTGGAATCACTTAGCGGCTCGTGTTTTCCCAAACCGATACGACTTAGAGACCTTCAAGAAAAGAGCATACCTTAAAGGCCGGTCGTGTCTTTTGATCCCTGGTTTTGCTGATCATCACGTGAGCCTCTTGCCCGTTTGCCCCCTCTTATATAAGAAAAATGTATACGTTTGACCTATTTATACCTTGCCTGGACAAGAGCTGTCCACTGCAATTACAGCAGCACTGGCCATCATCAGGTATTTCAGTGTACAGTGCATGATGGGCATTGAACAACGTGACATGGCCTGTAACGGGCTCTACTACTAATAAGTCATTCCCCACTATTACTGATCACCAATACATCACATACTAGTTGTGGGCGAGGAACATTGGGACGCTTCTATGTTCAAAATGACGTCTAGATATTGTGTTCAGTGATCCACAACGCTGCCATTTTTGTTTACCGTCCAGCCATAGTGTGCTATCACCATACCATGTGTCTCGGTCTGTACGGCGCGGAAATTACTCTGCTTATGATAGCGCAATTGCTATTACCGCTCAGATTTTTTTATGTATCATAAGTGGTACTGCGTTGTAACGGGTAAGGTAACATTCCATCACGTGTCTCGCTCATCTCGTCATTTTTTTTTTAGCGAAATGGGAGTACCGTTAAAGAGTCAACAGCTCCAACCTTTGCGTAAATAAAATGCGGAAATTCATAATTATCCAAATGTTTTGAGTATTCTTTAGTGTTAATTCCGCTAATATACGAGACTCTGTTCAGTCTCGTGCAAAAGTTTAGCGAGTCAATATCTCCTCAGGATGCCTCGTATAGAGTAACGAAGTCGAATCACAGGAGCGTTGCTGGTCTTTAAGGAATCCGCAATCACATTAATAATCCGCACAAGGAAGTTCATTCCACAGCTTTGTAGTACGTGGAAGAAAGCTCCTTGAAAACCGCACTGTGGAGGACCGCCACACATGGTCATGGTGTGGATGATATCCTAACTTGTGGCGTGTCGTGCGAAGGTGGATATCGACGGTAGGAATCAGGTTAAAGAGCTCTTCGGAACACTCCCCGTGATAAATTCGGTAGAAGACACACAATAAAGCTACGTCGCTACGCAATGCCAAGTGATCCAGCCGTTCACAGAGCACTGGGTCCCCGACAATTCGAACTGCTGTACGTTGCACGCGGTCAAATGGATCGAGCAGATACTGGGGTGCACCAGACCAGAGATGACAGCAATACTCCATGTGTGGCCGGACCTGCGCTTTGTAGAGCGCTAGAATGTGGGCCGGCTTGAAGTATTGCCGTGCTCTATTAATGTCGCCCAGTTTCTTCGAAGCCAATTTGGCTTTGCCCTCCAGATGGGCACGGAATTGGCAATCGCTCGAGACCCAGTATTGCGATACTAGGCGAGGCTTTAAGGGAAGTGTTGTCGAAGAGCAGTAATGCGTGAAATTTCGTATTATTAGTTGACGGCTAATAGTAATAATAATAAAAAAGATAAATAGTTGTCATTAATAACATGAGGTTTCATCCGCGTACACAAATGACCGAACACGTAGTGCTTATTAAAATTGCTTTGCGTTGCCTCTTATATTAACAACTTTATATTTAATATAATAAGTGCCGAGTTTCTGAGGAATAAAACTTAGAAGACTTAATAGAAAACTATCCAGTAGTTTTTCCGTGATGCGCGAACAAATGACAACCTCTAACATTTTATTTGTATAGATTATGTTAATTTATTGATTTCGGCGTTACTTTGCGAAAATCCATAACTATCCAAATGTTTTAACATTTCTTAGGTGTTAATTCCGCCAATATTTGTCTTTAAACAATTCGACACGTGTCCTCCTCTGCACGAAGCATCCTCAGGACATGATGACTCGCCAAAATCTGGCACGAGACTCAAGTCAGTGAGTCTTTTGTGAGTGATTTGGATAGATTATGTTGATGACTGTAATATTTATACTAATAACAGAATAATTTCCAGAGCTCAATCAAGCAAAGAACACAGAAGGTCGGTATCGGACGTGAGTAATATAACGCAAGCGGAAACGGAAAATACTATCGAAGATGTGAGTATCTTTACAAACTATAAAACAAATTATTACTTACGTATATAAAAGCTAACCCAAGCAATGCCATTCTCCGTTTTGCCAAAAGTTTTTGTTGTTTACCAGACATCACATAATATCTACACAAAGACAAGAATCATGTCGACCGCAGGTGACTTGATCGTCGATGATTCTTATTAATAAAATTCTATATATATACCAATACGACATCACATAAATGTACATATAAATTGGCTGTTAGTACAAATTTTAACGATCGATATCGATTTACAATAACGAACGTCAGAATGGAGCAAATCTGTAGGCACTTTTGCTAAGACCGAAATATTTGTGCTGTTTAGATAACAGTATTTTCACTTAAACCGGACATATTTGCCCTATTTATCAAATGTTAGTATAACACACATAGTGTTGCGGATGGCCGTGGGCGGATGCCTCACCACTCCACATTTGCGTTTCCGTTTGCCCCCTCATAAATATAAAAAGACCGACATATTTGTGCTGTTTATTCGTAGAAATTTTCACAAAGACCGACTTTCAAAGTCGTACCTTCAGCATCAACTAACATAGATGGAAAATCAGTATGATTAATTTAAATAAAACATCTTTAAAGGATTAAAACGCGTGTAATTGTAACTTTGTTTTTACATTAGATTTTTGTGAAAAAGTTACATTGTTATTATTATTTTAGTTAACCCGACGTTTCAAGGCCTTTCCAGATCTCGTTTTCAGGGGGATTAAAATCTAATGTAAAAACGCAGTTACAATTGCAAGCGTTTTAATCCTTTAAAAGTGTTTTATTTAAATGTGTAACAGTCGAGTTAATCAAAGAAAATTCTAGTATGATTAATGTTAATATCTTTTGACAGGATTTCGGGTATGGGTCAGTACGTTCTGTGGAGACAGTACGGCCGGCTCTGGAAGCTGTCAACTGGTCCGCTGGCAGTAACAACACACCCGCACCGGTAATGTATTCAGTTATTGTCGGTGCAAATAAAGCAGTGGGAGGCTCCTTTGCACAGGAAGCCGGCTCCATTATGGGTACCACAACGGCGCCTATTTCTGCCGTGAAGCAGTAATGTGTAAACATTACCTAGAAATGTTTATACAATAAATGCTTCACTTCACGAAATAAATGTATCGGTCTGAAGGGCGCTATCTAACGTCTCAAGGTGACGAGTGCAATTGTAGAGCCGCTCAGAATTTTTGGGGTTTTCAAGAATCCTGAGTATCAATTACCATCAGCTGAAAGTCCTGCTCGTCTCGTCCCTTATTTTCATAAAAAAACACACATGACAGAAATGAAAACTTCATCAAGTACAAAATCAAATCAAAATCACTTTATTCGTGTAGGTCAACAAAATTCAATTATGAATGTCAAAGGTTTTCTTTTCTTTTTATATCTACTGCAAAGTTTAAGTGTCAAGAAACTCATTGCCACTCTTTTATATCAACATTTACAGCATCATCTTTTTATAAATCATTTCAATTACAATATAATGTAAAGTGATGCAACAAAAATACTCAAACGTCAAATACTCAACGCCTTACACGAGTAAGTAAAAAAAAGTTAATTGTAAATTAATACGAAAAACATTAGTTTTTGAGTACAGTAGATGCGTTAATTCACACACACCTCAAATAAATACAACCAGAAACACTGCTTCATGGTAGCAGTGTTTCTGGTTACAGGATCATCCTGCCACCACAAGTAGCGCCTGCGTATGCGACCATCACCTCCCTCGACCATATTGTAGGGAAGGGAATGACCCGTCCCAGGTCACCGCCACAAGCAGTGACATTTAAGCAAGTCAATTAACAAGTCATCAAGTCAACGTAACTTCATCAGAATCGGAATTGAACCCTCAATTTGCGTTACAAGAATACGAAATTTAACTTTTTTTATAAAGTACCTTCTATTAAAGTCTCATTTTGTTACGAGAATAGGGATGTTACTTCATGACGTTTACCAAGTGTTGTTGTAATATGTTATGTTATTGTCACTTCCTATGGTAAATATATATATTTCTATCTATATAACATGGTTCGTGCCCCTTTTTTTATTTTTTTTTATAATGTGTAAGATTCTCGCTCGTGTATTTATAGCTTAATCTTAGTCTTTATATTATGTAACAGATCGCAGATGCCGGCCTCGTACTACGAATGCAGAATAGAATATCAACTCTACAGAGCGAACTTTCTAGAACAACAAAACGTGCAACGGACTTGGAGGAAAGGCTGATGAGTAAGTACTGTACTGCTAAGCCAAGAAAAGGCGATAATAAATGTAAACAATGTCATTTGTTTGGGGGTTAGAAACTTCAAAAAAATTGGATTTTTAGTAGATACAAAACAATAAAAAAAATGTTTTAATATGTAGTAAAAGATATATTATTAAATGAATGAAATGGGCTGGGCATACAAAAGACGAAAGATGGTCCAAAGTAGTAATAAATCAAAAAGGAACCCAATAAAAAGGAACCGCAAATCCAGGCAGGTCTAATAGGAGATGGAGCGACATTGTAGAAACAACAGGAAAACTGTAGATAAGAAGAGAGAGTAGAAAATAAGAGAAATGATTGGAACGCGTGGAAATTAATAGAGGAGGCTTTTACATGCACATTACCATACAACTTCTTTGACAAAGAAGATTTACTGTAGTATATTATCTAATAATATAATTATATAGAGGATAATGATGCATGGTTCTTGTCTGGTTCTGCGCAGACCACTTAAAATTGTATAATATTACATTATATAGGCTATGTTGTTATATGCTTTAAAAGATGGGCTGGGAGTTTCATATGAGTTCATCAAACCGCTTTACCAACTGATGTAGGTTAATGATGTTTACCAAGAGTTATTGCAATATGTTATTGTTACTCCCTATGATATATTTATTTACCATTCTCTTTCTAATATAGTACCGCTCAGGATTATAATAACCGAATAATTCTCGGAAAACCCTAAATTCCGAGCGGCATCACGATTAATCTCGTCACTTTGAGATATAAGATGTTAAACCTCATTAGTGCAGTAGTTTGACTAGCTGAGACGCCTTTCAAGCTAAAACAATAATGTTTACACATTGCTGCTTCACGGCAGAAAAAGTCGCCGCTGTGGTGTCTACCAAGTCGCTTGCTGTGTTAAGAAAATTAACACTGGTATAACCATTGCCAATAAAGAAACGAATCTAAAATGTCGGCCATTAATGATTCGCTCGCAACTGTAACTTCGTTTATCTGCCATCTTTATTTCGCTGTCACACCGACCTGAATCGTCGCCATTTTAGATTCGTTTCATAATTGGCACGGATTATATAAGTAAGTAGTGTATGTAATGTGCGTATTTTTTTTGTAAATATTCATGCTTCTGCGCAGATCGCCTCATGCTACCAGCATCCAATCCGAACTCGGATCGCTTTAAAGTAGAAGAGTTAGAGATTGAGAATAAGAAGCTTCGAGAACAGTTGGATAGACTGCGAGCGGCTGGAGACAGTATTATTTTATCTAAGGAAGTTGTTGGTAAGTATTGCTGTTTCTATTTTGACAAGCCCTTATTTGTCGTATAAACGCGTGCAAAGTATTTAATAACAACAATATGCTATTATCGGCACGACATCGGTATCTTATATATAAAATTCCCGTGTCGCAATATTAGTTACCTTACTCCTCCGTAACGGCTTTACTGATTTTTACCAAAATTTATATGCATATTCAGTAGGTCTGAGAATCGGCTACTATCTATTTTTCATACCCCTAACGGCCGTTTCCAATATACTATCTTCAGATACAGATAAATTACTACCTTCTACTGTCAGTAATAAGCTGTCAATAATCTGGAGCTGTCCCAATATACCCGAGTTGCAAGATGGCGATCGAATATAATGATTAGTGTATTACGATAAACTTAATTTACTGTCTGAGAATCGGTCGTCATCTGTTTTATGTACCCCAAAAATTTTTATTATTGAATTTTTTTTATCACTTTATATGGCAATACAACGTTTGCTGGGTCGGCTAGTGTTTATATAACAATGTCTGAATATCAGTTTTTAATAAGTATGAAAAGGATCTTGAAAATAGAAGACGCTATCTCATCACAAGCAATCTTCGTCTTTGAGCTGTAAGGGTTTAGGGTAGAGTTTCGCTTAGCATTGCTTACTTGTTTACGTTATACTTTGATTGACATTTTAATGAGCAAGTTTTTTTTTAACTTTTCATTGGAATCTAAAATTGTTTACAAAGAATATGCCCATGTTATACGGTTATGTATCTAGCTGTTTATGAGGTTGTCTATTGCTATACAAACATAAAAAATAATATTTTTGTTTCATATTATTGTAAAAGAGTCTGGTGACGATCTGCACCTTCCATAGGTGTGAAAGTTTTCCTTTTACCGAAACCCTTGCCGCACAAACATTCCCTGACAATTCTTATAAAGTTTGCAATAAAGTGTTTGTGTGTGTTTGTATACGCATAATGTAAAACAATAAAATATACTCCAAATGAAATGGCAACTTATTTTTCTAGACGTGTCGACACAACAAATTTTCGTCTTGCTTCAACAATGTGACCCTAATATTACCCCGATAGAAGTTAAGGTTTATTAATTCCAAAATTATGCATTACTTGAAGTCGGTAGCATAGTTACTTGTTGTAATGTACGAGTACTCTCAGTATCACTTGTAGAATAAGTATCACTTCACTATACTAGGGGGCACTGTATCGACTAACGACACGGTGTGGAATCTGAATCTGGAAAATCTTGAGTATATATCGTATCACTTCACACCATACTACATATATAGATAGAAACTTATCGACTTACTTACATCACGGTGACGTCAAATCATGTCGCTATGCCTTCGCAACGTAAAAAATATACTCTCACATACTTTTCACGTGCCATAAGTAGTTACATTTAAAAAATTGTATTTATGTTTATATTTAGGTCAAATGGAAGCGATGCAACAGGAGCTAGACAGAAGACGAGACGAATGTGTTCAGCTGAAGAGTGTTTTGTCGCATCAGGTAAACATCTTTTAAATAAGTATACACGGTAGAATTTATTTAATATACAGTCACATGTGTTGTGAGCACGGATTGAAATTCGAGGGGATAATTATACTTTAAATTATAAACGGCATGCTAATCAAATATAGGGCAAGCATGTACTCGCGCTTCAATCAGCTTTCAGATACTAAATTAGAAATACCTATAGATCTTAAATAAATTCACACACTCACACTAATGTTTAGCCAATAGCGACCAGATCTGTGGACCAACTGTGTGATCATTAACTGACCAATGAGTATTCAATAATACTCACCTGCTCACCTCAGTTGGTGGATAGAACTCTTTGCACTGCGATAAATAGGCTACTTAGTCTTATTAGGCTAGCGATTCTACTGGGTTATTAGGCCGACCAATAAAATACGTGCTCACGGCTCATGTCTCTATTCGTACGTATTTCTTTCTCTATTTACAAATAAAAAATTAGAAGTGGTCGACCAGAGGTTGCGTAGAGACCAAAACATAATAATATTCATAAAACTCATCATTCGTTAGAAAAGTCTTCATCAACGTTGCGTTTGACATCTATTATACAACTCTATTTATGGATTGTGTAGGAAACGACAACAACAGTATCTGGTAGATACTTCGATACTTAATTTCGTTTCAGACCAATATTACAGGAGCCTTTCTGTTACTATTAGTGTTGCGTATCAAGAATCAACTTAGACTCCATAAAAGACTGTTAACGTGGGTATATCGATATATCTGCCAATACTAGCTTATGATTTCAGTTACCCCATCTCAATTAGACGCAGTAAAAAACTGTTAACATGGGCAGAGCGATATATTTGGCAATACTACATCATGACTTCAGTTACCTCGTCAAAATTAGATACAATAAAGACTGTTAACATGGGTAGAGCGATATATCTGCCAATACTAGTTTATGACTTCAGTTACCCCGTCAGAATTAAACGCAGTAAAAAACTGTTAAGTTGGGTAGTTCTATATAATTATCAATACTCGCTAATGACTTCAGTTACCCCATCAGAATTAGACGCAGTAAAAAACTGTTGACATGGGTAGACCGATATTTTTCCCAATACCAGCTAATCAAATCAAATCAAATCAAAATCAGTTTATTCAAGTAGGTCACGAAAATGACACTTATGAATGTCAAAAAAATAAAATATTTTTCTTATTGAATCTACTGCTACTTCGTAAAGGGTTGAGCTAATGAGAAGAAGTAGCAAGAAACTCATTGCCACTCTTTTATATCAAGATTTACAGATCATTTCAATTACAATATAATTTGTAAAAGTAAAATGATGCAACAAACACACTCAAACGTGAAATAGTTAATGTCTTACACGAGTAAGTCAAAAAAAATAAATGTAAATTAATACAAAAGTTATTGAGTACAGTAGCTGCATCATCCACATACACCATAAATCAATAAAGGTATTCTGTGAGCATTTTATAAGCGATTATAAATAAATAAACATGTATATATCCATACATATATATGTATACACAATAACTTTAAAGAATCTGAAACCGAGTCCCCGGCAACAGGATCATCCCGCCACCACAAGCAGCGCCCGTTCACGAGCATGACGCATGAGCCAGCCATCGCCTCCCTCAACCATATTTTAGGGAAGGGGACGACCCGTCCCATGTCGCCGCCACAAGCAGTGACATTTAAGCGAGCATGATGAAACCTGTTACGAGAACTCAGCAAACAACAATAAAATAATCCTTATACATCCATATAATCCTACATATCATGCAATACTCACCAAATACCTCTACTTACAATTTGATAATTCTGCTTAAACTTGTAATTAATATTATATTTTTACTAACAGTAATCAAAAGCTCAATCCTTTAGGGTAATCTAATCAAAATCACCTTATTCAGGCAGGTCAAGGAAATGACTTTTCTATTTATATCCACCTCCTTTGAGGGTTGAGCTTTAATAAGAAGTGGCAAGAAACTCTTTGTGGCAATCACTCACAAATCATTTCAGTTACAATATATGTAAAGTGATGCAGCAACAATACTCAAACTACAAATACTCAAAAAAAAATGTAAATTAATACGTAAAAAACAAGAGCTATTGAGTACATTAACGGCCGACTACTAATGTATCAACAATAATACCAGGCCATGGTACAGTTGATGCATCAATTCACACACACCGCAAATAAATAAAGGTATTTAGCGACCATTTTATTAGCAATTATAAAAATATAAAAATTTTAATTTTAAAACCATGAGGCAGAGTTTCCGGCTACAGGATCATCCTGCCACTGCAAGCAGCGCCCGTTCACGAGCATGATGCATGGGCCAGCCATCGCCTCCCTCAACCATATTTTAGGGAAGGGAACGACCCGTCCCACGTCGCCGCCACAAGCAGTGACATTTAAGCGAGCATGATGATAACTGTCACAGGAACTCAACCAAATAACTAAAAACAAGAATGTTCATCTAAACTATATTCAACAACACTCACTAAACACCTCTACCCATAATTTGACCATATTGCTTTTAGTATAAATTATCACTTTTTCAAAAATTATTCATAATTATAAATACTATTATATTTAATTAAGGGTAACTTAAGCTCAAATCTTTTAGAGCAATTCATACCCATGCTTTCTTATCATCTAAATAATCCTTTAAATTGTAATATGATTTTTCCATAAGTTTATGTTTAATGACTTCAGTTACCCCGTCCGAGTTAGACGGAGTAAAAAATGTTGACATGTTTAGATCGATATTTCTGCCAATAGTAGCTAATGAATTCGGTTACCCCGTCAGAATTAGACGCAGTAAAAAACTGTTAACATGGGTAAATCGATATTTTTCCCAATACCAGCTCATTACTTCAGTTACCCCGTCCGAGATAGACGCAGTAAAAAACTGTTAACATGGGTAGATCCATATAATTATTGTCAATACTTGCTAATGAATCCAGTTTCATCGTAAGAATGACTCATGGATTATCATCGAAATATAGTAAAAATAAAAAGTGATCGAATTATTTAAAATTTTAAGAATGCTTAAAATAAAAATAATAATTATTAAGTATCACTTTCATCAACGTAGCTATATATATGACCTTGATCTGTCAACTGTCACTTCAAGCTGATAATAATAACGTTTCAATTTAACTTCCTACTATCAATTTGAATGTACTTTTTTCATCTGATTTATAAAACAATTAAACACTGGCTATTTCTCTATATTAAAATAACAATTATCGGTACAAATTTAAAAGTGCGAGAGAAAACACGATATTATTTTTATATTTCAATTTATTTATATCCCCTTAAAATATTTTAAAATGGAATGCTTATTATTGAAAACATTATAATAAGTGATAGAATATTTTTTTTATTAAATCTGCTAACCTGTTTTCACGGTGTTTATACAGGAGACATAAACATTTTTATCTTTGTGTTGTTAGTTAATAGATAAGAGATATTTTTCTGTTACGAAATATCTCGGCTCTCCTTTCTGAGTGACATGTTTGCGGTCGTGTAAATAAGACATTCTTTCATAAATATGTGTTACTAAATTCAGTTCTTTCCAAATATTTGGTTGTACGATGTTGTACCTTTCATTAATAGTTGACTTATTTTCATTTGTGTGGATGTATTGAACACTTCTAAAAGTGGGTAGGAATCAAATTATATATTCCTTAATGTTTTTTTTATGACAAAATGTCACAATTATCTGAAGGTGATAAAGTGACTATGTTGGTGAAGAAATATCTTGTGGATGTTCAGAGTTTTAAAGCATTCCAAAGGAAACAAAAAAAGGTTATATTTTTGTTTTTTTCGTGTCGTTATCTTAAGATGTCACGCTTACATGACCATTACAAAATTGTTTTAAAACTTCGAGCACTTGAATACATGATGCGAAAATTCTTTTTAAGAATATTGCCGAGCACGGGGTAGTATAAGTTTTAGTATTGTGTAAGAGAAGAAGTGCAGGAAGCTCAAACGAATACAAATTATTGTAACTTGAAGTCCGTATTGATAAATGAAATTAAATCATTCATTGGTTAATTAAGTTCTTTTTAAGAACGTCAAACAACACTCGTATTGTCAGATGTATCGGCGTACTTGGCGTCGATATCACGAGCAGCATTCATTTCTGCGCTTCATTCTGTCACTTGTAAGATAAGCCCAAACTAGCTTCTAAAAAGCTTAGTGTACCCAGTAAGGCGAGACAGTACTTCACTTTAAGCCACCGCCTGTATACATCTAGTATAGATTAAAGTGGAACTTTTCTTTTTGTATCAGTATCGGGTCACTTGGAAGCGAAGCCAAGCTGGCCTCTAAAAAGCTTAATGTACTCATTAAATATATAAGGCGCAAATTCGGCCTCACATGAAGTACCTACTGTTCTCACCTTTGGGCGGGCGCTCCCCAGGAGCAGCCTTTTTCATTTGACCGCAAACAACGAAGAGCGGCTGGAATCATCGACGTTCAGGTCATCTCCGATCGGCTTGATTCTTCTGCGTTGCGTAAAGATGTGGGATCTCACTGCATCTTCTACCGCATTTATCACGGGGAGTGCCCAGAGGAGTTGTTCGGGTTGATTTCAGCGGCCGAATTCCACAACCGGACATTACGTCAAAATGCAAAATACCACCTGCAGCATCATGTCGTCCGGCATTCCATAACCGCGCGTTTTGTAAGAAATTTCTTGCCTCGCACAGCCACTTTGTGGAATCAATTACATGCTGCTGTTTTCCCGAACCGATACGATTTAGGGACCTTCAAGAAAAATCTGCAAAATCGTACTACATTATTTTGTATTACTCACGCGGGCAAAGTAGTATCTTGGCGCTCGCTGTTGCGGTTGAAAAAGAGCCGTTTGCCCATTTTAAAATTACGCGTGAGTTTTTTTTGTAAACGTAACTATTGTTTGATTAGTTTACTTGCAAATTTAGATTAAATTGCTAAAATAAATAAAATATTAAAAAAAAACACAATTGAAATATCAAAACTGAATTGATGTTGACGCGTCACAGTTTAATTTAATTAAATTAAAGTTACAAACATTTAAAAACGAATGGAGTCGGAAATAATACATAATTTCTTTTTACACCTTGGGTTACATTATTGGAGTTTAAGTAAGGATCCCTAATTTTTTACATATAATGTAGCCTATGTCACCCCGGGATAGTGTAGCTTCCCAACAGTAAAAGAATTTTGCAAATCGGTTCAATAGTTTCGGAGCCTATTCAATGCAAACAAACAATCAAATCTTCCCTCTTTATAACATTAGTATAGATCATAATATAATACTAAATCAAAGCTTGAATTTTTAACTCTGGTCGACCACTAGATATAAGATATCAAATGAAGACTAGATACGAACAAGTGTTAGATATAGCTATTTTAGAAAGGGTATAATATAACCCCGCCGTGATATATATCATAATTTAATGCATACATTTGTACAGAAACCGTGGTTCCAAACATTGAAGAATACTGTTGTGAGTAATATGGACATTTATTTGCATGTGTTCTTTGTGTTTTTTTTACAAGAATTGTCATGATAGTCTTGGTGCTGAATGTATCTTTATCACGTTACCAACAAAAAACCGTGTGTGTTTTGAGAGCATGCGATAGAAGCTTAGAAAAATTATACGCCTAGATAGAGCCTCTTGCTCCTAGAAAACCTATGAAAACAGGCCAGGTTTTTGAATTTAGTGTGCGTGACAAGCTGCGTCTTACACTCGCGATTTGAATGTCACTTTGTGTTAGTGTGCGTGCATTGCTCAAAATAGAGGTTAACTGTTAACCATTTTGTTCGATATTTTCACAGCTGTCACAGTCTGTCTAGACGTATAAATAATCTAAGGGCAGAAGTGAAAACTTCATCAAAGTTGTATTATTAATTTCAATTAAACAACTAATTCTATTGTTCTATATTTGAATTAGCGTTGCATATCTTTACATCGATACAGATAACTCAAGGCTGATTTCACCAACGCCCCTATGAAAGGGGGTCCAATCTGTTAAGGATAAAAAAGGAGTAGAATCTATTAAGGGAATACCAAACCACGTTCGTGCTTTTCAGTACGTTAGGTTAGTTAGTTCCCTTAGGTTCTCGGTAGGTTTATTTAGGGGTCCTTTTATTTAAACAGGGACATAGTAATGTGATGACTTAGGGAACGTTGGTGAAATTAGTCTCATTCAGTGCTAACAAAAAAGAGTGCTCAACGCGACCAAAGAATTTTTCACTTCAACAACAACCTTCAACAAAACTTATTGAATCGATTATAGATATAGAAATTGTTTAGAAACAGTTGGACGCGCATGAGTTACGTCCAGTTTTGAGGGAAAAAGTGAATGTCATTTCTTTTCATAAATAATAAGGTAGATTATGAAATATCCGAATTTACTTGTTTGATAAATTATTTATCCCGAAAGTGCCTGGCTTGTGTTTGTCAAACAACCGATATATTTTATCGATTCATTTTTTTAATCTGTCAGTCTCGACCCTCCTAGAGGTCGCCACCTTATTATATTGTATTTGGTCAAAATGTACCAATTTTATATATTTGTTCCTTTACAAGCGGCTATATAAACGAGATATATAAATATTTTTCGTAGATTATTATTAACATAAATAGATACTTATTTATTTTGGCATATTTTACAAATTTTTATTTTGTTATTTGCTTTCCTCTGCTGTTGTTGCATGGTAATTACTATCTTATTTTATCTTGTTTTATTTTTAAACTTTAAACGACATTATTAAACTGCATTTTTTGCATTTTGATTTTATACTATATTAACAATCTTTTTAATATCTTAATTTAAGTATATTTTAGTTTGTAGTCTTAGGCTGAAATCTATAGAGCGTACTCAGGCTTTACTTACGTAAATAATTGCTGAGTGTAAACTTAGTATAATCTTTAATTTCGTTTTTATAGTAATTTGGTGACTGAAATTATACTTAGCTTAAGCTAAGTCAGCCCGATGCAAAAATGTTTTTGTTAAAATTTTCGTTTTACCACACTCAGCTAAGTTTTAAGTCTACGTAAGCTCTATAGATCTCCGTCTTAGTTAGTACCTATTTGTATCGTCAATATCGCGCCCTCGCTTCTACTTATTACATTTCGAATTGCCGTCTCAAGTTTGTTGAATACAGTAAATTATTGTCTTAGACGATTTAAGTAGTATTTTCTTTAATAAAAGCGAGTGTTACATATTTAAGCAAAACACTTTTTAAAGGATTAAGACGCGTGTAATTGTAACTGTGTTCTTACAGTTTTTGCATAAAAGTTACATTTTTATTATTAGTTTAGCTAACCCGACGTTTCATGACCTTTTCAGAGCGCGTTCTCAGGTCACTTTTCATAGTAATAAAAATGTAACTTTTAGGCATAAACTAATATAAAGACAGTTACAGTTATACGCGTTTTAATTCCTTTAAAAAGTGTTTTCTTTATACCACGTATTCAATTATTTGATTACAATTAATTTGCCATTTACTACAACAGACGGTGAATCTTAAGTCTCTCGCATCTGCTAACTACGGATCTGACGTGGACATCATCAATGAAGATGGTGAACTGGCATCGGCGTATGAAGCACAAAAAGGAATCAATAGGTTTGTTAATTTTATTGAAATTTCCTTAGATAATGTATACGTCTAGCTCGAGCCTGTTGCTGCAGACAACCGATGAAAACAGAATAAGAATCACTTTGTGTTAGTGTGCGTGTATTGCTCAAAATAGAGGTTAAATGATCTAAGGAAATGCATGTGTGTTGATTTAGTTATATGTATTAATATAATAATTATAATTAAGCTTAAGTTATTTTTATTTATTCGTTTAAAATGTATTTTAAGTAAATATAAGTATTATACCGATCGCCTCAGTCGTTTTCGCAGTATAACCGAAGTATAGAGTATCACTTTATTTCGAATAGTGCATATTGTAAAGAAAAAATCATTTTTTTTTATATTCTTTGCCATACTAACAAACTCGGATAAAGTTTGTAAAAATATAAATATACCGAAAGAATATTGTTAACTGTATTATTATTATAGTACGTTGGTTGTCTCATGTTTTAGACAACTCCAAGAAGAACTAACAGCGGAAAAGAAGTTCTACGCAGAGCATATCTCCAAATCGAAGGCAGAGATCGATCGGCTGAAGGAAGAAAATGAAAAATACCAGAAGTAAGTGATGTAGTTTTATGAATACAGATCTATTTCTGTTTATACTTAAGTTATACCAGAAAACCTGTTTCTGCCACATAACGGCAGAGTAATTGGAACAGTACAAGTGGTCCAAATTGTATATCTAAATGATACGAATTATTTTAAGTGCTAATTTCGCTTAGATTTGTTTAGTATTTTTTTAGGAGGAGGGAAATACACTTTCTGTTTTCATTTTCTACTTTTTTCTTGGACTTGCTATTAAGGGTGTTTTTTTTAGTTTTTTTTTTGTTCATGTCCTAGTTTTTTGTTCATAATAAAGGGGTTTGATTATTAATGTTTTTTCAGGTGCTATAAAGGCTATAATTCGCTTTTATATTTCGAGTGTGTATTTTTATTGATGTTTGTTCGTAATCTTAACCCTCTTAACGCTTTATAGAAACTATCGAAAAGCAAAATTACACCCGCATCATTTTGACGTTCGGCATTCTACGACCGCCATTTTTGCGAGAAACATCTTTCACCGCACAGCCCTTTTATGGAATAAATTACCGGCTGCAGGTTTTCCCAACCGATACGACTTAGGGACCTTAAATATTAGATGGTACTTCCAAATTCCAGCCAGCAACGCGACTCAACGCCTGGTGCTACGGATGTCCATGGTCGGTTGCCTCAACACTTTCCATCACGTGTGCCTTTTGATCGTTTTTCCTCTATTAAATAAAAAAAAAGAAATTTGATAGTACTAGGCCTTTGTGGAAGAATAACCTCGAACAAAAATCAGCGAAAGATCCCTCGTATTTCAATCGCCTCGCCACTCATACTCTTTGTCTTTCTTCGTCAGCTTTTTTCGCCTTTATTAGTTATACAGTATGGTTTGCAAATATATGATATAAATGAAAATACAAGTCATACTGGTCCACAGAAGTATAGTAAAATTAATAATTAAAATTAAAAAAAAAATAAAAATTTAATAAACTATTTATCAAAATTGAATTAGAAAAAAGAAAACAGTCTGCTAAAACTACGTACTTTGACCCCCAGGAGCGATAACGTAGCTCACGGCGGCGAAATGGCTGTTACTTCTCTTCTCGTAAATAAGCTCTTAACAATAACATAATTATCAGCGTAGAAATGAAAATAAATTAAACATTTCACTTGAACTTTAAAAAAGTTCTATTAATAAATACAGTCAATCACTTGAAACAATCGCGGGCTACGTAAAGCACTCGCTTGGACACTCCAGTCATCGGACACACATTACGAAAGCTCGCATTAAATTGAATCAAAAAATTACAAATACTTAAATAAAATGGTGAAAATAAATAAAGGCGTAAATAAGGCATACCCCAGAATTCTAGTTTATCGATACTTTATTTACATTTACTAACCAACAACCTAAACAAGACATTAAAAACTAATAGTTTTGTGATAGTCGAATGTTTTAATATTTTTAACAATTAATAAATTAATGAATGGATAAGCTTTGTAAAAAAATTGTTTATTTTTGTAAGTTCAATACTTACGGAACCACTGTTTTCTGAGTGATTTCCTGAGCAGCGAACAAGTTGGTACGATTTTTGATTGGTTGCTTTCAAATTACAAACAAGTATATTCACAATCATTATCTCTAAACTACTTCATAATTTATAAAAATAAAAATTCTGAAGCTGTTTAGTTTTAAGAACCTAGGTAGGTGTAGTATTTTTACAATAATCATATAGAACAATTTCAAAATAGACTTAAACAGCTTATTGTTTATCGATTACAACTCCCTTTAAAGAAAGCTTACTATCGATAGAAGATATCCTTCCCTACGCCGTTGACCTTGCCTTTGAATAGCGCCGCAGTCAAAGAGACACGTGTATTTTATAGCCTAAACACTTGTGGGATTTGTTAGGACATAGGACGGTCCGGTGTGGGGTGTGTGTCCGGGCGTGGGTGGACGCCTCGTTCCAATTGGTCGCCGCCGTACTCAGTACGGTCCGGATGGTAATAATAATATTTTTTTACGATCGACAATGCGACATGCTATCGAATATGGTCGTACCCGAAGCCCGTGAACGCTGGAGTACCCCTAGGTTGTTTGCTAACTCCCACGCTGTTTCTACTGCATATCAATGATATGTTGGACATCTCCAGCATACATTGCTATGCAGACGACAGCACTGGTGATGCTGTATACTCGGGCCATGCATATTTTTTGGAAATCGACGATAGGTCCTGGGAGAAACTTGTGTCTTCTATCGAGTCCTCCCTTGAAATGGTCGTGGAATGGGGTAAAGTGAACCTTGTCCAATTTAATCCCCAGAAGTCTCAAGTTTGCGCATTTACCACTAAAAACCCCATTTGTCTGTACCACCGCTCTTCGACAACACTTCCCTTAAAGCCTCGCCTAAATTCGGAATACTTGGTCTCGAAATCTCGAGCGATTGCCAGAACGGTGGCCATCTGGAGGGCAAAGCCAAATTGGCGTCGAAGAAGCTAGGCGTCATTAATAGAACAAGGCAATACTTCAAGCCGGCCCACATTCTGTGCTCTACAAAGCGCAGCTCCGGCCATCAAGTATTGCTGTCATCTCAGATCTGACGCACCACAGTATCAGCTCGATCCATTTGACCGCGTCCAACGCAGAGCAGTCTGAATTGTCGGGGACCCAGTGCTCTGGGAACGGCTGGATCACTTGGCGTTGCGTAGAGACGTCGCATCATTGTGTGTATTCCGATGTGTTGTTTTACCTGATTCCTGCCGCCGAATTCCACCTTCGCACGACACGCCAAAAGCTAGTATATCATCACCATCTGGATGTGGCGATCCTGGCGTGGGCTATTTTCCACGTACTACAAAGATGTGAAATGAACTTCCTTGTGCGGTGTTTCCGGGACGATACGCGCTTCAAAAAAGCGCGTACACCCTCCTTAAAGGCCGGCAACGATCCTGTGATTCCAGTGGTGTTGCAAGAGAATGTGGACGGCGGTGATCATATAACACCAGGTGACCCGTACACTCATTTCTCCTCCTTTTCCATAAATAAAAAAGAATGTTCCGGTACCAGATGTATTTAGGCTATAAAATACACGAGCCGGCGGTATCTCTTTGACGGCCGCGGGCGGCGAAATTCAAAGGCAGCTTTTTTAGCGCTGCTATTCAACTTTTGCACGGCATCATAAGGCGGCGTTGCCGCTCTTGGATATTGAAATATTCAAGTTCATTGAATCATTGACCCAGTTACCCAAATCTTACAGGACGTTTAAATTGGCTCGAAATGAAAAGCCTACTTTTTGAAAAAGCTATGCACGGATTTCGTTAGTTTTTGGTATATCGTCAGCTAATATGCTAACAAGTATGTACCTTCATTTATTTCATATAAGCTGTTTCCATACTGTATAATATGAAGATCTCGCATCTGAAGCTAAAGTGTGGTTTTCAAGGATCTTTCTTCCACGTACAACGAAGCAGTGGAATGAGCTACCTTGCACGGTGTTTCCAGGACGATACGACATGGGCACCTTCAAAAAACGTGTACACCTTCCTTAAAGGGCCGGCAATGCTCCTGATTTCTCTTATGTTTCAAAAGAATGTAGGCAGCGGTGATCACTTAACACCAGGTGCACCACCCATACGCTCGTTTGTCCTCCTTTTCCATAAAAAAAGTTTGATGCATTCCTCTTCTCAACAGCAAAGCGCCGTATACGATAGTTGGCTGCGATGATTGATTGTTTTTACATATGTATATAAATATACGTAGGGCCTCTTTCTTTTAAATATAAAAAACTTCGAAAACTGAAAAGTATCAAATTACTAGGGATTTTATTTAATACACCTTTACCCTTAATATTAATTTTCATAAAAAATGAAAACTGGTCCAAACTATGTAACATTATTATGGGACCAAATGGCATCTATTCTGCTTCGAACCAAAAATTACATAAATCGGATCATACATCTCTGAGTGATCGGTGTACATACATAATAAAAATACCGATCGAATTGATTACCCCCTCCTTTTTGAAGTCGGTTAAAAATAAAGCAGTTACTAAATACTCATATTACTGTTGAAATTATTAATAAAATCGACCAAACAGTGTCTAAGTTTATTCATTACAAACTACGGTGGTATTCTCGTAATTACAAATTCCTATCCCCGTTTTGGTCTAGAATAATTTCCCTGAACTATTACGGGATCAAAATCGCGTGTCAATGACTTTTGATTTATACTACATGCTCGCTCGAAATTACGAATATTGTTCTACCAAATCTAAAATATATAAGAGATATATAAATACATTATGCTCTATTACCCGTATAAATAAAATTAAGCCTGGTCGAAAATTATTGAAACCAAAAAAAAGTATTAAAAAATAATAAATACAATGAAACCCATTAACAAAAGGAAGAGAACATAAAAAAATGGAAGAAAAAATAATTTACGGGCGATCTGAGGTCGGGAAGTGGGGGAGGAGGGGTTTAAGTGTAAAAAATAGTTTATCTCGATTTCCGGCAATGGCCCTGGTCTATAATATGATTTTTATGTATTCAATTAAACCAAACGTCAAAATTTTTGCATCTCCCCACAATTAACGTTCGATCTTGTTACGAGAATAAGTATCATACAATTTTCCTAAATCATCTCATCTCGTAGTCCGGCAATGCATCTCTTGGCCTCAGGCATTACGGATGTACATATATCGAACAGTTAATCATTCATGTATCTTACGTGAGATAAAACCCGCTGTTTATATATTATTTATTTCACACATTTTCATTTACTTACTTACATACATAAATACTTATAAACATCCATGACTCGGAAACAAACACCAATACATCATAATAATTAGCTTGCACCTACCGGGATACGAACCCGGGACCTGTATCTAAGTAGGCAGGGTCATCAACCACTGAGCTATACGATTCGTATATTAGAATGACTTCCCCTGTGTAGGTATAATATATCATCAAGGAAAAAATTCTATAAAACCTTCGTCAATATCGAGCATGTACATAATATTTACTTTTTCATCTGTGGCTGAGGATACAGTAAGGGTAGGTAAATCAACTAGCTTCCCTTCCTTATACAGTTGCAGTGCCGGATTAGCAAGAGTAGCATATGCTACGGGCGACAGAGGGCCCCGCATATATAAACCCCCTCATGTCTGCCTAAGCGTAATTTTTTGAGTGAAACTTGTTAAGATGTATATTGAATTTAATTGGTGTCAAAGCAACTTTTCCTTCTAAACTATCCACGTCAGACACTCGGTAACCGGAAATTCCAATATAAATCAAGGGCTCTTTGAAAGAATTTGCTACGGGCCCCGCGCTAGCTTAGTCCGGCACTGTACAGTTGCAACTGAGAATGAATATTTTTTTGTACGCCACACGAAACTCAGTAATTCATGGATAAGAGAGCGTCTTTGCTCTCATCAAACCAAAAACATCAAAATTTTTTACTTACCATGATAATCCACATGTGCCAGTTGCCCGATCGCCCCCCTCTGATATAAAACAAAAAACAAATTGAATGCAATATTGACATGAGCATAATATATCAAGTGAACATTGACGTACAATAAACAGCTAGACTCACAATCACGCTTAAAAATTGTCTGAAGGAAAACTCTGCCTACGCTTCTATTGGGCAGAGTTTTCCAAATCCAAACTTAAAAAGGACGGAGTGTCGTATTTCAGGTAAGTGCCCCTTTAAAATAACAAAATTGATTAACTAACTTGAAGTTTTTAATCATTTTACTAAATAATTATATTGCAATTGCTAAAACAAAATGATCTTGCCGCGTCGTTGCCATGACTTTGAACTTTACTGTCACGAAATAAGGTGTTAATTTGAATTAATGTTTTTGACGACTTTTTAATAGGCGATTGGGAGGTCTAGTCTTGTTTATTGTAAGTCAATGCAAGTCACAATAATTTTTGTTGATGCACAACTGTTTGACTTCGAAATATTGTTTACAGTGACGACGACTCTTACAGATCGACATTTAGAAGATATTGGGGCGGTATTAACTCGTCGTGCAGACCTATTAAGACTTATTTCTACAACGAAAATATTTTCATCAATTTATCCCTCTCGTTACTAACGTTTTACTAACTGTTACATAACGGCTTTGTGAAGATTCGTCTTTTATTGATACAGTTTAAGATATAAGATTTTATTTATTTTAAGTTTTACCTGGACTCTGACTGTTCCAACTATTTATTGTTTTTTTCTTTATAATAAATTGACAGAAAATTCTGTTTATCTTTCATGGGCCCCTTGTAATAATTAACAATTTATCGATTACTGTTTTTGTTATATCTCTCTTTTGTTGCAATCATTCAGTGTAAAGGAAATGGGAATTGATAAATTGTTATTATTTATTTGACGACATATGCTTTATGCATGACTTAATTTGACTTGTCTCTTTCATTATTCCTATGATTATGCGTAATGAAAAACGAGACAGAAAACTTATAATCACGTGTCACTAAATTGTTATTATTTATTTGACGACGTATGCTTGATGCATGACTGAATTTAACGTGTCTCTTTCATTGCTCCTATGATAGGGAAAAAGAGACAGAAAACTAATGTCGAACTGTCGATAAATTGTTATTATTAATTTGACAAATATCTGGTGATCTCTACTCATCATGGCTGAATTTTTCTTCTCTTCTATTTAATGAAAAGCCATTTAAAAAATAGGCTAGCGTGATGGGAAGTAAAATCCAACCGCCCATGGACACCCGCAATACCAGAGGTCAAGATTCCATTGCCAGCCTTTAAGTTGGGAATCTACTCTATGCTTGAAGGTCCCTAAGTTGAATCGGCTCGAGAAAACTGCAGCCGGTAACTGATTCCACAAAATGGAAGTACGATGCAAAAATTTTATTGCGAAAAGCGCGATTGTGGAATGCCCGCCATCAACAGGATGCAGATACAACAATTTTACATAATGTCCGGTGATGAAATTCGACTACGGGTTATACATAATAATACGAGCACGCCCCGTGATAAATGCGATAGAAGATGCAGAGAGAACCAACATCTCTACGCAACGCCAAAGAATCAAACCGTTCAGAGATAACTTGATCGTCGATGATTCAAGCCGCTCTTCCTTGTATTCGGTCAATATTTGTTTTGATTGCATTTTACACCTTAAATTGGAAATTGGAATGGATTTTCTTAGTTTATTTTCTCCTTTTCCCTTTTTCATTTGCTCCTTTCATTTAATTCCCATATCATATTCATTTGACGACGTAGAGTTCATTCTAAATGTTAATGACGTTAACCGTTGCGAATTTCCTTTGTTAGGAGTCAATTAGTTGCAAGAATTTGAATAAGATGCTGGAGTTCGGTGACAGTCAGGTCAAATAGGTTTTCGTGACACTCACGTTATTGTCAACTTTCCATTATTACTCGTCGACTTCCAGTTCGCTCAGTATTATTGCGAATACTTGCTAGATAAACTAGATCCCTTGGCGTTACGTTGACGTACGTACGTATCTCATTGCTTATTTTCTCTGAACTTATCACGATATGTGTTCGACCTGAATCCCGCCGCCGAATTCCACCTTCGCACAGCACGCCACATATTAGGATATCAGCCCCTCCAACTGGATGTCTGGCTTTCTTTCAGCCACGTACAACCAAACGATGGATTGAGATTTTTTCTGCGGTGTTTCCAGGACGATACGACATGATTACCTTACCTTACCAAAGAAAGCACGAATACTTAAGGGCCGGCAACGTACCTGTGATTCCCCTGGTGTTGCAAGAGAATGTGGGCGTCAGTGTTTCTAACATCAGGTGACCCATACGCTCAGTATTTCTTTCATTAACGCGTGTTACACATTTTTATAAAGTACTCTTTAAAGGATTAAAACGCGTATAATTGTAACTGTATTTTACATTAGATTTTGTGTAAAAGTTATAATTTATTATTAGTTTAGCTGAACCAACGTTGCGTGACTTTTTCAGAGCACTCTTTCAGGTTGCACTGCAGTTGACAGCAGTCGTTATTGTATTTGTTATAGTTGTCAATATAACTTTTACGCAAAAACGTATGTCAAAACACAGTTCAAATTACACGCGTTTTATTCTTCAAATAGTGTTTTGTTTAGACCCATACGCGCGTTTGTCTTCATCCATAAAAAAAAGTTTTGTAATAAGAAAAACTTCAGAGCGAACTAAAAATATTACGAGGGCTGTAGGTACATGTCAAGAAACGAACTCCTATTCTATTGAGATCCCTACTCCTCACTATTCAGACCCTAACTGCCAAACAAGGGGTTGATTTATTGATTTCGAGTACTATTGGTACAAAGGTTGTTATTTATTTATTTTTATCTATTGTCCAATTACCACTGCAGTGCCACTTACACTAATTAGACGAAACACAAGAAAGTAAAATTACAAACAAAAAAGAAATATTAAAGGATAATTGAATGAATTATACGATTTCAATGTCCTCCGCGTACCTTAGTATTTCAGAAACCAGGGAAGTCCAGCCATCATTGAATGGGTCCGATTGAGCATTAATGTCCAAGAGCGCATTAAAAGATGCCAATGAACGCGGTACTCGTATAGGTGCCATGGCTCGGACAACGGTGCGATGAAGCGGGGCCACGAAATGTTTATACACTAGGACTAGGTTGTCGTATTACGAATGGACTTTGGAACTCTCGAGTTTCACAGTACGAATCCTAATCTTTGAAATGTGTCAGCTGCTACTGTGTTGATATGGTCTCTGAAGGTTTATTCGGTGTCAAAAATACGTCCAGATTTCTAACCTACTCTCCTCTGGAGATAGGAATTACATCAATATTGTACTCATATATCAAAGGACGCCGAGCTCTTCCAAAGCTCATGAATGTTATGATGAATATGAGTGTTTGTATCGGAGTCATTGAAAAAAGTGAAAATGAATTTTTTGCCACTTCTTCTAGTGGCAAAATGTACAACTTTGACATTCATAAGTGTCACCTTTGACCTTAATTAAGTACTTTTGAATTGAATTCATTATTATTTGTTTATTATTTTAAATATATCGATATAATATTAATACGGATGCATTTTTACATAGATTAACTTGCCACAAAAATAATAACCATCATAATTTTTACATAATTTATCTTGCATAGCCTGTACTATCGGTGCAAGACAACGATATATTTAATACGATATACATGCTTAAATATACATATATACTTAATACAAGCATCCATGTCTCGAAAACAAATATCCATATTTATCATAGAAATGTTTATACCTACCGAGATTCGTACCCGGGACTTCAAGCTAAGGACAGGGTCTCTAACCACTGGGCTATAGGGTCGTCAAGTCTCAAAAATCGATACCTGGAAATGAAATGAAATTTCTCTATCCATTTAGGTACATTTTGTACGCTTATGAAAGACAATTTTGATGCCATCGGTTCAAGCAAGTTTTATCCTTCCTTTACGGTTTTCACAGTGTCCATACATTTTTTTCGTCTATATTTTTTTTTTTCGCTTTCTTCATTACGCCCTGGTATCCATACGGTCTGTGTAGTGTTGGGTAAGATAATTTGTGTGCATTTTTATTAATTTTTATACCATAGTGAAAGACACACAGTGAGGCAGGGTTCAGTTGGTTGGTCAATAATTGATTATTGATGTGGTTTTTTTTAAGGTTGCTGAGTGCAGACTTGAGCCAGCAACCCATGAACAAAGGACAGGAATACGCGCAGAATGAAATTATCAAATTGGCGGCGGAAAGTTTGGCAATACAGGTAGGATATTGTTTCATTCTAAGGCTGGATTTAGTGCTCGGCCGTTGGTGAGCACTGGCGTCGGTCGAGCGTAGCGCGTACCCGTTTTGATGCTGAGCTGATAGTGATAAGACAAGCTTGATTGCGCGTGTACAATAGCGAAGAAAAATGAATCCAATATTGACGTAACAACATTGTATGTGTGTGTGTGTGTGTGTGTGTGTGTGCGGGTGACTGAGTCTATATATATGTGTGTGTGTGTGTGCGTGTATGTGTTTTTTTCCTCATGGGAACAGTACTATTACGTATCATGGGGTCAGGATTTCCGCCTTCTTGTGTACCCTCGTTGCTCCCTGCGAGATTGGCGTCAAGTATTTGTTCGCTTATTTCTTTGTATCGGATTTAGTGTTAGCGGTTTCTTCCACTTGCTGCTTGCCTCATTTGGGCTCTATCTCTCCAGAGTGCACACTCTAGCTCAGTTCCTAAGCACTTCAGTTGCATAGCTGTCTGTTGCATCCCTGGCTTCCAGTGATTCCAGCAATATACTTGTATATTATAAGAATAAGTACAATATATATTACTTGTTTCGTCCAGCTGCAGCGCTGCCAATGACTCAGGCTCCTTTTTCTCTCCTTACTCCTCATTTCAATTGTGGGTGGTGGGAGCTACCTTTGTGAGTGTGTGTGTGCGTGTGTACATGCGTAAGTGTGTTGTTAGTGTACGTGTGTGTGTGTGTGTGTGTGTGTGTGTATGAAGTGTAGGAACTTGAACGCGTTTGCCATACATATAGTTGAGACAAATTAAATATCAAGGATCAAAATATTTTGGAAGTCGATTGTATTAAATTATTGGTTATCAGGAAAGAGTCGATAAACTGTCAGAGAGCTGTCGAAGGTACAAGAACCAGATTCGACTGCTGGTGGAGAAGCTGAAGGAAGCTGGCGTGGAAGATGTCCTAGACATTTTAGAAGGAAATGGTAAGTATAGTAGAATTATCGGAGTAATATTTTTTTTATTTATTACGGCAACTAACAAATTACATTCTTTACCTGCACACTTATATATAGATAGGTATTATATAAATAGGAGTTAATTCAATTACATGTTATCACTGCATTCATAACTTTAAACTACGTTTTAAGACACTATTAAAAATTATACGATTTAAAAACAGAAATCTATAAATATTACTATAGAATAATGAAAATGTAATATGAAAATAAGGTATATCACTTGTGAAAATTTAGTAATTTCTTTCGAGTTTGACCTACAATACTATGATTAGATTAAAATATAACTATCATTACGGGGATGTGTTCAAAGAATACTGGCAGCATTCTGGCGATGGATAGCTAGGCTGGTCCTTTGAACGAAATAGCTGCCAGCGCTTGGGTTTCCAGTAGCTCTAAAAGAATAGTAAGAAGATAGTACTTTGTACGTACTTATTATTTTACTCTTGTGTAGTAATATGTTCACAACTTATTGTATTCAGTATCTTTATGGGTTGTCTGGAAGAGATCGCTTCAAGCGATATGACCTCCCATTGCGTACCTTCCTATGACTGTAATTAGCTTAACATCTTTTTATTAGTCGTATGCAATAAAGCGTCTATCTACGAGTATGTATCGACAAAACTCCACCCGATTGTCATTTCAATACGAAAGTTATTTTCCGAGAAGGTTCATAAAAATATTGTAGCAAACTCAAATTTTAATTTTCAGAGTCAGTGGTTTCTCAAAACGTGTCTCTCCCTCTACAAATAGCTCCAGTGCCGCGCAAGAAAGAGAGAGAATACCTGGGAATGTTCGAATACAAAATTCAAGATGAATCTACTATTATTAAGAAACTGATCACGGGTAAGTTATAACTTAGAACTTTTTCACATACAAAATACGTGTTGCGGCTTCAGATAAATCTCTTATAGGTACTTGTCCTGAAAGCCATCAATTCAATCCATTTCAAACTTTCCCTCCTTACATGCACATCCGTGATGTGTGCCATCTGGCGAACTGTCAAAAAAACCTCTTAATGGCCGCGTGCGTAACCGCATCGCCGCGGCCGCTCACGAAAAATATAGAAATCCAAGGTCTAATATCGATCAATCGCCTGGACAACTGTGTACGTTCAAGTTATAGTGCTATGTCTATAGCAAAACATTAAGTATTAGTTACGTGTGAATTGGCAAAAGAGGTGTACTACTGACCAGTGAATATTCCTTCCAAAACTTCCAGTTTTGTAGCCACTATATTTGTTCTTGTTTGAGGCCAACTAGGTTTTGATATTCATTGTTTCGGTGACTTGGTAATCTGAAATATATCTAACATATGCACGAATCCATACAAGTGTTCATGTGCCAACAATACGCTTGGCATTCGATCCTTAGTATTTTGAATATGATAACAGTAGCTAAAGCACACATTGAAAATTGGCCTGTCAGGTCGACTATACCAAAGTACAAGTAACAGAACAGAAGCATAACACAGCGCTCGCCTTCATATTTATGCCTACGTCGTGTCATGGTGGAGTTCTTTAGAAGGAACGTCTTCATCCGATTCATGGTTAGTATCAACAGTCTGTGGGAGGCTGCTTTGCACAGGATGACGGCTTATGCTAGATTATGGGTCACAACGGCACCTATTCCTGCCGTGAAGCAGTAATGTGTAGGCATTACTGTGTTTCGGTCTGGTCGGGCGCCGTAGCTAGTGAAAATACTGGGCAAATGAGACTTAACATCTTATGTCTCAAGGTGACGAGCGCAGTTGTAGTGCCGCTCAGAACTTTTCAAGAATCCTGAGCGGCACTGCATTGTAATGGGCAGGGCGCATAAATTACCATCAGCTGAACGTCCTGCTCGTCTCGTCCCTTATTTAAAAAAAAAGTCTCGTTCGTTCGTTGGATGTTTATTTCAATGTTGGATTTTAAAATGTGTACTTAATTATCAGTACTAGAACAGTACCGTAACTGAGCGGTTTCATTGAAATTTATACCTACGTCTGGGCGGAGCGCTAGGTTTGGTACATACAATTATATTGACGACGCGGACGGCGCGGCGCAGCTAATGTAACTCTACAGCTATGTGTGTATGTGTGCGTCCTTCCATTCGGGCACTCATGTATGAAGTTAAAGTACTGTTCTATTACTGTATTGTGTCTATGCTCTAGTAAAATTTAAGTCTCTGTGTGGAGCCAGTCTTAAACATTTTAACGAGCAATCTTTTATAGAGCTAAATTATCTATCATTATATGGATCAAATTTTGTATAAAGATAGGATTATGCCGTGTACGTTTCTTAGGTCTTTCCTTTACCCAAAATTGGAATTACCATATTATCTTTATAACGCCATGTCATCTTAAAGTATTTAAAATGATGATTTTTATTGTTTATTCCGATATGTTTTATAAAATTCCCTTCAACGACCTACAGTCTGTATTGAGACGAAACACACGAGAGGTGCCGGGTTCGAGTCCCGCATCGTTCATAAATTTTGGTTATTAATTAAATTAATTAATGATGATCCGGATGACTTTAAAAATAACAAATTGTTTCTTAATGATACCACCGATTGGGAATGGAGTCGCTCCAGGCTATTTAATAATAATTTTACTGTGTGCGAAATTTTTATTAAAAGAATAGAAGTCTGCTTAGTTTCTTGCGCCCGTTCATCTTGGGTCTTTAGGCATAAATTATCCAATCGGCGGCAATTTAAATCCTATTTAGAATTTGAATAAATATTTTAGAATTATATTTTTTTTTGCTATGCCAAATGAGTATAACATTTTAAGTTGGCACAGTATTTTTTAATTTAATCTTAATTTCTTGCCATTTCAGATTTAAAACCACACATAGCAGTGACACTACTTCCGGGTTTACCTGCATACATTCTGTTCATGATGCTACGTCACACGGACCACGTTGACGATGAGCCAAAGATGCACTCCTTGATTAAGAGCATCAGAGCAGGCGTGAAGAAGATATTGAAAAGGAAAGCTGATAGCGTGGAATACCAGGCGCTATGGCTCGCTAATATGTTAAGGTAAAAAATATAATTGCTAATAAAATAGACGTTGATCGATCCTTCGAGAAAATACCGCTAATACGGAAACTTTGGCTCCTAATAAATATATTGGCAATGAAAACATTTCAGTCAACCAATTGAGGTGAGCGTGCGCCAGCTATTAAATGCTTATTGGTCAGGTAATGATCGCAACATGACGTAAACTATTACTACTGGCTACTGTAGACTTATTTACTAAATTTATGTAAGATGCGGGATTCAAACATGCTTAAAAACTTTTGTGCTGAGTGATTGGTAGTGAGGTAAATTAACGTAAATACAAAAATTATAAATTTGAAGAGCCCCACCCAACTAAATCGAGCATAAAAAAAAAGTTGAAGTCATTCCCTGAAATGCGGAAAAACATTTAAAAATATAAATCTTTTGGCAACTTCGTAGTTTTTGTAAAAACGATTTCTGCAAATAATTTGGAATATTGTTATAATAAGCAGGGATTATCATTAGGCACCTTGTACTTCGAAACCGAACTTGCACCACATGCAAACCGCATCAGTCCGAGTTAAATATAAAAACAACGATGCGGGCCTCGAACGGTTGGCTTAGTTGGAAGAGCACTCCAACGGAATCCGAGAGGTCGCAGGTTCGAATCCCGCATCTATCATAAATTTTGGTTATAAATTTAATATGTTTAATAAATCCCAGAAATAAGGGTTATCTCTTTAAAAATAACAAATTGACTAAAACAACGATCAGTTCTGTAAAGAATTACCCGCGCGAGCGGAACTGAAACAATCGCCTGCTTATAACTTATATTGATACATATATTATGATGTTCACAACAAAAAAGTTTTACTCGTTAATAACTCATCATCGAAATATTCCATTTTAACTATTTTTCTAACGAAATTCACAAAACCAAAAACCCAGAGATAAAGATGTGTCGGGCGCTGGTGTGGAAATGCACTTAAAAACAAAAGCAATAAGTAGAGTTTACGCTTTGGTGTACAATACCGTATCTGAGGGCATTCTAGTCGCTTTCTTAGCGCTGTACTCAAAAAACGGTTTATTTCACAGAAAAAACTAGGCATTTTTTATAGATTTGCCCTGTACTTTCCCCGGGGCGTAAAAAGAATAGGGGAGTCCCAGGCCCATGGGTGTCGTAAGAGGCGACTAAGGGCTTTTTAGAAGTGGGAGAGTCACGCTGCCGTCTTATGACGTCAGCACAATCGGGCCAGACTCGTCCGGGTTAATTACCACACTCGCACAGAATACCGGCGTGAAGTAGCGGCCTAGTGCCGCTATGTTTCGCATAGGTTAGTGTCGAGGACCGGAGGCCATCCCTTCCCCCCCCCCCCCCCCACAAATTATGAGAGCGGTCCGTAAAAAGATATTACCCCAGGAGGGTACCGGCTCTACCAGAGCCGGAGAATCCCTCCCCGAGCACTCTCGCTCGGGCCGCCCTTCGTATTCTGGGGTGGGCACAGAACCGCGCATGACCGAGGACAAACGAGGCAGTAACACCACGGCACCCCGCTCCACGCTCAACGTGGACTTTTGCAATATCAGGGGAATTCACTCCAATTTAATCGACGTCCATCACCACCTTGAGACGGCGCACCCGGCCTTGTGTTTCCTTACGGAGACGCAGATATCTCGACCTAGCGATACGTCATATTTAACGTACCCCCGGTACAAAATTGAGCACAACATTTTGCCTCATGCCGGGGTATGTGTGTACGTTAGGGAGGATATCTGCTGTCGCCGTCTCGGCAATTTTGAGGGTAGGGACCTGTCTACTCTCTGGCTCCGCGTAGATTTAGACGACCGCGTCCGTATCTATGCGTGTATCTACAGGTCCCATAGTGGTAACGCAGAAACCGATCATCTCATGGGCTGCGTTCAAGCGGCAATTGACGTCGTGCTTGCACAGATCCCCTCCGCTGAAATCGTGGTCTTGGGTGATTATAACGGGCACAATGCCGAATGGCTTGGATCACGTACCACAGACTACGCAGGGCGATCTGTGCATAATTTTGCATTGGCGTATGGTCTGTCCCAATTGGTTGAGTCGCCAACGCGGCTCCCGGATGTGGATAGCCACATGCCGTCCTTATTAGATCTTCTGCTGACTACACATCCCGATGGTTACCAGGTCTTTGTCGACGCCCCTCTCGGAACGTCCGACCATTGCCTGGTCAGGAGTGTAGTGCCTATCCGACGCAAACGTCGCAGACCACCAGCGACCCGCCGCGTTTGGCACTACAAGTCAGCAGATTGGGATAGGATGCGTTCCTTTTTTGCATCGTACCCTTGGGGCAAGGTTTGTTTCCCTTCGGATGATCCTAGTGCCTGCGCCATTGCAGTAGGCTGCAGGGCATGGATATTTTTATACCAAACTCTGTAGTACCGATCGGTGGCAGATCACAGCCCTGGTTCGATGCGTCAGTTAAAGCAGCATCTGACTGCAAAAAACAGGCGTATCGAACTTGGGTTGCGGCGCTGGGCACAAAGGATCCGAACTGCAAAGTTCTTAAGAGGAAATATAACCGTGCCTCCAGATTTTTTAAGCGGCAAATCGCCCGTGCGAAGTCTAAGCACGTCGTCAAAATCGGCGAGCAGCTTTCCAGTTACCCGACCGGAACACGCAAGTTCTGGTCGTTGTCGAAAGCTGCTTAACTTAACCAGCGGTAACTTCAACCAGCCGTCCATGCCGCCGTTGCACATGAGAAATGACACCCTGGCCCATACGGCAAAAGAGAAAGCCGAGCTCCTGTGCGCTCTTTTCGCCTCCAACTGGACTCTTGACGACAACGGAAAATCACCGCCGACCATCCCGCGGTGTCAGAGCTCTATGCCTGAAGTACAGTTCAGACAGAAAACTGTTAGGCGAGCTCTGTTTTCGTTGGACGTCAGGAAGTCGAGCGGGCTGGATGGCATTTCTCCAATCGTGCTTAGAACGTGTGCCCCTGAGTTGACGCCGGTGCTAACGCGTTTATTCCGGCACTCTTATTCCAAAGGCGTAGTCCCTGACTCATGGAAGTCAGCCCTTGTCCATCCGATCCAAAAAAAAGGAGACAGTTCGGCCACTACAGGCCTATTGCTATCACCTCCCTGCTCTCCAAAATCATGGAGAGCATAATTAGCCACCAGCTTTTAGTATACCTAGTTGATCAACGACCGACAGTACGGCTTTCGCCATGGACGGTCGGCAGGTGATCTTCTGGTATACCTAACACATAGATGGGCGGCGGCTATTGAAAGCAAGGGGGAAGGCCTGGCAGTTAGCCTGGATATAGCGAAGGCCTTTGATCGTGTATGGCACAAGGCGCTCCTCTCAAAACTTCCATCATTTGGGCTTCCCGAGAGCTTGTGCAAGTGGACCTCCAGCTTCCTCACTGGGCGTAGCATACAGGTCGTTGTCGACGGATATTGCTCGAACCCGAAGCCCGTGAATGCTGGAGTGCCCCAAGGCTGTGTGCTATCTCCTACGCTGTTTCTTCTGCATATCAATGATATGTTGGACACCTCCAACATGCATTGCTATGCAGATGACAACACTGGTGATGCCGTATACACGGGCCATGCAGGTCTCTCTCGGGAAATCGTCGATCAGTGCCGGGAGAAACTTGTGTCTTCTATCGAGTCCTCTCTCGAGAAGGTCGCGGAATGGAGTAAATTGAACCTTGTCCAATTTAACCCCCAGAAGACTCAAGTTTGCGCGTTTACCACAAAAAAAACCCCATTTGTCGTATCACCGCTCTTCGAGAACACTTCTCTTAAAGCCGCGCCTAGTATCGGAATACTGGGTCTCGAAATCTCGAGCGATTGCCAATTCCGTGGCCATCTGGAGGGCAAAGCCAAATTGGCTTCGAAGAAGCTGGGCGTCATCAATAGAGCACGGCAATACTTCAAGCCGGCCCACATTCTAGCGCTCTACAAAGCGCAGGTCCCGCCACACATGGAGTATTGCTGTCATCTCTGGTCTGGTGCACCCCAGTATCTGCTCGATCCATTTGACCGCGTGCAACGTAGAGCAGCTCGAATTGTCGGGGACTCAGTGCTCTGTGAACGGCTGGATCACTTGGCGTTGCGTAGAGACGTCGCTTCATTGTGTGTCTTCTACCGCATTTATCACGGGGAGTGTTCCGAAGAGCTGTTTAACCTGATTCCTGCCGCCGAATTTCACCTTCGCACAACACGCCACAAGTTAGTATATCATCCTCACCATCTGGATGTGTGGCGGTCCATAGTGCGGTTTTCATGAAGCTTTCTCCCTCGTTCTACAAAGCTGTGGAATGAGCTTCCTTGTGCGGTGTTTCCGGGACGATACGACATGGGTACCTTCCAAAAAAGCGCGTACACCTTCCTTGAAGGCCGGCAACGCTCTTGTGATTCCTCTGGTGTTGCAAGAAAATGTGGGCGGCGGTGATCACTTAACACCAGGTGACCCGTACGCTCGTTTGTCCTCCTATTCCATAAAAAAAAAAAAAAGATAATTTCACGACGAACCATTTTTATAGTCACCTCTATTGACCCGCGAGTAATAGGTTGTATATTCGCTAATAATAACTGATTTTTGTGACCTTTTGACCTTTCGACCTTTTTTAGCCGGCACGCCACCAATGTCCATTTTTCACATATTCATTACAACGCTGTAGAATATTTCCGCAGATTGGGGTTTAAAGTGCCTAAAATCTTTGGACAGTATAATGATTTTTTGACAGGCTACTGAACAATCTTCGGCAATACAGCGGCGACTCAGTGTATCAGACCAGCAACACGCCGCGGCAGAACCAGCAGTGTCTTCGGATCTTCGACCTCTCTGAATATCGGCAGCTGCTAAGTGACATCGCTATATGGATATATCAAGGTATATTTTAGCTTACAACTACACGCATTGTGCAAACACCTTTAGTTGTAACATCCTTTAAATACTTTTACCACAATTAGGATATCATCCACACCATCTGGATGTGTGGCGGTCCTCCACAGTGCGGTCTTCAAGGAGACCACGTACTACAAAGCTGTGGAATGAACTTCCTTATTCGGTGTTTCCGGGACGATACGACATGGGACCTTCTATAAAAGCGTGTACACCTTCCTTAAAGGCCGGCAACACTCCTGTGATTCCTCTGGTGTTGCAAGAGAATGTGGGCGGCGGTGATCACTTAACACCAGGTGACCCGTACGCTCGTTTGTCCTCCTTACCATAAAAAAAAACTATCCAATTTACTACCATTTCGTATAATTTGTTAACGCTTACTAGTCTTTATATATTAGAAATTAGTATGTTCTTTAAAATACATGGTGAACTTTTTAAACCAGCAAAGCACCATTAAGATATCCATATTAGGATTAAGAGATTCTTCACACTTTTAGATGCCACACAGTAGAACAGCGCATTAAAATAACGCAAATGTAATATATAATGGTCTCTAACCACCTTTCAAAAAATACTAGAGTTGCTTAAAACAATAATACATTAAAAATTAAAATTATGGCTAATAGATATATTATGTTTCTATAGTTTATAAAATTCTTTAGCCAAAAATAATAACATTTAAAAGTAATTATTTGAGAACGGTGCCTACAAACTAATGTTTATTTTATATTATTGAATTATAGTTTTGAAATGTGTATTGGTATAAATATAATGATTGTAATATTGACAATCAAATATTTGTACGCGGATTTATTGGCGAATTATTGTGCTGTGAATCTGCCAATTGTTAAGAAATATGTTACCACGATTCATACAAATATTTAAATTTCTTTTGATTACTATTTCCAGGTGTTATAAACCTACTCGAGCGCCAAGTCGAGCGTCTAATAGTGGCAGCCATACTAGATTACGAGGAGATCAGCGGTCTGTTCGGACCCAACGAGGCCCCAGCGCCTTCCGTAGCATCAACAGGACCTGCCAAACTGAAACACGAACTGGCAACAACACATGAACACCTCAAAGTTCACGAAGTCGATGTGTCGCTACGAGTTATGATTTTCAAACAGGTAAAAAAAACCTATCCTTGTCATCGTGGCGTTTTTTTGTTTATTTATTTAAATCGAATTTACTCACGTTTCGGAACATTCTGAGGTCTTTCATCAGGATGAGTGTAGTGAGTCGCGTTCACGTCCCGTCTCTCACTACTGATTTGCGCTCGCAGTGCGCGGCCTGACAGGGCGGGGGCACGGTGTGCTAATAAAGTTTCACGAAAGTTTTAATTATTTCATAAAAAATCGACGAAGTATCCTTATAAACTTCCGAAACCAAATTCACCCGCTTGGGGGTAAATTTTTTAAAAATCACACAGAAATAATTATTATTTACCAGAATCAGGTATAGGTTTTTTTTCAATTCGTTGGTAATTATAATGTAGAGTAACGATATTAGTCAAGTTTATGAATAGTCCTAATAATACGGTAATACAAATCTCCTTGATACATATCGTTACATCGTTAAAATATTTAAATAAAACTAGTCATTGATGTCTGTTGTCTTGCGAAATGTTTTCTCACCTATTTATTTTGTTATGTGGTCCTATGGAGTTGAGCTATGGGCAACTGCATTAAATTTAAATTTGAGTTGTCGGTAAAAAGCTGGGCTAGTGAGACTTAAGAAAGTCTCAAATGTCTCAAAGTGACAATCGGAATCTCGGTGCCGCTTAGAACGTTCAAGGAACCCTAAGTTGCACAGCATTGTTGTGGGCAGGGCATCATTATGTGAACGTTTTGCTTATCTCGTAATATAAAAGTATGCAGAAGTGGAAAAGTTTTGAAAAAATTCGATACTTCCTAACCTTATCGAATAGTTTTTCAAGATCATTCATCACACCTTTTCTGCGTAAATCCACATTGTTCGTTACAGTAATGATTACAAAGCTAATGTTATCCAAAGGACTTTTCGACACATGTTTTGCCTCTTCATCAAGATAGATTGACTCGCCGAATTCTAGCACGAGACTCGATTGGTTAAAGACGGAAACTTAGGAATTAACACTCAAGAAAAACTTACAACCTTTGGATAATTATGAAGTTCCGCAAAATAACTCCTAATTCAATAAATTTTCTTTCAGCTATTCTACTTCATCTGCGCGTACAGTCTGAACCAACTGCTCCTGCGCAAGGATCTGTGCAGCTGGGCTAAAGGGCTCCAGATAAGGTTTAACATTTCCCACCTTGAGATTTGGATCAAAGAGAACCTCATTGAGTATGGACAGAACAGCGTAAGTGGCAGGCAACAGCTACAATTATTATAATACCAATCAAATATATACATGCCGTCATTTTCTGTTAGGTGGACGACGTATTGAGCGTGCTCAAGCCAATAACCCAAGCCGTGCAGTTGTTGCAAGCCCGTAAGTCGATGGATGACGTCACCAGCACTGTGGACATGTGCGCCAATCTGTCTGTCATACAAGTCTGTAAGGTAAGTTAGAATGGGGATATTGAATGTGTCTGAGCCGTCGCTTTTGGCTACGTAGCGCTTGTTCAGATAAACATAGACTCGAGTAATTTGTTATTTGAACTGATATCCATATATACGTAAACTTTATACCAGAAGTAAGGGACTTAAAAATAACAAAATGGAGCAACAGACATACCAACATTTACAAACCATGCGTCATTTGGACGTTTGGCTAATTTGTAACGGCTGTAAACTCGTGAGCCAAAGCTCTAAACCGCCAATGAAGCACTTAAAAGAATGCGGATTTAAATACTCTTTTTGTTCGTCGGCTCTGTGCGCATGCTGAAAATTTTCTGTACCGAATTTATCACGGAAGAATCTGTTTCTCCTGACGCTGAATTCCACCTTCGCACGACACGCCACGAATTAGGAAGTCATCCCCACATATCCGGATGTGTGGTATCCTCCACCGTGCGGTTTTCAACGAACTTTCTTCCACGTACAACAAAGCTGTGGAGTGAGCTTCCTTGTGCGCTGTTTTCGGGAATATACGCCACGGGTACCTTCAAAAAAAGCGTGTACACTTTCCATAAAGGCCGGCCACGCTCCTCAAATTTGTCCTCCTTTTCCATAAAAAAAAACGGTACAAAAAACTGAAAGTGGATCAGACAAGCAGTACGGTAGTCTTAAGGACAAAATAATTAGAAATAGAGAATAAAATATAATTATTTTTTTAAAATAGGACCTTAATTTACTGAATCAAAGTACCATAATATATACTCTGTATACTGGCTACTGTATTTTAATTAAGGTATTTGTTTCTAAATTAATTTTTTTGACATTCATCGGTGTCATTTCTGTGACGTACATAAAGTGATATTGATTTGATTTAATGTAGTAACCGATACCGCTCATCCTTAACTAGCCAGAAAATATATATTAATTTTTACACTCTTTTACCAGATACTGAATATGTATACGCCGGCGGAGGTATACGAAGTCAAGGTGACTAAGGACTTCATCCATGAGGTCCAGAAAGTGATGCAGGAGAGATCTGGGGGTCAAACTAACAAAGCACAAGTAAGATAATGTTACGTATTAGGGTATATATACCCCTGCTCGTTGTGCGGGTTCGGAAAACATCAGTATAATTTTGCACGTCATTTACTTCACGTTCAGTTAGTAAAATAATTCTTATAAGAAATAAATACAATAATTGACGTACAATAAATAACTAGATTCACAATCACGCTCAAAAATTGTCTGAATCAAAACTCTGCCTACGCGTCTATTAGGCAGAATTTTCATTCAGTTATGTTTTGACTGCGCATTGAATACAATGCCACGCCATGACAAAGTGTTTACTGAAAAACTTTCCAAAGAATAGCATATCCAAACATAAGAAGGATGGAGTTTTGTATTTCAGGTAAGTGCCCCTTTAAATTAACAAAATTATGTAAGTAACTTGACGTTTTTGATCATTTTGCTAAATAATTACATTTCAATTGCTAAAGCAAAATACATCGCCGACGAAACGTCTCTTTTGCACAATAATCAATGAGTTGCTCTTGAGCGTACACAATAGACTTTTAACATTACTGCCACGAAATATGGTGTTAATTTGAATGAAGTTAATGTATACGTATTACACAACACCGCTTGACATATTTGACGACCTTTTAATAGGTGATTAGGATTCTAGTTGTTTATAGTACGTCAATGAGTGTGTCGATAAATTTAAACAATGCTTCAAGTTTACCATTTTAACCATATAATTAAATCTCAGTTGTTGTTCTGCCTTTCTTGAACATACATATTTATAACATTTTTCGCCATTTCACGTCCTTTTTCTGGAACGGAATCTAATGGACTCTGATCAGTTATTATTAAAATAAAAAAATAACACGGAATTGCAATTTTAGTATTAACGCGATAACACGCGCATAGCGCGAGGCGAGGCGGGGGGAGGTGCTCCCGCTCTTTACTCCAGACATTTAACTCGCGCGCGTACTGTATATTATATAATTACATAACTCCTAGTTATGTCATACTCGTTCTTTGTATGTATATAATATATATACACGACTTCAGAAAAGTTGAGCTTTAATTGGAAGAGATTTATTTTAAACGTGGAGTCAGTTTTCACTGTGTTTATCAATAAGACAGTACACATGTAACCCTTTAAACTACTGCTATATATTTTCCCATTTGCCTAGACTACTATTAGAAATGCAACTTTCTTTTTTAAACTATTTCGCGAAGACAAGAATTGTTATAAAGATAAATTTAAATCGAGTAATTTTATTTCAGGAAAACCTCCTGATGGATACAAAGCTGATATTTGCTGTACAGTTCCATTTTAACCCATCTCCTATAAGGCTGGAAGATATCGAAGTACCCGAAGTATTTGAACTAGACGGCTTGCTCACAAAAATATAAATTAATTCAAACATCTGCGATATTTCAGCGCAGATACATTACACATTCGACCTCCGATACACTATTTATTGTTACTGCGCAACTATTCGCAGATACTGAAGTATTCGCTATGAATAGCGAACTAGAACTTTTACGAGGACATTGCCATTACGTGAACTATAACTAAAAGCACGTACACCTTCCTTAAAGGCCGGCAACGCTCCTGTGATTCCTCTGGTGTTGCAAGAGATTGTGGGCGGCGGTGATCACTTAACAACAGGTGACCCGTACGCTCGTTTGTCCTCGTATACCAAAAAAAAAAAAGAACTATAATTTAATCTCTTATTCCATGTGTATTCTTCCTGAGATTAAAATTAAATTAAAGACGTGATTAAAACGTACATAATTAAATAGAGAATGATTATCCTCAAACACATATTAATAAATAATATTTATATCTTTTCTTTATTGCCAACATGTAAACATGACTGTTTTTCATAAAAAAATATTTGTTTCGTGTATTTCATTTCAATAATTATTTAAAGGCTGAATTAAGTCTGAATTTGTTTTTTTTATATGTCATTTCATTTTATATTAATTGAAAGATCCACTGTGTTATTCCAATTTTTTTTGTCTTTATCTTTCCTTTCTCACTACATATGACAGGGAGAAGTAATATTAAAGTTGGAGCAATTTTTTATTGCGTTTATTATTAAGACAGCTAAAGTGTTATTCAAACATTCATTTCTACTTTAACGCCATATTTGTAATATTTTAATTATGCGCCGTAATAATATATCTGATAATCGGCACTAGTATTTATCCAAAAGTATTTACACAAATTAGACATAGGGCGCTATTAGACTTGAAAATAATATTCCAACGAGTAAACTTATTATAACTCAAATTTAATGCATTTATTCTAGTCAGTATACCTTATTTTGTAGTTGACTTAACTAAAGCTGGATTGTTCAACTTATATTCACATCGGAGAAGCCGACGCAGTGACGTAAGACCGTGTACGCGAACGCACCATGAAAAACCGGTCTGTCTCTCTCACGCAGCCATGCTTTTTCAACCCTTTTATGTCATATAGTTTGATTGATGTTTGAACTCGTTTAAAGCAAAAAATAACAAGAAACTTTTTTTCATCTTACCTGTCATAAAGAAAAATAAACATACTTTCTAATCTTATTAATTTAATTAAAAGATACGAAAATATATTGCATTTTATATAAAACTATTATCATAAACATGCTTTGTAACAAAATTTCCTTAATGTGAGTACTGTCTAGCCAGCTTTAGTTAACTGGCCCTATATAACTTGCCAAATCGGAAAAAGTAACTCAAATAAGAAGTAGACATGATCACGTTTTCATTTCTAGCAAATATAGCAATGCTCATACTATTACCATAGACAGAGACTAGACTAGTTTGGAGATATATCATATGTGTTGGATACTGAGGAAAAACAATTATTATATTTCATTACGTACATGGAATTCTGGTTGATGTTTGTAACTGAAAATTAAATTCCATTTGCATTATTTTTCCCTTTATTTTGTTACAAATACATTAATGATTTTTTTTTATCGATTCGATACATCACTAGCACAATAAAAGTAATAGAACATCGGTGGTACATACAAAAAGATGATGCGCAGCTAATTTTACTCGGACAGCGACCAGACGTGGCGGCGCACGGCGTGACACTCAATAGTTTTATCTTCGCAAGATTGCTTAGCAGTCGTGTAAATTGTGTGTATGTGTGCGTGGGTGATATATCCAATATCGTGTAGAGCACAGCACCTACTCCTTACTGTCTATACTCTATGCAATATTTCTACAGCAATCATTCAACTATTCTCTGTCTATGGATTCTATTGTTCCTTGCAATTTGTTCCTACATTCCATTTTAATGTTGTACTGAGAGTTTATATATATATTCTGTTGTGTGATCCAGGTGCTCCTAAACAGTGTTGAGTATTAGTAGGTGGCGTAAAATGGAGATGCTTTCGTATCGTTTATTATATGTTTATTAACAGACTTCAAAAAAGTAGGAGGTTCTCAATTCGACTTTATTTTTATATGTTTGTTACCTCAGAACTTTCGACTCGGTGAACCGATTTTGATGATTCTTTTTCCCATGTGCTCCCATTTCAATTTGGTCCAGTTCTGATGCTGGCATGCATGAGAAAACCATATAAGTCTTAAATTTGCAGTAAGTATGTGCGCTACAAATGGACGAATACACTCTTTCCTTGACACGCGCAGACGCGTTACAGACTACAGTGGTACGGTTAAACTATAGAAAGGTATTGCTTAGTTATTATCTTATTAAAATCACTTACATCCAAAAATTATATGCTTGTTATCGCAAAAACTAAGTTGTGCATTAATTAGGTTAAAATTGAATTTTGAGCACATTTTAAGGTTCTGTAATTAGATCACAAGGTTGGTACATTGAAGAGGAACTTTGCCACGTAATGCTAGGCACTATACCAATTTGTCCCAAATTTGCCTGCAATAATGCATCATAATATGTTATCATAAATATTGCAACGTTGCCGCTCTTTCAAGGGTCAATGTACGTTGCCTAAACAGTGCTTATTTTAGATAATTTTATTTTGTTTATAAATTTCACCCTTTTTTTACCTCATAAATAATTTTACTAAGCTGTGTGGACCCTTCTTACTTGTATATTGATTTATTGCATTAAGTGAATTCCATACGGTATATGATTTAATACAAGAATATGTCATATACTCACAGTAGGTATAATCGAAAAGTGACCGATTATATTTGTTACACAGTATATGCATGCTTTGGGCTTACGCAGTCTAAATAAGCATCATTTGAGTGTCTTATGCACGCACGAATAACATGATGGCCCCTTTTGAATATACATAAATTTACTTCATTTTTTCGCCACTACATACTCGAAGCATCGTTATTATTGTAAAGGTGCCATTTAATAGAAACGTTACATGTTTTTTTTGTATGACAGCTAAGTTAACGCCGTTTTAATTAATGTATTTTGAATAGACATTCCATTTAGATAATATATTTAATCATTTTTATCGTCGAACTCTTTTAGTCAATTTGATTGTTTGTAAGCTTTCCTTTATGTAATTTATCAACGAAATTAAGTTTTAAGTTATATTTTGTACTTAAATATTGCATTCCTATTTATTTATCAGTAAGCTTCAGTTTATATTTAGTTTAACTTTTCATGTTAAACATATTATTTAACTAGTCAGTTTCTGACAGAATTACTTAATTAGTGTAATATTGTTATAAACGACCAATCAGATTCAAGCGTGGGTGGCCATTTTGAATTTTATAGTTGACAGATTGTAATATTAGTAATTCTTGATATCTATCAATTTAGTTTAATTAATTAAAGGATCTTATATCCGCTAAAGTAAAAAAATGTGTATATTTAGAGACGCGCCGGTTTATATCTGTGGCAGGTAAACAATAATACAAACTAATTGATATTATTGCGCGCTGCATTTAGTACCTACTTATTAAAATGGGCCATTTTTTGCTATTGAACTTTAAAGTTAATATTTTTAGTCAAATAGAGTAAAAATGTTAAAATTGTAAGAGTTTATGAATCATTTATTTTCTGTGCATCTATTACGAGGCTTGCTATTAATACAATAATAATTTCTATGTAAAACTACTAACGGACCTGTAATTGCGTCTTTACGAAAGCAAACTCGTGTTAGAGTTACTACTATAGACAAACATATTTACACACTTAGTAACATAGACAATAGAATCGCAATGTTACCATATTCAAGTGATTTAATTGAACTTATTGAACTTATATATTTAAGCAAAATGTTACCATATATTATCTCTATTTACGAAAGTTTTCTTGTTATTAAGCGGTTGTCTCAATGAACGCGTTTCAAGGTCATTTTTCACGCAATCATAAACATACACGGGAGGAGTCCATTTATAATGTCTTCAACATAATTGTCAATTTAAAGAATAGTTTAAAATTTATATATTCTTACTTATTCGAGTTCAATAAAACAACGAGTTCGAATGCCAGCCTTGATCTCGATCGAAACACAAGGCGACTTCACCAATACCTACTGCGCGTGTTGACGTAAATTGAGTTTACATGTCATAAACAATACAATGTTTTAAATACCTGTCAAAACAATCAACGATAAGTATAAACAAAATCCAAATTGTTAGCTAACAATCATTGATATACAAAAAAATATCAATGCTAACAATATTTCTATTACGATAACGCTACAGCTCTTGAACGCGATGAAATATGTTTAACGTCCGAAATTCGGAGGTCAGCATTTAAACGCGTTTAGGCTATACCTGCGGTTAGATTGTGTTCATGAAAACAGAACTGAAACTGAAAACTCGTTAACATGCGTAAGATTAGTTCAAATTCAGTCGTGAAATCGGGGCCGAGTGTGTTATTGGTACTACCATAAAGTTTGGACGTCAAGGTCCAAATTGAAATGAACTCCTCGCGTACCTAACGGTAGCTCCCATTCCATGTGAGAATTTGCGTGAAAAATGGGATTATACGCGCAAATAACGCTATCAAGAATCGTCTTATAATAATTACATTAAAAATCAGATATAGCGGCGGGAGACATTTTGGTCATAATTTTTTTTATGACATAGGATGCAAATCCATAGGCCAATTTTGTATGTAATAATAATAATGCAAAAAATTATTATTATTACATAAAATTACAAAACGGACACGTTACAAATTCTTTCTTTTCTAAATTTATCCGGATCCAAAATATACTATATTTACCTTAAATAATTATATATTATCCGTTGCTACTTGTAATAAACATGCATAATATTTAGTTCTCTATAGTAAAAAATAATTATAACTCTATAGGGACAAATAGATAATTATATTATATAGTTAACTCAATTAGGTGCTCAAGTAGAACTTGAATTAAACAAGATGTTTCATAATAATTATAAAGTGATTTACTTTCATTATTATAAAAATGCGACACGGCAATAATTATACGTTATTATTATGAATCTAATATATTGTTTGTAATTTTAGAAATTGTTTTGCAATCACGAATTATTAATCTAATGTCAACAATTCGCTGCCCTTGGTGCACAATCATCAGCGTGTTAGGGATGGACGCGTTTTTTATGTGTTTAAATCGCTACATGTCATGACCAACCCAACTCCCTTGCTTAGCCCCGCCTACTGTAACAGTTATTGACAACCCATACGTAGTATTTTTATGTTGTTAGTGAGTTGTGTGTATATTTTTGGGCGGGAAAATTTTAAATATGTAGAAATTATATTACTGTTCAGTACAAGCTATTTGCTGACTTGTAACTAACTCATAACTATTCTTAATTGCCTGGTGTACTATTGTAGTTACATATGTCGTCTGCCGTGCCCTTTATTGTTCATTCTATGTATCCTCGGTGTCAGGCCCTCGTCCAGTTCTCTTCGCAATTTTTTTTAACTTCAATAAAAGATGAGCACGATGTTGAGCTAGTAATTGATACGCCACCCCATTATAATGTAGTGCCGCTCAGGATTCTTGAAAAACCCCAAACAATTCTTAGCGGCACTACTATTGCGCTTGCGAAATTACTCAGTAATTTCAAAAGCTAGGGCGCACTTCAGACCGAAACACAGTAATTCTCACACATTACTGCTTCACGGCAAGAAAAGGCGTCATTGTGGTACCCATAATCTAGCTGACATCCTGTGCAAAGAGGCCTCCCACTGCTAAATACCCTTAGTCGCCTCGGCCCTTGGGCCTAAGGCTTTCCTGTTCTTTTTACGCTCCAGGGAAGCACAGCGCTAATTTTGACGTCTTTTACTTTCCCTACTACTAGTCCTACTGCATATCATGAGTTTGCGATCGCACGGGGTGATTCCAAGTATTGCTCCTTTCATGACTGGGAACTTCTGAGTAGGATGGTTGCTATAGTTTAGCATGAGTATGGCACAGTGCAGGACACATTTTAAATTTGTGATAGAGGGGCTAATCATTACATATCAATCCGCCCTACGGGAACGAAATGTTTGACATAAGATTGTGTTTGCAATATGCCATACTTTAAACATTGTTACTTAATAAGATTTTGTTAGCGCTATTAATGTTATTAAATTTATTTTGTACGTATTGTTTATCTAAATTATTGTTTATATAAGTTGATGTTGAAATGTACTTAAATATATATGTATTTACAAAAACTTAATATTATATAAATTACATGTTTTATAGTATTTTAATTATTTCTCGAGTTATAGAGTCCTTGTGTTTGAAAGAGCACTAGCGATTTACCTGCGCAGTAGCTATTTGCTGAACGAATTGGCGGTAAGATGCGGTGCGGAGGAGAGAGCACGCACCGCTTATCAGCTGCATCACGCCATTGGTCGAGAAGTAGTCGGCGCTTCAAAAGTACAGTCGTGTAAAAAAATCTTAAATTAATTAATGCTTTTAATGCTCTTCATAAAACTTGAATTATTATGTTATATTAATAAAATGGACGTGATTTTTGAAAAAGTGGGACATTATCACCGTATCAGGATTTAAGACATAGCTGAAGATTTGGGATAAACTACAATACAGTAATTGTAACCTAATGAACTGTGTACTCATTTGCGATTATTGTTTGAAACGTTATGAAATCGAACCTTTACTTAAGAGATTGATTGGTGGTGAAAAATTATATTTCAGGTACGTCAAAAGTGGGGCAAAGGTCGGTTTAACTTGCGATGACGACCCATATAGCTTAGTGTCCCTGACTACTTAGCTAGTAAACCCGGGTTCGAATCCCGGCAAGTGCAAACATTTGTATGATGAATATGGATGTTTGTTTCCCAGTCATGGACGTTTATAGGTATTTATGAATGGTTAAGTAAGTATATTTTATTAAATATTATATTTTTGTCTTGTACCCATAGTACAGGCTACGCCTAGTTTGGGGCGAGATAATTTGTGTGTCAATATCATATTATATTATAAGGTGGTGTTGTGTGTATGGTGGAATTGGAAGGGCATTGTACATTATAAGCTTTTACCGCCGGGAAGAGACATCGATTCTCTTCTGCATATAACTTATGAGATAATACCCAGAAGTTGAGAGAAAGCGGCCGGAATTGATAAATACAAAAGGAGTGATCTTTCATCATGATAACTATATACCGCAGTCCACACTCAACCAACCAGCAAAAAATAGGAGTGTTTGGCTGGGAGATGTACCTAAATGCATCCGCCATATAGCCCAGACTGAGATTCCCTGTTTCGGTCTTCCTCAGAATTATTTGCCCTGTGCTTCCCCGGTGCGTACAAAGAATAGGGTAGTCCCACGCCCAAGGGTGTCTTAAGAGGCGACTACAGGCTTTTTGAAAGTGGGAGAGTAAGAGTACGCTGCCGTCTTATGACGTCAGCACAATCGGGCCAGACTCGCCTGGGTTACTTACCACACTCGCACAGAATACCGGCGTGAAGTAGCATCCTAGTGCCGCTATGTTTCGCATATGTTAGTGTCGAGGACCGGAGGCCATAAAATTTTGTTATAAATAAAATAATATGTTTTTAAAATATGCAAATAAAGTGATAATATATAAAACCTATAAAATTCAAAACTTAATATATTACGATATGAAAATAAAACAGAAAGATTGACTTATGCTACTTATGTTTAGACATGGCTTCTTTAATCATAATTTTGAATTTTGCAAACGGCAAGTGAAAAATATCTAAATTTCCAAATTTTTCATTAAAACGTTTACAAGCTCGTCTGGTATAACTATTGCTAGTGTGACATGTATGTGCTCTTTTGATGGTAAACATCATTTTGAAGAGTGTGTCTTTCAGGTCTGCAAGGAACTCTAAAATTAATCTTATGTAGTAATTGAGGAACGTCCACTTTATTATTAAGGAGTTTATAAATATATGTAATGTCAAAAATATCCCTACGATGTCTTAAAAGCATTATATTGTTGCGTTTAGAGGATTCTAAGTAATCGTTGTAAATATGTCCAGTACGGTATTCAAGTGATTTGACAAATATCTTTTGTAGTCTCTCTATTCTATCGATAAGAACTTTATAGAATGGATGCTAAACAGTACAAGCAAATTCTAAATTGCTGCGTACATAGCTGTGATAAAGCAAGTGAAGATATCCTTGAAAGGTTTACTTAAACGTAATATAAAACCTAACTGTTTGAAGGCTTAATTTAACATTTGATCGATATGGGGGATAAAATTTAACTTAGTATCCATAATAACCCCTAGATCTCTAATTTGATCAACTCTTTCTAATATTTGCTCATATAATTTATAATTGAATTTTATCATATCATTTCTTCGTGTATAACTCATGATATAGCATTTACTTGTATTTAAGAAAAGATTATTAGTATTGCAGAATTCCTCAAAATTGGATAGATCAGCTTGAAGAAGTTCGCAATCACTAGTATCCTTGATAATCCTAAAAATCTTTGTATCGTCAGTGTAAAATAAAATATTCGAATTAGTTGCTATATTGGTTATATTATTAATGTACAAAATAAAAAGTAATGGACCTAAATGAGAACCCTGTGGGTCCCCAGAACTTATATTACAGTATTGAGAAGTAAATCCCCTTAGAGCAACTGCTTGGCATCGGTTACTAATATATGATTTCAACCACCGGAGAAGGTCGCCATGTATTCCTAGTTGCCACAGCTTCTGTAATAATGTGTTATGAGAAATTTTGTCAAAACACTTGGCGAAATCTGTATAAATAACATCAACTTGACACTTGTCATCCATGGCATTGAGAATATATTCGGTAAACACAAGCAAATTGCTGTCTACACATCGTCCTCTAACAAAACCGTGTTGACATGGAGTTATAAAAGAGTTAAGAGCCGAGCACATTTGTTCGGTAACAATTTCTAGGATTTTTCCAAAAATATTTAGTTTGGAAATCGGGCGAGATTTTTCGATATCTTGCGTTGTAGACCTCTTTGGAATCGGACTAATAAGTGCCTGTTTCCATAGCTGCGGATAACATCCGTTTGTAATAGACTTTTTATAGAGGAATGTGATTGGGATAGCTAATGAAGTTGAACAGCAATGGGGTGAATTCCATCTAGACCAGCACCTTTATTAATATCAACAGATTTTAAATATTTCAGTACTTTATCAACACTAATTTCGATAGAGTTCAAATTAATAACAGCATCATGACAGGGCTCCAGTCGGTCAATGTCAATAGGATCTGAGCTCAATGGTGCAAACACAGATTGAAAGTGTTCATTGAATAAATTAAAAATATGTTCTCCATCTATTATTATTAGTTTTAATATGTCTAAACATATTTTATATATATTTATTCAGAGTTATTTACCTCTTTATATTTATTAAATTATTACTTTAAAGCTTAATAACCTTAATAATCTATCACGGCCATACTCGTACTGACAGTACTTCGTTCCAGAAGTACAACCACCAAATAAGCTTTGCGTCGTTAAAATATGATCCGACTAAATTAAATAGGTTGTTACTTTCATATAACCCGTCTATATTTCATGTCGATTGAATATGGCCAATTTATTATTATCTCGCAGTATAAAATGTTTACTTAGTAAAAGATGTTTGTTTACATAATTTATAGCTTCTCGTGACGTGTGCTTTAATCACTATTAAAGTAGGTAACCTTATAGTAACATAAAAAAAAAATCTTACACTAGTGTAACTACATTACATTTATACCTATCAATTTTACTAGTTTTTAAATCGCATTATCTATTTGTGCCACACACAAATATTATATTGTTCAGTATTTTGTGTTTTTAAAAAGCACCTTCCATAATAAGGATATCCCTTTTATTTCTCTCTATAGTTATAAAATTAATGTTGTTACTTGCATAGACATGTCAGCCCCCTTCAACCGCCGCATTGAGATATACTAAACCCAAGCAAGTTGACATCAGCGTAATTAGGCAAGTTACCTTATAATACTTGATGAGTCCATCCTACCGCTGTCAAATTTACCCTCATTAATTAGCCATGCTTTTTATATACACAAAATCATATTATTTTTTTAACAAATAATATATTTATATTAAATGCAAACAAATTGGATAATTTATTAAATAGCAAATTATCAAGAATATAGCATTTTAACTATTAATAGTTTTAGTCAAATATAGTAAAAATGTTGAAATTGTAAGAGTTTATGAATTATTTATTAAAAGTACTTGACCATAATTCGAAGCTTATATTTGAGATAGGCACTTCAGTTTCCCGTAGATTTTACCAATTTTTCATACTCTTTGTACCTGTGGATGACGTGAAGTGGATGACTCACCTAAACCTTAATAAAGGGGTTGCAGCGCCATTTTGGCTCATTGGCGTTTTAGTTTCCGTAGTGTTAAAATTGGTGTGCATACGCAAAACAAGAAAATATAAGACTAAGATAATTTCAGAGAAGGTTTGTAAAAAAGTTTTTTACTTAGTTAACTTGAAATTTATTATTAATATATAAAATATATTTATGTGTAGTGTTGGATATAGCAACTAGATACTCAATAAATATAAAGGAAATCAATTATATTTAACGGTTTTTTCCGTTCGATAAAAATATGTAGTAAATATTTATATCAGTTAAGTTTTTATCTGAAATATTTTTAGAATGAGTGAAATCAATAAATCTCCTGAAGAGGAGCCAGTGGCTGGGCCGTGTGGCGTGGGTCGCAAGCGATCCCGCAGCAGCAGTACGAGCTCTTCTAGCAGCTCCAGTTCTGATTCATCATCTCGGAATTCCAGCAAGCGATCGCGTCGTCATCGCCGAAAGAAAAGGAGGTGTGATCATAAGATGTTCCAACAACTAACGAAGGAGATTAGTGAGTTGCGAAATTTTATTACCTACCCTCGCAATTATGTTTGATGATGATGTATCTATTTGCTCAAAGGTCAGCGGGGACCTATATGATGAAGTTGAGGATCAAAATCCACAACCATCTCCTAAAAAGTTAACATCTGAATTTTCTTTCGACCTCGAAACAAAATTGAAAGAACCGACCGTTCCTAAAACCCCTGAGACTTTTCTTAAAATGTTAACAAATGTTCAACGTTTTAACAGCACAGATTGGGCCGAGGTCAGGTATTCTGACACTCAGAAAGGTTACAATCACTTTCCTGGCTTTGTGGATCTTGAAGTGAATGGTGAAATTAAACCTTATGACAGCTTGACACATCTAGCCAAGGCTGACAAGGCATACGCAGCTATAACGTTTGGCATTCTTAAACAAAAAGAGTCCTTACAAAAATGTATACGTAGTTTATTATCGTGGGCTAAATCAGAAACTGGGGTTGTGGATAATTTAAGTAATAAAATTGAGGAACTCTTTTTAAAAGGTGAATTTCATAAAATTTAACTGACCTGTTACAAATGGTTTGCGGTCATAGATCTGAAATTATAGAAGTGCGAAGAGATGCGATTCTCAAACAAGTAAAAGACCCCGCAACTAAAATGTGTTTAAATAAAATACCTCCCTCAAATACTCACGTTTTTGAGGCGAATGCTTTCTCTTCAGCTCTGGAGAAAGCAGGTGGTATTCCTCATAAATCCATTAAGCAACCATTGCGTGGTAATTGCAATGCAAGGTTCATGGCACTATCTAGTAGTGCCCAATTTCCCCACTTCGCCTCAGCACAATTTAGACTTATTTATAGCAACATGCCACCCTCGAAGGGAGGCTATAGTAATATGAACCAAGGTGCTAACCAATTTAATTCAATAGGTCAAAATACACGAGGCTCATTCCAAAATCGGGGCTCGAGGCTTCGTAGTTCAAAGAGAGGGGGAAGAGGAAAAGAGCCCATGTCTTATGCCCATAGAGGGGAATTTAAGCGATATCCACAATGACTCGAGGTCATTCAGGGCCGGGCGACTGATTCACTACTACGAGAGCTGGAGGGAAATGGGAGCACCGGAAACCCTTTTGAAATTAATAAAAGGTTACCGCATACCATTCATTCGAAAGCCGTCACTGTCTATTCCAAACGAAAACAGTCCGTTTCGCACGATAGTTTCTCCAGAAATGACTGCAATAATTCAGGAAATGAAAGCTCAGGGTATTCTAAAGCTAGCTCAATTCTCCCCCAGTTTCATTTCCCCCCTTTTTCTGGTACCAAAAAGCGATGGATCGGCCCGTCCCATCTTCAATCTGAAGTCCCTCAACAAATTTGTAAAAATCGAACAATTTCACCTAATAAACAAGCACAGGATCCCCGACTTTCTTCAGCCGCAAGACTGGATGTGCAAAATCGATCTGAGCCAGGCATATTTTCATTTGAAGGTTTCAAAAGTACACAGATGTTTTCTTCGATTGAGTTACGAGAACGAACTCTTAGAAATGACCTGCCTGCCTTTCGGTCTAAGTACAGCCCCCAACACCTTCTCTATACTGACCAATTGGATTGCTCAAAAGCTTCGTCAAAGCCACAATATAAGAGTTCTCGTATATCTAGACGACTTCTTGATCGTCCATCAGGATCCTGTCATACTTCAGAGTCACGTTCAAATGACGTTGGATTTAATTCGAGATCTCGGGTGGTGCGTGAACTTAGAAAAGTCTGTAACGATCCCGCAAAAGGCTCTCACATATCTAGGCGTTCATTGGAGACCCTGGGACAACCTGAAGTCTCTACCAGTACAGAAAAGCAGCCTAGTGTTGAAAAAGGTTTGTCAGGTCGCAAATTTGGGAAAAAGCGAATTTAAAAGAAGTTCAAAGTCTCGTAGGACTACTCAACTTCGCCAGCTTCATTGTGCCTCGAGGCAGATTAAAACATCGTCATCTTCTTAGATTCATGAATATAATTACTGAAACATCCGATAAAAAAGGTAGAACTTCCTCAAGAGAGTCTGTTAGTGTTGAACTGGTGGATTCAGAACTACCAACTCTCCAGTTCACTTTCTTGCAACGGACGCTTCAGACCTAGCCTGGGGCGCCCAGCTCGACAATGTCGCTCTGAGCGAACTTTAGTCGACAGAGGAGAAAAATCTGCATTGCAATCAGAAGGAGATACTGGCCATCTTGCACGTCATTCGAAGCTGTGCCCAGATGTTGAGTCGCAGCTCAATACTGATTCAATCCGACAACAAAACTGTAGTGGCTCATCTCCGAAAAGAAGGGGGAACAAGATCGGTGGCACTGATGAACTTGACTCATCAATTGCTAGATCTGTTAGACCATCATCGAATTTTCTTTACCATCCACTACATTCCGGGCAGATACAACAATCACGCGGATCATCTGTCGAGGCATCGGCTGCCACCGGAATGGCACCTGTTACCAGGATGCCTGGGGGTGATATTCAAGAAATGGGGGACACCAGTAATCGATCTTTTTGCATCCGAGAGAGCTCATGTTGTTTACAACTATGTATCTCTAGACCAGAAAGATTCAAAAGCGCTCTTTCACGATGCATTCAGCGTTCAGTGGAATTACCCCCTGGCGTGGATATTTCCTCCACCATTCCTTGTACCCAAAGTTCTGTCGCATCTAAACCAGTCGACCGGAGTATTTTTAATAGTAGTACCACGATGGCAGAAAGTGTTTTGGAGGGCAGATCTCAAAGCGAGAGCTATCGAAGCTCCATTTGTGTTAAGGAGCCTCAATGTGAATTTAATAGACACATCAACGGGTCTTCCCCCTCCAAACTTGCAAGATCTCATACTCGAAGTATGGAAATGTGGGGGTGGACTGAGGCGTTAAACGGTTGGAATACTGATCAAGTATCCTTGTTGAAGAGCTCCTGGCGACCATCAACGATGAAGACCTTCAAAGTAGCGTGGAGCGTTGGCTCGGGTGGTCCAAATCAAACAAAGTCAATTTCAAAAACCCTACTGGTGCCGAACTTGCTCAATTCTTAGCAGATTTACATTTAGTTCATGGTTTGTCATATAACACTATTCTTTTGCATAAGTCTGTTGTCTCCACGCTTTCTAATTCAGATACATCTAATCATCTTATTTCCCATATCTTAGTTAAGCATATTTCGAAATCCATATCTTTAAAAACATCCAAAAAATATAAAACCGCCTATTTGGAATATTAACGACCTAATAAATTTTTTATCCACCTATTCTATTGATTATGATAATATTAATCAAGCATCCCGACACACAGCAATCCTTTTGCTTTTGTGTTCCGGACGCCGTATCCACGATTTAACGCTTTTGAGAGTAGATTCAGAACGTTGCATTAGAAATGATAACTATGTTATTTTTTGGCCAGAATTTGGTTCTAAAACCGATAAAAGTGATTACAGACAATCTGGGTAGAAGTTATTAAATAATAATGACAATATTCAATTTAATCCAGTGTTTTGGATAGACCACTTAATAAAATTATTAAAAATTAGACGAGAAACCTCTAAGATAGGTAATTTATTTACAACTATCAGAGGTCCAGCCAAACCTGCCTCATGGGCAGTAATAGCAGGTTGGATAAGGCATTTATTTAAAGAAGCGAATATCCAATTTACATAGGCGACAAGTAAGATCCAGTGAGAAGTCGATTAATCTAACAGAACTGTTTGATCCTATTAATTAAAATTATGACAATTTATATATGATTAGTGGTTGATATGATTATTTGTTAAGGAAATTAAGTCTCTTCAGAAGTATAGAGTTGATTATCTTAAAATGGTTCATATGAATCATGATTAATACTCAACTTTAAACAGTTTTATTAACGCAAGCCAATTGATCAATATTCATATATTTAAATGTCCATGTACAGACTTAACTATACTAAGACAATAATATTGTTAAAATAATATATATATTAAGTTAAATCACATTGGCGTATTATTTAAAAAAAAGTATTTCCTATGTCTCACCAGGCGAAAACAGACACATCTCAAATATAAGCTTCGAATTACGGTCAAGTACTTTTAATAACAGCGTTTTCCCTGAAAGAAAACGCATATTAAAATACTTACGTAATTCGAAGCTTACGTTTCAAGTCTGCCTGGTGAATAAAAGCCAAGAGCCATAATAGCGCTGCAACCACTTTATAAAGGTTTAGGTGGCGCCACTGCCGGTGAGACACAGGAAATATGTCATCCACAGGTACAAAGAGTATGAAAAATTGGTAAAATCTACGGGAAACTGAAGTGCCTATCTCAAATATAAGCTTCGAATTAGGTAAGTATTTTAATATGCGTTTTCTTTCAGGGAAAACGCTGTTATTTTCTGTGCATCTATTACGAGGCTTGCTGTTAATACAATAATAATTTCTATGTAAAACTACTAACGGAGCTGTAATTGCGTCTTTACGAAAGCAAACTCGTGTTAAACTTAGTGTGTTGTTGGTACTACTATAAAGTTTGGACCTCAAGGTCCTAATTGAAATGAACTCCTCGCGTACCTAACGGTCGCTCCCATTCCATGTGAGAATTTGCGTGTAAAATGAGGTTAAATGCACAAATAACGCTATCAAAATCGTATTATATTAACTAGATTCAAAATCAGATATAACGGCGGGTGACATTTTATGCATCATTTTTTTATGAAATGAAATGAAATTTATTTGCAGGAAACATTGTACTTAAGGTGTTAACAATATAATGGATAATCCAATATGTTTCGTCAATTGACATGCAAAATATGTTACAAAATTGTCTAAACACTAATCGTACTGTTATATTGAAACATGTCGGATTTCACAATGATATCAATAATATTTATAAAATGAAATTTTAATACTTATATAATATTGTAATATGAGACGTAAATAACTTAATAATTCATTTAGTACCTGTGTATAATATTAACAAATTCAATGTCATAAAAGTATATTAAGGCCGGGTAGACCCAGCGAAATAGGCATTTAACGCTTACAAGAGTTGCCCGCGATTCCCGCGAAGCGAGTCGTGCGCTAATGTCGCTAGCGTCTCACAAATCACAATGTTTCGTGTAATCAGGCAGGTAGGTCAACTAAATTTAATATCATAATTTCTTTTAAAAATAAAATATGAGATTTAACTAATTGTAAGTTTGTTTTGTAATAAATAATTCGTAGTAATCGAAAAAACCTAAGACATTCAATTTGAATAGATATATTATACAATAAACCCTAAAAAATATTTATGAATCAATTAATTGAAATTGTAGTTTGTTGGCCGGGTGTTCCAAGTGCGAGGTCTCCACTAGTCTAAGAGCTCGCGATGAATTTTGGGAAGGTGCTATAGGCGTGTTGAAATTATGTGTTTTAGTGAAAAATACAATTTCGACAAACATCTAATCCTTACTAGAAGAACTCTCCAAAAATTGTCGCGAACTTCCCGGCTACGACTCAAATTCGAGTCGGACGTAAAGCCTGATTATTCGCGTCTCACAGTCTAAGCTAAACAGTATCAAGACAAAAAATAGGGATCGTTAAAAATAATACAATATTGTGAACAAAAATGATTTATATGCATAATTTTGTCAAAAACACTTTAGGTCTAAAAAATTTCTACAATTTTCTTACTTGTATGAAATAGTTTGAAGTTCCCAACATAATCAGTTTACTTTAAAAATCGTTCACATTCAATTGGCGTGTGCTTTGTCTCGGTTGTGATTCATCAGGATCAACATTTTCGTTTTCATCTTGATCATCAGGGGGAATGTTTTCGTTATTATCTTGCATGGATATCTAATGGGCATACCACGTACATTTCTGCTGTCTATGATTTCGGGTAGCAAGCATTTCATGTAAAATTTTATAAATTTCGGTTTCATTTTAGTTTCCCAAAATAAATCATCTTTTTCTATGAACTTTGTGTATACATTTTCATTCTCGCCTGCCCATATAGCCAAAAGACACTGTTGTCGTTCTGACACATGTAGCTGGCCTTGTATCTGATAGTACCAGTTTGAGTTTTTATTTACCGTTGCAGTTTTAGTATTTATATTATATTTTAAAATTTCTATTTTGTTTTCTTGTATACAATTAGAAAGTCCTTTTTTGTGTGCTGTAATTGGACATTTGACTTCGACTATAGTATCTTCTCCAATTAAACCATCAGGAGTTGCCCCAATAAAAGGGTATTCTTTATCTATAAATAAACCACAGGGCTCAATGATAATATTTTCCTGCAGCTGCAACTGCAGCAAAGCTTGCTGCTCATGCTCAACTCCATGCGCGATAGATGTGAGAGGGGCCAAATTTTTTTTGTACAATAAGTTTTTAACGAGGGGAGCTGTATCTAATGTGTCTTTTCTTTTACATATTGGTCCAAAGTTGGAAGCAGTTATTATATTTTTTCTTATTTCGAGCCACTCGCTACTGTCTCTTTGTAATATTGTAGACCTCTCTACTTTGTGTCGATCAGATGTTAGTGTTTCCAGATTTTTGAGAAAATGTTCTTTTGATTTGTCATATTCTTTTTGCGACATATCGGGCAATGAACAAGCTGGACCATAGTCGTGTTGCATTTTATTTAAATATTTTAGAACTCTACGTTTCTTTACTGGGTGTTCCATGTTTAATTTTCGTTTTTTCGCACGTCTCTTCTCAATTTCTTCAGCTAAACCTCCGGGAGCGTTACTTGTTATAGCTTTTTGTATTGTTGATACTGCAGATTTTGTGTTAAATGAAACAACGGCTGCCGCGCATCTTCCTTGATAGCCCCCTTTTAAAGCAAAATTTATACGTTTACCTCCAGTAAGTTTTGCTATAACGCTGTTGAAGCACTCTACGGTATTTGTGTTCACGTCTTCAATCAAACTACGTGACTTTGAAGCCACGTTGGACACAATAGCGTTTATTCTAAATATAAATGTGGAATTTTCAATCTTTAGCAGTTCGCCGCCACAGTTTTTATCTTTATCACAAAAGTAATTTTGACATAGTTGATGATTCCCATAAGCATGAGATAAAGAGTTAATAATATCGTTGTGCTAAATGGATATTGCTACATTTTTAGGACTCTGCGAGGCCTTGTGATGTGTAATAGATTTCACTATTGCCTTTCGCATTGTCATAATTTTTTGATTTGTGAGGGTTTTTCGGTGCGCCAATATGTATTTAGTTTCTGTGGTGACTGCTCTTAGCTTTTTGCAAAAATTGCGCAATATATGATTGCGGCACTCTAATTTTTCAACCGTCAAATTTTGACTTTCATAAGGATTTGAGATAAGTATTTTAGAGTAGGTCGAAGAATCACCATCTCCTACCATTCTGCCATATATTATACCATACATGGAAATTGAGCTTTTGAAACCTTCAACGATTATGTCGGCTTCCATTGAACTAGACGATCCCTGAAAATTTTTGAAACACAAGTGGTCTTGTGATGCAGTTTTTTTATTTTCGGCTCGGGCACATACGAGGCAATATTTATTTCTGACACCGAAGTACAAAACTTCACCCGTATTTCTGCCAATTATGGCTGCTGCACCTGATGAAGCTTTATAGTGTGAACCATATGACCTGGCACACCATGCTCCATCCACATAGACATCTATGACAGCATACCCGTTTTTGGTCCGGCCATCTGCTATAGCAATTTCTTTTTCTTTATTGGCAGCGGCTTCCATTGTTTCACATGCAGTTTCTCCCCATTTCTTATAAAGTTTATTTTGCATTTGGTTAAAGAATTTTGTAGAAAATATAGGAATGTTTATTGCTGAAAATAACTCTTCAATCTGAGAAAAACCTATACCACAGGCTACAACTCCAGTGGTTGCCGCTATATTAGCATCTACATGCTCGGTATCTTTGGTGTTTTCAGATGAAATAGAACAAATTTCTTTACACATATTACATTCAAATTTAAAGATTGAAATCAGTCCATGTCTTCTTTCACCAACTAAGCAGAAGTTGCTTGATTTACAATCAAATAGATCATTGTGGCGTGCTTTTTCTTGGAATTTTTGTAAAAAATAATTTATATCAATTATTCGCCATCCTGATAAGGGTTGGAAATGGCTTTCCTTGTTATACATTTCAGTTATGAATGCGCCTTCATTTCCATCATTTTCTCTGTAACAATATAAAATAAGTTTTTGAGATAGTATAACGTGGGACCTACAGAACTGATGTTGAAAAACAATTTTATAAAAAATGTCATGGACTTTTAGAACTCCGTCGTTATTATAATTAGGTATAAAACACAATTTTAAATAGACAAGTCATACAAGACAAAGTTTATATACGTTGATCATGAATAATAATAATATAAAAATAATAATCGTAAAAACGTGTGTATTTGTTATGTCAGTACTGATAACTTACTGAGTAGTTTCAGAATGTACTATTGGTCCTTGCGCAGATAACGAAGACATTGGTAGGAGTACATCTTGTATAGTATCATAATTCGGTGTTTTCGATGTCCTGGAATAATAATTATTTGTTTAATATTAATGTTTATTAGATACTGCGTAAAACTAATTTTATTTTTTTATGCCTATGACCGACAACAGAAAAAAACTTACTTATTCGCAGAGGGTTGCAAATCAACAGGCTCTAATGTTATATAAGATGCGTGAGTCTTACTAGACGTATCGTTACACGGTTTTCTGAAATAAAACACTTCATTATAATGCTGTATAAAAAAAATAAGTTGCTAAAAAATATTCAATTAATTTTTGCATGAGTCGCTAAAAGACTTGCGGGGCTAGTTTCAGCGAACGGCGAAAACAATTTCAACTTGCCTAAAGAACCATCCCTAAATTCGTCGAGAACTCTCTGACTACGTCTGTTGCCATATCAATATATATCATGAGTGTTGATGTGTTCAGTGTTTCCAAAGTAAATATTCGCTATCATTGATGAATGTAATTACAAATACTGGCAGGGATATATTCTTGAAGTTCAAACACGGGCGCAGAGTTAGGTATCTTGTGCGCTTTCTAGTAGGTGCTTTCTACTATATATTCTGAGGGAGCGAGAGTGAGTGAGAAAATAAAGAGAGCACTTACTGTTCCTCCTTGTTTTTTTTTCCAACAAATAAACCTTTTTTATTTCGAGTCATTTTTGAACTGAAACAATAAAATATAGTATTATAAAAGATTGGAACCCACATCGAATGCGTTTCACTACTGGAGGGAAATATTTTTTTTTAATACTGTTACTGTGGTCAATACCAATAAATGAATAAAAAGTATAACTCACCATATTTCTTTCGCAATTCTTTTCGCCTTCAAATGTGACTTACACCTAATTTTATTTCTTTTATTTGCCATTCTAAAAAACAATCACAAATATACTGTCTTAAAAGTTGTAAGTACCTATACAAAATATTTACACAATAACTAATAAGAAATATTCACATAAACTTTATCCTTACAAATACAATAACGCAAAATAGTAAATTCACAATCTATTTTATATCGTATACTATTTACGAAACAGAAAAGAAGCGCGCGCGCACTAAATTGACACAGGTCTCACCTCGGTAACGTCCCGCGAGACACTGGCGAACGACAAACGGATCAAAAATCACTTGAATAATCAATAAAAAAATGTATAAATGTAATGAAAAAAAACGATCAGGTAGAATCGATTCCAACATTAATAACCTATAAAGTGATATTAATTATAAGAGAAATGGAGTTTTATAACATGTTTAAAATGGAATTTGTTTTGAAAAAAAAACTGTAAGTCGAAGTGTGTTCGGGATTTTTTTCTATCGAGAAAATTGTATTGTATCGTGTATTAAACGGGTACATGGTAAGAAAAAAGAGTGGATCCTAAAATCTATATTTATTTCAGTTTCTGAATGTTATTATTTACCTATCAAAAATGAATTCTAAAAGTGGCATAAACGGGATAACCTGGCCTTAATTTACATATATTATTATCAAATAGACTAATTCATTTAAACTATAGAAGCACTTATTTGTTAACCACTGATGCAGTCTTCTTTTAAAAACTTTGAACGGTAAATCTTTCAATTCATTGGGCAATTTATTATATATTTTCACAGACATGCTGAAACAATTTCTACTAAAAGATGCAGTTCTACAGAAGGGCATTATGAGTTTATTTGGATACCTTGTATTTAAAACCTTCTGGCTTTTTTTGTATAGAAATCACACATATGTTTTTGAACAAATAGGCTTATTTCATAAATGTATAGGCATGGCAGCGATAGAATTTTCAATTTTTTAAATAGCGGTCGACAAGAATCTAGGGGGCCGGCTCCACAAACCGCCCTGATACACTTCTTCTGTCCAATAAATAAATGCCCTATGCTCACCGAGTTGCCCCATATGACCAATCCATATCTTAAAGCTGAAACCACGAATGCATGATATGCCATTAGCGCTGTTTTTTCACCTATTGTTTTTGATACGCGTTTGAGGACAAATACATGTTGGTTAATTTTTTTGCTAATTTTGTCAACATGTGACTTGAAGGACAAGTTGCTGTCTAAAGAAATACCAAGAAAATTGACAAGTTGTGCTTCTTTAATATTCTCATTATGATAATTAACATTAATATCTTTTCCTTTCCCATTCTTATTATAATACTGCATATACATTGTTTTTTTTATATTTACAGTCAGGTTATTTTCAGTAAGCCATTCAATTGTGTCCTTTATTGTTTTATTAATTTCTATATCATATGTCAATTCATTGTTACATTTAATTACAATAGAGATGTCATCAGCAAAAAGAGTACAGTTATTAGTAGTAATGCTAGGTAAGTCGTTTATGTAGATTATGAATAGAAGTGGACCCAATATACTTCCTTGTGGTACACCTTTTGTTTTAAGTCTAAGTTCTGATCGATAAGGTATTACTTCTTGTTTATTATTTAATTTAGCAATTTCAACGTATTGAGTACGGTTTGAAAGATAACTTTTAAGCCAGTCATTTGCTAGACCTCGAATACCATATTGAGCGCATTTATCTAATAGTTTTTCATGACAAACATTGTCAAAAGCTTTGCTCATATCAAAAAATACTGATGTTAATGGAATTTTTGTATCCATGCATTCCGATATTTCTTTTATTAGCGAAAAACACGCTAAAGTTGTTGATTTTCCTTTTTGGAAACCATTTTGTTCCTCCAAAATGATATTATGTTTAGTTAAAAAAGATGTTAATCGCTTGTGCAGTATCTTTTCAAAAATTTTTGAGATAACAGGAATGAGTGTGATTGGTCGATAGTTGTTAATATCCTTTTTATCACCCGCTTTGAGTAAAGGTGTTACTTTTGCCTTTTTTAAATTTGATGGGAAAGTAGCTTCTTCAAAAGATAGATTTATTAAGTAGGCTAGGACTGGAGCTAGTTCTTTTGCACATTCCTTTATTACCTTTGTTGCTATTTCATCGCAGCCCGTGGAATTTGAATTATTAAGTGACTTAATAACGGTTATTATCTCCATTTCATCAGTTGGCATTAAGAAAATATTTGAATTGTTATGTTTTAATTTATATGTAGGTTTTTTATTTTTTACATTTTGACTTTGACTTTGTGTGACTGTATTTATAAAATAATTATTAAAAATAGTAGCAATCTGAGTTGGATTATTTATAATTTTATTTTCATATTTAATTTCATCGATACTTCCTACATTAGAGTTAGTTTTATTTTTAATCACATTCCACGACGCTTTGCATTTATTTTTCGAATAAAGTATATATTTGTTGTTACTACTTCTCTGAGCTAGGTCTATACTCTTGTTGAGAATCTTTGAATAATTATTAAATTTGTTTTTGTTGGCAGGTATTTTATTCTTATAATATTGATACCTTAATTTTCTTTTTGTTGCACATGATTTTTTTATACCTCTGGACAACCATTTTATTTTTGAATTTGAAACATTAATTTTATACTTAAGAAGAGGAAAACATAATTTATAAAATATGATTAATGTATTGTAAAATTCATCAAAAGATTCTTCCAATTTCTGGGCATCATACACGTCTATCCAGTTAAGACTTTTTATACAGTCCTTAAATTTGTTTATGTTTTGATTACATAAACCTCTTTTGAAAATTAACTTATACGACGGTGTTGAATTATTTATTTTTGTCGGTACTACTAAGAATTCTGCTGTGTCATGATCCGATAGGCCTAACTGACGAATCTCCCCTGTGGCATTTTCTATATTACTAACAAAGAGGTCAATACAGGATTTTTGCCGAGTAGGTTCATTAATATGTTTAAAAAAATTATAATTTCGCAATAAATTTGTAAATTCCAGATTCGTTTTAGTATTTTTTAGAGTGTCGATATTAAAATCACCAACAATCACAATATTACTGGTCTCCCAATATCTTAATTTGTGTAAAAGTAAATCAAGCTTATTCAAAAATTCAGCAACGTTCGAATTCGGCGTCCTGTATAGACATATTACAATTAATTTGTGCTTTGGTATTCTCAAACCACAACATTCGAAAGAATATTCTACACATGGCTCATCCATGACATCAAATTTTACAGCCTCAATATAGTCTCTGACTAGAATGCAGACCCCACCACGCTTTTGCTTAAGGCCGGGTAGACCCAGCGAAATAGGCATTTAACGCTTACAAGAGTTGCCCGCGATTCCCGCGAAGCGAGTCGTGCGCTAATGTCGCTAGCGTCTCACAAATCACAATGTTTCGTGTAATCAGGCAGGTAGGTCAACTAAATTTAATATCATAATTTCTTTTAAAAATAAAATATGAGATTTAACTAATTGTAAGTTTGTTTTGTAATAAATAATTCGTAGTAATCGAAAAAACCTAAGACATTCAATTTGAATAGATATATTATACAATAAACCCTAAAAAATATTTATGAATCAATTAATTGAAATTGTAGTTTGTTGGCCGGGTGTTCCAAGTGCGAGGTCTCCACTAGTCTAAGAGCTCGCGATGAATTTTGGGAAGGTGCTATAGGCGTGTTGAAATTATGTGTTTTAGTGAAAAATACAATTTCGACAAACATCTAATCCTTACTAGAAGAACTCTCCAAAAATTGTCGCGAACTTCCCGGCTACGACTCAAATTCGAGTCGGACGTAAAGCCTGATTATTCGCGTCTCACAGTCTAAGCTAAACAGTATCAAGACAAAAAATAGGGATCGTTAAAAATAATACAATATTGTGAACAAAAATGATTTATATGCATAATTTTGTCAAAAACACTTTAGGTCTAAAAAATTTCTACAATTTTCTTACTTGTATGAAATAGTTTGAAGTTCCCAACATAATCAGTTTACTTTAAAAATCGTTCACATTCAATTGGCGTGTGCTTTGTCTCGGTTGTGATTCATCAGGATCAACATTTTCGTTTTCATCTTGATCATCAGGGGGAATGTTTTCGTTATTATCTTGCATGGATATCTAATGGGCATACCACGTACATTTCTGCTGTCTATGATTTCGGGTAGCAAGCATTTCATGTAAAATTTTATAAATTTCGGTTTCATTTTAGTTTCCCAAAATAAATCATCTTTTTCTATGAACTTTGTGTATACATTTTCATTCTCGCCTGCCCATATAGCCAAAAGACACTGTTGTCGTTCTGACACATGTAGCTGGCCTTGTATCTGATAGTACCAGTTTGAGTTTTTATTTACCGTTGCAGTTTTAGTATTTATATTATATTTTAAAATTTCTATTTTGTTTTCTTGTATACAATTAGAAAGTCCTTTTTTGTGTGCTGTAATTGGACATTTGACTTCGACTATAGTATCTTCTCCAATTAAACCATCAGGAGTTGCCCCAATAAAAGGGTATTCTTTATCTATAAATAAACCACAGGGCTCAATGATAATATTTTCCTGCAGCTGCAACTGCAGCAAAGCTTGCTGCACATGCTCAACTCCATGCGCGATAGATGTGAGAGGGGCCAAATTTTTTTTGTACAATAAGTTTTTAACGAGGGGAGCTGTATCTAATGTGTCTTTTCTTTTACATATTGGTCCAAAGTTGGAAGCAGTTATTATATTTTTTCTTATTTCGAGCCACTCGCTACTGTCTCTTTGTAATATTGTAGACCTCTCTACTTTGTGTCGATCAGATGTTAGTGTTTCCAGATTTTTGAGAAAATGTTCTTTTGATTTGTCATATTCTTTTTGCGACATATCGGGCAATGAACAAGCTGGACCATAGTCGTGTTGCATTTTATTTAAATATTTTAGAACTCTACGTTTCTTTACTGGGTGTTCCATGTTTAATTTTCGTTTTTTCGCACGTCTCTTCTCAATTTCTTCAGCTAAACCTCCGGGAGCGTTACTTGTTATAGCTTTTTGTATTGTTGATACTGCAGATTTTGTGTTAAATGAAACAACGGCTGCCGCGCATCTTCCTTGATAGCCCCCTTTTAAAGCAAAATTTATACGTTTACCTCCAGTAAGTTTTGCTATAACGCTGTTGAAGCACTCTACGGTATTTGTGTTCACGTCTTCAATCAAACTACGTGACTTTGAAGCCACGTTGGACACAATAGCGTTTATTCTAAATATAAATGTGGAATTTTCAATCTTTAGCAGTTCGCCGCCACAGTTTTTATCTTTATCACAAAAGTAATTTTGACATAGTTGATGATTCCCATAAGCATGAGATAAAGAGTTAATAATATCGTTGTGCTAAATGGATATTGCTACATTTTTAGGACTCTGCGAGGCCTTGTGATGTGTAATAGATTTCACTATTGCCTTTCGCATTGTCATAATTTTTTGATTTGTGAGGGTTTTTCGGTGCGCCAATATGTATTTAGTTTCTGTGGTGACTGCTCTTAGCTTTTTGCAAAAATTGCGCAATATATGATTGCGGCACTCTAATTTTTCAACCGTCAAATTTTGACTTTCATAAGGATTTGAGATAAGTATTTTAGAGTAGGTCGAAGAATCACCATCTCCTACCATTCTGCCATATATTATACCATACATGGAAATTGAGCTTTTGAAACCTTCAACGATTATGTCGGCTTCCATTGAACTAGACGATCCCTGAAAATTTTTGAAACACAAGTGGTCTTGTGATGCAGTTTTTTTATTTTCGGCTCGGGCACATACGAGGCAATATTTATTTCTGACACCGAAGTACAAAACTTCACCCGTATTTCTGCCAATTATGGCTGCTGCACCTGATGAAGCTTTATAGTGTGAACCATATGACCTGGCACACCATGCTCCATCCACATAGACATCTATGACAGCATACCCGTTTTTGGTCCGGCCATCTGCTATAGCAATTTCTTTTTCTTTATTGGCAGCGGCTTCCATTGTTTCACATGCAGTTTCTCCCCATTTCTTATAAAGTTTATTTTGCATTTGGTTAAAGAATTTTGTAGAAAATATAGGAATGTTTATTGCTGAAAATAACTCTTCAATCTGAGAAAAACCTATACCACAGGCTACAACTCCAGTGGTTGCCGCTATATTAGCATCTACATGCTCGGTATCTTTGGTGTTTTCAGATGAAATAGAACAAATTTCTTTACACATATTACATTCAAATTTAAAGATTGAAATCAGTCCATGTCTTCTTTCACCAACTAAGCAGAAGTTGCTTGATTTACAATCAAATAGATCATTGTGGCGTGCTTTTTCTTGGAATTTTTGTAAAAAATAATTTATATCAATTATTCGCCATCCTGATAAGGGTTGGAAATGGCTTTCCTTGTTATACATTTCAGTTATGAATGCGCCTTCATTTCCATCATTTTCTCTGTAACAATATAAAATAAGTTTTTGAGATAGTATAACGTGGGACCTACAGAACTGATGTTGAAAAACAATTTTATAAAAAATGTCATGGACTTTTAGAACTCCGTCGTTATTATAATTAGGTATAAAACACAATTTTAAATAGACAAGTCATACAAGACAAAGTTTATATACGTTGATCATGAATAATAATAATATAAAAATAATAATCGTAAAAACGTGTGTATTTGTTATGTCAGTACTGATAACTTACTGAGTAGTTTCAGAATGTACTATTGGTCCTTGCGCAGATAACGAAGACATTGGTAGGAGTACATCTTGTATAGTATCATAATTCGGTGTTTTCGATGTCCTGGAATAATAATTATTTGTTTAATATTAATGTTTATTAGATACTGCGTAAAACTAATTTTATTTTTTTATGCCTATGACCGACAACAGAAAAAAACTTACTTATTCGCAGAGGGTTGCAAATCAACAGGCTCTAATGTTATATAAGATGCGTGAGTCTTACTAGACGTATCGTTACACGGTTTTCTGAAATAAAACACTTCATTATAATGCTGTATAAAAAAAATAAGTTGCTAAAAAATATTCAATTAATTTTTGCATGAGTCGCTAAAAGACTTGCGGGGCTAGTTTCAGCGAACGGCGAAAACAATTTCAACTTGCCTAAAGAACCATCCCTAAATTCGTCGAGAACTCTCTGACTACGTCTGTTGCCATATCAATATATATCATGAGTGTTGATGTGTTCAGTGTTTCCAAAGTAAATATTCGCTATCATTGATGAATGTAATTACAAATACTGGCAGGGATATATTCTTGAAGTTCAAACACGGGCGCAGAGTTAGGTATCTTGTGCGCTTTCTAGTAGGTGCTTTCTACTATATATTCTGAGGGAGCGAGAGTGAGTGAGAAAATAAAGAGAGCACTTACTGTTCCTCCTTGTTTTTTTTTCCAACAAATAAACCTTTTTTATTTCGAGTCATTTTTGAACTGAAACAATAAAATATAGTATTATAAAAGATTGGAACCCACATCGAATGCGTTTCACTACTGGAGGGAAATATTTTTTTTTAATACTGTTACTGTGGTCAATACCAATAAATGAATAAAAAGTATAACTCACCATATTTCTTTCGCAATTCTTTTCGCCTTCAAATGTGACTTACACCTAATTTTATTTCTTTTATTTGCCATTCTAAAAAACAATCACAAATATACTGTCTTAAAAGTTGTAAGTACCTATACAAAATATTTACACAATAACTAATAAGAAATATTCACATAAACTTTATCCTTACAAATACAATAACGCAAAATAGTAAATTCACAATCTATTTTATATCGTATACTATTTACGAAACAGAAAAGAAGCGCGCGCGCACTAAATTGACACAGGTCTCACCTCGGTAACGTCCCGCGAGACACTGGCGAACGACAAACGGATCAAAAATCACTTGAATAATCAATAAAAAAATGTATAAATGTAATGAAAAAAAACGATCAGGTAGAATCGATTCCAACATTAATAACCTATAAAGTGATATTAATTATAAGAGAAATGGAGTTTTATAACATGTTTAAAATGGAATTTGTTTTGAAAAAAAAACTGTAAGTCGAAGTGTGTTCGGGATTTTTTTCTATCGAGAAAATTGTATTGTATCGTGTATTAAACGGGTACATGGTAAGAAAAAAGAGTGGATCCTAAAATCTATATTTATTTCAGTTTCTGAATGTTATTATTTACCTATCAAAAATGAATTCTAAAAGTGGCATAAACGGGATAACCTGGCCTTAATTTACATATATTATTATCAAATAGACTAATTCATTTAAACTATAGAAGCACTTATTTGTTAACCACTGATGCAGTCTTCTTTTAAAAACTTTGAACGGTAAATCTTTCAATTCATTGGGCAATTTATTATATATTTTCACAGACATGCTGAAACAATTTCTACTAAAAGATGCAGTTCTACAGAAGGGCATTATGAGTTTATTTGGATACCTTGTATTTAAAACCTTCTGGCTTTTTTTGTATAGAAATCACACATATGTTTTTGAACAAATAGGCTTATTTCATAAATGTATAGGCATGGCAGCGATAGAATTTTCAATTTTTTAAATAGCGGTCGACAAGAATCTAGGGGGCCGGCTCCACAAACCGCCCTGATACACTTCTTCTGTCCAATAAATAAATGCCCTATGCTCACCGAGTTGCCCCATATGACCAATCCATATCTTAAAGCTGAAACCACGAATGCATGATATGCCATTAGCGCTGTTTTTTCACCTATTGTTTTTGATACGCGTTTGAGGACAAATACATGTTGGTTAATTTTTTTGCTAATTTTGTCAACATGTGACTTGAAGGACAAGTTGCTGTCTAAAGAAATACCAAGAAAATTGACAAGTTGTGCTTCTTTAATATTCTCATTATGATAATTAACATTAATATCTTTTCCTTTCCCATTCTTATTATAATACTGCATATACATTGTTTTTTTTATATTTACAGTCAGGTTATTTTCAGTAAGCCATTCAATTGTGTCCTTTATTGTTTTATTAATTTCTATATCATATGTCAATTCATTGTTACATTTAATTACAATAGAGATGTCATCAGCAAAAAGAGTACAGTTATTAGTAGTAATGCTAGGTAAGTCGTTTATGTAGATTATGAATAGAAGTGGACCCAATATACTTCCTTGTGGTACACCTTTTGTTTTAAGTCTAAGTTCTGATCGATAAGGTATTACTTCTTGTTTATTATTTAATTTAGCAATTTCAACGTATTGAGTACGGTTTGAAAGATAACTTTTAAGCCAGTCATTTGCTAGACCTCGAATACCATATTGAGCGCATTTATCTAATAGTTTTTCATGACAAACATTGTCAAAAGCTTTGCTCATATCAAAAAATACTGATGTTAATGGAATTTTTGTATCCATGCATTCCGATATTTCTTTTATTAGCGAAAAACACGCTAAAGTTGTTGATTTTCCTTTTTGGAAACCATTTTGTTCCTCCAAAATGATATTATGTTTAGTTAAAAAAGATGTTAATCGCTTGTGCAGTATCTTTTCAAAAATTTTTGAGATAACAGGAATGAGTGTGATTGGTCGATAGTTGTTAATATCCTTTTTATCACCCGCTTTGAGTAAAGGTGTTACTTTTGCCTTTTTTAAATTTGATGGGAAAGTAGCTTCTTCAAAAGATAGATTTATTAAGTAGGCTAGGACTGGAGCTAGTTCTTTTGCACATTCCTTTATTACCTTTGTTGCTATTTCATCGCAGCCCGTGGAATTTGAATTATTAAGTGACTTAATAACGGTTATTATCTCCATTTCATCAGTTGGCATTAAGAAAATATTTGAATTGTTATGTTTTAATTTATATGTAGGTTTTTTATTTTTTACATTTTGACTTTGACTTTGTGTGACTGTATTTATAAAATAATTATTAAAAATAGTAGCAATCTGAGTTGGATTATTTATAATTTTATTTTCATATTTAATTTCATCGATACTTCCTACATTAGAGTTAGTTTTATTTTTAATCACATTCCACGACGCTTTGCATTTATTTTTCGAATAAAGTATATATTTGTTGTTACTACTTCTCTGAGCTAGGTCTATACTCTTGTTGAGAATCTTTGAATAATTATTAAATTTGTTTTTGTTGGCAGGTATTTTATTCTTATAATATTGATACCTTAATTTTCTTTTTGTTGCACATGATTTTTTTATACCTCTGGACAACCATTTTATTTTTGAATTTGAAACATTAATTTTATACTTAAGAAGAGGAAAACATAATTTATAAAATATGATTAATGTATTGTAAAATTCATCAAAAGATTCTTCCAATTTCTGGGCATCATACACGTCTATCCAGTTAAGACTTTTTATACAGTCCTTAAATTTGTTTATGTTTTGATTACATAAACCTCTTTTGAAAATTAACTTATACGACGGTGTTGAATTATTTATTTTTGTCGGTACTACTAAGAATTCTGCTGTGTCATGATCCGATAGGCCTAACTGACGAATCTCCCCTGTGGCATTTTCTATATTACTAACAAAGAGGTCAATACAGGATTTTTGCCGAGTAGGTTCATTAATATGTTTAAAAAAATTATAATTTCGCAATAAATTTGTAAATTCCAGATTCGTTTTAGTATTTTTTAGAGTGTCGATATTAAAATCACCAACAATCACAATATTACTGGTCTCCCAATATCTTAATTTGTGTAAAAGTAAATCAAGCTTATTCAAAAATTCAGCAACGTTCGAATTCGGCGTCCTGTATAGACATATTACAATTAATTTGTGCTTTGGTATTCTCAAACCACAACATTCGAAAGAATATTCTACACATGGCTCATCCATGACATCAAATTTTACAGCCTCAATATAGTCTCTGACTAGAATGCAGACCCCACCACGCTTTTGCTTAAGGCCGGGTAGACCCAGCGAAATAGGCATTTAACGCTTACAAGAGTTGCCCGCGATTCCCGCGAAGCGAGTCGTGCGCTAATGTCGCTAGCGTCTCACAAATCACAATGTTTCGTGTAATCAGGCAGGTAGGTCAACTAAATTTAATATCATAATTTCTTTTAAAAATAAAATATGAGATTTAACTAATTGTAAGTTTGTTTTGTAATAAATAATTCGTAGTAATCGAAAAAACCTAAGACATTCAATTTGAATAGATATATTATACAATAAACCCTAAAAAATATTTATGAATCAATTAATTGAAATTGTAGTTTGTTGGCCGGGTGTTCCAAGTGCGAGGTCTCCACTAGTCTAAGAGCTCGCGATGAATTTTGGGAAGGTGCTATAGGCGTGTTGAAATTATGTGTTTTAGTGAAAAATACAATTTCGACAAACATCTAATCCTTACTAGAAGAACTCTCCAAAAATTGTCGCGAACTTCCCGGCTACGACTCAAATTCGAGTCGGACGTAAAGCCTGATTATTCGCGTCTCACAGTCTAAGCTAAACAGTATCAAGACAAAAAATAGGGATCGTTAAAAATAATACAATATTGTGAACAAAAATGATTTATATGCATAATTTTGTCAAAAACACTTTAGGTCTAAAAAATTTCTACAATTTTCTTACTTGTATGAAATAGTTTGAAGTTCCCAACATAATCAGTTTACTTTAAAAATCGTTCACATTCAATTGGCGTGTGCTTTGTCTCGGTTGTGATTCATCAGGATCAACATTTTCGTTTTCATCTTGATCATCAGGGGGAATGTTTTCGTTATTATCTTGCATGGATATCTAATGGGCATACCACGTACATTTCTGCTGTCTATGATTTCGGGTAGCAAGCATTTCATGTAAAATTTTATAAATTTCGGTTTCATTTTAGTTTCCCAAAATAAATCATCTTTTTCTATGAACTTTGTGTATACATTTTCATTCTCGCCTGCCCATATAGCCAAAAGACACTGTTGTCGTTCTGACACATGTAGCTGGCCTTGTATCTGATAGTACCAGTTTGAGTTTTTATTTACCGTTGCAGTTTTAGTATTTATATTATATTTTAAAATTTCTATTTTGTTTTCTTGTATACAATTAGAAAGTCCTTTTTTGTGTGCTGTAATTGGACATTTGACTTCGACTATAGTATCTTCTCCAATTAAACCATCAGGAGTTGCCCCAATAAAAGGGTATTCTTTATCTATAAATAAACCACAGGGCTCAATGATAATATTTTCCTGCAGCTGCAACTGCAGCAAAGCTTGCTGCTCATGCTCAACTCCATGCGCGATAGATGTGAGAGGGGCCAAATTTTTTTTGTACAATAAGTTTTTAACGAGGGGAGCTGTATCTAATGTGTCTTTTCTTTTACATATTGGTCCAAAGTTGGAAGCAGTTATTATATTTTTTCTTATTTCGAGCCACTCGCTACTGTCTCTTTGTAATATTGTAGACCTCTCTACTTTGTGTCGATCAGATGTTAGTGTTTCCAGATTTTTGAGAAAATGTTCTTTTGATTTGTCATATTCTTTTTGCGACATATCGGGCAATGAACAAGCTGGACCATAGTCGTGTTGCATTTTATTTAAATATTTTAGAACTCTACGTTTCTTTACTGGGTGTTCCATGTTTAATTTTCGTTTTTTCGCACGTCTCTTCTCAATTTCTTCAGCTAAACCTCCGGGAGCGTTACTTGTTATAGCTTTTTGTATTGTTGATACTGCAGATTTTGTGTTAAATGAAACAACGGCTGCCGCGCATCTTCCTTGATAGCCCCCTTTTAAAGCAAAATTTATACGTTTACCTCCAGTAAGTTTTGCTATAACGCTGTTGAAGCACTCTACGGTATTTGTGTTCACGTCTTCAATCAAACTACGTGACTTTGAAGCCACGTTGGACACAATAGCGTTTATTCTAAATATAAATGTGGAATTTTCAATCTTTAGCAGTTCGCCGCCACAGTTTTTATCTTTATCACAAAAGTAATTTTGACATAGTTGATGATTCCCATAAGCATGAGATAAAGAGTTAATAATATCGTTGTGCTAAATGGATATTGCTACATTTTTAGGACTCTGCGAGGCCTTGTGATGTGTAATAGATTTCACTATTGCCTTTCGCATTGTCATAATTTTTTGATTTGTGAGGGTTTTTCGGTGCGCCAATATGTATTTAGTTTCTGTGGTGACTGCTCTTAGCTTTTTGCAAAAATTGCGCAATATATGATTGCGGCACTCTAATTTTTCAACCGTCAAATTTTGACTTTCATAAGGATTTGAGATAAGTATTTTAGAGTAGGTCGAAGAATCACCATCTCCTACCATTCTGCCATATATTATACCATACATGGAAATTGAGCTTTTGAAACCTTCAACGATTATGTCGGCTTCCATTGAACTAGACGATCCCTGAAAATTTTTGAAACACAAGTGGTCTTGTGATGCAGTTTTTTTATTTTCGGCTCGGGCACATACGAGGCAATATTTATTTCTGACACCGAAGTACAAAACTTCACCCGTATTTCTGCCAATTATGGCTGCTGCACCTGATGAAGCTTTATAGTGTGAACCATATGACCTGGCACACCATGCTCCATCCACATAGACATCTATGACAGCATACCCGTTTTTGGTCCGGCCATCTGCTATAGCAATTTCTTTTTCTTTATTGGCAGCGGCTTCCATTGTTTCACATGCAGTTTCTCCCCATTTCTTATAAAGTTTATTTTGCATTTGGTTAAAGAATTTTGTAGAAAATATAGGAATGTTTATTGCTGAAAATAACTCTTCAATCTGAGAAAAACCTATACCACAGGCTACAACTCCAGTGGTTGCCGCTATATTAGCATCTACATGCTCGGTATCTTTGGTGTTTTCAGATGAAATAGAACAAATTTCTTTACACATATTACATTCAAATTTAAAGATTGAAATCAGTCCATGTCTTCTTTCACCAACTAAGCAGAAGTTGCTTGATTTACAATCAAATAGATCATTGTGGCGTGCTTTTTCTTGGAATTTTTGTAAAAAATAATTTATATCAATTATTCGCCATCCTGATAAGGGTTGGAAATGGCTTTCCTTGTTATACATTTCAGTTATGAATGCGCCTTCATTTCCATCATTTTCTCTGTAACAATATAAAATAAGTTTTTGAGATAGTATAACGTGGGACCTACAGAACTGATGTTGAAAAACAATTTTATAAAAAATGTCATGGACTTTTAGAACTCCGTCGTTATTATAATTAGGTATAAAACACAATTTTAAATAGACAAGTCATACAAGACAAAGTTTATATACGTTGATCATGAATAATAATAATATAAAAATAATAATCGTAAAAACGTGTGTATTTGTTATGTCAGTACTGATAACTTACTGAGTAGTTTCAGAATGTACTATTGGTCCTTGCGCAGATAACGAAGACATTGGTAGGAGTACATCTTGTATAGTATCATAATTCGGTGTTTTCGATGTCCTGGAATAATAATTATTTGTTTAATATTAATGTTTATTAGATACTGCGTAAAACTAATTTTATTTTTTTATGCCTATGACCGACAACAGAAAAAAACTTACTTATTCGCAGAGGGTTGCAAATCAACAGGCTCTAATGTTATATAAGATGCGTGAGTCTTACTAGACGTATCGTTACACGGTTTTCTGAAATAAAACACTTCATTATAATGCTGTATAAAAAAAATAAGTTGCTAAAAAATATTCAATTAATTTTTGCATGAGTCGCTAAAAGACTTGCGGGGCTAGTTTCAGCGAACGGCGAAAACAATTTCAACTTGCCTAAAGAACCATCCCTAAATTCGTCGAGAACTCTCTGACTACGTCTGTTGCCATATCAATATATATCATGAGTGTTGATGTGTTCAGTGTTTCCAAAGTAAATATTCGCTATCATTGATGAATGTAATTACAAATACTGGCAGGGATATATTCTTGAAGTTCAAACACGGGCGCAGAGTTAGGTATCTTGTGCGCTTTCTAGTAGGTGCTTTCTACTATATATTCTGAGGGAGCGAGAGTGAGTGAGAAAATAAAGAGAGCACTTACTGTTCCTCCTTGTTTTTTTTTCCAACAAATAAACCTTTTTTATTTCGAGTCATTTTTGAACTGAAACAATAAAATATAGTATTATAAAAGATTGGAACCCACATCGAATGCGTTTCACTACTGGAGGGAAATATTTTTTTTTAATACTGTTACTGTGGTCAATACCAATAAATGAATAAAAAGTATAACTCACCATATTTCTTTCGCAATTCTTTTCGCCTTCAAATGTGACTTACACCTAATTTTATTTCTTTTATTTGCCATTCTAAAAAACAATCACAAATATACTGTCTTAAAAGTTGTAAGTACCTATACAAAATATTTACACAATAACTAATAAGAAATATTCACATAAACTTTATCCTTACAAATACAATAACGCAAAATAGTAAATTCACAATCTATTTTATATCGTATACTATTTACGAAACAGAAAAGAAGCGCGCGCGCACTAAATTGACACAGGTCTCACCTCGGTAACGTCCCGCGAGACACTGGCGAACGACAAACGGATCAAAAATCACTTGAATAATCAATAAAAAAATGTATAAATGTAATGAAAAAAAACGATCAGGTAGAATCGATTCCAACATTAATAACCTATAAAGTGATATTAATTATAAGAGAAATGGAGTTTTATAACATGTTTAAAATGGAATTTGTTTTGAAAAAAAAACTGTAAGTCGAAGTGTGTTCGGGATTTTTTTCTATCGAGAAAATTGTATTGTATCGTGTATTAAACGGGTACATGGTAAGAAAAAAGAGTGGATCCTAAAATCTATATTTATTTCAGTTTCTGAATGTTATTATTTACCTATCAAAAATGAATTCTAAAAGTGGCATAAACGGGATAACCTGGCCTTAAGTCTACAAAAAGCAGATACCATTGTATATCCATTCAACTTAATATTAGATCTGTTTTCTGCATTCACGAATGTTTCGGATAGACATATAACATCTACTACTTTTCCATTTTCAAAAAGTTCAGTTAGAGCTATGTTTAGTAGATCTTTTTTACTTAAAACGCTTGCTATATTCTGATGCATTATATTAAGATAAAATTTGGACTCGAAAAAATGAATCGCTTTTGAGGTCATTATTTTGTTCTTTACTTTTTAGTTTGAAATAATATGGTATAGTACCTTTTATTATTTTACTATTGGTGATAGTTTTGGCAGACTGCGATATTTGAGCTTGATGTTGACTGCCTTTCGCACTACGAGCCATGATAATTTTACTACCGGGTACTAAATATTTTTGCCTATAATACATTGAGTCGATAAGCTTATTTATTCTATAACAAAAATCATGAATGAAGTGTTTCTTGCCAGGGTACGATTTAGCTAAAGTATTTACAATTTTTATAATTTTTACAAGTCAGTTCCAATAAATTATTCAGTTTTCTTTCATTAATGTAGTAATTTTGCAGTACACTGGTTACAATAACTGTTGCTTTATTATGACGCTTTAGGAAAAAACCAAGTTCCATTATAATTTTGCAAGGATTACTATCCTGTTCGCCTAAACATAAAATTATTTTATCATTATGATTAAATTCAGTATTGTTAAACGTCGCAACGAGTTCATCGCACGTTGCATGAGGTTTAACGAAAGAAAATATTTGATAGTTTTCGTATTTAGTATTCTAACGTGATTGGATAAGGGATCTTGCTAAATTAACACATTGTTGTCCGCCAAGTATCATAATTCGCATTTTGTCTGAATTCTCTTTTGAATTTTCAGGTTTGGTGTCCGTGTCACTAACCAATGAAGGATTTATTTCATCTTCCCTTATTTTGAAGGTTTCTCCCTGTGTACTCGTAGTTGGCGTAGGGACGCATCCCTCACTCGAACATACTGCTGTCTTCTCATAAGTTTTTTCTAAACAAATGCAGGATGACTCCGATTCTTGTAGGAACTCCTTAGTACTTGAATTGGTGGGAAATTCCGATTCTTGATTTGTTTCAGTATAACTCGAATCTAATTGTAAGGTTTGAGCTAATTCCAATAATCTAGGATTATTCCTTTTTTTTAAAGAAGTGTTTATAGGGCTATTGTTTCTTGGACTAAAACACACTTTTTTAAGGACTTCTATTTGATTTCTCTGTTCCGTTATTAGTTTCTTCAACTCATTAATTTCTCCTGATAGTGTGAAAATCTCCGTGTGTGCACTATTTAGCTGCATGTTAAGACTTGTGATTTCTTCTTTTAAATCAATAATTTCTTCTTGTGTAACTATTGTAGACAAGTCTGGCAGGCTTCTTGCTGTTTCCGAACATAATGAGTCCATTGACTCGTCTTGTTCTAGACAAAATGAAGTGTGAAATTTGGGTTTTCTTTTTCTCAGAGTAATGTTATTAGTCTCCATGGTTTGTAAAATTTAAAAATCTACTGTACCACGCGGTTAATTAAAGAATAACAAAATAAATAATAATAATAATAAGAATTAAAATACTTCAAATAAGAATAAACAAAAAAAAAAAAACATAGAAAAAAAATGATGTCGAAATGGCACTGTGGATAGAACCCTCGACGTTCCGCCGAATCAGTCCACCTCACTACACAATACTCCAACGCTGCTATGACATAACTTGCGAATTTATATGGCACAGGGTGTAAATCCATAGGCCAATTTTGTATGTAATAATAATAATGGATATACAAAACGGACACGTTTCAAATAATACTTTTCTTAATTTATCCGGATCCAAAATATACTATACTAGCTGACCCGGCAAACGTTGTTTTGCCATATGAAGTATATAAAATATTGCCTATATTATAGCCTGTACATCATTTTGTTCTATTGTCAATAGTTTTTGCAGCGCACGCAAAAATAGGTTTTCGATTTTACACCTTGTGTTACAAAATAGCAATTTTATTACGGATCCCTAATTTTGAAAAAAAACATAGCCTATAGCCTTCCTCGATAAATGGACTACCCAACACTGAAAGACTCATTCAAATCGGACCAGTAGTACCAGAGATTAGCGCGTTCAAACAACAAACAAACAAACAAACACTGCAGCTTTATAATATTAGTATAGATTTACCTTAAATAATTATATATTATCTGTTGCTACTTAAAAATAATTATAACTCTATAGGGACAAATAGATAATTATATTATATACTTAAGGACGCATTCCACAGAGAGGTATAGAATCGCACCAGTACACTGACACCGCTCAAACACATACACGTACTTAAAGCCAATTGCGGGAATCAAATGAATTTGATACTTTGAATTTTGTTTTTTTTTAATACCTATGTATTTTTGATAATTGGTTGATGTAATTCGTTTAGTAGTTAAATATTAGAACTTTAGATGGCAACTCTGTCGCATAACGTCGTGTGCAGTAAACGCAGTTTTTTTTTAACTCCAAATTGGCCGCTGCGCAAAATTATGATTTCAACAATATGGGTATCATATCCGAGGTTCTCGAGGGTGCAGAGAACGATTTTGGGATCATTTTTGAAATCCAAGATGGCTGCCACACACAATTATGTTTTCAGCAATATGGATATCGTATCCGAGGTTCTTGAGAGTGCAGAGAACGATATTGGGATCATTTTTTAAATCCAAGATGGCCGCCGCACAAAATTATGATTTCAACAATATGGGTATCGTATCCAAGGTTCTCGAGGGTGCAGAGAACGATATTAGGATCATTTTTTAAATCCAAGATGGCCGCCGCGCATAATTATGATTTCAACAATATGGATACCGAATCCGAGGTTCTCGAGGGTACAGAGAACGAATTTGGAGTCTATTTGAAATCTAAGATGGCCGCCACGCAAAATTATGATCTCAACAATATGGGTATCGTATCCGAGGTTCTTGAGGGTGCAGAAAACAAATTTGGGATCATTTTTGAAAACCAAGATTGCCGCCGCGCAAAATTATGATTTCAACAATATGGATACCGAATCCGAGGTTCTCGAGGGTACAGAGAATGAATTTGGAGTCATTTTTGAAAACCAAGATTGCCGCCGCGCATAACTATGATTTCAACAATATGGATACCGAATCCGAGGTTCTCGAGGGTACAGAGAACGAATTTGGAGTCTATTTGAAATCCAAGATGGCCGCCACGCAAAATTATGATCTCAACAATATGGGTATCGTATCCGAGGTTCTTGAGGGTGCAGAAAACAAATTTGGGATCATTTTTGAAAACCAAGATTGCCGCCGCGCAAAATTATGATTTCAACAATATGGATACCGAATCCGAGGTTCTCGAGGGTACAGAGAACGAATTTGGAGTCTATTTGAAATCCAAGATGGCCGCCACGCAAAATTATGATCTCAACAATATGGGTATCGTATCCAAGGTTCTTGAGGGTGCAGAAAACAAATTTGGGATCATTTTTGAAAACCAAGATTGCCGCCGCGCAAAATTATGATTTCAACAATATGGATACCGAATCCGAGGTTCTCGAGGGTGCAGAGAACGATTTTGGGATCATTTTTGAAATCCAAGATTACTGCCACACACAATTATGTTTTCAGCAATATGGATATCGTATCCGAGGTTCTTGAGAGTGCAGAGAACGATATTGGGATCATTTTTTAAATCCAAGATGGCCGCCGCGCAAAATTATGATTTCAACAATATGGGTATCGTATCCGAGGTTCTCGAAGGTGCAGAGAACGATATTGGGATCATTTTTTAAATCCAAGATGGCCGCCGCGCAAAATTATGATTTCAACAATATGGATACCGAATCCGAGGTTCTCGAGGGTACAGAGAACGAATTTGGAGTCTATTTGAAATCTAAGATGGCCGCCACGCAAAATTATGATCTCAACAATATGGGTATCGTATCCAAGGTTCTCGAAGGTGCAGAGAACGATATTGGGATCATTTTTTAAATCCAAGATGGCCGCCGCGCAAAATTATGATTTCAACAATATGGATACCGAATCCGAGGTTCTCGAGGGTACAGAGAACGAATTTGGAGTCTAATTGAAATCCAAGATGGCCGCCACGCAAAATTATGATCTCAACAATATGGGTATCGTATCCGAGGTTCTTGAGGGTGCAGAAAACAAATTTGGGATCATTTTTGAAAACCAAGATTGCCGCCGCGCAAAATTATGATTTCAACAATATGGATACCGAATCCGAGGTTCTCGAGGGTGCAGAGAACGATTTTGGGATCATTTTTGAAATCCAAGATGGCTGCCACACACAATTATGTTTTCAGCAATATGGATATCGTATCCGAGGTTCTTGAGAGTGCAGAGAACGATATTGGGATCATTTATGAAATCTAAGATGGCCGCCGCGCAAAATTATGATTTCAACAATATGGGTATCGTAGCCAAGGTTCTCGAGGGTGCAGATAACGATATTGGGATCATTTCTTAAATCCAAGATGGCCGCCGCGCATAACTATGATTTCAACAATATGGATACCGAATCCGAGGTTCTCGAGGGTACAGAGAACGAATTTGGAGTCTATTTGAAATCTAAGATGGCCGCCACGCAAAATTATGATCTCAACAATATGGGTATCGTATCCGAGGTTCTTGAGGGTGCAGAAAACAAATTTGGGATCATTTTTGAAAACCAAGATTGCCGCCGCGCAAAATTATGATTTCAACAATATGGATACCGAATCCGAGGTTCTCGAGGGTACAGAGAATGAATTTGGAGTCATTTTTGAAATTCATGATGGCCGCCGCGCAAAATTATGATTTAAACAATATGGGTATCGTATCCGAGGTTCTTGAGGGTGCAGAAAACGAATTTGTGGTCATTTATGAAATCTAAGATGGCCGCCGCGCAAAATTATGATTTCAACAATATGGGTATCGTATCCAAGGTTCTCGAGGGTGCAGAGAACGATATTGGGATCATTTTTTAAATCCAAGATGCGCGCCGCGCATAACTATGATTTCAACAATATGGATACCGAATCCCAGGTTCTCGAGGGTACAGAGAACGAATTTGGAGTCTATTTGAAATCCAAGATGGCCGCCACGCAAAATTATGATTTCAACAATATGGGTATCGTATCCGAGGTTCTTGAGGGTGCAGAAAACAAATTTGGGATCATTTTTGAAAACCAAGATTGCCGCCGCGCAAAATTATGATTTCAACAATATGGATACCGAATCCGAGGTTCTCGAGGGTACAGAGAACGAATTTGGAGTCATTTTTGAAATTCATGATGGCCGCCGCGCAAAATTATGATTTAAACAATATGGGTATCGTATCCGAGGTTCTTGAGGGTGCAGAAAACGAATTTGTGATCATTTATGAAATCTAAGATGGCCGCCGCGCAAAATTATGATTTCAACAATATGGGTATCGTATCCAAGGTTCTCAAGGGTGCAGGGAACGATATTGGGATCATTTTAGAAATCCAAGATGGCTGCCGCGCAAAATTATGATTTCAACAATATGGATACCGAATCCGAGGTTCTCGGGGGTACAGAGATCGAATTTGGAGTCTTTTTTGAAATCCAAAATGGGCGCCCCGCAAAATTATGATTTCAACAATATGGGTATCGTATCCGAGGTTCTTGAGAGTGCAGAAAACGAAGGTTCTTGAGGGTACAGAGAACTTATTTGGAGTCATTTTTGAAATCCAAGATGGCCGCCCAAAATTATGATTTCAACAATATGGATATCGTATTCTAGGTTCTCGAGGGTACAGAGAACTTGTTTGGAGTCATTTTTTAAATCCAAGATGGCCGCCCAAAATTATGATTTCAACAATATGGATATCGTATTCTAGGTTCTCGAGGGTGCAGAGAACGAATTTGGGATCATTTTTGAAGTGAAACTTCTTTGCCCACATGAGAGTAAAATTTTTACGGATGAAACGGAATAAAGTGTCGCGAAAATGCAGGACGTTTTTATCGTTATATTTAGAGATGAACTTATAAATCACTAATTCTTAAAAAAATACAGAAACATAATTTTTTGAAAATCTGACTGCGTACAAAATATGTGAAGTATCAAAGACAGTATTGTAGAGCTTATAAAAAATATTCATGTTCGTACAGCGATCTTTCTGAGTACGAGCTGCTACTTACAACCGACACAGTGTCTAACCTCGACGGCGGCTGAGCGCGGACTGACGTTGTTTCGATAGATCTCTCTGTGCAATGCGTACGGAGTGACAAAATAAAATAACCATTATTACCACACGTTAAAGCTCATGCTTATCAGAAAAATATATGAATCTTAGACGATTGATTTTTATTTTTTTCTGAGATAATTTATTACATATTCATTAATTTATTTCCCGTGTTTTTGAAAATATTATGTCTGCTTTCCTTACGTAATTTTTAAGAGACAAAATTATGTAAGTAGTAGCAGAAAACTGATCCTGAATGAAGCCCCATTTCGTCCATTTTGTGTGAAGAGGTAATGGATAAGTGTTTTTACGACATAAAATGTCAAAATTTCAAAGCGAAATTTCCCGCTAATTGCAGATAAAGAAGTAATCTATTTGTGGCAATTTTTAGTTTTGTTAGATTTAGTTTCATTTCATCACAAACTCTACCGAAAAATATCTTATTTTTGTCGGATTCGTAAATGCGTCCTTAATTCAATTAGGTGCTCAAGTAGAACTTGAATTATACAAGATGTTTCATAATAATTATAAAGTGATTTACTTTGATTATTATAAAAATGCGACACGGCAATAATTATACGTTATTATTATGAATCTAATATATTGTTTGTAATTTTAGAAATCGTTTTGCAATCACGAATTATTAATCTAATGTCAACAATTAGCTGCCCTTGGTGCACAATCATCAGCGTGTTAGGGATGGACGTATTACGTTTTAATATACAGTATGATATGTATCGCTATTTTTAAATTACCAAAAAAATATGTTTTTTTGTTTGCACATGGACATACAAATATGCAATAAATGAATGAAATACGTCGTGGAAATCTTTGGGGTAGGCTTTGTCCAGCAGTGGACGTCTTCCGGCTGATGATGAATGAAGTATATACAAATTATTAAATTATTTATAAATCGCTACATGTCATTACCAACCCAACTCCCTTTCTGGCCCCACCTACTATTACAGTGAGTTGTTAGTGAGTTTTATGTCCATAATTTTGGGCAGGATCTGTGAAATTTTTAATGTGTAGAAATTATGTTACTGTTCAGTACAATATAAAACTGACTTGTAACTATCTCATAACTATTCTTAATTGTCTAGTGTACTATTGTAGTTAGATATGTCGTTCCCCCTAATGTTCACTCTATGTCTCCTAGGTGTCCTGCCCTCGTCAACTTTTCTTCGCTATCATTTTTCTTTATTTAACTACATTAAGGGACGAGAAGAGCAGCTGATGTTTTATGGATTCGCCCCCCCATTATAATGCAGTGCGCTTGCGAGACTTAGATGTGAAATTACTCAGTAATTTCACTAGCTACGGCGCCCTTCAGATCGAAACACAGGAATGCTTACACATTATTGCTTCACGGCAGAAAAAGGGGCCATTGTGGTACCCATAATATAGGTGGCATCCTTTGCAACGAGGCCACCCACTGCTAAATACCCTTAGTGGCCTCTTACGATACCCTTGGGCCTAGGACTTTACTAATCTTTTTATGCTCCAGGGAGGCACAGGGCTAATTATGACGTTCTTTACTATAGTCCTACTGCACATCATGAGTTTGCAGTCGTACGGGGTGATTCCTGAACTTCTGAATAGGATGGCTTCTGCAATTTAGCATACGACAGTGCTCAACGAGTTTAAACTTGTGATAGAGGGGTATTTTGCTTTGCAATGTTTATATATTGGCACCGAGAGTACACTACGACTTAGGTCGTTGTGTGATGCGTTACGACGTCGGATCATATTATCCCTGTTCTGGCAAGATAATGCCGCCTTATTCACATAGAAAAATTCGACACAATAGTCTTACGTCACTAACGCTGCCTAAAGCCGGACAGAGAGCGCGTACATGTATACCTAATCATTACATATCATTCTGCCCTACGGGCACGAAATGTTTGACATAAGATTGTGTTTGCAATATGCCATACTTTAAACATTGTTACTTAATAAGTTTTTGTTAGCGCTAATAATGTTATTAAATTTCTTTTGTACGTATTGTTTATCCAAATTATTGTTTATATAAGTTGATGTTGAAATGTACTTAAATATACATGTATTTACAAAAACTTAATATTATATAAATTACATGTTTTTATAGTGTTTTAATTATTTTGCGAGTTATAGAGCCATTGTGTTTGAAAGAGCTCTAGCGATTTACCTGCGCAGTAGCTCGTTGCTGAACATATTGGCGGTAAGATGCGGTGCGGAGGTTTTTGCCAACTATTTACGTGATAAAAGTCAGTACGTTGACTGTAACAGATATTATTCAGAGCCCTATGCCACAAACTCAGGTGTCAGTCAGGGTAGTAATTTAGGGCCATTACTATTTATTTTGATGATAAATGATCTACCCCAAGTAGTTGCAAAGTCAACACCATTGATATTCGCAGATGATTTAAAATTAGTTTACTAAATTGAAAACAAAAACTATGAGCCAATTCAACGGGATATAAACAACGTTCTAAAGTGGAGCATAGAAAATAAACTATATTTTAACACATGTAAGTGTTCAATATTATCATTTAGCAGATCACATATTCCACTTCATCATCCATATCATATGGGAGGAAACTTACTTAAAAGGGTGACTGAGATCAGAGACTTAGGAGTGTGCTTTACAGCTGACTTAAACTTTAGGACCCATATTATTGATATTTGCAAGAAAGCATATCGTAACTTAGGTTTAATGTTACGGCTAGCAAACCAATTTACAAATATCGGGGCTTTGAGAGCATTGTACGACGCACTGGTTAGAAGCGACTTGGAATGTAATTCTGCAATCTGGTCTCCCCATGAGGCTAAATATAAATTTATTGTTGAACGTATACAGAATAAGTTCCTTAGATTCATGTATCTTAAGCAGTGTGGGGTATATCCGGGCTACCCATTATTGTATCCTACTTTGTTTCTGTTAGGCATGGTGGGTTATTACAAAATTGAGGTTAGAAGAGAAGTCGCTTTAGCTATGTATTTACTAAAAGTAATTAGAGGTAAGATACACAGTCCTAGGCTCCTGGAGTCAGTACTGCTGTGTGTCCCTGACGAGTACGTAGGACGGCGGCGGCGACCACCGCTGCTGGTGGTGCCTCGTGCACGCACCAACCTTCTGCAGCGTGCACCGCACACGCGTGCGCTGCGGGTGCTCAACGCGATGTCCGAACACTTCGACCTGTTCTCTTGTTCGATGAGTGAACTGCCATTAATGAATACCTAGAGGAAAAATATATTTGAATGTCTGCCCCTCTGTCGTTCATTGCTATGCCTTATTACGAGGTGCATGTGATAATTATTTAGTACTACAATTTTGTTTAGTAACTAAGTCGCATTTAACGCAATTTAATATATAATAATAATAATAATAATCATTGTGGACAGTCTCTTTAACTATTAAATACTATTATTTCCCTGGTAATTTTAATCTCCTATTTTATCCCCGTGTAGGTCAAAGTTTCGGAAATCGAACAAATGTTTACTAAATTAAAATACTTCTTATCAAGTACCTAAATACAAAGTTTTATCGTTTTATTCAAAATTCAGAATTCCCATGCCAACTTTCATCTATTATTTCAACCCGTTCTTGTGTTTTTTTTAAGAAAAACTGGTAGCATATGTCCTTTTTCAATCTATACTCTATCTCCGTACCAAATTTCATCAGAATCGATTCAGTGGTTTAGGCATGAAAGCGTAACAAACAAACTTACTTTCACATTTATAATATTACTAGCTATGAATACCCGCTTCGCTGGGTCATTTTTAATTGTATACTTATTTGTTAATGTTAATAATCTATCACTACTTACTTCACAATTTTTTCACATAAAAGACACATTTTCTTTTTTCTTATTAATTTATTGATCTTACTTATTTTTACATTAAAATCTTATGACTAAGTTGACATTAATATCTTTTATCATCTAACATTAACTGATATCCTAAACATTTTTATTGAAATACATTCTTATATACTACGTTTACAGTTTTGCATTCTGGTGCATAAACAAATAAATTTTCTTTCTGTCCTACGCTTGAAAAAGCTACATAGAGTTGACCATGTGAAAAACAGGATTCTTTTAAATTAACTCCACAAAATCGGAACGTCTGACCTTGCGCCTTATTGATAGCCATACTATAAGCTAATCGTACAGGAAATTGTAACCGTTTAAAATAGAATGGTAAATCATTCGAAATTATTTAAATTCTTGGTATAAAAACCAAGTTTCCTTTTTCTTTACCAGTGAGAACTTCTGCCTCAATGATGTTGTTCAAAATTTGTTTTACGCATAATCTTGTACCATTGCACAATTTTGGGGTATTAAGATTTCGCATTAATATGACTGGTGATCCAATTTTTAGCTTTAATTCATGAGAAGGCATACCAGGTGGGTTTAATGAATTTAAAAATTCCGTTGGAAAGTTTAAACTTTCATCTTGATTCATCATTGTATCTATTGATTTATAGATTTTTTCCTCTCCCGGTATCATTTCCTGTATTTTTTCATTTATTCGTTTTACTGCATCATTTTTTGTAACCAAAATTGTTCGCTCAGACAACCATGTTTTATTTAAATAATTTTGTTGTATGGATGGATAAATTTTGTCTATAAGGTGTTCTTCGGTGTCTACCACATGACATATCTCTTCAGTTAAAATTATTTTACCAGACTGTGGATCTAGTGGGTAGGTGCCATTCCCAATTTTCAAAAGATTGTCGGCAAACTCTTGTGCTTTTGGATCTCCAGTAATTAACGCTCGCATATTTTCTGTCAGTGATAACTTTTCAACATTGTTCCAAAAAATTGATCGCTTTAAACATGCATTTATTTCGTCAGTTGGTGTTGATTTTGGAATAACTGGTAACGTTTGTCTAAAATCCCCTGATAGTACCAATAAAGCATCTCCCATTAGTTTTGTATTTTCCCGAAGATCCTGTAATGTTCTATCCAGCGCTTCCAGTGATTTTCGATGAGCCATCGTGCACTCATCCCATATTATAAGTTTGCATCTTATTAAAATTTGGCCACGTACAGAAAATTTTGTGATATTACAGACTGGGAATTCTTGTTCAGCTACATTTAATGGCAAATTTAGTGCAGAATGTGCCGTTTTTCCACCTTCCACTAATGTCGCGGCAATTCCAGAGGATGCCAATGCTAATGCTATTTGATTTTTCACCCGAATTGTAGCTAGGACCAAATTAATGAGGAAAGTTTTTCCAGTACCTCCGGGTGCATCTAAAAAGATTATTCCTCCTGCATTCGTCTCAATACGATTTATTATTGTGTTATATACTATTCGTTGTGTTCGTGTTAATTTTGGTTCATTTTCTTCAATGTAACGTTGCAATTCATCTTTATTATAATTAAGTTCTTTTGATAATTCAGAATTAGTCACGCTTAATTCGTTTCTTTTGGGAGATTGCACTCCGAGAGTAACTAAAGTTTGATTACATATTGCGAAACATCGATCTTCTAAAATTATCAAAGCTTCATTATACATATTATCGTTGAATGTAATATTCATATCTTGATTTTCTCTACGTAGTCTTGCTAGAATATCATCACTCATAGTATCACGATATTTCAGCCATAGTCTATTCGGATTTGAAGGATTACACGATGTTAGAATTATAGCAAAGAGTTCTCGCAGTTGATTCGCTGTTGCTGTTTCTGCTGCCTCTTTCATTGCCTGCTCCAATTGATTATCATTTTCTAATAAACCACGACGCTGGCATGCTTCACGATACGTTTCGCAAATGTAACCATCTACTGTTCGAAGATCTTCAAAAGAAGTTGGTCCACGTACTTCATGAAGTAGTAGACGTAAATAGAAACATTCAGCATTCTTTGGATGTACCGTATATACTCGACCAATAGCTTTATCTTTAAAGACACCTTTAAATCCTTCAACCGAAACTCCTTTCTTTCGTCGATTAAATACTTTTCGCAATGAGTCCCATGTGTAATAACTGGGAACATCTCCATATAGAAGAGTTCTAGCAAACAGATCACTTCGACACAATTCGAAAAATGCAGTTAACGTAGTATTAACAGGTTGGTTTGCAACTTTTTGTGCTGTTTGATTAGTAAAATATACCCGTTGCCCATTCTCAAGGTGAACTGCTAAGTGAAAAACAGCTGGATCCCTGCCATGAATCGGAAACCCCAATATACGCCAAGCTGCCTCATTACTATTTATATATCGTCCCATTTGATAACTTAAAATTTCATCATATCTATTTTCATTTGTAATTTCAAAGACAGCCATATCACTTCCTTTGTTAATATAGTTACACACATATTTAATTGACTGAACTGAACTGCAATATTCTACATTTATATGTGCATTAAATATTTTCGATAATAACGGATTATAAGGGACAACCCATCGATTATCAATTTCGATTTCTTCACCCCGTACTCTAATTTTTGCTGTAAATCCTCCTTCACTCGGTAGTCGACGTCGGTATTGCGGATATCCATCATCTCCCGTTTGCGTCTCACTCAAAAATGATCTTGGATATCGTTTTGAGCATTTATTATCTTTTATACAGGGTGATTGCATATTAAGTGCCCCGCAAGGTCCATGTATCATTTGTTTCACGATTATTTCATATAGAACAGGATCTTCAACCGGATTTGGGAATTCTGCTTTAATAACGTCATCGATTTGATTTGAGTGAATTTTTTCTTTCAGCCAAATTAAATTGTGTGAGTGTGGCAACCCTCTCTTTTGCCACTCAATGGAGAACATCCAGCTATTAACATTTCCGAAAATACAACTCTTCACAATTGCATTAATGAATTTTACTTGTTTCTGTTTAAACACGCGCGCAATTTAATCATGTCTGTCATGTGACTTTTGTCCAAATTGTAACTCATCTTTAATTTCCTTCCATGACGAATTGCACGTAAACGTTATGAATAAGTCAGGACGACCATATTTTCTCACATACGCCATTGCGTCTTGTGCATATTTTCTGTGCTTTCATTTCCACGCGCGCTCCATTCTATTCACATGTATTACTGTTTGTTGCATATAATTAATTCCGAAATAATAGCCAATAATAGTCAAATAGTGTAACATTACATATTTTTGAGTAGCCAGTGAAACGATCTAACTTTTGTTGAAATCAGTTGTATAATATACGAATTTAATAAAACGTAATCAGTGATTAAAATTCAAACTTAAATTACGTGTGTCGGTACAATCAAAACTATTCATAAGCGTACTTGTTTGTGCCGTCACGTCTGTCATTGTGCGTGAGTCATCTTCACCGTGCAGTGCTGCGTTCAAACGAGCGAGTCAACTTGCCAGCCGCCGAGCTCCGTTTAATATCGTATTTCGTGCTAGTAAGTTTATAATCTGATCGGATAAAATATATTATGTCGCAAAATAAAACAAAACTTGGATGTTGTGAACGCCAGACTACTTTGTTGGAGCCGCCTTAACTGCGGCTGATGAACCGGTTGTGTAGCCGGACGCCAGAGGGGAGCCGCCGGAGAGGGGAGGCAACGGTCGTCGACCCACTCGGCAGCCCCACCATATGGTCCTTCTCACCTTGTCTACATGAAATAGCGACCAGCAGTACAAAGGAACAAAGAAAGTTAACGGACCCAAACCGGCCACGTAACATTCTTCGAGTTGTCGCCTGAATCCTTCAAGTCATCGTGCCTGCTTTCTTTTGGTTGTCGTGGAGTGCGTTCTGAAGGTCTTGGATTTACCGCCTGCAGCCATCCACCAAATCAGGGACCACTTGGAGGGTCATCGGGATTGCGGATCATCAACTTCGGTTGCGCGTGATCAGCATCAACGCACACGATTCGTCGGGCAACGAGGCTACGTGTTAATTTCATTCATCACCTGTGGATGGCATAACAACCGTGAGATCGTTCCAACCTACTCCTCAATATATAAAATCATTTGCTGTACTGCATAATTTAAAATCATTTGTCATTTTATTCTTGTACATTGCCTCTCATTTTTATTCTATTTATATTCATCTCATTCATCATAATCAACTACATTTTCTTAGTCTCATTTATCGTCATATTTGAACATTATAACGCCTGACATCATTCTATAGCAGAATTGCATTTCTGTGTTATTTCTTTTCTATATTGCCTGTTTGCTTGTGCCTTCTTTAAAACATACACCTAGTTGGCTTCTATTTTATTTCAAGCTTTACTCTTTCTTCTTCATTATGTCCGAGTCTCAAATAAAAACGGTGATTAAAAAACGAGGTTCTATAAAGGCCAAGCTTACACAATTTTCGAATTATGTTGAACTATCTAAATCTTGTAAAAAATTAAGCGAATTGCAGACTATAGAACTGGAGTTCAGGCTGGCTGCTATTGAGGCCCTACATGAAAAGTATGACGCCTTGCAGGACGAGTTGGAGATGTTGGCGGACGACCCCGACGAGCAATATGCGGAACGCGAAGAATTTGATAAACTATACTGCAGTCTAGTGGCTACTGCTCGCCAGCTGATCACTATCGCGCGCAGAGAGTTGAATGCAGACATCGCGTCTGAGGTGAGCTCTTGTTCAAACACGCATAAGCATAATAGTGTGCGTCTGCCTAAAATTGATTTGCCCAGATTTTCAGGCAGCTATCATGATTGGTTGGAATTTCGTGACACATTTCAATCAATAATAAACAGTAACCAGTCTATCGATGACATTAATAAGCTCCACTATCTTCGTGCATCACTAAAGGGGAGTGCTCTTTTAATAATTAATAATCTCGATTTTAAGTCGGAGAATTACAACGCTGCCTGGAAGTTGCTTTGTGATCGTTATGACAATAAGAGGCTGCTTGTGAATAATCATGTGCAAGCTTTGTTTAACATTGAGACATTTTCAAGGGAATCAAGTAAGTCAATAAGACATTTAGTAGACGAAACTAAAAAAAATTTAAGAGCCCTGGCGACCTTGAATCAACCTGTTCAATATTGGGACACCTTAATTATCCACATTATGACGGGTAAACTAGATCAAATCACAAATAGGGAATGGGAGCAGCACCGCAACTCTATGTCACAGCCTCCCACCTTACCAGTCTTTATTACATTTCTCAATAGTAGGGCAGATTTATTAGAAACACTAGAGGAGTCCAAAGTTGCTAAAACACAAAACTCACAATCTTTTAACAATACTAAACCTAAAAGCTTTGTAATTAATACTAACAATAATTTTACTAACCATAAATCATTCAATCATAAATCTTCATTATGTCAATTATGTAATCAGTCACATTTCCTATTTTCTTGCCCTAACTTTAGAGACTTACCTGTAGAGTCCCGTATTAAAAAGGCCCAAGACTTAAAAGTTTGTTTGAATTGCCTACGTCCAGGTCATGTACTTTCAAAATGTAAATTAGGCTCTTGTAAATATTGCCGTCTGAAACATAACACTTTGTTACATATTGAGAATGAACCAGAGCAATCTACCTCTCAAAATGTAGCGCTTACTCTTAATAACACGTCTGAAACAAGAACTGTGTTACTCTCCACAGCGCTCGTGAATGTGGTGGATACTAACGGAAAGCTCCATACCGCACGGGTCTTGCTGGACAACGGGAGCACAGCCAACTTTGTTTCAGAGGATTTCTGCCGTAAGCTGCACCTTTGTACTTTGAATACCAAATCCAGAGTGTTTGGCATCAATAATCAGTCTTCAAACTGCACAAAATCATGCAATTTTAAATTACAGTCATTAGATAAGGTATACGAAGTCAACATAGAATGCTTTGTATTATCTAAAATAAGTACTAAGCTACCATCAACTTATGTTGACACAAGGAGCTTTCAAATACCCACTGGCATTCGTCTTGCCGATCCTACTTTCAATTGTCCGTCTTCAGTCGACATCTTAGTTGGCGCAGAAATATTTTGGGAAATTTTAGGCGCGAATCGTATCAGTTTAGGAAAGAACAACCCTTCTTTATTTGAATCTAAGTTAGGCTGGTTGATTTCCGGCTTATTTATAAACTCAAATCATAATAATGACTCTTCTTCTCCCGTGTGCATGTTTTCAGACAACACACTATCAGATTTGTCTCGATTCTGGGAGCTTGATACTATTTCTTCAAAACACAAACTCACTCCCGAAGAGAAGCGCTGTGAGCAGATATTTGCGGATACCACGTATCGAGAATCTGATGGTCGTTTCGTGGTGACTCTACCCCTCAAAGAGCCACCCACCATTCTATGGCCAGGCATAGGTTTATCTCTTTAGAACGTAGATTACAAAAAAATCCAATTCTTCAGAAACTCTATTTTGACTTCATGCGTGAGTACATAGAGCTAGGTCATATGACTGAAATTAATTCTTTTGATTGGAACTCTACAGAGCCATCTTATTACTTGCCACATCATGGAGTCATGAAGGAGTCGAGTTCCACTACGAAACTGCGTGTCGTATTTGACGCGTCTGCAGTTACTACGTCGGGAAAGTCTTTCAACGACATCCAAATGATAGGAGCCACTCTTCAAGACGATTTACAATCGATTCTTCTTCGATTCCGCCAGTATAGAATTGCAGTGTCAGCGGATATTCAGCAATTCTATAGACAGCATCTTGTCACTTCTCCACAACGATGTCTGCAACAGATACTATGGAGAGAAAGCCCTAGGACACCGTTGAAAACATACGTACTTAATACAGTCACCTACGGTACGGTATCTGCACCTTTTCTCGCAACTAGGTGTCTGTTACAACTAGCGCATGATTGTAATAACAAGGCCATTCAATTTACAATCGAACATGATTTTTATGTTGATGATTATTTATCAGGTTCATCATCTGTCGAAGAGGCGATACATCAATGTCGTGAAGTTATCGCTGTCTTACAATCAGCTCAGTATAATCTACGTAAGTGGCATTCTAATTCCGTGGAAGTCATGCAGCACTTTCATAGAATTAATTGTGATACACAAGGCTCTGTTGATCTAAGCTACAACTTTAACGAGATTTCTAAAACATTAGGCCTCAACTGGAAATTATTTAATGACACATTTTCTTTTACAATTAATTTAAAGCACACTGACATTATTTCAAAACGACACATTTTATCTACGATTGCACAAATATTTGATCCCTTAGGTCTTGTAGCACCATGCATCGTGGAATCTAAAATTATCATGCAACAGTTGTGGTTATCTAAATGTACTTGGGACGAACCTGTTTCTGAAGACATACAAAGGTCTTGGGAGAGTTTTCAAAATACTCTTCCATTGTTAAACAACATAGAGATTCCACGTTGGATTTCATGTGACTCTCCTATAAACCTGCAATTGCACGTGTTTACAGATGCGTCTGAGCGAGCTTACGGTGCCTGCGTCTTCGTGCGCAGCATACATGCCGATGGCTCTGTTCACGTTCATCTACTTAGTTCCAAGAGCAAGGTAGCTCCTATAAAACCAGCTACTATGCCCCGACTCGAACTATGTGCAGCCTTGATGGGCGCTCGATTGCATTCTAAGGTACTTCAATCACTTACCCTAAAATTCAACGAGTCAGTATTCTGGTGCGACTCTACCATAGTGTTGGGCTGGCTATCGATGACACCCTCGAATCTTAAACCTTTCGTCCGTCATCGTATCTCTGAGATCCAGGACATTGTCGGTGGTGACTGTTGGCGCTACGTTCCTTCAGCAGAAAACCCCGCAGACCTCGTCTCACGAGGACTCTCAGCTGACAAGTTAGCTCACTCTTCTTTATGGTGGTCAGGGCCACAGTTTCTACAACAAGACCAATCAATTTGGCCGCAATTTCCACGATCGCATGACAAGTCTACGTTACCAGAGACAGTTAGAATTTTTCATGTCAACGTCGACGGTGAAAATGTAATTTCTACACTTTTCAATCGGTGTTCAAACTTTAACGCATTGCAACGCATCGTAGCCTTTATGTCACGGTTTCTTAAAAATTGCAAATTACAAAATCAAAATCGTACATTTGGTCCACTAACAACATGCGAATTAAATAATTCATTAAATTTAATTTTAAAAATCTGTCAACAAGAATCATTCCCTGAGGAGTACAATCTTCTCACATCAGGTAAACTATTACCTCCTAAAAACAAACTCTTATCATTATCGCCTTTTCTTGACGATAATAAAATTATTCGAGTAGGGGGCAGGCTTCATAGTTCCTTTTATGACTACAATGTTAAACATCCTGTTCTTCTTTGTAGCTCGAATCGAATCTGTAATTTAATATTTCAAATGTTTCATCATAAATTATTTCATGCAGGGCCTCAACTGTTACTTGCCTCCATTCGTCATCACTACTGGCCAATCGGTGGTAGAAATCTAGCCAGGAAGACAACACATCAATGTGTAAAATGCTCTAGAATCAAGGCTAACACAATCCAACCTATCATGGGCAACCTTCCAGTGCAGCGTTTACATCTAGAATTTCCCTTTTTAGATACAGGTGTCGACTACGCCGGTCCTATCATGATAGCTGACCGCAAGGGCAGAGGTTGCAGGCTCGTTAAGAGCTTTATATGTGTATTGGTGTGTTTGGCCACAAGAGCAGTTCACCTTGAGCTTGTTTCAGACATGACAAAAGAAGCTTTTTTAGCAGCTCTCATACACACGCAAGGGTGTGCTCAGACGGGCATTCAACACTATTTGCCCCCTGCCTCTACAGTGACTCTACCTTGAAGACCACGGCTCTTCAACAGGGGGAGCATGTTGGAGCCGCCTTAACTGCGGCTGATGAACCGGTTGTGTAGCCGGACGCCAGAGGGGAGCCGCCGGAGAGGGGAGGCAACGGTCGTCGACCCACTCGGCAGTGCCACGTCCCGCAGTCGCGTCAAACCCTATCAGCACGACACCCGCGCACGCGCATCTACCTATTTACAATATTTCCGCATACGATAACCAGTTACTTTGTGCTGCCAATAAACATTTAACTACAGTCCGCTGTTTGCTTCGCCAACAACTTCATCAAACATTTTAAACTGTGTTTCCTGCAGATTCAAATTTCATTTAAACTGTGTCAACATTAACAAGGGATTAAATCACTTATCGGAGGAATTTAAGTCAAAGTGGATATGCCCAGGTTGTCATAGTAAGCAGCCAAAATCGGATAATACCAACACACCAATTCGACCAGCCGTAAATCACCAATCACCGGAGTCATTTAGTAATATAAATTGTAGAAGAGGAGGACAAATAGTACAAAACAATACGTCAGAAATATCAATAGAAAGTGTTCGACAAATTATCCGCGAAGAACTCCAAACTATATCAGACAATTTTAAAACGAATATATTAACACAATTTGAAGTACAAACCAAAGGACTACTGGACAGTTTTAAACGGGTATCAGATTCCTTAAATACAATTAAGAAACAACAAGAGATCAACACTTCAGAAATAAAACAGTTAAAATCCGAGAACGAGACGTTACGGAATACGGTCTCAGACCTTATCTCAAGGATCACTCGCATGGAACAACACGCTCGAGCCAGTAATCTAGAAATACAGAACATTCCCGAGCACAAATCTGAGAACCTAATTACTATTGCTAAGCAACTTGCTTCTGTTACTAATTATAAGTTGAACGAGGCGGACAACCATCTATGCACAAGAGTTGCTAAAATAAACAGTGGAAGTCCCCGTCCTAGATCCGTAATTGTAAAATTCAGTTCTCCTAGAATTAGAGACGATTTTCTTGCAGCGACACTCAGATTTAATAAAAAAGCAAGCAACGCAATTGATAAGCTTAACACATCTCACATTGGTATCAGTGGTACAAAAAAACCCGTATTCGTTGTTGAACTTCTCTCACCATCACAAAAAGCACTCCACGCAGCGTCCCGTAATAAAGCAAAGGAGCTTGGTTACAAGTTTGTCTGGGTAAAGTCAGGAAGGATTTTCATGCGTAAAACCGAAACATCAGAATACAAATTAATTAAAAGTGCTGAAGATCTAACCCAACTAACTTAGACCTTATTCCTTATCTCAATTTAATAACCTAAATAGTAATTCTTACTAATTATAATAATTAAGTATTGCTAATTGTTTCAATTTTCGTCAATCTTTGTCTTGGTCAATTACATATTTATTATTAAATACATACACAAATTATCCTTACCAATTTGTATGTCAACTGATAACATTAAAATTTACTATCAGAATGTAAGAGGATTGAATTCTAATGCAGCTGAGGTACGTCAACAAATGCTAAATAATAACTATGATATTTATATATTTACAGAAACTTGGCTTAATAGTGGATGTTTTGATGCTGAAATTTTTGAAAAAGGTTATTTAGTATATAGGCGGGACCGCGAAACTTCTTCAGTTACTAGTTCCATAAGAGGAGGGGGGGTGCTGATAGCAGTATCCAATCAACTGAGTTGTAAGCGAATCAATGAGTATGTGTTTAGCACTTTACTCAACACTCTTACCATATGGCTCACAATAAAACACACTCTTGCACTTACACCTTTATTCTTCTCAAACACTATATTGAACAAAAATTAAACATGAGTATAAGACCTTGACCTACAGGAATAGTAAAGAACACATGATAGTGCGATGTAATTTTGTACCCTTTGGGCACAGCGCCATCTCTCGGAAATTTTAGAAATTTTATTGATTACAAAGCAATCATTTCTCACTAACTTAGACATTCCGCCCATCAAGGACTTGTCCTTCAAATAAATATCAAACTCGTTAACAAAAAATAAACTGAAAGTAACAACTCAAATAAAGCAAAGTAAACAAAATTAAACTTTTGAATCTAATACTTAATACAAGAAAACACAATAAAAATTAGTATAAATCTAAACCGTTATAAATTTATGAAAACATTTTACAACCACTATTTGATTGGGTGGCAACCGCCCACCGTGACAACTATTTTAAATAATGAAAATTCTAACTTGATCTAGGCAAAAAACATAATTTACTAACAGGTCTTTTCAAAAATGTATTTTTACACTTTATAGTTACAACTCTTGTGATATTGTCTTTACCGGTATGCTTCTCAATAATCTTTCCCAGTACCCACTTGGCTGGAGGAATGTTATCTTCCTTAACAATGACAATATCATTTACTTCAGGTTCGTTTGTTTCTTTATTCCATTTATATCGCTGACTTAAAGTAACTAAATATTCCTTTGACCATCTCTTCCAAAAATCATTTACCATCTTTTGCATCAGCCTCCATCTATCTAATCCAGTAAATTTATCTTCGGAATAGTCTTTATCTGGTATAGTAATAAGTGGCTCGCCGACAAGGAAATGACCTGGTGTCAATGGTAGACAATCATCAGGATCATCGCTGATGATTGTCTACCATTGACACCAGGTCGTTGGTCGTCAGGTTGAGTGATTGGCCGTGAATTTAAGCACGCTTCAACTTGTGTCAACACAGTGGACAATTCCTCATATGTAAGAGTACTGTCACCAATGACGTTTCTTAAGTGCATCTTTGCGGAACGTACTCCAGCTTCCCAGATACCACCAAAATTGGGCGAATGTGGCGGAATGAAGTGCCACTTCGTGCCTTCAATGTTCAGTACTCTGGCAATTTCTTCAGGCATGTTAGATTTTGCTGCGTCAAACATTTCTCTCAGTGTTTTATCAGCGCCCACAAAATTAGTGCCATTGTCACTAAATATATCTTGACAAAAGCCTCGCCTCGACACGAATCTCCTAAAAGCCGCTATAAAACCTTTAGCTGACAACTCAGACACCAGTTCCAGGTGAAGAGCGCGTGTCACCATGCAAATGAACAGAGCAATGTAGCCTTTATAAGATCTTATTCCTCTGCCAGGTGATGCTCGAACATTAATTGGACCAGCATAATCCACACCTGTAGATTTAAAAGGCTTACTCGGTCTTAGTCTAACCTCAGGTAACTGTCCCCTCCACGGTTTTTTATTAATTTTTGAATATCGCAAACATTCTCTATAGTATTTCTTTACTTGATCTCTGCCTCGTTTCCTGATCTCTTTTATGCCATCACTAAATTCGACTTCTTGAGCTTGTTTAACGCAAATTAGTAATATTTTATCCATTTCTTCTGTAGTTATAACATCTTTGATTTTATTTCTTTCTTCTTTACATAATTTGGTCAAAGTGCAAAATCTTCTACATCGTGATATAATTCGAAGGGCTTTTGATAGCGATGAAAATCTTGTCCATAAAAATGTATTTTCTGTTTTCTTTAAGGCAATACAAGTTTTGATAGCCTTCTCTTCTTCGTGTGTAGAAAATTCTATTTTGTCAGAGTTAATCCCACTACCTCGCAGCCGGTTCCACCAAAGATGGTGGCCTGACAATTCTGATGGCTGCAGACCTCTGGAAACGCAGTCAGCGGGATTTATATACATCGATACATAGCTCCATTGGTCATATTTAATTTTGTTAAATGTTTCAGAAAGTTCTTTGGGTATGTTTAAGATTTGGGAAACCTCATATAACGATTTTGTGGCCAGAACTCCACCGCAAAGCTCTAATCTTGGAATAGTTACCTCTTTCTCAGTTGGGGCAACCTTTGTCTTGGCTATATCCAAACTAACATTAACATTTCCATTAGTATTATCCGCTCTAAAGTGAATAACTGCTGCATAATCTGATTTAGATGCATCCGAAAAGGCATGCAAATCTGTACGAGAATTATTTGTCAGTGGCATCCATCTCGGAAATCTTACATTTTTTAGGTTTACTAAATCTGTTCTGAAACTTAACCATTCCTTTAAAAGATATTCTGGTAGTATATCGTCCCATTCTAAATTTGCTCGCCGCAATTTTTGTATATATATGTTGGCCTTGACCCCAAACGGTGCTATGCAAATCATAGGATGATACAGCCTTACAATATCTGAAAGAACTTTTCTCTTAGTTATTTTATCTCTAACGTCAAAATTTACTGTATCTTCAAAATTGTATGTAGTTCGAGTACAGCTTATTCCCAAAATTTTTAAAGTATCATTTGCCTTCATATGATTTAACGTTACGTACTTTTCCAGACCCTTTTGATATTCTTCATCGTGTCTAAACTTCATTAACAGTTTTTTTTTTAGTTGAATAAAATATTTTTGAAGCTAACTCTTTAAGCCGTTCTTCTTTACATTTGGATTTGTATTTTTTGAACGGTCGTAATACCACGTACCGCCCATCGTTATCTCTCGTAGTTATAGTTTCAAATAGGTTATTACATTGAATTTCTTCTTTGGTCAACTTCTCTTTGAAAATATTATTAGGTTCCGTCTCTAGTTCCCAAAATTGTTTTAGTAGATTGTCTTCTCTGATTTGAAGATGCATGTTAACTACTCTTTTGACTCGCGTATTTGTGTCATTTGACAGCTTTCCCGATATAATTCATCCAAAAATAGTGTTTTGGGCAATTAAATTGCCTTTTGGATGTTTGATCATGCCCTCTGTCAATATTTCACTATAAGCTTCAGCTCCAAGTAAAAGATCGATTTTACTAGGAGTTGCGTAGCCTGGATCAGCTAGCAATAGATTTTCAATTTCTTTACCACCAGGTGGTAAAACATTAGTTGACGGAAGTACCCATGGAAATGATCTCAGCACATACGCATCTACTTGGATTGAATTTTTGGGATTCTGGCGTGATTCGACATGTATAGAAACCATGTGTCTGACTCTCGTTTCACCAGGACCCAGACCTGACACCCAAACATTAACTGGTGAGCGCTTAAGTCCAAGCAGTTGAGTTGTAGCTTCCGTGATGAATGACGCCTGTGAGCCCTGATCTAAAAGTGCTCTGATATGGTGCTCACAGCCGTTTCGTTCTTTTGTCTTTAAAAGCACAGTTGCAAGTAGGACCTCGCTGGGTTGAAGCTTCTCTGTTGCGAAGTTAGATATAATTCTCGTCTCTGATCCCAACGAAGTTGATAGTTGCGCAATATTCTCAGTATTGTTCGATTCTTTGTTATAGTGCAAGAGAGTGTGATGACGTCTGCCACATTTCTGGCAGGATTTTGATAGCCTACAGTTTTTAACCGAATGGGTCGGAGCTAAGCAGTTAAAACACAATCCTTTGGTTTGTACAAACTCTTGTCTCTCTTTTGGTTGTTGTGTACTAAATTTTTTACACGTAAACAGATAATGATTCTCTCCACATAATGTACAAACAGGATCCTTAACCGAATTGCTTTGGTCAAAAACTGAAGTATGAAAGGATTTGGTTCTCGGAATGTGATGAATCTGCACAGAAGCTTTACTTCTACTTGTATCAATCATTTCTAGCGCTCGGAATCTAGCTTCTAAGAATTCAGCAAGTTGACTCCATTTAGGCATTTCTTCTGGTGCAGTATTACTCATTTGTATTTCCCACTGCTTATGAGATTCAGAATCTAACTTGGAAACAACTATATACACCACGATTTCATCCCACGATGCTATGTCAATACCCAAATTTTTCAACGGTTTCAGACAACTTAGTGTTGTATCAAGGATTAGTTTAAGTGCGCTGGCTGACTCATGATTGATTTGTTTAATGGAAAATAATGTCTTAAGAACAGCGTTGCAATTAAATCTTTTATTGTCGTATCGCCTTTTTAATAATAACCAGGCCTCCTCATAGTTTGCATCAGTAATAGTTAAATTGCGTAGCAAATCTTCAGGTTCTCCGCTTAAACAACTCTTCAAATAATGAAGCTTCTGTACACTCTTTAACTTCTTATTGTTGTGAATTAAGCTCTCAAATAAATCATTAAAAGATTGCCATTCATTATATTTTCCAGTAAATGAGGGTAGTTTAATTAACGGCAAATTTACTTCATTATGCATAGAACATGTTCCAGAATTGGGCATAGAAACAATAATATTTTCCTTTTCTATTAAAGATTGAAGCTGTTCAAGTTTACTTTTTAATAGTGATTTGTAGGCAGTATAAAATTCTTCAAATTGCTCGTATAAATCCTCAGAAAAGTATGGTAATTCTTTTCTTATATCTTTAGTAGCTTGCGCCACAATTTCTCGATGATCAATTCGGTCCATAATGTTCAATGTAAAGTCTCCAATCTAGATTCAGTATAACCTTTGGTTACTCTCTCTTTCGGTGATTTTTTATAATTTCTCTCCGCTTTCATTAAGTTTTCAAAACGATCTTCTTGTACCAAAATTAACGACTGCATCTTTATTTGAAAACTAATTAATTTAAAACAAAAGTTCGATAAACCAAAAGTTCAGTAGTAGAACATAAACAATTTCAAATGTCCAATATATCTAAAGTTCAATCATAAACTTATCAATATAAATGTCCTATTGGCAACAACAAAGTTCATATAAGCCGCATTAACTAAGTCACTATTTCATCAAATATTTGTACAAGTTATTCTCATACAAAATTTTTCAAAGCCTATATGGATGATATTATCGTCTACAACGCGAAATTTTTCTAAGTCTAAACAAACACTGAATTTTACTAAGTCTTTTTTTTTTAACACTCGAAATAGTTAAAGTTAATTTATAACCGCGATTGCACTAAGTCTTTTTCACTGATATTTACTTAAGTTCTCCCGGTTTCGGCACCATTATGTTTAGCACTTTACTCAACACTCTTACCATATGGCTCACAATAAAACACACTCTTGCACTTACACCTTTATTCTTCTCAAACACTATATTGAACAAAAATTAAACATGAGTATAAGACCTTGACCTACATGAATAGTAAAGAACACATGATAGTGCGATGTAATTTTGTACCCTTTGGGCACAGCGCCATCTCTCGGAAATTTTAGGAATTTTATTGATTACAAAGCAATCATTTCTCACTAACTTAGACAGTATGAAAGCAATTGTGAGGATCTCTGGGTGTCAGTTACTACTGCTGGAGCTCGACCAGGCAAAAGTGCTATACAATTTTATTATGTGCTGTATATCTGCCACCGCCAATCACCAATGAGAGTCTAAAAATTTTCGTTGGCAAAGTCAATGTAAATCTGGAAACCTGCACCAATTACGAATGCAGTTTGATTTTAGGTGATTTTAACATGAGTGGAATTACATGGCTATCAAATCAAAATGACGAAATATTGAATTATACAAAACCTTCAGGATATGAAAACCGTGAACTGCTTTACAAATTCGTAGACTTTATGATGCTCAATGACCTCAAACAATTTAACTATGTGACAAACAAGCAACATAAAATTCTTGATTTGGTACTATGTAATGAAGATCTTCTACAAGCTTCTGAATGTTTGCACCCTGTAAGAAATGTTGATAAATTACATCCTCCTCTTGACATCTTGTTAAAAGTTAAAACGAAAAGAAATACCATACCACTCACCAGTCGACATAATTTTTTTAAAGCCGATTATAAAGCAATTAATAAATACTTAGAATCTGTACAATGGAGTGATGAATTTAAATCGTGTATATGCGTAAATGAAATGGTAAAGAAATTTTACGAAATATTACGAAAGACTATTAAAAAGTACGTTCCAATGACTAAATCTGGAAATTGTTCTTACCCTGTCTGGTTTTCTCAGCACTTAATATATCTGCTAAAGCAAAAAAATAATTATTTTAACAAAATTAAGAAATACAATAATCCTTTGGACAAAATAGAATTTGAATACCTAAGAGATGATTGCAAAAGACTGATAAAGGACTGTTACGTCAAATACATCAATGGACTCGAATATGAACTTATGAAGAATCCGAAAAAATTTTGGACACATATTAAAAACATGAGAAAGAATAGTTCGTTTTATCCAGACACTATGACCCTAAACTATAATGTATCATCAAATCCTAACGATATACCAGACATGTTTGGAATACATTTATCTTCGGTATATGAAAATGATATTAGCGATAACAACAACGACTTAAAAAATCCAGAATCATGGACTGAACCACTAGACGTCATAGGACATTTTGAATTCACACCTGAAGAAGTCGCAAAGAAGCTTAAAATGATTGATACCACTAAAGGCAGAGGTCCAAATAATATACATCCACTATTCTTAGTTAATTGTGCTAATATGCTAGGCTTTCCCCTCGCATATTTGTTCAAAGAATCCCTGCTGTCAGGAACATTCCCATATGTCTGGAAGGAAGCAAGAGTAGTTCCTATATACAAAAACGGAAAGAAAGACCATATAACTAATTACCGCCCAATCTCTATCCTATCTTCAATATCTAAAGTATTTGAATCACTGGTGCATAACGTTATTTATTCACATGTACAAAAATATATTACCACTAAACAACATGGATTTATGGCTAAGAGATCGACCAATACAAATCTTACACTTTTTATGTCCGAATTGAAAGAAACTGTAGATCAAAACATACAGGTAGACGCGGTCTATACTGACTTTTCAAAAGCGTTTGACAAGGTTAACCATAAAATTCTCATTGGAAAATTACATAGATTTGGGATAACTGATAACCTTCTTAAATGGTGTGCTTCCTACCTTTCTGAGCGATGGGCGAGAGTAGTAATGGATGGAAAAGAATCTCAACCATTTGTTGCGTCTTCTGGTATACCTCAGGAGTCCATTCTGGGGCCTCTATTTTTCAATATCTTCATCAATGACATAATACGATCTGTAAATCACAGCGACGTTTATCTTTTTGCAGACGACCTCAAGTTGGTCAAAACAGTGAGAAACAGCTCTGACGTGAAATGCCTTCAGAATGACATTGAGAAAATTCATGATTGGTGCACAAAGAACAAAATGTTTCTAAATACCTGAAAATGTCAACATATAAAGTATGTTAGAAAGCGATGCACTTTGCAATCCGAATACTTCATTGACGGACAAAAGCTACATGAAGTACCAAGTATTCGAGACCTCGGTATCCAAGTAGACAGCAAGCTACGTTTTTCGGATCATATTGATAAAATCTCGGCTGAAGCAAATCGATCTCTGGGCTTTATTTTAAGAAGTACAAAGGGCTTCAAAAACCAGCTACAGTAATTAAATTATATAACTGTTACGTTAGGAGCAAGCTTGAGTATTGTAGTACAGCTTGGAACCCGACTTATAAGGTGCATATAGATAGACTGGAAAGGGTACAGAAAAAGTTAATTGGTAGTCTATCGTACCGATTCAAGACTCCAAATACAGTCAGGACATATGCAGACAAACTGAAGCACTTTCAATTACAGCAGCTATCCTCGCGCCGATCTCATCTCGACATGTTATTTCTCCATAGGTTAATAAACGGCGGCATTGATTGTCCAGCTCTGTTACTTAAATTTAAATTTAAATTTCCTGCCAGAATACCACGACATCTATGTCACTTGTTTGAGCCAAGTTTCTGTAAAACCAATCTAGGACGTGATTCACCTGTGGTACGCATTTCTCGTCGCTATAATGACTATACAAAGAAAAGTCCAAATATCGACATTAATTTTGATAGTCTTAACAACTTTAAATTAAAGCTTATTAAGTGTGACCTATCTACAGCCTCAGAATGTAATACCTAGATAGTCTTATATAATAAATTGATTGGAATACTGCATTCACAGATTTGTAATTAATATAAATAGCTCGTAATTTACTAATTTTAATTAATATTTTTTGTTTCTTTTGATTTCTCCTTACTAATAATTTTTGTAACACAAAGCATGCTGTGATTACCTTTAATTGTAGGAAAAGTTAAAGTTTATAAGTAAATGCAATGTAATTATTAAAACTGTAACTACTATTTCTTATGTTGGTGATCCATTAAATAAATAAATAAATAAATATTGAAGCATATGCCTAGCGCTACCAATGAATGTAGAAGGCAAAATTACTAATCGTCCCAAATTTTCAACATCCCCATCATTGGCTACCGCATCTCGTAAGTGAATATATTCATCCGTTCGTAATTTATTTTGATTAAGACGAATAAATAACAATCTTTCTGCTTCTATTTTTGCTTGCATATCAACAATAAACTGTAAAAACAATTTCCGACTATTGAGTATATGATTGTATTTATTCACTCTCTCCATTATCCGATATGCGTAAAATTCCTTGGAAGAAACTTTTTTGTTTGTAGGGCTACTTGTTTGTGGATCAACATGCTGAATATTAAAATGGTAACCGTCTTCACCATGACTTTTTATCTGGCCGAATTATTATTTTATAATTATCCGAAACCATTTTTTCCATCGCAGTCTTAAATATCTTTATCAACTCATTATTTTCATGTAGAAAGCGCTCTAAATGAAGAATTATATCTCGACACAATTCTGTAAAATTTGAAAGCCTTTGATCCAGTTCGTCTTCTTCATTTCCTACAAATTAAATTTGTAAAAACTTCGGAGTATTATTTGGGAGTGACAATAATAATCCAATTTTATGATATACTTGTCCCTGTATTTTAAATACTGGATTAAGTCCTTTTTCTTCAATTACTGCAGTTGCTCCAAATGAAGTCATTTGAAAGCATGCATTGTAATTTCTAATTTGTTGTAAGAATTCTTTAGAATTTTGTGTTTCTCCTTTCATATATTCTAGAAATTCCGGTGGCAGTGATTTTAACTCTGGTAATTTAATTTTGCCACTTGAACAGCATATACTTTGCGTTTCTCCTTTGAATTTTTTAGCTTCACAAAATTTGCATACTTCATTCATTCTTCCGATCACTATACTTGAATGTTCAAAATAATTTCTAGTAGGATTATAATGAAACGCCTCTTGTTCAAGACTGTATTTTTCCCGACGTTTTTGACGAACAGAATATACAGTTGTTTTAGAAACTTGAGCCTCCATTTGTTCATTTTGTCGAAGATCACGCATTCTTATTGCATTTTGTATTCTTCTATCATCTGCCTGTTCATTTGTCTTTCTTTTTCTTTGCAATCTTTTTCTGATTCGGTCCGTTTCTTTAGAATCATTAAGCTGCTCTTCAGTCTGATTATTTCGACTTTGATGATAATTTTCTCGAAGTAATGTGAGACGTTGTTCTCTTTCGTCTGTAGTTTCATTTCTCCGTGACATTTTTTGCCTTTTCGATACAATTCGAGAACGTGAGAATACGCATTTACGTTTCGGCATCGTTAGTAATATTTTAATTTTTTTTTTCACCTTTTTCACACTAATAACTAACTAACTAACTAACTAACTAACTAACTAAAAAAAAGAAACAATATTGTGTATTACACTGCACGTTAAAACTTTTGATTCTTCACTTTAAAAAACACTATACGCTGTTATTTATGATTATTTAATTTTTAATATTTATTTTTTCGTTACACAATTCTTATAAAAAATCGACTGAAGCACGGGTTTGACATTTCGGCTTATATAGTCGCAAAAATTATCCCCACTACCGACCAAATTTTCCGGATTGTTCTAATAATTTCGACTTTTAAGTATCTCAAGAAATTTTAAAAGTTTCTAGAACGATCCAGCATATTTCTAATCTATCAAAAAGTTGAGATACATTTTGGAGCTTTCTAGATCATTGGAGGAATTTCCAGAACATTCTATATTGATCAGAAAATTAGCATACAATCTAGATCAATCTAGTAATATATAGAACATTCTTAATCGTTCAAAACCGTGGCATATAAATCATTTCTAAAACATTCTGGAATATTCTAGATCATTCTAGAAATTTCTAGGTGATTCTAGAATTTTTTCGAACATTTCAAATATATTTGATCAATCAGAGCCTTGGAATACATTCCAAAGATATCCAAATTATTCTTGGATGTTCTAGATTATTCGATAAATTTCTAGAACATTCTAGAATTTTCTAAATCATTTTTATTCAATCAGAATCTAAACGTAGATTTTAGAACTCTTTATATAATTCTAGAATTTTCCAGATCATTCTAGACATTTCTGGATCATTCTAGAATTTTCTAGAACATTCTCATTCGATTAGAATCTAAATGTAGATTTTAGAACTTCCCAGATCATTTTAGAATTTTCTAGAACATTCTTATTTAATCAGAATCTAAACGTAGATTTTAGAACTCCCTACATCATTCCAGAATTTCCCAGATCATTCTAAACATTTCTGGATCATTCTAGAATTTTCTAAAACATTCTGATTCGATCAGAATCTAAACGTCGATTTTAGAACTTCCCATATCATTTTAGAACTTCCCAGATCATTTTGGAATTTTCTAGATCATTCTAGAATTTTCTAGATCATTCTAGAATCTTCTAGAACATTTTCGATCGATCAGAACATTGGTATACATATTAAAGCTTTCTAGAACATTCCAGAAATTTCCTGAACAATCCAGACCATTTTAGATCAATAATAGTCACATTTTCAAAGTTAACATCTTTCAACCCCCGTATCTTTTACACCCTTATAATTATCGACTTGCAACCACCATAGTGCACAATGGGAACCTTGTACCTATTGCCACATACAAACACTTTTGGTCTGCGATGCGTACTTTTGGCTGCAAGGTGAAATATAGGGACACACACCTCCAATTTTATATATATATAATAGATAGATATTATTAGAGATTATCTGTTGGACTCAGGATCATCTAGCCACCGCTAGTACTGCCCGTTCACGAGCATGTCGGATCAGCCATCGCCATCGCCTTGACCATATTTTTGTGAAGGGAACTACAAGCCCCGCGTCCCCGCCACAAGCAGTACCCATGAACCATTTTTAAATTGCTTAACCATTTAATAAGCTTAATATTACTTTTATATTTTTTCTTTCGAACATGAATGTTATAATAAAAAAAATGTAAACTCACTAGAGCTGCGTATTCTATAGTTTGTATTGAATTAGAGTAATATTATCTAGTTAATTAAGTTTTTCTTTTACGAAATATGTTTTTCAATGATAATATTGTTATAACTTTATTTGTTCATTACTCTGTGGCATTAGGTTAAACCTGTAATGATCGATGTAGTGTGTTTATATAAATATAAAAATTTGTTTTTAAGTGGTGTCGAAATAAATGTATGTAAATATATAAATATAATAAAATATATAAATATAAAATAATATAATGTGTCCTTTATTAGTGTCCTGGGCTGCGCAGGACCGATCGTCGTGGAAATCTTTGGGGGAGGCCTTTGTCCAGCATGATGATGATGAAGTGGTGTCGAAAACTTGTCACTTTTTTTTTCATATGCATCAATGTACATATTTAAAATATTATCGAAACCTATTTTAAGAAAATAAATTAGTTTTACCGCGCTCTTATAGTAACAGATTCATATCATCCTTATAATTAGTATTCTGGGGGAGATGATACGGGTGTGAGATAAAATCATCAATATGGGTACTTTGAACGAAAACTCTACATAAAAAGGCAGTTGATCCAACATTCACCACAGTCGCTTGCCGTTTCCCGCCCTAAACATTTGCAGCATTGATATTTTTTTTTCAAAAATGGCCGGCAAAATGACATACGTTATGGTTGCGTTCTGTGTCTATTTTCTTGTAGATGTAAACAGTTCGTTCATAAAACCCAATAATGTGCCAAGGGTTGGAAGAAGTAATGAAGCTGATGGTCCATTTGACCAAAGTATGATGGGATATGTTATAAAAACAATCCCAAGTAAAAATATACCGCGCATGGGGCGAAGGAACTACGATTCCGTAAGTATTTTCGATGAAATTATTTTTCACGAAAGGTTTCTGTAGTTTCTGGTTTTCTTGATGTGGATTTGTAGTACATCTCCCGATTTTCGAATTTCGATATTTCAAAGAGTGGTCGAGGTTTACTATCATACTGAAATATTTTAAAGATTATTTTTGTCTGAAGCCATATAACAAGTATATAATGGTGTTTTGTGACCAGTCCTACCTCTGTACCAAAAACAATCGTAGTATTTAAAATGCTTATTTACTTTTAATATTTAATTTTTTTTTGTCTTTTTTAATAGGGGAACCGGTACGACATTCCGAAATTGTATCAACTGTCACCAAGTGATCAACAACTGTTTGATGGTAAATACTATTTTGCATTAACTTACCTATTCATTGTATACAATAGGGGCATTTCTATATTATACAAGCTCTGCTCGCGACATTGTCTGCATAAAATTAGTATCGCACTCAATTGGCAATTCAAAATTTTGGGATACCAGCGAAATTATTAGATTAATTTTATAAAAATAGTAGAAAAATTATTTGGCCTTATAGCTATGAATACAACAAATACCTACTTAGGTACTCTGTGTTCAAGTATAGTGGGATACCAATTTTCACAGGGATCAGTTAACCGATAAAGAAATTAGTATTTGCGTTTTTCAAGGAGCACAGCACAGGGCGGTTTTCCATGAGCTTTCTTCCACATACTGCAAAGCTGTGGAGTGAGCTTCCTTGTGCAGTGTTTCCGGGACGATACGACATGGGTACTTTAAAAAAAGCGCGTACACCTTCCTTAATAGCGGCAACACTCCTGTGATTCCTCTGGTGTTGCAAGATAATGTGGGGGGCGGTAATCTCTTAACACCAGGTGACCCATACGCTCGTTTGGCCTCCTTTTCCATAACAAAAATAGCATACTGCAGCTTTACCTGGTGGAAAGCCGAGAGGAAAAGGAAAAAATCGACATACACAAGCCATTTTTTGGGGTGATTAGTTGAATGATGCAGAAGTTGATATACTGCAGTATCACTTTGTGGGGAGACAGATAGAGGATCTAATTGATCTAAGCCCTAATGGTTTCCATTTTTTCAGCTGTAATTTGTTTACGTGCTGTACTAAGAATCGACCTTACAAAATCATTCAAGTGGTCAGCATTCAATATATCATAACTTTTAAAAAAGTTGGTAAACCTTCGGTTAATGTCAACAACCGTACAGCGTGCAACGCGGTGCAATAGTGGCGCCAAATATTATGTAGTTACTGTTGACAAGACAGAAATAACACAACGACATTTCCTCTACTAAAAGGGGTTTTTATGAAAATAATAATTAAACCTAATAGTCAGAAAATTCATAAACTAACTAAGAAGAGGACAAGCGACGATAAATTACGGGTCACCTGATGGTATGTGATCACCGCAGCCCACATTCTCTTGTACACCATGGGAAACACAAGAGCGAAGCCGACCTTACCAAGGATCAACTAGGCATACAAATGAATTTAAAAACAGAACGCATGTCGATACGTATCGGATGAGGATCAAATCCGTAGGCAACAAGGTGAAAGTCAATGGTTATACCTATCGCGGCACCAACGCTTTTTAACATCGTCAGTTCATGTTGTTATTTATAGTCGAATATTGAATATTTTCAGACAACGCCGAATCAAACCAAGAAGAGAGATTCTTCGAAAGCAAATAACTTCGTATCTTCAAGAAGGATGAGCTTATGGACCGATCATTTTATTCTAGTCACCGTGATAATTTTTAAAATATATACAGCATAATTATGTTTTGTTTTATTTTGACCAATGACGTTCTATGTTCATATGGACATAATATATATGTAGTCTGAAAGCGGAACGGTAAAAGTGTGCTTAAAGACAATGTAAGCACACTTTTCTCCTTAGTCGTGTGTCAACTCTCTGTCAATCACCAAGTCTTAGTGTGCTATGAAAAAGTGCTCAAATAATATGTTGTATAATAAAGATGGTGTGACTTACCACCGGTAAGTCTATTTTATTTATATAAGACGAGCTGGCAAAAAGCGTGAATAATTTAGTGGAACAAATATTTTTTCATTAAATATGGTACAATTATTGACAAGTATTCACATCCCTTTCTCTTCCACTTGTCAGAATGAGACAGATGAAAGGACGTCACCAGCACACGTAGTCATAAGAAATGAAAACTATAGAGTCGCTCTTTTTTTTAAGGCCCAGTGAAGAATTTTTGGCAATACAATATTGCCAATAATTGCCGGTGAATGTGAACGGCTTACAAGAATGTGAACAAACTAGTGCTATTTACACCACCAATCGGTAAAAGCTAATCTTTGTCAGCTTTTCCGTACACGAGATTATGAAAGAGAATTGGTGCCAAATGATTTAAGTTTTATTTAGTGTTAATTCCGCCAATATTTGTTTCTAAAACAATTCGACACGTGTTTCGCTCTACACGAGGCATCCTCAGGACGTGCTGTCTCGCCAAAATCTGGCACGAGACTGGAAGAGGATCCTGAGGATGCCTTTGATGCCGATTTGTATAATCATATTTCCTAATATGTTTCAACAGTTCTAATAATTCAGCAGAATTAATGACAGACTTGTGAAAAACAGACACTTTACTGAATGCTAAGGCTGTTTCTATTTCACTAAGTTTTACATAGATGGTTCTAAAGTTTACTATAAACTGATTAAGTAATAGACAGATACAAGAGTCATATAGATGGAATGATTGTCCTTGCCTGTAAGATCTTTTACAAGATTTTCAATTAGTTTTATGCGTGCATTCATTTTCTTAGTGTGTTCATTAATTGTCTTGGTAGAGTTCAGAAAGTGATCCAACATTTCAGATATCACAGTAAATTTGTTAGCGATTGCTTGTTCTCTGGTTTGAATATTACTAATTATGTCGTCGTACCTAACTGCATCTTCGTCATTAAGGTTTCCGGTAATAACTTTGATTATAGAGCCTAAGGGATTTATTAACCCACGTTTGTATCTTTTGGAAGGGACTAATTCTCGTAATTTTTCTAGAGTCTCATTTTGAATATATTCTACCTGTGTTTTAAGGCTCATGAACTTTTAGAGACTGAGCGTTTGGCGATTAAATAAAACAACTGCTTGACTGTGAGGAATATGTGGAAGATATCATTTATTAAAAAAAAAAAAATCAAATTCAAAATTTCTATATTTGGTATTAAATTATATATACTAAATTACTTAAACCTACTTATTAAAGCAATTTACAATTAAGCCTTATATATGTAGGTATCAGAAAACTTATTTCTACAACCCTATCTACGTATTGAGGGATAAAACTTTATTATGCTTAAAAAACTAATACATGAGGTTTGTGGGGGGGGGGGGAATCCAGGAAACTGGGAAAACCTGGCTATTTGCTATTGATATAACGTAATATAAACCTATCACTTAACCTCACTTAAGACTAATGACTAGAACTTAAAAACTAAGGTAAATAAATATAAATATAAGACGGGTGTGGGGTGGGGGGGGGATCTTGGGGAAGGGAAGGAGGGAGAGGGAATAGGAGGAACTCTGTGTGCGTGAGTGTGTGTTTGTGTATACGCTAGTGTTCTGTGAGCTCTAACCAGTTGTGATGTGGTAATGCATGTTTATAACGTTTTATGCTGAGGCAGTACTCTGTGAGTGACTTACGACTACAAGTCGACCGGAGGGCGGGGTTTATTCCGTCCTTCAGTCGGCGTAGCCCTCTGTAGAAGCTATGAGATATCTCTTGTATGTGTTGTTCTAGTGTTGGGATGTTTTTCTTTACATGAAGTCGTTTAAGATTTGTACGCGGGTGGGTCCGGTAGATGGTTTTAAGGGATCTATTTTGCACAGTTTGTAGTTTACGATAATTGTTTTTGATTTGTGTTAATCCATACCGGACTTGCGTATGTCATGACCGGGCGTATGTACGACTGGTATAGTAGACGCTTGTTACTAGTTGAGAGAGTGGAATTCCTATAGAAAATGGGTCTCAACAGGCTCAAGGCAGTAAGTGCCTTAGAGCGGGCGTAATTAATATGAGGCGTGAAGGAAAGTTTCCGGTCGAGGATAAGTCCTAGGTATTTAGCCTGTGACTGCCATTCGACCGGGTGGTTATTAATATGTGGCTTTAAAGAGATAATGAGTTTACGGGAAGTTTTGTATGAGAAAAGAACCGCCTCGGTCTTTGTGTCATTGATTTTAAGCTTCCACTTTGTAGAAAAGAAAGAGAGAAGTAGTTGCTTACACAATGTAGGGCTGTATTAAGGTGGGAGACTATAGATTTGATGTTCTTACTGCTGCACAGATAAGCTGTGTCATCAGCGTATACAGGGCGAGGACCGTATACGGAGGTTTTGGGATGTCTCTCATATAGAGTAAAAATGCCCTCGGTGAGATGATGGAGCCCTGTGGAACACCTGCTACTACTGGATGTGGGGGGGATAAACTATTTTTGACTCTAACTCTAAGAAATCTATTCGTAAGGAATGATTTTATTATTCTACAATATTCAAAGGGGACTTGTGCTTCGAATAATTTGTGAACTAAGGCATCATGCCAGACGGTATCGAAGGCTTTCTCAAGGTCGAGTAGAACCATACCAGTCTGGTGTCTCAAGTTAAATTGGTATGTTATATGTTCGACTACGCGCGCCAGTTGGTGAGTAGTCGCATGTGACCTTCGGAAACCGAATTGTTCCTCAGGTAGGTTTGATTCTATAAGTGAGTTTATTCTATTATTAATTAAAATTTCTAATATTTTACTTTGTGTGCAAAGTAAACTAATTGGTCTGTAGTTCGCGGGGGAGGTGGATTACTGCTATTTTCCAGGACGAGGGTAAATAGGTAAGACGAAGGCACGCATTAAATATATTAACTAAGGTGTCTATTGCTTTTGAAGGGAGGTGTTTTAGAAGTATGTTCTGTATGTCGTCGTGCCCGGGCTTTTCGCGGTTTACAGATTTTTAAAATTAATTTGACTTCGCGAGGTACAACTGGCGTAGGTGCGGTCGGTCCGTTTATTTTGTAAAGGTGGTCTAGAGACCGCGACACCTCGCGTTCGGTGTCGGGGTCGCTCAGATCCACGGTGAGTCTATGCTGTCGCTCGAAGTGTGTACCTAGGGCCTCGGCCTTTTCAGCGTCCGACCGGGCGGGGCCCGAAGGGGTGCTGAAGCAGGGAAGAGGGGTGTGTACGTTTTTAACGCGTCTAGCGAACTGCCAGAGGGCATTCTTGTCTCGGCCCCCGCGCCGAGCAGACTACTACACGCGCCTGTGCTCACGCTCCGCTACGCCGCCACGCTACGCCCAGTGCTACGCTACGCAGCTCCGCTACGTGTGGTACGAGGTATACGCTACGCCAAGTTCGACTGGTTACGTCGAATTCATTCCGGCCCGCAGCTTGTTTACAACAATTTTTGTTGTAGTAAGTGAGTTGCGTGCCATCGCGGTTGAGCTGAAGGATACCTAACGGTGACAACTAACTCGGCTAACGTTGACCCGGTGCGTTTCTCAGGCCTCCTGACCTGAGAGAAACCGGACGACCCGATCCCATTGCACTTGGGCTTTCCCAAGGGTGACGGTTCGCGGCTATAACCAGTAGGGATAGCCGCGCCTCTTCCAACCCCCGTTGCTCCCTGCCCCCGGCGGAGAGGCTTCATCAGTATGGCTCCATCAGCGGACCATCTCAACGCCCTCGCAGTCCAGATTGCGGCTTTGGTTAAAGCCGCAAATGCCAAATTCGACCAGTCGCTAGTCGATACCGTCACCTCCGTCTTCAACACTCCAAGTCAGCCCCTTGCTGACTCTACCGCGTCCCCCGATGAGCCCTCCGCTCACAAACCCGCGTCCGAGGACATGGAGTTCTCCGACTCCGCCTCCTGCGGCCGAAAGCGGCCAGTCCAGTCCTCCTCTGAGGACTCTGACAACGGAACCGTCACTGGCTCCGTTGTCAACACCTCCCGTTGTCCCTCTGGAGAACCTTTCAAACTGGTTCAATCCAGGAAGAAGCGCCAGTCCAAGCGCTCAGCAACCACGTCGGATTACGTACTCTCTGCGGTAACCCCTGTCCCTCTAATGTCTCTCGACATTAGCTTGCCCGAGGTCTCTGTCACCTCTTCTATGAAGCCAGCCACGCGCTGCACGCCTGTCCTCCCTGCAAACAAGCCCCCACCGCCTTTCTTCATACGAGACAAGGCAAAGTGGACTTATGTTGCACAGCTCTGCGCCGATAAAAAGGTGCAATACACCCGAGCTACAAACACGGGTGAAGCCATCCGCGTAGTCGTCCCGACTACGGAGGACTTCCGAGTCCTCACTCGCCTCCTCACGCATAAGAGTGTTGCTTACCACACCTATGCGCTCCCGGAAGAGCGCAAAGTGAAAGCCATTCTACGTGGCGTCCCATATGAACTCCCCAGTGAGATCATCCTAGTGGATCTGACCAAGCAAGGGTTCAAGGCCGAGGCTGTACACAAAATGTACAGCCGATCCGGCAGGAAATACCCACTGGCTCTGGTCATCCTCACCAATGTCCCCGAGTCGAGGGAAATCTTCAAGAGAGAGCTCATCGTATGTGGGCTCTCAAACATCCGTGTTGAAGCTCCACACAGACGGGGCTTCCCAGGGCAGTGCCATCGCTGCCAGCTTTATGGCCACGCAGCTGCAAACTGCTCAGCCCCGCCTAGGTGCGTCAAGTGCCTAGAGCCACACACAACCAAGGAGTGCAAACGCACCCGCGATGCGGAGACTCCTCCAGCTTGCGTCCTTTGTGGGCAGGAAGGACATCCCGCGAACTACCGCGGATGTCCCCGCGCCCCTCGTCCCTCAACATCGAAGCCTGCTAAGAAGCAGTCTTCAAAACCAGGGCCACCTCCGGCCACTGGCACGAACTTCCCTCAACTGAGGAAGAGGACAACCGGGCCTTTACTCTCCACTTCTTGGAGACAAGCAGCCCCGATCTCCCAGACATCCAATGTCAATTCCCGCCCTGTGCAAGTCACCCCGAGTGGCCGCAGATGGGCAACACCTACCCAACCAGACTCAGGAGTGAAAAACCCCCTGAGTTTCTTGAAGAATGGAGAATTCGATATTAAAGAATTCAACATTCTCGCCAACAAATTTAAATCAGCTAGGTCTCCTGCTGAGCGCCTGGTTGCAATGATAGAGCACCAAGACCTGGTGAATTCTTTGTACTAATGTCCCAATCGCGTAACGCTTCATCACCGAACATGGGGCGAGTGAAGCCTCAAGGCTTATCACTTGTCTCATTCAATACGCGCGGCCTGCGCACCAACCTCCCAGAGATTAAGGAATTTGTTCGCAATAAGGACATCGACCTATTGCTTATCCAAGAAACATTCCTTAAACCCGACGCTTCAAAGGGATTATCGATCCCTTCCTACTCTCTTGTACACAATGGCAGAGCCGACGAAATCCCTTCATTGCTCGCAAATCGCTACTCCAGTGCTTACCAACATGGAAGCAACCGTCTGTCAGTTGGGCATGTCAGGCCATCCGTCCCTGATCATAGCCTCAATCTACCTCCCTACTCTCAAGATCCCTCTCCAGAGCGACCTTGAGACTCTCCTCTCTCTAGGTGACTCAGTCATCTTGTTTGGGGATTTCAACTCCAAACACACTGACTGGAAGTGCCTATCCACAAACGGGAATGGCATCAAGCTCCGCCGTCTAGTTAGGTCTATGGACTTAGACGTCCTAAGTCCCACCTCTCCAACGCACTACCCGGATAACGTAGCACACTCCCCCGATATTTTAGACATCGCCTTGGTCAAGGGTGTCGCTCTTAATTTAAGGGCGATTGAACCACTCGATGACCTGGGCTCCGACCATCGTCCAGTCTCCCTCAAGCTCGGGCCCCATGCCCCCACTCCTACCACCATACACCCTAAAACCCTCACCAACTGGGAGGGTTATAGGGAGTCTCTTGCATCAACTTTTGATGCCCACAATTCACCGTATGCAATCTCGTCCAACTATTTCGATAGTACGGATAAGATTGACATCACGGTAAAAGCACTTACTCAAACAGTGCAGTCCGCTCTCCATGACAACGAGCGGGTGGTTAAGGTTAACAGCCATAAGCTCCCGCTTGATGTCATGAACCTCATTAGAGCCAAGAATGCAGCTCTCAGAAGAGCCGCCAAGTACCCAACGCCGAACTATAGGTCACGCGCTAACTTCCTCCAGAGCCAAGTTAGGTTACGTCTCTCCAAATTGAGGAATTCCAATTGGGATTCACTCATGGAGAACATATCCCCTTCACACCAGGCGTATTACAAAGTGGCGAAAGCCCTTCGTACTGACGCAATATTCCACACTCCGCCTTTGATACGCCCCGACGGCAGTACAGCTTTCGAGGACAGGGATAAAGCGGAGTGTTTTGCTGAAAGCATTGCTTCACAATGCTCACCCAGCACTTCTTCTTTCGAACCCCTCCACGTAGCGTCGGTGGAGAATGAGGTCAGCCGTCTGAACTCAATGCCTCTCACCGACGATCCCATTTCAACTTCTGTAGAGGAGGTTAAATCCATCATCCGTGGATTAAAACCTCGCAAAGCTCCAGGAGCCGACGGTATTTCCAACCTGGCGCTCAAACACTTCCCCGAGCAGGTGATCTTCTTTCTTGTCCTCCTCTTCAACGCCTGCCTCGACCACTGCTTCTTTCCAACCGCTTGGAAAGAGGCCATAGTTATAGGGATCCCTAAACCAGGAAAACCCCTCAGTATCCCCTCCAACCATCGCCCCATCAGCCTCCTCAAGGCTATGGGGAAAGTCTTTGAACGGGTTATTCTGTTCCGTATGAGAAAGCATCTCTTTCCAACGGACGGCCCTCCCTTAATAATAAATCAACAATTCGGCTTTCGTGCTAAACACTCTTGTCCTCAGCAAGTCCACCGCATTGTAGAGTACATCTACAGCGGGTTCTATCCCAAACGTAAGAAGACAATCGCTGTCTTCTTCGACGTCGCCAAGGCTTTTGACAAAGTCTGGCACGAAGGCCTAATATATAAACTCCACGCTCTAGGCCTCCCATCCCGATTAGTCCGCATAGTAGCTTCTTATCTTCACAAACGTACCTTTCGTTTCAGACACGAAGGTGTCCTCTCCTCCCCTCGCCTGCTCACGGCTGGGGTACCACAGGGCTCAGTGCTCTCACCACTTCTATACATATCGTATACCAACGATATTCCCATCCCTAGAAATGGAGTCCAACTCTCTCTTTTCGCTGACGATACTGCTCTCTACGTCCAGTCCCAACAGATATCTTCAGTCCTCTCCAGGCTCCAACGCTCAGTTAATGAGCTAGGTGACTGGTTTAGGAAATGGCGTATTGAGGTCAACCCGGATAAAAGCTCCGCAGTCCGTTTTGATTTTAAGCGCAGACGCTTCTGCCGCGATCGACCCATTCATCTATTAGGCTCCCCTATCCCCTTCAGGTCCACAACCAAGTACTTGGGTGTGACCCTCGACTCCCAACTCACCTTCAGGCCTCACGTCAAGAAGGTGACCGGTACCGCCCGCTTCTATCTGTACCGCCTAAACAGTATGTTAGGTAGGCACAGTAAAATGTCTTTTAGGAACAAGCGAACACTCTTCAAGGTTTGCATTCGACCGGTTTTGACTTACGCCGCTCCAGTTTTCGCTCATGCGAAACCCAATATTATAGACAAATTACAAACAGTTCAATCCATTTTCTGCCGTAAGGCGTTCAATGCCCACTGGTGTGTTCGAAACGCAGACCTTCACCGGGACTTAGAGCTCCCCACCATCCAACAACACCTTAAGTGCTTGTCTGAAACTTTCTTTAAGTCCTCAGACAATCACCCAAATCCCCTGATTAAGGAGGCAGCGGATTATACCGCCTCCCCTCCTTCACGTCATCAAGTCAGGAGGCCCAGACACGCCCTCTCCGATCCCCCTAACAAACTCTCGTCTGACCTGGAACGCCTCTTGGCATCCGGGGACAATCAGACGCATTCACCTCTATTTTGTGATCATCCTTCTGATGTGACTAGTCCCAATTAGATAGCACCCTCTGTGCAATATCCCAGCGGAAACTCCATAGGGAGTGCCGCTTGCGCCTCTCTCTCCCCATGAGAAGGTCGCCTTCGATGAAGGCTTAGGGGGCACCTGCCCAAAGCCAACTGCAGGTGGTGTTTAGTGGGTAGGCACCTAGGTTTCACGTGAGTCCCACATAACCAACGCAGACTTAGGCTGCGTTGGTATGCATGAGCATTCACCACCTCCCTCCCGTTGTTATCCCGGAGGGTAGCCCATTCCCTTGCTTGGGCGCAAAAAAAAAAAAAAACTGCCAGAGGGAATTGTCGCGGGTGTCAAGCGATTCGAGCTTTTTGTTCCATTCGTTGGAAGTGAGAGATTTTATTTTAAAAGATATTTGGTTTTGGAGTGAATTAATAATCGTGTTAAACCGACGCGTATGAAGTCTCTGTGCGTGATGTCGGTATTGGTTTTTTAGTTTGATAAGTCTTGTTATGTCGTGTGGAAGTTTGTTTGTTTCAGTGTGAACGTCGGGATGTTCGCGTTACGGGCTTTGATTATAGCGTCAGTCAGTGTTTGTATGGCGTTGTCCACTAATTCGGGTCGGTGTAATTTTAAGGAGCCGGGGGAGGGGAGGGCTTCGTTAATATGTTTTTTATAAGTGTCCCATTTAGCATTACCGTATTTAAAGATAGGTCGCGAGATGCGCGGGATGAGGCTATTAATTTCGAAAATAATGGGACAATGGTCCGAGATAACGTCATAAGTCAGTGGGTCTGTAACGTTTGTGATATTTTTGGCAAGGGTGAGTTGTAATTTAGCGGCAGAGTGCCTAGGGTTGGAGGGGAGGTGGGTCGCTTTGTCCGGAATTAAAATATTATATTCGTGACCTGCAAAGTGATTAAAAAGACGCGATCCATTGGAATTTGCTCGATTGCAATCCCAGTGTCTATGGCGGGCGTTAAAATCTCCGGAACAGATGACGGTGTTGCCGAGAGAGAGAGCTTTTGCGATGGTTGTCGTGATTCTACTGTCTTGCTTAGGGCAATAAAAGTTAACTATTGTGATGGGTGTCTGTCCGCGGTGAGACTCTAATCTAATTGCAATTATATCGCATATATCATGCTCCACCGGTGGAAGTGAATGATGCAATATATTTGACTTGAAAAAAATTGCGACGCCACCTCGAGCGCGGTTGTCTGTCTATCCGTCACGTCTGTAACATGTGTAACCGGGAGTTTGTGTAAACTCGCGTCGAACCTCGATCATACGATGTCAATGAGCATTCCGCACCTACGGCTGTTGCTCATTGATTAAAATTGCATGAATAGCGATCGACCCCCGAGTCCCGACGCTTCATTCGAGGACGCTCGGCCTTGCTGTGCGGTTGTGTAACGCGGAGCATATGACTGATCACGTGAGTATATCTGCGATCGTCGAGAGAAAGTACGATGCTTGAAACTTCACTGAGATGACTAAACTGGTGATCTGTATGATTCTATGAGTTGATGTACAGCATTATGAAATGGTTCTTATCAGAGCTAATATTACGTTATACAAAATAAAATGTTCTTATCAGAGCTAATACTACGTAATATAAAATAAAATGTTCTTGTCAGAACGAATCTTTCGGCATACGCTTATTACAGTTATTATGCACGATTACTATTTCTACGATCTATAATGCTACGTTACAAGTTAGATATTAGACATTTGTGTTAATTGATATTATTGGTTGTAGGTACAGCTACAAACTCATCTGCATATGATTTATTCGGGTGTATCTTTTTACTGAATTCAGAATATTTTTGGACATTGAAAGAAAGATCGGTACTAATGCCTGTAAGGTTGATTAACTATTGACCATTTATCGTGCTGTATATACGCTTGACCTAACTTCACCGGTAGAATACCAGGGTTTTGATTAATCTTTACTGCTTGAAGGGCCTGGTTTGGGGGATGCTGGTTTGAAAGGGTCTGATTCGTCGTTATCCATATCGCCAGGAGTAGACACCACCTGTGGAGGACGTTTTATATTTTTAATTGGAACGTTTGTGATTCTATCTCTTAGTTTTATTGGAACAACATTGCAATCTACTTGACCAATTACGACAGCTTTTTGGAGCCTAGGTTTATCTTTAGCTTGTCTTTTGTTGACGGCTTTACAAAAAAATTGTTTGTCCTGATACTAACGATGGTTTTTAGTTTTTCTGAAAGATATTTGTAAAGTGTTTGAGTTCTTTTCTTATGGTCTTTAATTAATTGTTGTCTGTAGGCTTTGTCAAAGTCATAGTCGAATGTGGAGTTTAATTCAGTGTGTGTAGCTTAATTTTATATAATTCTGACAGTTCTCTGAATAATTCGTTATTGAACTCGGTTCCAGGATCCGAACTTATTTTCTCGGGAATACCGTAAAAAGAAAAGTATTTGATAGGTGCTCTAACTACTTCTCGTGTTGACCTTGATGGATTTTCTATAGCTTGTCCCAGTTTGCTGAAGGCGTCAATTATAGTCAAGTAATATTTTGATTCTATGCTAAACAGATCGATGAAGATTTCTTGAAAAGGTGCATTTTGCGTTTGTGTTAGTTGAAGAGCCAGTTGATCGGTTTTCTATCATATTTAGAAATTTTATAGTGTTCGCAAGAATTTGTTGTTATATGGCGGAAACGGTTTCATTCATATTTTGCCAATAATAAGTACGTCGTATTCGTTTGATAGTTTCTGTAATACCGCGGTGGCAAGTTTTGCCCATGTGTAATTTAATCACAATAGCTCTTTGTTCCTGTTCATCCTCAACATAAACCACACGCTCAGTACATTCGTAATAGTTAACCGTACCCTTTTTAAATAATGAAACAATTATATTGCTGAAATCTTTTCTATGTTCAGGATTCTCAAAGTAAATAAAATATTTCGTTTACGGCTTTATATAATTCTTTAAAAATGATATAATAAGTTCAAGGTTGTGTAGGGGTAGAAATACCTCTAACACTTTTTGTTTGTCCCTAGATATATGTTTCACTTGGGTTTCATTACGAAACCAGCTAAATACAAGTATCTGGTTTGGTTTGGTATCTATTACTTCGTTTAGAATATGTATTCCGTGAGACTCAAGATCCTTAGCCGTATGAACTGTTTGAGTGGAAGTAGATTCAGATGGTATGGGATAAGTTGATGGTTGTTCAACCATATCAATGTCTGAAATCGTTGCAGGACTGGCTGTCGCTGTTCTGTCGGAGTTAGATATTGAAATGGTCTTAGAGTCGTCAGTATTTCTTCTTTTTGAAATGTCGGTAATTTGTTTAGTCACGTCTTCCAAATAGCTTTGGAGTCGTTTTTCTTTCTCGTCTACGTTAACAATCATTGAGGTATCGTCGGCTTCGTCGGCTCCTAGTGCGTTAAGTCTGATACGAGATAACGCGTCTGCGTTTGCGTTTTGTTTCCCATTTTTATATATTACACAGAAGTCATAATCTTGCAAGCGCAAGCGCCAACGCGTTAACTTACTATTAGGTTCTTTAAGTTGGTATAGCCAAACTAACGGTCTGTGGTCAGTGTAAATGTCGAATTTATGTCCATACAAATGTCGGTAATTTGTTTAGTCACGTCTTCCAAATAGCTTTGGAGTCGTTTTTCTTTCTCGTCTACGTTAACAATCATTGAGGTATCGTCGGCTTCGTCGGCTCCTAGTGCGTTAAGTCTAATACGAGATAACGCGTCTGCGTTTGCGTTTTGTTTCCCATTTTTATATATTACACAAAAGTCATAATCTTGCAAGCGCAAGCGCCAACGCGTTAACTTACTATTAGGTTCTTTAAGTTGGTATAGCCAAACTAACGGTCTGTGGTCAGTGTAAATGTCGAATTTATGTCCATACAAATACGGTCGAAATTGTTTTATGGCCCATATGATTGCTAACAACTCGCGTTCAATGGTACTATATTTTCTTTCAGTATCTGTCAAAGTCCTGCTGGCATAGGCTATCGGCTTGTTACCACCTATGGGGCCTTGTGATAATACAGCGCCAATTGCAACTTCGGATGCGTCGGTCGTTAGTACGAATGGTTTAGTCATGTCAGGGTATTGTAAGGTTAGGGCATTAATAAGAAGTTCTCTTAATTTTTCGAAAGATTCCGTATACCTTTGATCTATAATTACTGTCTTACCTTTTTTTAGACACACTGTCAATGGTTGTGTAATTTTGGAAAAGTCCTTGATAAATCGTCTGTAGTATCCAATAAAACCCAGGAATCGTTTTATTTCTGTGTGTGTTTGTGGCATGGGATACTTGAGAACTGCTTGTTTTTTGTCGCTGTTAGGTCGAAGTCCGTCCTTGGTCAATGTATGTCCTAAGTACTGCACTTCTCTACGTAAAAATTCAGACTTGTCCAATTGAACTTTTAAATTCGTTTGACGAAGTCTGTCAAACACGGTACGTAACTTTTGAATATGCTTTACTAATCCGTTTGAATATATAAGTATATCGTCTAGGTATACTAGAGAGTGTATACCTTGCAACCCTCTCAACACGTTATCCATCGTGCGTCTGAAGGTCGCTGGTACTGTTTTAGACCAAAAGGCATTCGGAGAAATTCGTAATGACCATTTTGGGTAGAGAATTCTCAATGTCAAAAATTTCAATTTGGTGGAAACCGGAAGCTAAATCTAACGTTGTAAAATAATTGTTTTTCCTAAGTTTGTCAAACAAATCGCATATATTGGGAAGTGGGTACTTGCCGTCAATCGTTATGTCATTTAGTCGGCGATAGTCTATTATCATTCTATATTTTACCTTACGGGAAGCATCTGCCTTTTTGGGAACCAAATGAACAGGGGCACTCCATGGCGAATATGACTCCTGAATTTCCTCAGCGTGTGCTGGTGGTTGTCTATATGGCTTAATATAAATTGGGTCTTCGTTTGTGGTCCTAATATGATGTTTAACCTGATTTGTAAAGGTCAAGGGTAACTCTTCACAATAAAATATGTCTTTGTATTCTATACATAATTTTTGTAAGGTCACGTTCCTCGTGGTTTAAATGTTCTAGTCGTAATTTCGATAAGTTATCTATCAATAGTGAGTCAATCTCAACGTCTGTCAAGTTAGTTGTAGTATTTACGAAACACTCGTCGTTATAGAATTCAGTAACCTTAAAAGGGGCTGTAATGATCAACTTCATTTGAAGGTGCAAAATAGTTTTCGCATGCGAACTATTGCAGTTGGCATTCGGACCCCATCTTTAAACTGCTTGTAATCTAAAATTGCAAGGCCATCTTTTTGATTTACAGGAAGTCTCACTCGATGTTCCGTAAGTGGATCTAATAGAAGTTCATGGTTAGTATTGTAAACTATGGGAATGTTTGCGCTGTTAGTTTTTAGTGTCTTATCCTTCAAACATATGTCAGAGCTAAGTCGAGACATAAGTTCCATTCTAATCAGTCCGTCATACCTATGGTCAACGATGTATATATAAAATATATGATAGCCACTATCGTTAAAAATTGAAAAAAGAAGAATATTAGCCACTTCATAGTGAACACTAGAAGCATGTGTACTTGTGACTGTAAATGGTTCATATTGTTTTGCATCAGCGAAATATGCTTCCACTTTTTTGGGGCTTATGAAAGACCTTGTGCTTCCTATATCTAGCATAAATTTACCATTTATATCAGGGACATATATATAAGGATGTCTTAAGTTAGCGTCATAATTAAGCTCTATCATCTCTGGTATTTGGATCGAATTTATTTGAAAATTTTGCACATCGTTTGAATCCTCTTTATTTTCAGTAGATTGTGGAACATCTATCTTTTCGCTGTATTCTGCGTCGGGGCACTGATCTGCACAACCATCGCTAGAATACATGTTCGTATAATCGTAATAGTAGTCATAGTCGTAGATTGTATGGATTATAATATTGTTGCTCATCACCTAAATAAAGCTCGTTTACAGGGAATCCTTGTTGTGGCTTTGCCGGTGCTGGGGCAGTTCTCATGGTCACGTCGCGATCGTTCAAAATAGCCTATTGTGGCTGGTATCCTAAAGGTTGAGGGTGTCTGTAACCAAACTGTCCCACCTGGGGTGTAAAGCCAAATTGTTGAGGTTGTTGGGGGTGTCTATACCCGAATTGAACCGGAGGCCTGTATCCAAATTGATTCAACTGAGGTCGGAAACCATTCTGCTGATTTGGAATAATATTTGGGCGCACAAAATTTTGATTAGGTATGCTGAATTTAAATTGAGGTTGATTTGCGAATTATTATTTTATTGCAATGGAGGCTGTGTTAAAATAGGTTTTGAATTCGATAAATTAAAAGCAAAGTCTTTATTGTGTGATGGCAATAACGTACTTTGCGAACGGTGTTGCAACATCTTACAGTGTAAATTGTATTGTTCCTGAAAATTAACCTCTTCAAGGACATATTTTAGCGCCTCCTCCAATGAATCTGGGTTTTTAATTCGAACAAGCCGTACCATATGTTCTGGTTAATTATACATGAAAACATATAGCGAAGTATTATTATAAATAACATGTTTAGCTTCTCTTAATGTCGTGGAACTATTCTGATTAACTTTCGACATTAATATCGCACGAATATCCTGTATGCGACTGCAAAATTCTAAATAGGACTCATTTTGTTTAATTTTTAAGGTTTCCAATTCTATCGCCACGCACTCCTCACTCCTGGGATCTCCGAAATGTTGAATCAATAAGGATTTTAATTCATTATAAGTATCAAAGTCGCCTCTTTCACTTATAAGGGCTGCCGCTTTTCCTTTTAATTTACTCGTAATTATTTGCATTAAAAATTCATTCCGCTCTACGGTTCCTTGATATCGTTCAATAGCATATTTGCACTTTCGTAAGAATAAGCTTAGTAAATTAGTTTCACCGCTATAATCAGGAATTTTATCATTAAATTTACCACGTCCCGGGGTATTGCTGTCTCCGCCTGAGACATTAGCAAGGAGGAGCAAACAGGCACAGCTGATGCCGCCTCCGCCGTAGTACGACCTTGACAATTTTTTTTATTTATAATAAAATAAAATATACGATAAAGTTAATTATTAATAATGTAATTAATTAATTAAAATTTCAATCTCAAAATAATATAAAATTCCAAGGTTAACTACTAATCATATGAAAAACTTATAAGAAAATGTAGAATGTTACTAACGTAATGCTATTCACTTTAATCTTAAATATTAAACAAGAACACACACGAGTTTTATTTCGTTTTATTAATTTTAATTCTATTAACAAAAATGTGTAGGGGAAATGGGGAAGGAAGTAGAAGGGTACTCACTGTCCAACCGCCTTATAAACTCACTTGCGTTATTTTACGCGATATCTTAACTAATTTATTTGGTTCGAGGATTGCCTTGATAGAGCGCCGTACTGATGTTAAGTAACAACAACTCTATGTATAGTCACCACTCGCAAAACACTATTCTACACGAGCTTTCCACTTTTCACAGTTTTCACACGCATAACTTTCGCGAAGGCAACAACCAGCAATCCTACCGGCTGCGCCAGTTAGTTTTCGGGAGCGAGCGATTGGGTTTTTAAAAATAGAAATTAAAATTAATATTTTAGAATCGAAATAAGAGTTTATTATTTACGACCCGAGCTTACAGAGTTTGATGCAACACTGATCTTAATAACTAAAATACAAATGCAGAATATAACTTAAAACTATCTTACCAGCTACTGTTATAATAACAAGTCGCCCGGAAGGGCCGAATGATAAGAGAAGTGCTGCGTTAGGCTCTACCGCAGCGTGAGAGCTTAAGGCTCTGTTGCACTATGGGATAGGATATATAATAAGTTAGATTATTGTTATAATAGACTTGCGACGTATTTTTGAAATAAATATTTTTTTTTAAATAAACCTTGGCTGAACAACTTAATTGGCGCAGCCAGTAGGATCCCTGTAATTGTGATTTTTTTTTTTGTGTTGAATTCAAACTCTTTCGGCACGAAATTTTTTTTGCAAAGTACATTTCAACGTTTAAACGGGGACCTCCGTACAAATAAATTTATTAAGTAGAGCCAAAGGTATCGACAAGACATACAATAATACTGCAAGATCCATGGACGGAAGGACTGTGAGTAAAACTTTTCACCAATCCTGTATATTTCCTGCCATTTTCTTAATTAATGTGTATTCATTTTGTGTTAATAGGGATTAGAAAACGACTTTATAACGCTTGTTTAGTTTTGAATCAAAATTTTTAAAATTAAACGTCTAATTTTTAAACAAAATTTTAAAATCATTTTATATATTTTTTTTTGCATAATAATAACTAAAGCATTTTAAAATGGAAAATATTGTTAGAATACCAGTAGAACTAATTAACATCATTCCAATTTTCGATGGTGATGCAAGGCTATTGTTCTTATTCTTGAAAAACTGTGAGTATATTCTTAATATGTATAGAGGAAGCCAGGTACAAAATGAATATTTATATCATGTGAATACCGGTTGATTAACGGGTAATGCCCCGAATTTAGTAGGCGAAAGAAACCAAATTAATTCCTGGGCAGACTTAAAAAGTCTATTAATTCAACATTTCGGAAACGCTAGGTCTGAGGATAGTTTAGCTAGTGAATTAGAAACAACAACGTAGTATATTATTTTCAAAGATAAATGAACAAATAGAAGATGCTAACTTGAGGCAATGTATACAAGCTATTTACGATAAACTAGGTCAAAGACCGATGTTCACTATGCGAACGGTGAATTCTCGACGGATAAACTTTACAGAAAATGATAACAATTGTAATCAGTTTAATAATTCTAGTTATTCTTTTAAGGATCAGTCGGGAAATTTTCTCATACTGGCCTCTCCAATAGTTCTCTATTAAAGATAAAGAAAACATTAAATTTTGCGAAAAGATTATATTTACCACATATACGGATACCAGAGCTACGGTCAATTTTTATGATAGATACCGGCAGTACTAGGTCATTTATTAGTCCAATTATATTTGAAACATATTTTTCAGAAATTAGGAAAAGGGAAAAGTTTATATTACCACCTCGCTGTGAGTTGCGGGTCAAACTCCCCGTCAATAGTAAATTGATGAAGTTGATGCCGTTTTAGAATTTAAGGAATTTACGGAAGGTGTTAGGATGCCAACGGCATTAGTAAGTTGCAGTAATGGTTTTGCTTCTACAGTAATTCAAAATTGCACTGATCTAGGACAAACCTTACTAATAATATCACAGTTTTATGTAGAACCATATAATGAATATAAGTATAGAAAAGAGACAGTTAATTTCACTGGAAATAATGGAACTTATGAAAAACTTTTAAATAATAATTTAAAAAAATTCGTTTACAGCATATGAATAAGGAATAAAGAATAAGCATAGAAAAGATTTGTAAGGAATATAATGATATATTTTATTGTGAAGATATTCCATTATCTTTCACTAATCAAGTGAAACATAAAATAAGAACAATTAATGAAGATCCTATCAATATAAAAGCTCATCTCATTCATAGGATGCCTCCCGTTCAAACTAAAGAAATAAAAAAATCAAGTTGCAAAAATGTTAAAAGATAATATTATTCAAGAGTAATACTCACCTTGGAGTACCCCAGTTCACCTCGTACCAAAAAAGATGAACCACAGGATAACGTAAATGGAGGATGGTAATTGATTACCGAAGGCTCAATGATATTACAATATATGATAAATATCCACTTCCAAACATTACGGATTTAATTGACATGTTAGGAAAAAGTACATACTCCTCTACTCTCGATTTAGGTAGTGGTTATCATCAAATAGAGGTAGAAAAATAAGATAGACCAAAAACAGCATTTAGACCTTTTGGGCATTATGAATTTCATAGGATGCCATTTGGTTTAAAAACAGCTTCTACAGTTTTTCAACGAGCAATGGATAATGTGCTAAGAGGGTTGCAAGGAATCCACTGTTTGGTATATTTGGATGACGTAATCATCTTTTGTAAAAGTTTAGAGGAACTTATTTGTAAATTAAGAGACGTTTTTGTTAGACTTCGTGAAACAAATCTAAAAATACAGTTAGATAAGACACATTTTTTAAGAAAGGAAGTATTATACTTAGGACACACTATAACAAGTGTAGGTCTTAAGCCTAATAATGATAAAATCGAAGCAGTTTTAAATTATACGTTACCTAAGACCGTTACTGAAATTAAAAGTTTTTTGGGTTAGATCGGATATTATAGAAAGTTCATTTAAGATTTTGCAAAAATAACAAGACCTTTAACTAATTGTTTGAAGAAGGGTAAAAGTATAATAATTAACAACGAATCTAGGGAATGTTTTGAGAAACAAAAAAAAACAAAAAGCTGCTTCTTACTAACTCCACTATTACAGTTTCCAGATTTTAAGAAAACTTTTATTTTAACCACTGATGCATCCAACTTTGCAATCGGTGCGATTTTATCACAAGGATCAGTAGGATCAGATAAACCAAAAGCATATGCTAGTAGAGTCTTACTGAAAGTAAATATAGTACTACAGAAAAGGAATTATTGGCCATTGTTTGGGCAGTTAAACTTTTTAGATCGTACTTATACGGTAATAAATTTGTTATATATACGGATCATAGGGCATCAGCATGGTTGTATTCACTGAAAGAACCAAATAGTAAATTAACTTGTTGGTGTTTGAGGTTAGAAGAATACAATATTGAAATTAAATATAACAAAGGATCGCAAAACTCTAACGCAGATGCTTTATTGCGAATATATATATATATATATATATATATATATATATATATATATCGCGATGATGAACGTCTTAGGGAAATTGTAAAAGAATTAAACATGGAACTTGATAATAATAAAATGAGCATATCCAATTTAGAAGAAAATATTAGCCAAATATTGTTGATAATCTGGATTCAGATGACGAGGTTACCGCAAATTAAGTATCAAATTGGAAACATGATGGTATCCTAATATTAAATGAAGCCATAGATTCAAAACCAAGGCGAATATTAGTTTTCCAATGGTTTAAAAATGAAATATTGGTTAATGAAATATCTAATAATAAACAACGAATCTTAGAGGTACATTTACCAGCAAATAATGATAATTTAGTAAAAGATTTCCTTAAAAAACATATTAATCCAAAAATCTATTTATCTATTTTGAATGTCCACTTTTCAGAAAAACGTTTTCTAAAGTTGTCATTAAACTATTTAAGAAAGGTACTGTAAAGTTAGTGGAATGTACAGAAAGAATAGTTAACTTAACAGATTCAGAACAGGATCAAAGAGACGTTGTGTTAAAATATCATGAAGGCAAAACATGTCATAGGGTTATCAATGAAACTTTTCTTAAACTTAATCGACACTATTGGTGGTGCAATATACGAGAAACTATCACAGCTATTATAAATGCTTGTGAACACTAAGAAAATGAAGTATGAAAGAAAACCAATAAAGCCACTTATTCAATTAACGCAAAATCAGAACTCACCTTTTCAAAAAATATTCATCGATCTTTTGTTTATAGAAGGCCACTATTATTTAACACCTGACGTAGTTAGGGTACTAATTAAATATTTTAGCATGTATGGCATACCAAAAAAAGATAAACTGTGACTCCGGTACACAATTTAATAATGAATTAATAAAAGAGTTACTAAATTTATATAAAATAGAATTGCATTTTGGGACACCCAACAATCCAAGTTCCATGGCAATTGTAGAACGTTTTCATTCAACAATTAATGAAACTTATAGATTAGCTAAATATGATAAATCTGATGCATCTAATGCTTGTTCAGTTATGACATGTGCCATCACGGCATATAATAATAGTATTCATACGGCAACCGATTATGCCCCATTTGAATTAGTTTTTGGACATTTCGATTCAGGAAATGTGTTTGATATTGACCGGGAACGGAATTTAATACAAAAGCTTTTACAAGATCATAGGAAAAGAATTAAGATTATTGTGTGAGTATGTCGCAGAAAATTAGACAAAGATAAAATTAAAGTAACAAATAAGAAATAGGGTGAAGAAAGCCCCTGAGATTAAAATAGGTGATAATATTTTTATGAAAATTACTAGAACTAGAAAATCAAAATTTTTGCCTAGATTCGGAAAAGCAAAAGTAATAGACAAACCTCTTAGAAATATTATACCAGTAGAGTTAAATAAAAGAAAAACGAGAGTCGCAATTAAAAATATTAAACATCCTCCACAGGTCAGGGTTAGTGTTGATAGCACTGAACCATGTTGTCCTAAGCCTGGAACTTCAGGATATGAACAACAGTCCAGGTATAGCAGCATTGAAAGTGGGAACAGCAGTGATGAAGAGTAATCATTGGACAATATTTAAAACCTTAGATTTAGGTAATTTAACTTCGGAAAAATATAAAAATAAGCAACAATTTAATAGTTTAATCAAAGAGTATTTTAAGAATGATTTATTAGGATTATACGAGCAGACGTTAGAATTAATACAATTAACAGAGTACAGATTAAATCAAATTTTACCATACGAAAGGGTAAAAAGAGCTATTTTTAGTCCTTTAGGATCTTTACTTACAGTTATTTCAGGCAATTTGGATAAGCAGGATGCTAAATATTACAATTTTGAAATAAGCAAATTAAAAAACGAATAACATTCTGTGGAACAACGAGTCTCATGAATGCAACTTTTCAGCTCAATTCAAATATTGAACTTCTAAAGTCACAAAGCGACGGGTTAGCATCAGATATGACAAATAAAATTAGTTACAATATTCTATTAATGAATAAATTTTACAGTATTCTAAATAACATTTGAACAATATTTGAAATTATTCAAGAGGTAGAAATTGCTATAGCTTTTAGTAAACTACATACCTTGCATCATTCAATCATTAATTCAACAGAATTATTAGATATATTTACAAAAATAGAGAAGCATTTGAAATTAATTTATCCAGCTAGAAAAAATAATGATGTCAGAACATAATCTTATACTAAAGTCGTATTTTAATGGTGATAGGTTAATTTTTGTAATAGAAATTCCCCTTATAGAAAAAGATAATTATATATTTTATAAAATAATTCCTATTCCCATTTTTGAATCCAAAACACATGAACCTTACAATAATTCCTAAATATCCATTCATAATGGTGAATCGTTTGAAGTTCAGACCTGTCGTAAAGCCATGTGAGGAAATAGAAGAATCCAAATATCTATGCATGGAAGATAATATGGCTCCATATCCTGATCAAACTTGTATTGAAGAAATTATGATGCTAAAGAAATACAATCACTGTTCTCATCATTTATTTAAAATCGAGAGTACAAAATTACTAAAGGTATACAGCCATCATTTACTCTACACAGAACAAAACTGAGTAATATAGATATTATTTCACCAGATCAATGTTGTAGAACTAAAATTGGCAATACTTCCATTGAACCATCTTTGAACTCTACAGATATAAGCTATAAACTTTCAATAATATCAATGCCAAATCTAGGTGGAATACTGAAGACAAGAGAAAAACAACTTGATCTTCGAACATCGACTTCAGTGATGTGAAAGAAATTTAGAAACAGTGCTAAATATAGTGTTAGTGAAAATAAAATTCAAGAATATGTGGTGATGGACAAAGTTAGTATATGGACTTTAAATTTATATGTTATTATTTTCTTTTTTTTACATTTTTGTTTTGTATAAATTCAATTTTTTTTCTAAATTATCGAGAGCCGAAGAAGTCTTCCGATAATTTCTCGCTTAAGGAGGTGGGAGTTAAGAGTGACAGCCCTACCCAAATTAGCTTTAAGTAGAACATTAGAGTGGGGAATATTTATTTGTAAGCATTAAAATAAGTATATATTGATTGTAATTAGTTAGTAGATAGATTATTGTTATAGTAGACTTGCGATATATTTTTGAAATGTGTAAATATTTTTTTTTTAAAGAAACCTTGGCTCAACAACTAAATTCACTCGTAGCTTATTAGGGTGTCTTTTGTGGCATGTGCCATATAGCAGCTATCATTTTAACTGCAAATTCTCGGATGTCGTCCCTAAATTATCGGAAAAATCTTCAGTGCACCAGATCTGTAAGAAAGGTTTACGCTCGGATCCGCCCAACTCCGCCCCATTACCTCCATTTTCTCCAAAGTAATAGAGTCGATTATCAACCGCCAGCTCTTGGGACAGCTAGAAGAGCACCAACTAATCAGCGATTGTCGGTACCGTTTCCATCAAGGTCGCACAGCTGGTATCTTGTTTCTATTACTCATATATGGGTATAAGCGGTTCAGTTAAAGAGGAAGGCGTCAGCGCGGCGGTGAGTCGGGACATAGCGAAGGCCTTTTATCGGGTGAAGTACAAACAACTTATAGCGAAGTTGCCAACCTTTAAGCTTTTCAAGAGGTTATGCAATTGGTTCACTAGCTTTTCAGAAGATCTGACTTTAAATACGTAATGTGTCCCGCGAGGCTGCGTGGTATCGCCACCGCCTTCTTAGCTTAACATTTTATTATGTTCACGAATTTATTACAATCGATCACACGGACTTATAATTCGTGCTCTAAGTGTTGACTGTTGTTAAACAATTTGAAATATATTCGCAAAAAAAAATCTGATTAATCAATTACCAACGAAAAGGTTGATATATCGAGTAAAATAAATTCGCGCATTTGCCGGTTTGCAGGAGTTTGATTCGTCATTTGGGATCCTTAGATTTTTTTTATAATTTCCGACCAAAATGTAAATTTCGATAACTTTGTTTAAATAGATTAGCTATTAACTTGTGTTTTTCTCATGTTTCTTTTGAATGGTAACTTACTTAAAAATGTTTTTGTTTAATAGACTAAATTCCCCTCGTTCCCTTCGGGCTTTATTCCCATAACTTATTATACGCTTATTATTTTGTTATCATACAGCACAGTTCTTTTCTACTAATCTCATATAACTGACACAACACACTTCTGGACACATCTATTGGCCCACCTTGCATTTTCAGTTCGTTTGGTCCTAGCTAGAAAATTTATATCAGGTCGAGCAAAAAGTTTTTATGCAGTTTTTAACCTGGCACATTCGTAATTTTATTCAATAGGCTTTTTTTTAATTTTGAACACAGAATTTAAAGAAACAAAAGACAATTTGGAGCCTTTTGGTTGATATCAAACAATCGAATACTAAGAAAACTTTATTTTATTGTTTTATTTGGATTTAATTCTTAAAAGTGTGATTGTGCTCTTTGGTTTTGCAACAAACAATACTTATTCTTAATATTAAGGTGAGGTTCTATCAATAATCTAAGGATACTTCTCCTGAAGTCACCGCCCAAGCTGTGGCACTTATCCAGGCCGGACACAGCCAAAGAAATGTGAGTGCTTAACTTAATTTAAGTCGATCTGGGGTCCGAAATGTTTATCGGAGGTACCTAGAGACTGGCAAATTTGCTCGTCGTCAAGGAAGGCTACGATCTCGGGTCACAACTAAAAGGCAGGATCGATTCAGCGTGACGAACAGCTTGAGAAATCGTCACCTTGCCTCCATTGATATACAAAACCAACTTCGCGACTTCCACGGAGTATCTGTGAGCGCTCGAACTGTTCGGAGAAAGTTAAAAGAACATGATATAGTACCACACAAGCCAGCTTATGGCCCCAAACTAACGCGAGCTGACTGAACAGCGCGCCTTCATTTCGCGCTCACTCATTTAAATTGACCTAAGCAGCATTTGAGCCGTGTACTCTTTTCTGATGAGTCTAAAATTGCATTACATGGCAATGATGGAAGGAAGAAGGTCTACCGACGTAAGGGAAAGCGTTTTGCGCAATGCTGCGTTTAAGAGAGGGTTGCTTATGGCGGTGGCTCATGGACTGTCTGGGGCGGTATATCCGCGAGGGGCAAAATTTAACTTGAGGTTGTTACGGGACAACGGCTGCCAAACATTAAATGCTGAAAGGTACAGTCGTGAGTGCTTAGAACCTCACGTGATGCGATACGCGGATAATGTGGGCCCAAATTTCCTTTTTATACAATATGATAATGCAAGAGCCCATATGGCCGGCACCGTCAGGGAATATCTTCGGGATGTGAACATCACAGCTATGGACTGGCCATTCAGAAGCCCAGACATGAACCCGATATGATATGAGCACATATGGGAAGAGCTAAAAAGACGTGTTAGGGCTCGTCAGCCAGTTGCCCAGACGATGCAGGAGTCGAAAATTGCCATGGAAGAGGAATGGTAGATGATCCCTCAAAATTTCATAGAGCGGTTGCTAAACTCTATGCCTAATCGTATGAGAGCTGTCGTAGATACCATTGGAGGCAACACGCGTTATTAAATTAAACCTTTATTTGATAAGACATGTTTTTTATTCAAAACTGCCTTCAAACTCAAGGCGCATACCCGACTTGTTAGGCGTAGCTCCATGTCGTGTGGTATTCTGAATTCAAATTTGAAACGATACGATCGAAAAGATGGTAAAATGTGTCAGGTTTAAAACTGCATCAATAGTTTTTGTTCAATGTAGCAATCATATTTAGGTAGGAACCGAAACCTAAACTCTAAGGTGGGCTAAACTCTAATAGATGTGTCCAGAAGTGTACATATACATAATATAATTCCTCCGATAGGTAACTCGATTCCTTGTTTTTATGTTGTTGTTCACTGCGCATTACCAAAACATAAAAACAAATTACAAAACTCTAGTTAGAATACTTTTTGGTACAATGAACTTCTAGTAGCTGTCAAGTGTCAAATAATAATACGTCTAATTTTAATTGTGCTCTGTTTGCACTATCTTTCTCACTCTATCTACTACTGTTTACGTAAGGGCTTTTCAGTCATAAACATATAAACAAGAATATGTAATGAAGTCGTGTACATAATATTTCAGTTCTTTCGCGTACGGACAGTGGAAGAATAATTACTTTTTAATAGTATCGATACAAAAAACTTTATATGTGAGATCAATAATTAATAAATAAAAAGTAAAAATGGTGCTTACTTACGACGTCGAGCTGCCAGAAGAATCTGAACTCACAGTGCAAGAAATTGAATTATCAACACCAGCATTACGAGCTGGTTCATTTCATTTAGGAAAATATTGTGAAAACGCTAATAATGTAAGTAAAGTTTCCGGTTCATTTGTGTCCTTGACTATGTTAGTATATCTTAATTAATATTTGGATTTCTAGCACAATATTGTAACTTATATGCTTACATAATCAAATAGGTTATCTTGTTATGACTGAAAAGAATATCTTTACAAAAGGCCTAATGTTATTATTAATTTAGCTGAAGCTTGGATAATAATAATTAAGTACTCAGCCTATACTAAAACATGACCGACTTGCGCACCTATCTTGGAGTCATAATTTACATCAAAATTATTGTAGGCAATAAGTTAGGTATTCACATTCCATCAAACTATGAATATATATGATTTTTTTTTTCATATTTCCTTTTCTTGTGATGTGAGACCTAGTTACAATAGCATAGACATTTGAACTTCTGAATTTAATGTCTGTATGACACAAGTAAGATGTATGAAAAGTGTGATAACTGTTAATGTGGTAATTATTTAGCAACTTTAAACAAATTTTTTAGCATCAATCTAGGCATAGCCTGTATTGTGAGTACCAGACAATGATATGTTTAATATAATATTATGCCAAAACATACATACAGCAGGACCTCTATATTCAGAACCTCTTCTAATCCAAACGAACCTGACTCACTTAATACACAAAATCCAAAAAAGTGCATACACCTTCATTTAATGACAGCAACACTACTGTTTTTCCTCTGGTGTTGCAAGAGAAGGCGGGCAGTGGTAATCAATTAACACCAGGTGACCCCCACACTCATTTGTCCTCCATTTCCATAAATGTATGATTACTAGCTGACCCAGCAAATGTTGTTTTGTCATATAAATTAAGTACCCCACATCCGCTCATATCAGTTGCTTGACTGAATCCTTTAGTATTACGAATTCATACTTATTTCTTAGTCAAAAAAATATAGGTTCTGCACAAGTTATCAGAAACATATGATATACTAAAGCCTACTCCAAAACACTCTGCATCTTACGGTTTACATATTATTTCAATTGGGTCAATAGTTTACACAGTATAACCAAACATAAAAACCGGCTCTCCATTTATTAGCAAGTAAGACAGTTTTGAAAATTAAGAAATACAAATTAAAAATATAAATTAACCCACAGTATTTCAATATTAGGCTCATAAGGCTGCATTATTTATTGTGTTGACAACAGTTATTCATCAACCATGGTATCATTGATGAAAGAGACAACAGTAAGAGCCTGTGGATGTTCTCTTGTTCTTATATAAGAACAGAATAACAAAAAGGGTTACTTCCACTTCATTTGAAGTTGTTTAAGCCAGAGTTATCATTAAAAAAAACAGTAGGTTTTATATTCTATTTTCTAATATATACCATTGCTGCTCATGTTAATGTTATTGCATTGCTGTTCATGTTAAAAAAAATTAAAAATGTCTTGTGGGTGTAATTTCGTACAATATAAGTTAAGAATTTAACTCACCTTTACTCAGCTAAAGGAATATTCCTAACGAATTTGAACTATTTTGTATAAATATGATATTATTGTTTATAAATCATGATTTTTTTTTGCATGAATCATTCAATTAAATTTTTTTTTAATTTTATTTTGCATCAATCAATTCCTGAATATATTAGATAGTATTGAGTTAGATTTTAAATTTTGCTTCAACATTTATGAATCACATACCAACTGTATATTTTATTTTAAAAAGTGCAAATAAGAATGCTGGGAGAGTTTCTTGCTCCGTTTCTTCTCTCTCAGAGTACCATTTGTTTTCGAAGTGGTGGTTCTGTTAGAAATGTCATCAAAAAGAATTCTAAAGGATTCAATTTTGAGAAATTAAATGCGTTTTATGCTTTTTAGCATACTTACTTATTTTTGAATGTTCTTTAGATTATAAGTTGTATAGTTATTTCCTTTTAAGTGTTTCATCTAGTGTGTGTTTACTGTTTTTTTTTTCACTTTACTTACTCTGTTAATATTTATAGTTAAACAAGAAAAAATAATCGATATATTATAGATATTGTTATATTCTCACGGCTCACATATTATATTATATAGTAATTAGAATATATTTTCTCTATAAGTGAATGTTGTAATATTCTTCTGAGAAATAAAGTTCTTAAAATAATCACAACATTTATGTTGATGTAAAAAGACAATTTCTATAAACTTACATTTTAAAGTTATTTACAGGAATTTATGCTTTGTCGCCTTGAAGAGAAGGACCCCCGTAAATGTATCAATGAAGGCAAAGCTGTTACTGCTTGTACATTGGAGTTTTTCCAGAAGGTCAAGAAAACTTGCTTAGCAGAGTTTAATCAGTACGCTCATTGCATTGACAAGAGCTCTGGAGATATGGGACTACAACAGTGAGTCTTTGGTTACAATTGAGAAAAACACATCCCTGAAAAGCTAAGGCTGGCTTTAGTGCTCGACTGCAGTCAGCGCTAACATCGGTCGAGCGTATTGCGTACCTGTACGTGCTGACCATGTGCTATTAGTGCTCAGCTGACAGCAAACTTGATTAAGCGTGTACCGTTGTAAAGAAAAGTAAATTAATTCATAACCTCTTTACAAATTACAAAGGATTACGAAACAAAAGATAAATCATGTTCACCCAATTATTATAAAAGGCCTAATTGAAGGAGAATTTTATACAATATTTGCCAATTTGTCGGTTGCTCAGTCGCTGTCGCACTCAACGCACTTATTTATCGCCATAGCGCTTCAGTGGACCCATGAGCCCGACCGACGACCTCGTAAGCTCGACGTAGCTGTACGTGCTATCAGCGCTGGAATGTACGCGTTCATATATTTTCATTGTTATAGCTACGCTTGACCGGCGTCATTGCTAACCGTCGGCCGAGCACGAAATGCAGCGTAAGAGTTAACTAAACATTAACAATGAAACAACAGATTATTAGTCCTTGTTCGCACTGTCAGGTAGGCTAATGTTGTACCTGATTTACCAAAACCACAAATGAATAGTCCCGTACCATATGAATCTAAAAAGGAACTAAGGGCGCTGGAATTCAAAATTGTGTATAGCGTGATTTGATCATACTGTTATTGTCAGCGACAGATGATGCCTTTTATGATCAGGATCTCGTTTTGTCCTTTATTATTAAAAATGTGCTTACACTTTCTTCAAAATCTGGTAATAGTAATGCAAAGTAGTGTAATTGCCCTGATTCCTTAACATCAGATGACCGGTATTGACATGTAAATGTATTTAAGAAAAGTATTTTATAACTTCTTATTTAATTATTTTTCCAGTTGCCGGACAACTCAAGGTGTTTTTGATGGTTGTATGCTCGAGAAACTTAATTTGGAACGACCACCCTTCGGATACTTCTGTGAAGCAAGAGTTCATGCCACTACCAGGTATTACTGTATTATATGTATTTATTGTCTTAAGAAATCTTAATATATTTTTTGTTTCACAGTACTCTTAAGAGTCTTGTGTATTGGTTAAGTTCACTTATATATATATGCAGGCTGATAGGTACTTACAATCCTAGCTTGTATTATTAATTTGAGATTATTTATTTGTTATACTTTCACGCCAAACTACTCAACCAGTGGTCATATAATTTCACACATACGGGTGCATAAACCGTGCGACATTTTTTTTGGATCACAAGGGCACTCCCTTGATTGAAATTATTTAAACCATGGGATGCAACTGTTCGGTACAAATGAATTGATTATTTGAGAAACCATTTCCGAAAAAAAAGTCATTGACAAAAAACTGTTATTTGATGTCTTCGCGTCTTCCAGACGTTAAACCTGCGATATCTAAGCACGTCATCAAAATCAGCAGCAGCTTTCAAGTCACCCGTATGGAAAATGCAAGTTCTAGGCGTTCTCGAAAGGTGCCTTTGGTAACTTAAGTTACCAAGTGACTGGCTTCTACGCCGAGCGGTCCCTGCCGCTTCTCATGGGAAATGACATGTCCCTGACCCATACAGCAAAAGAGAAAGCCGACTATCTCGAAACATTTGGACTTCCCAAGAGTTGCAAGTATGCAAGTAGACCACCAGTTTCATGACTGGGTGCATCGTACATGTCGTTGTTGACAGATATTGCTCGAATGTACACTTTTCATTCTACGTATCAATGGTATGGTAGATGCCTCAAACAATGATTATTGTGCAGATGACTGGAGATGCTATATACACCAGCCACCCAGGTCTCTCTCCCGAAATCTTCTACCAGAGCTGGACGAAACTTGTATATTCTATTGAGTCCTGTCAGTCCTATAAAATCTGACTGTGACTTATAAGTAATAACACAATACATCATAGTAAAGGTACAGAAGATGCACTCCGCAAAATCAATTAAAGTCTGCTCCTCCCATGTTCTCCTGTGTACAAGTGGACACGGCCAGACAGCCGTCAAAAAACTGTAAATATCTACTTATCCGTAGACAAAAACAGCAGAGGTGTATTATTAATAATTGATCATGGTTCTTAAGCCATAAAACAAAGCGCAACACTTTAAAAAAAAATATGTTTTTGAAAGATATCATAATATCATATTATAACGTGTCCACTAAAGTAAAAATAATACAAAGAATTCAATTGCAATATTTTTATTTTGACGCGTTCAAGCAAAATAGTCACAATTTCTCGTACAGCTCTAAACAGCAGCGCTATCACAGCATGAATCTATCACAAATCACTTTTTTTGTTTACAATAACCAAGGTTGTTTATCTTTCAACCCTTAAAATAAACCGCAAAATGATACATCGGCTAATGTAAACACTATGGGCTATAGCATCTCAAGTGGCCGCGTCAGGTTTGGCGTCTGCGGGAGTAAACTCTCTTATGAAATCTGTAGTTTTTATTATATCGCCTCAAAAATTTTGTCCCATCTATCTCATGTCGCACTACAATTGTAGTAGGGGTGAAGTTGTATGGCGCCAAATTTAAGCGCTGGTTCCGGGAGGGAAAAAAGGCTCGAACCCCGCACCCCTGATAACCACTGTTTTTATCACATTATATTTAATTTTATATATAGAAGTATAGCATTCGTGTTTTTTTCTTTCAGTTATTATGCTGATATTAAATATTATTTTGTGGAACAAAGTTTCACTAGCATCCTAGTTTCATAAAACTACACAATTGCATTTCTTGTAATTAAGATCTTATCAGTTTTATTATTTTTGTTTCAGACCCAAGCCACCGGTAGAACCAAAAGCAGTTTACCCCGACGCAACACCAGCATTGCCAGATGACTATGAGAAGAAACCGGCACGCTTCGGTTCTCGTTTCTACTGGATGACGGAATAAACTCATTTCCATGATTCAACTACACTAATTGTGTATCACCACCCAATCAACCAATATCATCACCCTTATAATATTGACATTATTACACAAGACACTATGTACATTCTCTGTGGATGAACACTGAACGTGGCCAAAATTGGAACCAAGAAGCCATCTTGCTTTAAGGATTTCAATTGTCATTTATACATAATAATAACATTTAGATGACAAGCTAACATTCACATTGACAGGTCTTGTTAATTTAATAATCATGTTATTTTACGAAAATGTGTAGTTGAAATTGAAAAATGGCGTTCCCAATGTAATTTTATGTTAAAATTGTAACACAAGTTACTTTGCTTGTTAGATGATTAAGTAGAACATTAGATAAGTATAACATTTGATAATTGTTTTAAATCATGGCTTAAGGTTCGTTTACAATTACTTTTCTGATGTTTTACTTTATATTAAACAGTTGTAGATAATAAATTATGAGGAATCATTTTGTTTTTTATTTGAGACATTTTAGACGACAATTACTTCCACTAAATCTTATGCAAGAATAATATTGTGTTCACGCAACGAGGGCAATATAACATCCCGTGCTTCATTACATTTAATGATTGTCCAGAAACGATAAAAAAGACACATCAAATGTTTCAATTGCATAGTGAATTTTATAATAACGGGAATCATAGTAAAATAGACAAAAGAGCTATGTTTTACAAGATTAGACCCAAAAGTAGGAATGTTTGTTTTGGTATAAATATGTACATGGAAATAATATAAGTTTCTCTCAAACCATTATCACCAGCATAAATAATTATTATAGCGATCCTCAAAAGTGTTGGAGAGATATATAAATTAAAAAAAATATATAATATAAAGACCAATATACGAATGATACCAATACAATTTTACAAATCAGCATACTTTTATTGAAGTATGCTTTTATTGAAATCCATAATTATACAAATGATTTGAGTTTTGTTAAGTGTTTTAGATATCAAATTTCGACTCTTGATAAAACCATCGTGTACCACATATAACCAAAATACTTCAAAGAAAATTTAGTCATTTCAAAGGCCGATATAGGTAATTGCATTGTTATCTATATATATAAAAATGAATTGCTGTTCGATAGTCTCGCACTAGAACGGCTGGACCGATTTGGCTAATTTTGGTCTTAAATTAATTGTGGAAGTCCAGAAAAGGTTTAAAAGGTGAATAAATGAAATAAAAACAACGATTTTGATTTTCCTTTGATGTGTCTCCCGTCATTCAGAAATCAAATTAAAACAATAGTTTAAAATAAATAACTAATTAGAATTTTTATATTCTAACTTTCTCAGGAGGTAAAAATAAACTTTTTTTAGGTAACTATAGTAGGTAGATTAAGTACAGTTGTTAACTTTCTATCAGATTATTATTATGTAGCTTGAATAATCTTAAGTTTTGTCAAAAAATAAAATTTCTGAACCTAACCGCACCACAAAACAAAATAAAAAATATAGTTTATCAGAAAGTTTTAAATTGATTGACAGACTGTATCGTAACTGTGTATGTCTGTCAATATCATATTGAAACCTTATAAACAGCCAGTATTTCAAGATTACTCTGTTTTGTAAGTAAGCAAGATCATGTGTAATTAATCGAAAATAATAATAAAATTTCATTCATACCGCGCATTTTTTTATTTCATAAAAAAGGACTCCTTTTACTTGTTCTAAATAAAAACGATTATGAACAGAAAGTAAATGATATAATACAAACCGATGATTTCGAACGTCTGAACTCGGACCCCACTAAAAACTTAGAACTAACAGAATTAAACGAGTCCATCAAAAAAAATTCGTCATTTATTTCTCCAAGTACATTAAAAGACGTAATTCCCATGAACCCGCGACCCCCCATCTTTTACGGTTTACCTAAAATTCACAAAGAAAATAATCCTGTCCGTCCGTTTCTTAGTTCTGTCAGTAATTTCTTATATCGGTGCCCCGACGTACGACCTTGCCAAAAAACTTAATGTAATAATAAAAAACAAATCTTTATTCAATCCTCAGTATAGTTTGAAAAATAGTCTAGATTTGATAAATAAAGTAAAAAATACCAACCTTCCACCAAATGCCAAATTATTGTCTCTCGATGTAGATAGTTTATTTACCAATGATCCAAATGATCAAAGTTTAATTATCTTTGATGACCTCTTTGAAAAACAGAGGATACATCCCGGTGAAAAGGATGACATCATCAATCTTACTAGCTTATTTATGAAACAAAATTATTTTAAATTCAAAAATCAATTCTATCGCCAAAAGGAAGGATTAGCAATGGGATTTTTATGGATAATTTTGAGTGTAATTACGTGGTGAGAGACCCACATATCCTGTTTTATTACCGATACGTTGACGAAATAATAATTTGCTGGACAGGCACCGAACGTCAAATCGATCTTTTCATTAATAAAATTAATGAGATCCACCCTAAAATAAAGTTTAAATTGGAATTCGAATCAAACCAATCTCTAAATATTTTGAATTTAACATTATAATAAATTAGAATTCCAAATCTATAGGAAGCCGTCATATACAGATATTGCTATTCCCGCCTCATCTTGCCACACCGTACAACATAAACTAGCAGCCTTCCGCTGCTATGTATGTATGTAATATATTTATTCATGAAAGTTACAGTTTATTTTTTACCATGCCCCGCAAAACTGCTTACGCAGTTTGACTGCAGGTAATTCGCTTTACATAAACATAGCTTATAAATTATTAAGTAAGTTATTGATGCAATTAATTTACATAAATGGTTATAACGTACTTAACAAGTATTTTTTAGTAAACTTTTAAATTTAACAAGTGTAGGCTCACGTCTTATGTCCTCGGGTAAACTGTTGAGTAAGTATGGAACTCGTTTTTTTAATGTTCTATCTCCATAGTAATTTTGTACCATGGGTATTTCGAATTTACCTTTAGACAATGACCTTGTGCCAGTCTTATGTTGCACCAAATTAGTGAAACGATCCTGTTTACAAGTAGAAGATATTTATCTTTCAGGCTAGCCGGTAAAATTTTACATATTTTATATAGTTTAGAGTAATCTCCTTTACATTGATTCTTTGTCTTTTTATTTACGAGTAAATTTAAAAATCTTGTTTGCAATGATTCTATTTTATCTATATATGTTTTAAATGTTAATCCATAGCAATCAAGAGCGTAACTTATTATAGAATCCACTAGTGCAAAATATAAACATTTTAGTATTGGTAAGGGGACTTTAATACTTAAATGATAAAACTTTTCTAGTAATATTCTTAATTTTTACATACGTATTCTATGTGGGAATCCCAGGAAAAAGAGGTATCTATTTTTTTTCCTAGGTAATTGACACAGTTAATTTTTTCGATAGGATTACATGTGCAGTAAATTTTCTTATTATGGAAGCAATCAAAGCCGTGTGCAATCAGAGGAGGTGGATTATCAATAGATCATAAATACGGGGAGTGAATAATTATCATCTTTGTTTTGTCAGCGTTTATTATGATGCCGTTATCATGTGACCATTTAACTACGGCATCCACATCCTCTTGAACCCGGCGACACATTTCCGCGAGGTCGGTACTAGTGTACTCCACAGAGTAATACTCCACAGAGGCTATTTACGTGCATCAGGTAGCACACGGGCCCACACACGGAACCCTGGGGGACGCCGCAGTTTACTTGTTTCTCCTCGCTAAACGTGTCGCCGACTTTAAGACGGTAAGAGCGCGCCCTGAAATAGTCGCTGAACCAAGGGTTCAGCGGCTGCCCCATGCCGCACTCCTCCATTCCATTTAAGAGGGTTTCAGTCTGTAGGGTATCAAAAGCCTTTCTAAAATCACAAAAAATAGCTACAATATTTTTTTTATTTTCCATATGTGTATTAATTTCGTCTGTAAAATTTGATAATAAGGTGTTGGTGCTTTTATTTTTCTGGAAGCCATGTTGACATTCCGTTAAGATATTATTTTTTTGTAAAAAAAAAGTTCCTATTTGATTATCATTAACATAAACTAGCAGCTATGTTCACAGATTAATGTCAGTCCCACTGTCCCGTGACAACTTCGCGAAAGAACTTAATACAATATACCAAATCGCGGTTTCCAACGGCTATACAAAACAGTTAGTGAACAAATTAATTAAAAATAAACAAAAACATTTAATTAATTCAGAACTTTATCCCGTCCCACCACAATCAAATACCAAATATGTGGGTAGTTTGACATATATTGGTCCAATATCAGATAAAATAACTAAAATATTTAGGAAAAACAATAATAATGTGTCCTTCCGAATGAATCACAATGTCAATCGAATATGTAATGGCAAATATCGATTAAATAATTCCGAAAAATCCGGCGTTTATAAACTAAGTTGTGACACTTGTAACGGGGTATATATAGGTCGAAATCTCGAAATTAGGTTAAAGGAACATTTTGCCGCATTTAGGAATAATCATCCCGAAAAACCTAAAATAAAATACTTTTCAATAAATAAGTGCCACATTTTATGAATATATATATATATATACGTGTGCAGTGATGTATACAGGTAAAATAACATATTTTTGTGATTTTACAACATTTATAAGAATGAGTCCTATTGCTACACGGATTGGTTCCGCGTGATGATATATAAGAATACCGAAAAAAATAAGAGTATCGTAAACAGTCAACAAACAAACATCTTAGCCGATAGAAAAAACAAATAAAATAAGTAAACCAAAACAAATTAATTACAATTACAAAACAGATTTTCACAAAATTACAATACGAAAAATTAGGTTGGTATATATATCTAAACAAAATAGTTTTTAAAAACAATTTATGACACAGTATATTTCCAAAGTCCAATAATGTAACTAGACAAAATTCTTTTTTAAGTCCTGTTCAGTCTGAATCAGGTACGGTTTGGATGAGCTATCTCGTCTAGCAAAAATTCGTCCACCCTTTGTCCAAAGGAAACGCCATTTTTTATTACGACCTAGTTGCTCACGCGCAAGATGGAATAGCTTGCGGTTGTCGTAGGTTAAATGTTCATTAAGGCGCTATAGTCCTAAAAAGTAACTTTTTTGAAAATCTACTTTAAATACTTCTACAAATACTACGATTCCAATTTTTTGACATTTTTATCTTCATTTCTTTATCTAAATTATCTCAGTTTCGAAAACACGATTACGAAAAAAAATCTCGATAGATTTATTTTTTGAAAAATAGTCTTTTTTATTTGAATTGTTTATATTATCATAAAACTATGATAGCTATAAACACAAAACTTATTTTATTCGATACTTTATTAGTATTAATAAATTTTCCTTGTGGGTTTTATCAATACGCTTTGTGGATTATTTTATATTAATTTTTTTCGTTATAAACCAAACGCGACGCCTTGGTTGCATGCACGCTCATACAAGCAGTACGCCCGTGACCACTGTCAAGGAAGGTACTGTGTTCGTGTCTGTCGGGCTCACATTACGTAAGATTTTAGCAAACAAGTACAAAGCGGGAATCATAGTAAAAAAATAATGATCATGCGACAGCGTGTTTGTTGAAATATATAGGTAAATGGAAGTCGGAAAGTACTAAAATAAAATTTACAGAATATTATTTTGAATATTATGCCACGCGGGATATTTGTATGTATGTACTTTAGGGAAGTTAGAAATCCAAGATGGCCGCCGCGCAAAATTATGATTACAACATTATGGGTATCGTATCCGAGGTTCTCGAAGGTGCAGAGAACGATTTTGTAATCATTTTTGAAATCCAAGATGGCCGCCGCGCAAAATTATGATTACAGCATTATGGGTATCGAATCCGAGGTTCTCGAGGGTACAGAGAACGATTCTGTGACCATTTTTGAAATCCAAGATGGCCGAAGCACAAAATTATGATTTCAGCAATATGGATATCGTGTCCGAGGTTCTCGAGGGTGCAGATAACGATTTTGGGATCATTTTTGAAATCCAAGATGGCCGCCGCGCAAAATTATGGTTATAGCATTATGGGTTTCGAATCCGAGGTTCTTGAGGGTGCAGAGAACGATTCTGTGATCATTTTTGAAATCCAAGATGGCCGCCGATCATAATTATGATTTCAGCAATATAGATATCGTGTCCAAGGTCCTCGAGGATGCAGAAAACGATTTTGGGATCATTGTTTAAATCCAAGATGGCCGCCGCTCATAATTATGATTTCAGCAATATGGATATCGTGTCCGAGGTTCTCGAGGGTGCAGAGAACGATTCTGTGATCATTTTTGAAATCCAAGTTGGCCGCCGCTCATAATTATGATTTCAGCAATATAGATATCGTGTCCGAGGTCCTCGAGGATGCAGAAAACGATTTTGAGATAATTGTTTAAATCCAAGATGGCCGCCGCTCATAATTATGATTTCAGCAATGTGGATATCGTGTCCGAGGTTCTCGAGGGTGCAGAGAACGATTCTGTGATCATTTTTGAAATCCAAGTTGGCCGCCGCTCATAATTATGATTTCAGCAATATGGAAATCGTGTCCGAGGTTCTCGAGGGTGCAGAGAACGATTCTGGGATCATTTTTGAAATCCAAGTTGGCCGCCGCTCATAATTATGATTTCAGCAATATAGATATCGTGTCCAAGGTCCTCGAGGATGCAGAAAACGATTTTGGGATAATTGTTTAAATCCAAGATGGCCGCCGCTCATAATTATGATTTCAGCAATATGGATATCGTGTCCGAGGTTCTCGAGGGTGCAGAGAACAATTCTGTGATCATTTTTGAAATCCAATTTGGCCGCCGCTCATAATTATGATTTCAGCAATATGGAAATCGTGTCCGAGGTTCTCGAGGGTGCAGAGAACGATTCTGGGATCATTTTTGAAATCCAAGTTGGCCGCCGCTCATAATTATGATTTCAGCAATATAGATATCGTGTCCGAGGTCCTCGAGGATGCAGAAAACGATTTTGGGATCATTGTTTAAATCCAAGGTGGCCGCCGCTCATAATTATGATTTCAGCAATATGGATATCGTGTCCGAGGTTCTCGAGGGTGCAGAGAACGATTCTGTGATCATTTTCGAAATCCAAGATGGCCGCCGCTCATAATTATGATTTCAGCAATATGGATATCGTGTCCGAGGTTCTCGAGGGTGCAGAGAACGATTCTGGGATCATTTTTGAAATCCAAGTTGGCCGCTGCTCATAATTATGATTTCAACAATATAGATATCGTGTCCGAGGTCCTCGAGGATGCAGAAAACGATTTTGGGATCATTGTTTAAATCCAAGATGGCCGCCGCGCAAAATTATGATTTCAGCAATATGGATATCGTGTCCGAGGTACTCGAGGGTGCAGAGAACGATTTTGTGATCAGTTTTGAAATCCAAGATGGCCGCCACTCTTAATTATGATTTCAGCAATATCGATATCGTGTCACAGGTTCTCGAGGGTGCAGAGAACGAATTTGGGATCATTTTTGGAATCCAAGATGGCCACCGCTCATAATTCGTCCTCGACGCCCTCGAGAACCTCGAGAACCTTGGATTCGATACCCATAAGGCTGTAATCATAATTTTGCGCGAGGGTGTCGAGGACGAATTTTGAGAATCGTTCTCTGCATCTTCGAGAACCTCGGATACGATACCCATAATGTTGTAATCATAATTTTGCGCGGAGGCCATCTCCGATTCCAAAAATTATCCCGAATTCGTTCTCTGCACCCTTGAGAACCTCGGACACGATAGCCATATTGTTGAAATCATAATTATGAGCGGCGGCCATCTCGGATTTCAAAACTGATCACAAAATCGTTCTCTGCACCCTTGAGTACCTCGGATACGATATCCATATTGCTGAAATCATAATTTTGCGCGGCGGCCATCTTGGATTTAAACAATGATCCCAAAATCGTTTTCTGCATTCTCGAGGACCTCGGACACGATATCTATATTGCTGAAATCATAATTATGAGCGGCGGCCAACTTGGATTTCAAAAATGATCCCAGAATCGTTCTCTGCACCCTCGAGAACCTCGGACACGATATCCATATTGCTGAAATCATAATTATGAGTGGCGGCCATCTTGGATTTCGAAAATGATCACAGAATCGTTCTCTGCACCCTCGAGAACCTCGGACACGATAATCATATTGCTGAAATCATTATTATGAGCGGCGGCCATCTTGGATTTCAAAACTGATCACAAAATCGTTCTCTGCACCCTCGAGTACCTCGGACACGATATCCATATTGCTGAAATCATACTTTTGCGCGGCGGCCATCTTTGATTTAAACAATGATCCCAAATTCGTTTTCTGCATCATCGAGGATTTCGGATACGATATCTATATTGCTGAAATCATAATTATGAGCGGCGGCCAACTTGGATTTCAAAAATGATCCCAAAATCGTTCTCTGTACCCTCGAGAACCTCGGACACGATATCCATATTGCTGAAATCATAATTATGAGCGGCGGCCATCTTGGATTTCAAAAATGATCACAGAATCGTTCTCTACACCCTCGAGAACCTCGGACACGATAATCATATTGCTGAAATCATTATTATGAGCGGCGGCCATCTTGGATTTCAAAACTGATCACAAAATCGTTCTCTGCACCCTCGAGTACCTCGGACACGATATCCATATTGCTGAAATCATACTTTTGCGCGGCGGCCATCTTTGATTTAAACAATGATCCCAAATTCGTTTTCTGCATCCTCGAGGACTTCGGATACGATATCTATATTGCTGAAATCATAATTATGAGCGGCGGCCAACTTGGATTTCAAAAATGATCCCAGAATCGTTCTCTGCACCCTCGAGAACCTCGGACACGATTTCCATATTGCTGAAATCATAATTATGAGCGGCGGCCATCTTGGATTTCAAAAATAATCACAGAACCGTTCTCTGCACCCTCCAGAACCTCGGATACAATCCCCATAATGTTGTCATCATAATTTTGAGCGTCGGCCATCTTTGATTTCAAAAATTATCACAAAATTGTTCTCTGCACCCTCCAGAAACTCGGATACAATCCCCATAATGTTGTAATCATAATTTTGCGCGGCGGCGATCTTGGATTTCAAAAATGATCACGAAATCCTTCTCTGCACCCTCGAGAACCTCGGATACGATACCCATAATGTTGTAATCAAAATTTTGAGCGGCGGTCATCTTGGATTTCAAAAATGATCACAAAATCGTTCTCTGCACCCTCCAGAACCTCGGATACGATACCCATAATTTTGTCATCATAATTTTGAGCGTCGGCCATCTTTGATTTCAAAATGTTCACAAAATCGTTCTCTGCACCCTCCAGAACCTCGGATACGATCCCCGTAATGTTGTGATCATAATTTTGCGCGGCGGCGATCTTGGAATTAAAAACGAAACCTGCACGATTCACGGCTAGTAGGGAAGATGTTCTACTTACTAGCGGCCGTGCGCTAAACCTGCACGATACAAGGCTAGTAGGGAAGCTCGAGAGTAAGAAATACTCTTCCTCAATCGGTGTCAATCGCTCTCTCCCTTGAAAAACACGTCTCAAATTTCTGTAACGTTCTTTTCCGTTTCATTTGTAAAAAAATTACCCTCATGCGCCTAAAGAAGTTTCACTTCAAAATGCATAAAAATATCACAACATTTCGTACTCTTGCGCAACCATTTTTATAAAATATTACGCGGTCCTTCCGGGGTGGGATCGTTGACCCGCTTCGCTCGGCTAGTGTCTCAGCCATGCCCTTGTCGAACGTATATATCTAGAGCTATAGATAAATACGTTCGAGTGTTTTGTACCTAAAGTGTTGGGAAAACCTCGCCTTAATATAAAACCGTCGCGTTTGGCCTGCAATTGCGGTCCCGGACGTGTCAGCACCCCTCCGCACTCTCGCAGCTCGTCTCGTATGTGACGGCGAGTGAGGCTGACCACAATCGGACGAGATCGCGCAGTGCCCCCCTCCTCCACCGGGCGCCGAGGGCCGCGCCGCGCCGCGTTAACAATATCGCAGTCAGATAAAGTCAAGCCAACTTTCTACGCCAGGGTGATAACAATATGCGTAACATTTTCATTATTGCTCTCCGGTATACCTGTTATCTCGGTGTCGTATAATTTGTCTTGCTCAGATTCATTTATTTTTTTCTTGAGTTCGTTTATCGTACTTGTGAGCTCTTCATTCTGTACAATATATTCTTGCACTCGTATTGCGGGGGAATTCTCCTCTAGTTTAGTAACACGGTCCTCGATACTTTCGAGTCTCGAACCGAATTCACTGACTATTGCCGACAGTCGAGTCATATCGTCTCTGAAACTCGATATTTCGGTACGTAGGAGTCTAATTTCTCGTACTAGCGAGGATGGTTCCCGCTGCTCTGTATCCAAGTAGATGTCCACGTCAACTTCTACCGGTCTGCAAGGCTTGGGCTTACACGTCTTGCACATCCACTGCTTATTGGTTTTTGCATCTGGGCTTAATTTATTGCATTGTTTGTGATACGTTACATTACACTTCCTACACCTAGCGCCATCTGTGCTGGCGAAGAATTTGCCACACGTGTTGCATTTGTTCGTCATTATGTATATTATATTTAATTATTAGAAGCGAATAAGCACTCGATTCAATTTCAAACAGTTTGCAAAGAATTCAATAGATGGCAGTACGTAGCAAACTTCACTATTATTAATTTATCAAAGTAATAATATTTCGTTTGTATTTTTTAAAGATATTTCAAAATGAATTTGCACAAAATAAAGTTCCCAGGATAAACACTTTAAAATTTTATAGAAGTTAAATTAATTGAAATTAAATTTTCAAACCTTGAGGGTACTTGACCACTTGTATCAATCAGCTGATCGACTGCTATTTTCTTTATTTACTTTTTATTTCACAAAAACACAGTATTTTAAAAAGATAACACTTCAGGACTTAGATCCCATAACTATTCACAATATTTACAAGTTTTTTAATGGTTTAGTTGTTTTAAATAATTTTAAAATCAAGTTAACTGGGAAGTAAGAACTGTCACTCCAACTGTCAATTACGTATTAGACGGCAGCAATGTATTGTGAAAATAATGATAATTATTTTGATTAAATAAATATGTTTATTTAAAAAAAACATGAGTTTAAATTTTTCAGTTCAAGTCGGCAATTTTAACCCATTATAAATAGTAGGCTACTCGTAGGCTGTGACCTAGTTCATCAAAATGAGTGACATTTGACAAGCATCTATCAAATTTCGATTTTATACTGCTAGATGTCAATAATCTAAAGTACCTAATACTCAGACAGGGATGACAGATCACAATAGGGATGGCGATTCTTTCCAAAAAAGATAAATCAATTCGAATCGTATCTTGATGAATCGATTCATAAAAAGAATCGAGGTCTAAACCATAATAAATAATCTCTGGGATCACTTATCAGTAAAATGAGGGATTTTTCAGTTCAGGAAATTCGATAATAACAATTATTTTTATTACCATATCAAAATATCAGATCAGGTATAAAAGAAGACATTTTTTTCTAAATGTATTTGTTACATTAAAAAGTTAAGAAAATAGATAATATAGCTTATAGTTCCCAATGCTTTATATCTAAGCTTTTTAAAAATAACTTTTAAAGTCTGTCAAGTCTATTTCACTTGCGATGTTGCCGGTAATTGAAAAAAGGTTCCCACAAGGAACAGATGATCCCACAATACATCACGGCTATTGATTGAACATGGTGATAAATAGAGTTCTTTGGTTCATGCCAGTAAAGTATAGGATCCTACTTTAGGTGCACATCTGTCTGTGATAAATAATGTTAAAATTCTTCGTTTAAGCCCTGACTTTCCAGTGCAAGTGTATTACATGTAGAGTTGCTTTTTAACAAGAAACTTACGAAAATCCCAAAGAAGGGAACCAATAGGAAAATCCTTTTCCTATTGGTTCCCTTCTATTGTGTCGAATTCTTCACTATTAATTTGTGGAAGTTACTGATGTGATTGAATATCTAAAATTGAAGTATTTATTCTATTTATAACTCGAGAACAGGCTACACGGTCAGCTAATTATTTTTGAAGTTATACTTCTTTTGGCGCAATGGTGACAAATGATGAGAGTGAATTTTTACGATGCGCGCGCACACCGACACCTGAATTCTACATCGCGAAGTTAGTTCTAGGTGGCATGAAAATCGATAACTATGTTCAAGTTGTATATTCTAGTATTTTTATATTTGGAACACGTGTCTCGTAACAGTACAATTAAAAAGTGTAAATAAATAAATATTATTTTGGTGTTTTTATTAAATCAATTTCATATACGACGGTGATAGTATTTACTAATAATTTATTATTATATCTATATATATTGAATATTAGTGATAGAACTGATTTGAATAAACTGTTTTGAGTGCATTTATAGATTTGAGGTTAATTGTCGGTATGTATAATTTATTTACATCGTTAATTAAAAATTATTACATTATAATCTAAAAAATATTTTTTTTAGTTTTGTTTTATTTCTGGTATACAAACAATTTTATGTATAAATAAAAAAATATTTTTTTTTACTTGTTTATATTAACCTCAAATACTAACGGTATTACAAATAAAAATGTTTAATAACAACTCTATTCCAGTACTATATTGAGGATGGTTATACTTGGTATAATATGAAAACAGAACAAGAAAGTTGTTGATAATTAAATCAAATATTGCCTTTTCTCTTCCGTTAAGTCAAAATACGGTGAAGATAATATCAAAATGCTAGATTCGGCAACAGCACAATCAAAGAGAAGACACAAAATGTGTCTTTGCTGCTCTGTGTTTAAATTATGTAAGCTTGACGTATTGATACTTCCCTTTACGAATTCGTTCTTTAAGACAGGCCGCACACCAAAGTAATACGCTACACGCAAGCAATGTTTTTATATATATATGTTTAAATATCGCTTTCATGTAAAACAGTGCTATTGTGTACTCCACCCATTTGAAATCATCGTCAGACGATATACATACGATTTCTAGTGTGATTATAATGAGGAAAAAATGTTATAAAATATAACCCGTTTGGTGACAATAATATAATTTTCCGTGAAATTCAATATGATCTTTCATTTTGTAACCCATTTGGGCCTAAAAATAGTGAGATTATCGCCCTACCACAAACTCCTCTCCGATATATCTGTGTAGGTATCTGTTATGCGTGTTTGCATTTAAATTATATTATATACATACAGAAATATGTGTTTGTTATTACGATGTGAAGTAGGTGAGTGTGGTTTATTAGCTGCGATATGGGTACGTAATTTATTAACGTAGGTATGATCCAATGAGGTACATAATGTTGGTGTGTTTATGTCGAAGAAATCACTTGGTAGACGAAGGTTATAACCGTATGTTAGTTCGGCGGCGCTTACGCCTGTGTCCGATCAGACTTACATATGTAGCTGTACCTACAACCAATAATATCAATTAATGCAAATGTCTAATATCTAACTTGTAACGTAATACCTACGGAGGAAATACATTTACGTATTTACGCCCCGGAACGGGGCATAATAAGTCGGACTCGAGTGTCCGCGTAAGCGGACACCCCATACCGACTAAAACCTCCTCTATGCTGTTAGCCCTGGCTTTTACAGCGAAGTAGGACGTGGGTCGTGGAGGCCGCAAAGACTAAGCAACAACAGTCGCGGGGGGTCTCCTAAGGAGACTCGAACCTCGGACCGGCTGTGTGCTTGTGGGAAGGAGAGAGAATGAAGATGAAGATGAAATGAATATGTGTGTGATGTGATGTGTGAGTGTGATGATGTTTTGTGTAATGTATGTATGTGTGTATGTATGAGTTTATGATTTATGTATGTATGTTTGTATGTATGTAAGTAGTGTAAATGTTTGTGTGCATGTATGTTTGTGTTTGTATCTGTTTGTGGAGTGTGTTTGTGATTGTGTAAGTGGTGTATGTCAGTCCGTCAGTCCGCCGTTGCACATGAGGAATGACACCCTGGCCCATACGGCAAAAGAGAAAGCCGAGCTCCTGTGCGCTCTTTTCGCCTCCAACTCTACTCTTGACGACAACGGAAAAACACCGCCGACCATCCCGCGGTGTCAGAGCTCTATGCCTGAAGTACAGTTCAGACAGAAAACTGTTAGGCGAGTTCTGTTTTCATTGGACGTCAGGAAGTCGAGCGGGCCGGATGGCATTTCTCCAATCGTGCTTAGAACGTGTGCCCCTGAGTTGACGCCGGTGCTATCGCGTTTATTCCGGAACTCTTATTCCAAAGACGTAGTCTCTGACTCAAGGAAGTCAGCTCTTGTCCATCCGATCCAAAAAAAAGGAGACAGTTCGGATCCGGCGAACTACAGGCCTATTGCTATCACCTCCCTGCTCTCCAAAATCATGGAGAGCATAATTAGCCACCAGCTTTTAGTATACCTAGAGGGTCACCAGTTGATCAACGACCGACATTACGGCTTTCGCCATGGACGGTCGGCAGGTGATCTTCTGGTATACCTAACACATAGATGGGCGGCGGCTATTGAAAGCAAGGGGGAAGGCCTGGCAGTTAGCCTGGATATAGCGAAGGCCTTTTATCGTGTATGGCACAAGGCGCTCCTCTCAAAACTTCCATCATTTGGGCTTCCCGAAAGCTTGTGCAAGTGAACCTCCAGCTTCCTCACTGGGCGTAGCATACAGGTCGTTGTCGACGGATATTGCTCGAACCCGAAGCCCGTGAATGCTGGAGTGCCCCAAGGCTGTGTGCTATCTCCTACGCTGTTTCTTCTGCATACCAATGATATGTTGGACACCTCCAACATGCATTGCTATGCAGATGACAGCACTGGTGATGCCGTATACACGGGCCATGCAGGTCTCTCTCGGGAAATCGTCGACCAGTGCCGGGAGAAACTTGTGTCTTCTATCGAGTCCTCTCTCGAGAAGGTCGCGGAATGGAGTAAATTGAACCTTGTCCAATTTAACCCCCAGAAGACTCAAGTTTGCGCGTTTACCACTAAAAAAACCCCATTTGTCGTATCACCGCTCTTCGAGAACACTTCTCTTAAAGCCGCGCCTAGTATCGGAATACTGGGTCTCGAAATCTCGAGCGATTGCCAATTCCGTGGCCATCTGGAGGGCAAAGCCAAATTGGCTTCGAAGAAGCTGGGCGTCATCAATAGAGCACGGCAATACTTCAAGCCGGCCCACATTCTAGCGCTCTACAAAGCGCAGGTCCGGCCACACATGGAGTATTGCTGTCATCTCTGGTCTGGTGCACCCCAGTATCTGCTCGATCCATTTGACAACGTAGAGCAGCTCGAATTGTCGGGGACTCAGTGCTCTGTGATCGGCTGGATCACTTGGCGTTGCGTAGAGACGTCGCTTCATTGTGTGTCTTCTACCACATTTATCACGGGGAGTGTTCCGAAGAGCTGTTTAACCTGATTCCTGCCGCCGAATTTCACCATCGCACGACACGCCACAAGTTAGGATATCATCCCCACCATCTGGATGTGTGGCGGTCCTCCACAGTGCGGTTTTCAAGAAGCTTTCTCCCTCGTACTACAAAGCTGTGGAATGAGCTTCCTTGTGCGGTGTTTCCGGGACGATACGACATGGGTACCTTCAAAAAAAGCGCGTACACCTTCCTTAAAGGCCGGCAACGCTCTTGTGATTCCTCTGGTGTTGCAAGAGAATGTGGGCGGTGGTGATCACTTAACACCAGGTGACCCGTACGCTCGTTTGTCCTCCTATTCCATAAAAAAAAAAAGTCAGTCCGTGAGTGAGTGTAGTGAAACGATTACAGGTCGAGGACTAACGTCTCGTCGGGTATCTAAACAATGTGTGGTGTATCTAGGGTGCGGGCCGCTGGCCATCGTCAGAGTGACGAATGCCAGTGGTTTGCGGCGGTTGACCGCGCCTACACCTGCGAAGGCGGTGTGTGCGTGTCAGTGTCGGTGTTTGTGTGGGTGTCGCGTTCGCGATAGTGATGTCGTCATCAGGGTCTACCGTGACGTGCCTGGGACGTCTTATTGGGTTGAGACTATGGTGAAGGGGGGTGTACCCACATGCCTTTCTAACCAAGATGTTGGGATGGTTAGGTGCCTTGTCAAAGAAGCGTCGCGAGATCTCTTTAAAGTGTTGAGCTATCGTCGGAAGCTCTAGGTCGCCGTGAAGGTCTACGTTTCGGATGAACCACGGGGCTCCGGTTGCCATGCGCGTGAATTTATTTTGAACTACTTGCAAACGACGTAAGTAGCTCGGTCGGGTGTGCGCCAAAACTACGCTTGCGTATGACAGTATGGGCCGTACGTGATTTTGTACAGCGTCACTTTGTGTTGCGACACAGAAGTTTGCTTCGCCCACACACAAGTGGATAAAGGCGACTGAGGACAATTCGGGCTCCATTACATACCGTATCAATATGTTTCTTGAAGTTCATATTGCTGTTGAACGTTACTCCTAAGTATTTGTAATCCTTCACCCACGGTATGGGTGATTCATATAGTTTAATAACGTCGGTAGGTTGTTTTTTAGCGCGGATGCTATTCGCGTTACCGAAGAGTACAACTGCACTCTTGGTGGGGTACACTTTAATCTCCCATTTTCTGAACCAGTTGCCTAGTTCATCGACGGCGGCTTGAAGCACTTTAATGTTCTTGCTCAAGGTTGAGCGGTTGGAGCCAAAGTAGAGTGCCGTGTCGTCAGCGTACTGAGCGAGCTGGACACTCGGAAACTTGGGAATGTCGCTCGTGAAGACCGAGAAAAGAGTGGGAGAGAGGACTAAACCCTGTGGCACGCTAGACCTGATGGGTCTGGGTGAGGATAGGGTGCCCTTTACTCGATATCGGAAGGAGCGATCAGTAAGGTAGGCTCGTATGATGCGTACGAGCCTGTCTGGCACTCCCAGTTGATAGAGCTTGAATACTAAGCCGTTGTACCATACTTTGTCGAAGGCCATCGCGACATTGAAAAACACGGCTGCCGTGGTGGCGTGAAATTGACGCCGTATGAGAATGTACTCGGTGAGTCGGTGAGCCTGCTGGGGACACGAGTGAGTGGTTCTGAATCCGAACTGTATGTCGGGTATCAGGTTAAGCTCCGCGATGTAATGATTAAGACGCGCGAGAATTAATCTTTCATAAAGTTTCCCGATCTAGTTAATTAAGCTAATAAGGCCTATAGCTACTCGGATTAGCTTTAGGTTTTGGGATACCGATAACAATGGAATCCTTCCATTGTTCGGGGAACGCGCTATTAGACAATAGAATATTAAACATGGTAACCAATAAAGTGATAAGAGTCGTGGGTAGGATTTTAAGAACCCTATTGTTTATAGAGTCGGGCCCCGGGGCCTTCTTGGAGTGAAGCCTTTTTTTTTTATGAAAATTTAGGACAAGACGAGCAGGACGTTCAGCTGATGGCAACTGATACGCCCTGTCCATTACAATGCAGTGCCGCTCAGGATTGCCGATCTTGAAACCCCAAAAATTTTGAGCGGCACTACAAATGCGCTCGTCACCTTGAGACAAGATGTTAAGTCTCATTTGCCCAGTAATTTCACTAGCTGCGGCGCCCTTCAGACCGAAACACAGTAATGCTTACATATTACTGCTTCACGGCAGAAATAGGCGCCGTTGTGGTACCCATAATCTAGCCGGCATGCTGTGCAAAAGAGCCTCCCACTGGCTTCTTCGTAAGAGGTGGGTTTTATTACATAGCCTGAGTTTACACAAGCTCGCTGGCCGGTTTACTGCGATAGCACTAGTTTTAGAGCGAGATAGAACACATAATATTATTCTCAATTCTTATTGAATGAAACGTTTTACTATTGGTCAAAATGTAAGCTTAAGTATTGGTGTGTATTTTCTAAACTTGTAAATATTTTTTAAGTAACAATTGTAATTGGTTAACTAGTTTTAAGGATTTTGTATATATATCATATAACTGAAGTAAAATATATCGTTCATGCATTCTTGTCTGGGCCCCGCGCTGAGCAGACTACTACACGCGCCTGTGCTCACGCCCCGCTACGCCGCCAAGCTACGCCCAGTGCTACGCTACGCAGCTCCGCTACGTGTGGTACAAGTCATTCTACGCCAAGTTCGACTGGTTACGTCGAATTCGTTCCGGCCCGCAGCTTGTTTACAGCAATTTTTATTGTAATAAGTGAGTTGCGTGTCATCGCGGTTGAGCTAAAGGATACCTAACGGTGACAACTAACTCGGCTAACGTTGACCCGGTGCGTTTCTCAGGCCTCCTGACCTGAGAGAAACCGGACGACCCGATCCCATTGCACTTGGGCTTTCCCAAGGATGACGGTTCGCGGCTATAACCATTAGGGATAGCCGCGTCACTTCCGACCCCCGTTGCTCCCTGCCCTCGGCGGGGAGGCTCCCTCAGCATGGCTCCATCAGCGGATCCTATCAACACGCTATTAGCCCAGCTTGTGGCTTTGATTAAAGCCGCTAACGTCCAACTCGAGGCGTCACATCTCGCTGTTCTCACCTCCACGTGCAACACCCCAAGTCGGCCCCTCGCTGACTCCCCCGCGTCCCCCGATGAGCCCTCCGCTCACATCGCTACTCCCGAGGACATGGAAATCTCCGACTCCGCCTCCCGCGGCCAAAAACGGCCAGTGCAGTCCTCCTCTGAGGACTCAGACAACGTAACTGTTACCGGCTCCATCGTCAACACCTTCCGTAGTCCCTCTGGTGAACCATTCCAACTGGTTTAATCCAGGAAGAAGCGCCAGTCCAAGCGCTCAGCCACCTCCACGGAGAACGTACTCTCCGCCTCAGCCCCAGTCCCTCTAATGTCCCTCGACATAAGTTTGCCCCCGGGGTCTGTCACCTCATCAATGAAACCAGCCACACGCTGCACGCCTATCCTCCCAGCGATAAGCCCCCACCGCCTATCTTCATCCGAGATAAGGCGAAGTGGACTTATGTCGCACAACTCTGCGCCGACAAAAAGGTGCAATACACCCGTGCTACCAACACGGGTGAAGCTATCCGCGTAGTCGTCCCGACTACGGAGGACTTCCGAGTCCTCACTCGCCTCCTCACTCACAAGAGTGTCGCATATCATACTTATGCGCTCCTGGATGAGCGAGCAGCGAGGTCATACTGGAGGACCTGACCAGTCAAGGGTACAAGGCCGAGGCTGTACACAAAATGTACAGCGGATCCGGCAGGAAATACCCTTTGGTACTGGTCATTCTAACTAATGTTCCCGAGTCGAGGGATATTTTCAAAAGAGAGCTCACCGTATGTGGGCTCTCAAACATCAGGGTGGAAGCTCCACACAAGCGGGGCTTCCCAGGTCAGTGCCATCGCTGCCAGCTTTATGGCCACGCAGCGGCTAACTGCTCAGCCCCGCCTAGGTGCGTCAAGTGCCTAGAGCCTCACACCACCAAGGAGTGCAAACGCACCCGCGATGCGGAGACTCCTCCCGCTTGCGTCCTTTGTGGGCAAGAAGGACATCCCGCGAACTACCGCGGATGCCCCCACGCCCCTCGTCCCTCAATAACGAAGACTGCAGTCTTCAAAACCAGGGCCACCTCCGGCCACTGGCGCAAAATTTCCTCAACTGAGGAACAGGACAACCGGGCCTTTACTCTCCACTTCTTGGAGACAAGCAGCCCCGGTCTCCCAGACATCTAATGTCAACTCCCGCCCCGTGCAAGTCACCCTGAGTGGCTGCAGGTGGGCAACACCTCCTCAACCAGACTCAGGAGTGCATAACCCCCTGAGTTTCTTGACGAATGGAGAATTCGACATTAGAGAATTCAACATTCTAGCTAATAAGTACAACGCAGCTAGGTCTCCACACGAGCGCCTTATTGCGATGATAGAGCACCAAGACTTGGTGAACTGTATGTATTAATGTCCCAAACGCGTAACGCTTCATCACAGAACACGGGTCGAGTGAAGCCTCAGGGCGTATCACTTGTCTCATTCAATACGTGCGGCCTGCGCACCAACCTCCCAGAGATTAAGGAATTTGTTCGCAATAAGGACATCGACCTATTGCTTATCCAAGAAACATTCCTTAAACCCGACGCTTCTAAGGGCTTATCGATAACTTCCTACTATCGGCCCAGCCATTTACTACAAGAGATCCCTTCATTGCTCGCATATCACTACTCCAGCGCTTACCAACATGGAAGCAACCATTTGCCAGTTGGGCATGTCAGGACATCCGTCTCTGATCATAGCCTCAATCTACCTCCCTACTCACAAGATACCTCTCCAGAGCGATGTTGAGACTCTTCTCTCACTAGGTGACTCGGTCATCTTGGTTGGAGATTTCAACTCCAAACACACTGACTGGAAGTGCCTATCCACAAACGGGAATGGCATCAAGCTCCGCCGTCTAGTTAGGTCTATGTACTTAGACGTCCTAGGTCCCATCTCTCCAACACACTACCCGGATAACATAGGACACTCTCCCGATATTTTAGACTTCACCTTGGTCAAGGACGATTGAACCACTCGATGACCTGGGCTCTGACCATCGTCCAGTCTTCCTCAAGCTCGGGCCTCATGCCCCCACCCCTACCACTCACCCTAAAACCCTCACCAAGTGGGAAGGTTACAGGGAATCTCTTGCCTCAACGTTTGATGCCCCCAATTCAACGTATGCAATCTCGTCCAACTATTTCGATAGTACGGATAAGATTGACATCACGGTAAAAGCAAACAGTGCAGTCCGCTCTCCATGACAACGAGCGGGTGGTTAAGGTTAACAACCATGAACTCCCGCTTGGCGTCATGAACCTCATTAGAGCCAAGAATGCAGCTCACAGAAGAGCTGCCAAGTTTCTAACGCCCAACTATAGGTCACGCGCTTACTTCCTCCAGCGCTAAGTTAGGTTACGTGTCTCCGAATTGAGGAGTTCTAATTGGGATTCACTCATGGAGAACATTTCCCCCTCACACCAGGCGTATTACAAAGTGGCGAAAGCCCTTCGTACTGACGCAATATTTCACACTCCGCCTTTAATACGCCCTGACGGCAGTACAGCTTTCGAGGACAGGGATAAAGCGGAGTGTTTTGCTGGAAGCATTGCTTTACAATGCTCACCCAGCACTTCTTCTTTTGAACCCCTCCACGTAGCGTCGGTGGAGAATGAGGTCAGTCGTCTGAACTCAATGCCTCTCACTGACGATCCCATTCGAACTACTGTAGAGGAGGTTAAATCCATCTTTTTCGTGCTAAACACTCTTGTCCACAACAAGTCCACCGCATTGTAGAGTTCATCTACAGCGGGTTCTATCCCAAACGTAAGAAGACAATCGCTGTCTTCTTCGACGTCGCCAAGGCTTTTGACAAAGTCTAGGCCTAATATATAAACTCCACGCTCTAGGCCTCCCATCCCAATTAGTCCGCATAGTGGCTTCTTATCTTCACAATCGTACCTTTCGTTTCAGACACGAAGGTGTCCTCTCCTCTCCTCGCTTGCTCACGGCTGGGGTACCACAGGGCTCAGTGCTCTCACCACTTCTATACATATCGTATACCAACGATATTCCCATCCCTAGTAATGCAGTCCAACTCTCTCTCTTCGCTAACAAACTGTCCCAATTAGATAGCACCTTCTGTGCTATATCCCAGCGGAAACTCATTAGGGAGTGCCGCTTGCGCCTCTCCCTCCCCAAGAGAAGGTCGCCTTCGATGTAGGCTTAGAGGGCACCTGCCCAAAGCCAACTGCAGGTGGTGTTCAGTGGGTTTTCACGTGAGTCCCACATAACCAACGCAGACTTAGGCTGCGTTGGTATGCATGAGCATTCACCACCTCCATTCCGTCGTTATCGCGGAAGGTAGCCCTTTCCCTTGTTTGGGCGCAAAAAAAAAAGAAAGTAAAATATATCATCTTCCACATATTCCTCACAGTCAAGCAGTTGTTTTATTCAATCGCCAAACGCTGAGTCTCTAAATATCTATTCACTGAATCGATTCAGTTAGTATCGATTTAAAAAACGATTTATTTGGTCCGCGGAATTGATACTTCGATGAATCTATTTCACATCGCCGTCCCTAAATCATATTAATTTAGTATTTACGCTTCACAGATGACAGAACTTAGAAGAAAAAAATTGGGTTTTTTTTATTCAAATGGACTTCATCTAGAGTTAAAGTGATAATGTGCTTACTTCTTAGTTGATACCTGATTAGTGATAACGATTAGAGTTTGTCCTGAATAGTATTCTCAGACTGAGTGATACCTACTCATTAAAATGCATAACAAAAGGAAGAGGAACCGAGAGCCTAATATAAAACCATTTCCAGCCTCCATTGGCGGTGATCAAAACTATGCGATGCAAGATTACAACTTTCATGATAATTACAACTCGGGCATTAATTCCTTTGGTTTCGGATATGATGCTTATGGATCTGGACACTCTAGGGGACACCCATCCTTTTATCGACAGAACAGTATGATTGTCGAACACCGACAATATTATCCTATTACCACTCGTGAAAAATACAGGTAAATAATAATTGTTACATATTATGTTAAATACCTATAATTTATTCCATAGTGTTTCCCGTTCAAAGTGGTGATTATAGCCTAACATTATCATACTGTACTTGTCCTCAATTGGTCAACACTACTCATCTTGAGAGGGTCAGTGACGTAAAGGCTGGGTTGATGCCTCTTATCTGAGAATTTAGAGACTATTGAACTCCTTGAACTCTTTCAGTGAATTTAAAGGTTGTGCAAGTTCACTAACACACAATGCCAGTGTGATTGGCTCAAAAAATACTGGTTCAAAAGCCTTGGATCTAGCACTCTTTTCACCAAAACAATAGACATCAAGTTGCAGAAAGTTGCCTGCACATACTTAACTACCTATGTACCAATCACTATTTCAAACTATTGATGCAATTACATCACTAAAATTCACATTCTCATTTGCAGTACAAATTGTGATATCTTCAATAGGCTATGTGACTAGTTTCTGAAAACCTTCTCATACTATTAAATAGTGTTTAAGAACCCTCTTAAAATATTTATTTTTGTTTAATTAATTATTAAATCAAATATATATTGTTTCAAGATACACCAAATAATTATGTTGTCAAAAAGCTTGCTCCAACAATATGGTGTCATGTCAATCTCGTGATGTCACATGTTTGTGAACAAACATTGGTGTGCATGGCAAATAGTGTATGTTGTCAACTTTTCCATATTTTGTTGTCAACTCGATCCATATTTTTGCTGGTATGAAAGAACAGGTTTGAATTCTATATGAAATGCCTTTTGATGGTCTCAAATCTTCTGGACTTTTACCATTGTAATGTAATATTTTTTTCTTACACCATTGGAAAGTAGAGATTTCAACAAACAGAAAGTACACCAACTTTGTGAATAAAGCTGATATTTTGATGGATTAATTTTCTATTTAAAAGTAAGGGTTCTTTTTCAATATTAGAGTCAAAATAAGGTTTAAAAAATAAATATTTCAATTCAAATAAATTAGAGTGTATTTGGGATATAAAAAGGTAACTTTTCACCAAGTTTAGTGAAAAGGAAAATTTATTTTGCCATAGATAAAAATAAAAAACTAAAAGCTTAGTTGTTTGAACTTTTCACATACATTTTTGAAGTAATTGTATTTATTCAAACAAAACAAATCCTCTAACTATATTTACAATACTATGACTACATAAAATTGAAACTGTCATTACAAGAAGCATAACAAGATTACTGACAGGATTTCCATGTTGAATAGCTAGGCCGTTGACCGAAAAAGCTGCCAGCACTTGAGTTTCCAGTAGCCTTAGTCAGGCGCTTAGTACTTTGTACATTCTCCTCGCCTCGGGGCCCCATGGGAGAAGTGTCTCAACACCAAACGGCACAAAGATGTATGAGACAACTCACTGAGACCGACATATTTGCGATGTTTGCTGTGGTCGGCAGTTAAAGCAGCAGCCCCAGCACCAACTGACGTAACTTGGACATGAGAAGGAGGCACCAGCGCCTTTCCCCGTGCCCAAGCCACCAGCGTCATTCCATCAGGACGCTAGCCATCGTGGCGGGTAATATTGCCATTTGGCTCTAAAACAGCTGGTAAATTAAGAGTGGAATATACCCTGCCAATGACTTCATTAATGTTTGCGTGACCTGCCAACTTTAGACAGGATAACCCGTGACACTCAAGAGCATCTACCTGAACGCCATATCTACATTGATGTGGTTCATTTGGATATTATAAATTATATATATTCATTCATTCATTCATTTTGAAGTTATGAGAAAATAGTAAAAACATAAGTTGTAGATCTTTTTACTACCTAAAACTTTGCCATTTGACTTTCAAGCTTATGCTGTGGTATTAACACATACAACAACCTTAAAATTTATTTTGGTTTTGTCATCACATCATTATATTACTTATCAATTTTGTTCACAGAAACTTTGGAAAACCTTCCAACAATTCAAGCGGATTTGAAAGTAGTAATTCATCACAATTTCAACACCAAAAACCACATAAAGCCAATAGTGGCTACAGGTAATAATGCTGTACTATTTGGTTACAGGCCTTACTTACGTAAAACTTTGCAGAGTGTGGTAAAATGCAAACTTGACTTTTGGATTAGGCTGTCTTTGCTTAAGCTCAGCATAATTTCATCTGTCACAAAATCAAACATTATTATTATTTATTTTAGACAACAATACGTGCATACATAAATGTTAGTGAAACAGTTAACCTATGTTAGAAAATTCAATAATAAATTACATATAGATGTTAGTAACAAAGTTATTCTATATTAGATGATATAAATAATAAACTTTGAATGTGCTGTCCTGCCTGTCGGCTATTACCTTCAAAATAATATTGGGACTCCTCTCCAACCTATTTTTGACTGAGGCGAATCCTTTCCGTATGATTGAGGAGAAACCATCGACACGGTTCTCCACAAACATACCGGACGCGCTACAATACCGAGGTAGTCCCAACATTATCATGAGGATGTTATTATATTGGACACAGAGAGCATTAACAGATTTTTAGGTTTAGTCAACAAGTGGTCTCTACATCTTTTGTGCATCATGCAAATCTGCGAGCACTCTAAGCGCCAAACCACACCTTCCTTAAGCTAAGCTGAAACTGAGCTAAGTTTTACATGAAAGTCTGTGCAAAGTCTTGGAATAATTTTGGGTTTTTCAAGAATTCGGATTGGAACTACATACATTGTTTAAATGAAATGACTTGAAATAGAAACATTGTAACGGCACTATTTCTCATAAAAAAAAAATTGTTTTTAAATACCTATCGATATTTATAATGATGGTATTGTAAATAATTTGCGTCTGTTCACTTTGTTGTCAAAAGTCTATATTAAAGTTAAAGTTTTGCACTATACCATATTTTTTTAATATAATTTTTGGTTTGGTCAAACACATAATAATATGGAGTTTTGTTTACAGACATTTTGGTAACACTTTCAACAAAAGAGGGCCGGAAAGCAATATAGTATCGCAATTTCAACAACAAAAATCAAGCAATCTTCATACAGGCTCTGGGTAATAACTCTGCATAACATATGTAATTTGTTCCTAATTATAAATTCTTAACATTTTGTTTTATTTTTGATCATACCATCAAATGAGAAATACAGAAAATAAAGGTGGCATTTAAAAAAGTATTTAAATTTTCTATAGTTTTGAAGTTTTTGAAGGATATGATTCTCCGAAATTTATTTTAATATAATAATAATAATAAATCTTACAAAATACTAGGTTACTTGTCATGAGCGGATGGAGGTGGCTCTCTATAAAATGTGTTCATAGCTGACCTCTAGTTGGCGATAGGAATATTTCTACCAAATTTCAAGCCTCTAAGCCTTATAGTTCCAGAGATATTGTGATGAGTCAATACATAGGTGGAAATCTCTTTTGTAACGGGTGATTTTGTAAGAGTTAAGTTTTTTAGGTTGGCAAAACTGGTTGGTAATGGCTCCCAAACGTCATCTGTCAAAGTGAAAAGTTTTCAGTAAACTCCGCCATTTTATCTTGGCAAGACTGCAAATTGTTGAAATTTTTTTTCAAAATTCGTGCTCTGTGAAAAATGTGCATCGTTTGTTATGACCATATTATATTCGTCATAATCGACCTGTTGAATCAACAATTAGTGCTGTTATCACCAAATTTACTTTGTTGGACATTATGGGTTTGAAAGCCTATAAAAATAAACTTCTGCAAGAATTGAAGCCGAATGGCCTACTACCACAACGTCAATTTCTGGTGAATGTTTTATCGAAAAATCGTGTTCAGTGATGAGGCTCATTTCTGGCTCAACGGATACGTAAATAAGCAAAACTGTCGCATCTGGAGTGATGAACAGCCACATGCCATACAAGAATTACCGATGGTGTGGTTTATGGGCTGGTGGTATCATTGATCCATTTTTCTTCAAAGACGACCGTGGAAGAAACATTACGGTCAACGGCGAACGATATCGAGCCATGATACGCGACTCTTTTTTGCCCCAGTTGGCTGAGTTGAACTTGGTTGACATGTGGTTTCAAAAAGATGGTGCCACATGCCTCACAGCTCGTGAGACAATACACATGTTGAAGGATGAATTTGGTGAGCAGCTTATCTCTCGAAATGGCCCTGTGAGTTGGCTGCCAAGATCATGCGATTTAACGCCTCTTGATTATTATATTACTTGTGGGGTTATGTAAAGTCGTTAGTCTATGTGGACAAGCCGAACACGATTGAAGCCTTACAGGATAACATAACATTAATAAATAAAAATAGTGACGCAAAATTGGATCTTCCGAATGGTCCATTTGAAACGGAGCCACGGACAACATTTACATGAAGTTATCTTTAAAACTTAAAATATGGTAAAGGCCAATTTATCGATTTCAATAAAAATTTTGAATTTATGATGCAAATTGAGAGTTTTATTCGATTTAAAAAGAAACTATGCTTAAAAAATCACCCTTTAATAAATAAAGTTTTTGTTTAAATCTTAGTGGATCACTTGTTGTGATAATCCGAGGATTGGCTTAAAACTCCTCAAAATCGGTCCAGTTGTTCTGAGACTTAGAAAAGATACACATAGATTTTTATAATATTATCATGGTATAGTAAAAAGCTCCGCCTGGTTTTCTATTCCCGTGACAGTTGGGTCACGTGATTGGCCTAAGAATACGTCATCAGTTGCGATGATTAAAACAATTTTCAAGTGAAACAACGCTATTCTATTCAATTCTTCCTACTATTGCTCCTGTGGAAGGTATATCACAAGTTTGCCAATGTCACGTTAAAGTAGACCACCAAGCTTAGAGAGTTTTTGTATTCTAATTTGATTGGTGCTAAAGATTGAAACAAGTTTTATTTTCTTATTTTATACCTGAAACAGATATACACGCTGTTAGACTAAAAAGGACATACACGAATATAATTACATAAATTATTGCAAGTATTTAATGATATTTACAACTTAATCCTATTCTTCTTAATATATTTACAAAAGGAGTGAAAACTAGGGAGAGGAGACATTTAAAGGAAGTTGGGCGGGGAATTCTGAAGTTATAATCACTCAATATAACTTGTTTTGGCATACTAAGCACCTTTTATCTGACAAACAACATGGTTTTGTAAGAAAAAGATCTACGACGTCAAACTTGTTAAACTTCACTAATAGAATTATAAATGAAATGAGCAATAATAATGAAGTTGACGTCATTTATACCGACTTCAGTAAAGCATTCGATTAAGTGGACCATTTCCTATTAATAAAGAAACTTAGGGACATCTGTGGCATATAGGAAGAATTACTCATATGGTTAACATCTTATTTGGCTTCCCGACCACTTGTGGTTAATGTTATTCTCCGGATTTTTATCAGCTATCCAGAGTACCACAAGGCTCACACTTGGGCCCCTTATTATTTTTCTTATATATAAATGATATCACAAAATTAATAAAATAAGAATATGAACTATACGCAGATGACCTAAAATTATACAGGACGGTAAAATGTTTTGAGAACCAAAAATGCTTCAAGATGATATCGACTATATTTACTTATGGTGTCAATATAATAGTATGGAATTGAACGAAGGCAAATGCAACTTTTTAAAATTTTCTAGAAAACATATTAAACTTAAAACTAGTTACAAGATAAATGACGTGTTTATTGCTGAAAAAATGGTTTTAAAGATTTAGGCATTATATTAGATAGTGAACTAAAATTCAACAAACATATAGATTACATTGTTCGTAAGAGTTTTAAAATGCTAGGTTTAATATTCCGTAACACGAAAGATTTTAAAAGTATTTTAAACTCAAGATAATTTTCAACTCTGTGGTCAGATCTAATCTACAATATAATTCAGCCGTTTGGTGCCCATATCACGAATAGAATCTGTACAAAAAAAAGTTTCTTTCAAAGTTAAATTTTTTTGCAAATAAATATAGCCGTAATGATAGCTATGAGAATAGATTAAATACATTTCAAATGAGATCTCTGCGAATACGTAGAATGCTTCTCCTTCTGGTATGGACTGTCCTTCGCTTTTATCACAAATCGGTTTACATGTGCCTGCCTTCAATTGTCGGGTTACTACTTTTTCTCCAATGCACATTAAATTCCACCATAGTAATTATGGCTTAAACTCTCCTACAGCTAATGTTACAATTGTATAAAAGTATTTTTAATATAGATGAAAACATTGATATCTTCTTTTCAAATTTTCTAAAAAAAAAAAAATTGTATTGCTCTCCAAAATTTATAGATTTTAGATATTAAAATATCCATGTATTTCGTATAGTAATGTTGTGCCTACCCTTAATTTAAGTACATTTAAACTATTTTATTATATTTATTTAATTCTCAGTGCATAAGTTAATAAATTGTATTTAGTTGGTAAGGCTTTATGAATAAATAAATAAGTAAACTTTTTTTTTTATGAAAATAAGAGACAAGACGAGCAGGACGTTCAGCTGATGGTAATTGATACGCCCTGCCCATTACAATGCAGTGCCGCTCAGGATTCTTGAAACCCCCAAAAATTCTGAGCGGCACTACAATTGCGCTCGTCACCTTGAGACAAGATGTTAAGTCTCATTTGCCCAGTAATTTCACTAGCTACGGCGCCCTTCAGACCGAAACACAGTAATGCTTACACATTACTACTTCACGGCAGAAATAGGCGCCGTTGTGGTACCCATAATCTAGCCGGCATCCTGTGCAAAGGAGCCTCCCACGGGTTCAAACTTCAGCAGGTATAAAATTGTTCAAAGGAGGTGGCATTAAGGGACAATTGAAGAACGGATGATCCACGTTACCCTCGTCTAGGCCACATTCACAAAGGGAATTTTCGCTAATCCTAAGTTTAGCTAAGAAAACTAGGGAACAATGCTATAGGTGTACTGATACGACAATAGCGATTTAATGTCTGTGTGACACTTGTCAATGCCATGTCTTGCCACTGTATGTCATTGATTTACCCGAGCATAACGTGTTTTTTACCTTAATAAAGACATTATGAACTAATAATACAATAAATTAATTTATATCTTAATAGATAAATCACTCTAGGTACTAATTAGCTAAGCTAGTTCGTATTTTATTTTCACTAACTCAATGAGTAGGTACCTAAATTTACTGAAAAGGGCAATCAATGGTAACATTTATCGTGACGTAGTCTTAAGCCATCGTTGGAAGAGAATACTAGGCGGAGTATATTATTATATCACGTATAATATATTGTGTAATGAAAGAAAACATTTTTGACGTGACCAGATACTTCTTTATTTTTATTTTGGTTTTGCCACACGCACATTAACAACATCAACTTTGTTTACAGAAACTTTGGAAGCACTTTTAATAACACAAGAGGACCGGAAAGCAATACAGCAACGCAATTTCAACAGCAAAAATCATTCAATGTCAATAGAGGCGCTGGGTAATAATTATGTACATACGTGTATATTGTTTCTTATCATAAATTCTTAAGATTTCGCTTTGTTTTTATTCTAAAAAAACTATTGCCATTATACGGTATTAGAAGTAGATTTTATCAGCTTTAGACAACACCGAAATTCAACCAATGTCAAATGTTGCACTGGGTAATAATTCTGCACCGTGACATTGGCCAAATTGTGGTGTATCTTCCACAGAAGCCACATTAGTATGTCTATCTCAACTCTCAGGTTGTGGCTCCATCTACAGGGTCTACTTGATAACATGCTCAACCCTAATAATAGCATATTAGGAAATTGACTTGACATGTCGCTCTTTCAAATCCAAACATCTTTTGTGTTATGTTACTTTTACACAACCCGAGAGTTGAACAAGACATACCAAGATTTATGATCGATGCGTGACTTTTCACACATTTCTCATAGAGTTAGTTTTAACTACCTTTGCATATGCTTAACTAGACATGCATACACGGACAGGAAACACGCGAGGAACGCGTAGTTGAAATGTTTATGTACTGTAATTAAATGTTAAACTTTTTTCCCAACCTTACCCATTACGTAATAAAGATCTTTTAATTTTGCATAACGTCATTCAGATATAATAAATAATTAGACTCACAACCGCGCTCAATAATTGTCTGAAAGAAAAAACAAAAGGTTTTGAGACAAAAGTTTTCGTTCAATTGTGTTTCGACTGCGCTTTGAATACAACGACACGCAATTACAAAGTGTTCAGTGAAAAACTGTCCAAATAACAGCATATCCAAACTTAAACAGGATGGAGTGTCGTAGGTAAGTGCCTCTTTAAATTAACAAAATCTAACTTGACGTTTTTAGTCATTTTGCGAACTAATTATATATAAATGTTCTTGGCTCGTGTTTGCGTCCGTCTCGCGCGTAATGTAGTGTTACTACTTTTACTGAGCGTATACAATAGACCTTGAACATTAGTGTCACGAAATAAGGTGTTAATTTGAATGAATGTTATCTGTACAAGTTAATGTATACGTATATACAACGCCGCTCGGAAATTTTTGACGACCTTTTATAGACGATTGGGAGTGAGGGAGTCTAGTTGCTCATAGTATGCGTCCATGCATGACGTAGTAATATTTATATTATTTTGTTCACAGAATCCGTGGAGATACATTCATCAACGGAAAGTTTTTGGAAAATAATAATGCATCACAATTTCAACTCTACAAACCTGATAGTGTGAAAAGTGGTTCCGGGTAATAATTAATACAGCACCTCTTTTTGGTTACAATTGTGATCTTTCAACTATTACCGATATCCTATGTTGGGAGTAGTGTAGTTTATCAGATATCTGAAAATAAAAATAACGGTTACTTAATCTTCCCAAATCGTCATTGCCCCAAGGCACTAGATTTTTTAGACACCAAAACCAAGTGTGCCGTACGACACCCTACTCCCTCACCAAGTTCTAACCCTTATAACATGGTTTATTTTGCATGGTCTTATAGCTTGTTTCAATAGCTTTCTGATACATTCACTCAAATCATTCTAATTATAAGCAATCTATTGCTACACTTAAAATAAAACGCATTGACAGAACGCTGCACGAGCCCTAAAATCACGCCGATCTGAGGCATACCGCGCGATCAGTTTCCCGGAACGGAAAGGTTAAAGTCAGTGTCTGTAAAATTGAAGAGTCCCTTTTACTGGTAGACTTTAATGTTATAGGTGTTTTAGGATTCTTTTATTTCAGAAAATTAAATGGAATTCACCATTGGAAGGCTCCTTTGCGCAAGATGCTGGCTAGATTATAGGTACCACAACGGCGCATTTTTCTGCCGTGAATCAGTCATTTGTAAACATTATTGTGTTTCGGTCTGAAGGGCGCCGTAGCTAGTGAAATTACTGGACAAAACTTAACATCTCATGTCTCGCGCTCGTCCCCGAGCGCAATTGTAGTGGCGCTCAGAATTTGTGGGAGTTTCAACAATCCTGAGCGACTCTGCATCGTAATGGGCAGGGCGTATCAATGACAATCAGTTGAAGGTCCTACTCGTCTCGTTCCTTATAGTCATAAAAAAATTGGAGAAATACGCTTTGGAGCCGGGTCACATCCCTTGTGTGGAGTGAAGTGACACGCACGCACTGTGTAAAACTGTAAAAATGCCAAAACAAATAGAGCCGCATGTAATTGACACAGTCCAAATGCAATAGTTACTTGCGTGACGCATTGTCTGCATGCGTGACGAGTGCTGCACGCTTTGTGACAGAATTTACACGCGCGTGCGCCGCGAATCCGGTCAGAAGCGGCTGCCAATGGGCAATTGCTATAGTCCGACAACTTCATGCGCGACCGTCCCACGGGGTGACTGACGGTGCACTTAGAAGACAGCGGGTAGCAAGAAGCGCAACAAGTTGTCAGACTATATCAAAAGTTTCGGATGGGCGATCCGCCCCAAAGCCAATCTGATCTTTTAAATTTTATTGAAGTTATAATTCTGGTGGCGCATTAGGGGTAAACTATCAGAGTGAATTTAAAATGCTCTCATACTGTCACGCCCTGACGTTAGTTGACCAGCTAGACAATTTGTATCGTACTTCGACTACCATTTAAGCATCTTGTTACTCATATGTGTACCGAACCACAATCAATTGACTAGAATTAAATAAATTTCAATCAAACAAAAATTTCAATTCTTTATATATGTATAAAAATAATTTATTGATATTTAAATAAAAGTTTATTAAGTAAATTACGCGGTAGAATAATATTTTCATTGGTTGCATTTAATACCTTCTTTATTACGATATTGTTCTTTAAAAACGTAAAATAGTATGAGGAATAAGTACCTTGAAGAATTTTTGTTTTGCAATATAACTTCGTGCGTATAAGTACAGACACATTTTTTGAAGTGAAAGTTCTTTAGCGTCGAGTCAGACACCAAAATTTATGAGTTTTAACGTGGGAGAGGGGAGAAAATGAGATAAGAAGCATTATAGTGCGTTGGTACCAGGCGATCATAGTTGAAGAAGATTGTCTTATGTATGACGCGAGTATACCTTAATATATTCCGACCTAATGGGCACAACGTATTTACTAAATAGACACCAGGAGAACATAAATATGGTAGCGATGATAGTAATGTCTTTCATAGCGGTTGAAATCATGTTTCATCCTAGCAACATGCACCAGGACTTCATATGCAGCTTAGAGGTTCATGCACAAAACAGGTTTCACTTCTGAAATGTTTACTTTGTACGCACGCAATTGTTTTTTAGTCAAGCATAATATTATTAATAATATCTATTTTGTTGACAGAATTTTCGGAGATGCCTTCAATAACACAAGACTTTTGGAAAAGAGTAACACATCAATGTCACTATATCAGAAAGCTGATTATGTCAAAACTGGAACCGGGTAATAAGATATCTCAATTTTTTTAAGCTCTTAAATACAAAAAATATATATTCTACTCTTAAATCAATTATACTTCTAGATGACTGTGACAGCTGTGAAAACGACAAAAAACTAACTAACTGGCGCATTGCTCAAAATAGAGGTTCTATTTTGAGCAATGCGCTTATCCACACAAAGTGACATACAAGCAGGCGCGAGCATTGGTTTTGCAGCGCGGTAGGCACTCGAAGTCTAACGAGTTGTATTTGTGATTAATATTTAAAAATTAGTACCTGTTTTATGGATAAACTAGCTATGAATACCCGCTTCGCTGGGTCATTTTTAATTGTATACTTATTTGTTAATGTTAATAATCTATCACTACTTACTTCACAATTTTTTCACATAAAAGACACATTTTCTTTTTTCTTATTAATTTATTGATCTTACTTATTTTTACATTAAAATCTTACGACTAAGTTGACATTAATATCTTTTATCATCTAACATTAACTGATATCCTAAACATTTTTATTGAAATACATTCTTATATACTACGTTTACAGTTTTGCATTCTGATGCATAAACAAATAAATTTTCTTTCTGTCCTACGCGTGAAAAAGCTACATAGAGTTGACCATGTGAAAAACAGGATTCTTTTAAATTAACTCCACAAAATCGGAACGTCTGACCTTGCGCCTTATTGATAGTCATACCATAAGCTAATCGTACAGGAAATTGTAACCGTTTAAAATAGAATGGTAAATCATTCGAAATTATTGGAATTCTTGGTATAAAAACCAAGTTTCCTTTTTCTTTGCCAGTGAGAACTTGCCTCAATGATGTTGTTCAAAATTTGTTTTACGCATAATCTTGTACCATTGCACAATTTTGGCGTATTAAGATTTCGCATTAATATGACTGGTGATCCAATTTTTAGCTTTAATTCATGAGAAGGCATACCAGGTGGGTTTAATGAATTTAAAAATTCCGTTGGAAAGTTTAAACTTTCATCTTGATTCATCATTGTATCTATTGATTTATAGATTTTTTCCTCTCCCGGTATCATTTCCTGTATTTTTTCATTTATTCGTTTTACTGCATCATTTTTTGTAACCAAAATTGTTCGCTCAGACAACCATGTTTTATTTAAATAATTTTGTTGTATGGATGGATAAATTTTGTCTATAAGGTGTTCTTCGGTGTCTACCACATGACATATCTCTTCAGTTAAAATTATTTTACCAGACTGTGGATCTAGTGGGTAGGTGCCATTCCCAATTTTCAAAAGATTGTCGGCAAACTCTTGTGCTTTTGGATCTCCAGTAATTAACGCTCGCATATTTTCTGTCAGTGATAACTTTTCAACATTGTTCCAAAAAATTGATCGCTTTAAACATGCATTTATTTCGTCAGCTGGTGTTGATTTTGGAATAACTGGTAACGTTTGTCTAAAATCCCCTGATAGTAGCAATAAAGCATCTCCCATTAGTTTTGTATTTTTCCGAAGATCCTGTAATGTTCTATCCAGCGCTTCCAGTGATTTTCGATGAGCCATCGTGCACTCATCCTATATTATAAGTTTGCATCTTATTAAAATTTGGCCACGTACAGAAAATTTTGTGATATTACAGACTGGGAATTCTTGTTCAGCTACATTTAATGGCAAATTTAGTGCAGAATGTGCCGTTTTTCCACCTTCCATTAATGTCGCGGCAATTCCAGAGGATGCCAATGCTAATGCTATTTCATTTTTCACCCGAATTGTAGCTAGGACCAAATTAATGAGGAAAGTTTTTCCAGTACCTCCGGGTGCATCTAAAAAGATTATTCCTCTTGCATGCGTCTCAATACGATTTATTATTGTGTTATATACTATTCGTTGTGTTCGTGTTAATTTTGGTTCATTTTCTTCAATGTAACGTTGCAATTCATCTTTATTATAATTAAGTTCTTTTAATAATTCAGAATTAGTCACGCTTAATTCGTTTCTTTTAGGAGATTGCACTCCGAGAGTAACTAAAGTTTGATTACATATTGCGAAACATCGATCTTCTAAAATTATCAAAGCTTCATTATAAATATTATCGTTGAATGTAATATTCATATCTTGATTTTCTCTACGTAGTCTTGCTAGAATATCATCACTCATACTATCACGATATTTCAGCCATAGTCTATTCGGATTTGAAGGATTACACGATGTTAGAATTATAGCAAAGAGTTCTCGCAGTTCATTCGCTGTTGCTGTTTCTGCTGCCTCTTTCATTGCCTGCTCCCATTGATTATCATTTTCTAATAAACCACGACGCTGGCATGCTTCACGATACGTTTCGCAAATGTAACCATCTACTGTTCGAAGATCTTCAAAAGAAGTTGGTCCACGTACTTCATGAAGTAGTAGACGTAAATAGAAACATTCAGCATTCTTTGGATGTACCGTATATACTCGACCAATAGCTTTATCTTTAAAGACACCTTTAAATCCTTCAACCGAAACTCCTTTCTTTCGTCGATTAAATACTTTTCGCGATGAGTCCCATGTGTAATAACTGGGAACATCACCATAAAGAAGAGTTCTAGCAAACAGATCACTTCGACACAATTCGAAAAATGCAGTTAACGTAGTATTAACAGGTTGGTTTGCAACTTTTTGTGCTGTTTGATTAGTAAAATATACCCGTTGCCCATTCTCAAGGTGAACTGCTAAGTGAAAAACAGCTGGATCCCTGCCATGAATCGGAAACCCCAATATACGCCAAGCTGTAAGTAATGAGGCATTACTATTTATATATCGTCCCATTTGATAACTTAAAATTTCATCATATCTATTTTCATTTGTAATTTCAAAGACAGCCATATCACTTCCTTTGTTAATATAGTTACACACATATTTAATTGACTGAACTGAACTGCAATATTCTACATTTATATGTGCATTAAATATTTTCGATAATAACGGATTATAAGGGACAACCCATCGATTATCAATTTCGATTTCTTCACCCCGTACTCTAATTTTTGCTGTAAATCCTCCTTCACTCGGTGGTCGACGTCGGTATTGCGGATATCCATCATCTCCCGTTTGCGTCTCACTCAAAAATGATCTTGGATATCGTTTTGAGCATTTATTATCTTTTATACAGGGTGATTGCATATTAAGTGCCCCGCAAGGTCCATGTATCATTTGTTTCACGATTATTTCATATAGAACAGGATCTTCAACCGGATTTGGGAATTCTGCTTTAATAACGTCATCGATTTGATTTGAGTGAATTTTTTCTTTCAGCCAAATTAAATTGTGTGAGTGTGGCAACCCTCTCTTTTGCCACTCAATGGAGAACATCCAGCTATTAACATTTCCGAAAATACAACTCTTCACAATTGCATTAATGAATTTTACTTGTTTCTGTTTAAACACGCGCGCAATTAAATCATGTCTGTCATGTGACTTTTGTCCAAATTGTAACTCATCTTTAATTTCCTTCCATGACGAATTGCACGTAAACGTTAGAATAAGTCAGGACGACCATATTTTCTCACATACGCCATTGCGTCTTGTGCATATTGAAGCATATGCCTAGGGCTACCAATGAATGTAGAAGGCAAAATTACTAATCGTCCCAAATTTTCAACATCCCCATCATTGGCTACCGCATCTCGTAAGTGAATATATTCATCCGTTCGTAATTTATTTTGATTTAGACGAATAAATAACAATCTTTCTGCTTCTATTTTTGCTTGCATATCAACAATAAACTGTAAAAACAATTTCCGACAATTGAGTATATGATTGTATTTATTCACTCTCTCCATTATCCGATATGCGTAAAATTCCTTGGAAGAAACTTTTTTGTTTGTAGGGCTATTTGTTTGTGGATCAACATGCTGAATATTAAAATGGTAACCGTCTTCACCATGACAAAATATTAGTGGATACTGTAAGGCGTCATACATGTGATGAGTTTCAGCGATGCGTTCCAACTTATTACTTCTTCGTTGTACCACAATATCCCTATAACTACTTTCATTGTCCACCATAACTACGGCTATTTCATTTACTTGAGGTGCATTAAATCGTCTTTCGTGTTCGCCAATTGGCTTTTTATCTGCCCGAATTATTATTTTATAATTATCCGAAACCATTTTTTCCATCGCAGTCTTAAATATCTTTATCAACTCATTATTTTCATGTAGAAAGCGCTGTAAATGAAGAATTATATCTCGACGCAATTCTGTAAAATTTGAAAGCCTTTGATCCAGTTCGTCTTCTTCATTTCCTACAAAGTAAAATTGTAAAAACTTCGGAGTATTATTTGGGAGTGACAATAATGATCCAATTTTATGATATACTTGTCCCTGTATTTTAAATACTGGATTAAATCCTTTTTCTTCAATTACTGCAGTTGCTCCAAATGAAGTCATTTGAAAGCATGCATTGTAATTTCTAATTTGTTGTAAGAATTCTTTAGAATTTTGTGTTTCTCCTTTCATATATTCTAGAAATTCCGGTGGCAGTGATTTTAACTCTGGTAATTTAATTTTGCCACTTGAACAGCATATACTTTGCGTTTCTCCTTTGAATTTTTTAGCTTCACAAAATTTGCATACTTCATTCATTCTTCCGATCACTATACTTGAATGTTCAAAATAATTTCTAGTAGGATTATAATGAAACGCCTCTTGTTCAAGACTGTATTTTTCCCGACGTTTTTGACGAACAGAATATACAGTTGTTTTAGAAACTTGAGCCTCCATTTGTTCATTTTGTCGAAGATCACGCATTCTTATTGCATTTTGTATTCTTCTATCATCTGCCTGTTCATTTGTCTTTCTTTTTTTTTGCAATCTTTTTCTGATTCGGTCCGTTTCTTTAGAATCATTAAGCTGCTCTTCAGTCTGATTATTTCGACTTTGATGATAATTTTCATGAAGTAATGTGAGACGTTGTTCTCTTTCGTCTGTAGTTTCATTTCTCCGTGACATTTTTTGCCTTTTCGATACAATTCGAGAACGTGAGAATACGCATTTACGTTTCGGCATCGTTAGTAATATTTTAATTTTTTTTTTCACCTTTTTCACACTGCACTAAAATAAAAAAACTAAAAAAAAAAGAAACAATATTGTGTATTACACTGCACGTTAAAACTTTTGATTCTTCACTTTAAAAAACACTATACGCTGTTATTTATGATTATTTAATTTTTAATGTTTATTTTTTCGTTATACAATTCTTATAAAAAATCGACTGAAGCACGGGTTTGACATTTCGGCTTATATAGTCGCAAAAATTATCCCCACTACCGACCAAATTTTACGTATTGTTCTAATAATTTCGACTTTTAAATTCTAGAAATTTCTCGGTGAGTCTAGAATTTTTTCGAACATTTCAAATATATTTGATCAATCAGAGCCTTGGAATACATTCCAAAGATATCCAAATTATTCTTGGATGTTCTAGATTATTCGATAAATTTCTAGATCATTCTAGAATTTTCTAAATCATTTTTATTCAATCAGAAACGTAGATTTTAGAACTCTTTATATAATTCTAGAATTTTCCAGATCATTCTAGACATTTCTGGATCATTCTAGAATTTTCTAGAACATTCTCATTCGATTAGAATCTAAATGTAGATTTTAGAACTTCCCAGATCATTTTAGAATTTTCTAGAACATTCTTATTTAATCAGAATCTAAACGTAGATTTTAGAACTCCCTACATCATTCCAGAATTTCCCAGATCATTCTAAACATTTCTGGATCATTCTAGAATTTTCTAGAACATTCTCATTCGATCAGAATCTAAACGTCGATTTTAGAACTTCCCAGATCATTTTGGAATTTTCTAGATCATTCTAGAATTTTCTAGAACATTTTCGATCGATCAGAACATTGGTATACATATTAAAGCTTTCTAGAACATTCCAGAAATTTCCTGAACAATCCAGACCATTTTAGATCAATAATAGTCACATTTTCAAAGTTAACATCTTTCAACCCCCGTATCTTTTACACCCTTATAATTATCGACTTGCAACCACCATAGTGCACAATGGGAACCTTGTACCTATTGCCACATACAAACACTTTTGGTCTGCGATGCGTAGTTTTGGCTGCAAGGTGAAATATAGGGACACACACCTCCAATTTTATATATATCTAGATATAAGTTCACTTACCAACATTTTTCTGCTGTTCTGTCAGATTGATCGTGTTTTTAGCAAGATTTAGTCAAATTATTCAAGTCAACGTAACCAGTATCATTCCACACAGTTTTAGTTGTAGAAAAGAAACAGAAGGGGAAGCAGAACAATAAATTGGAATCCAGCTAGCCAAGTGTATTTTTCGTAATACTTGGTATTGAAATATCTCATAATTTTACCTTTTTGTTGAGTTAAACTAATATTTTTGCATTGGTCTATAAAGAGAAACAATTTTTATTTTATCTACGAACGAAAATTGTGCAAAAGGATACATACCTAATTTATCCCGACACTGGAATTCCTCCATTATATTTTAATTCCTTACTAGTTACACACAAAACACACAGCAACTTCTTTTTTTTTTCAATACAAACACTAAATATAATTAACAATAAACAAATCAACACAAATCAAATAACTAATGTAATTAGTTAGCTTAATTATTCACGCCCGTTTATGTAGATACACGAATGACGGAAACACAACAACTAAAAAATGGCGCTGTCATTGTTGATTAGTGAACAATATATTTTTATTTCCGGAAATGTCATATTTTATATCTCACAATCATGAATCACGTCATGTAAGATGTCAACACTCTTATGAGAGCGCAATAAGGTTGAAACTCGGACACTAATCGAACGAGACACGTTATAATAATAACTCATAAATCATAATGAAGGTATAATTTATTTCATTGGTTTAATTCGTGACAGCTAATTGTCATTTCGAAGTGTCAGAAGCATGCCTACCCCGGATGTGTTAAAGATCTCAAATTGCGATGGTTATATACGGTATGGTCTGCATACCTATGAAATAAATAAAAATATAAGTAATACAAGTCCACAGAACTATCGCAAAATTAATTATTTGGTTAAAAAGTTTAAGTTGAAAAAGTGAAATTTTCAAACAAAATAAATATTTAAATAAATGTAGTAAAATTTAACAGTCTATATAGTCAACTTACCTTGACCCCGGAACGATGTGCGAAGGCGGCAAGTCGTCGGCTTTACCTTTGATTCGTTTGATAATTTGCGACGTAATTTAAATTCACTATGTTCGTTTATACGAACACTTTTTTATTTCGGGATATCTGAACTGAACTTTAAATTAAATATTGCGCATTCCAATAATAATGGAAGCCTAAATTTTTAAAATTTTCAAAATGTCCACCACATTCTTGAACACACAAGTTACATCGCCGTACAATGTTGTCCCGAACCCTGCTGAGCAAATTTCGTTCGGAATCAAGAGCCATGGCTTTTAATTTTTCAAAGGCGGCAACGATATGATTGCATAGTTCAGCTTCAGTTTCAGGGATTCGTGAGTAAACTTCATTTTTAATAAATCCCCATATAAAGAAGTCGAGAGGAGTGAGGTCGGGTGACCGAGCGAGCCATCTGCGGGGGCCATAGCGCCCAATCCATTGTTCGCCGAAAATCGTGTTTAGCCGGTCCCTCACGATGAGCACGGAGTGTGCAGGTGCTCCATCTAACTGGAACCATACCCGCTAATAAGCTGTTACAGACAATTCTTCTAAATATTTGGTTATTGGGCCATTAATGAGTTCTAGAAACGTCTGTGACTTCAGGTTTCCGTTGATAAAAACAGGGCCGATTATTTGGTCTCCGTGAATACCTGCCCAAACATTAACTGAAAAGCGGTATTGATGCGAAGATTCCCTCAATAAATGGGGATTCGTATGGCTCCAGTGACGCATGGTTTGTCGGTTCCACATGCCGTTTCGAGTAAAAGTGTTGGTCGTGAGACATTTTTTCTAGCACCCAGCGGCAGTAGGAATCTCTAATCGGCTTATCACGGGGCAGCAGCGCCTGCACCTTTTGATATTTATAAGGGCGTATTTTGTTCCTTTTCAACACTCGATGTATTGAGGTATGTGTCACTCTAAATATACGCCCAGCTTGTCTAAGGCTGCAAGCTGGATTCTGATAAAAGTGGTCTAAGACCCGTTGTCCAAAAGATTTGGAACTCGACGTGGAGCAACTCCTTCATGAGTGTTGGGCACTATGTGCTGGTTTTCCCTGATTCTTTGGACAGCTCCCAGGATTGTCCGGACATCAGTAGGGCATACGCGAGATGCGCCGTATCTCTCACGATACGTGCAAAGAGTTAAGGCTAACTTTGGCAGCATTCGCCATACAACAATACCATATCGGTGTACTCTGCAGCACTATAAAAATGCTGTTGTCTTGGCATTTTATTTTCAAAAAACTCGTAAAAATACGCAAACGTAAAAGAAAAATAAATGTCAAATTCACCGTAAAAATAATAATAACACTAACTTAAAAACACAATTTACACACACACAAAGTCAAGTACCTAGTTAATAAGTGTCTATTTCACCTTGAAAAAACTAATTGCATTTATTAATTTTACTAGCTAAAAGTTAAATTATCAAATACAATTACTTTTTACTTACTACGCTAGTTATCTAGAACTTCAATTAATAAGTACAATTAATTTTTCAAAGTCAATCGTTTGAGGCAATCGCGCAAAAAGTATGAAATCACTGCGAAATACAAATTAGCCTATTTGCCCAGAAGACTCGCGATAAACTAAAGTGGTGCTCAGTGCTCACTTAAAATAACGAAAAAATAATTCCTTAATAGGGAATTCCTCACAATTATAGTTTATCGACACTTTTTTATACTTATTTAGCAATCATCACCAAATACCTAAACATGGCTACTATTTTTGGGTTTTTCGAATATCTTAATAATTTTATTAAATTATTTATTAGATAATCTTTAAAAAATATTTTTGTACGATCAAAACCTTCGATGTGGGCGAGTGAGAGAGTTGAAACGCCGCTCAATTCTGTCTTCTACCGCATTTATCAAGGGCAGAGTTCGGAAGAAGCCGCTGGTTTCCACCATCGCACGACACGCCACAAATTAGGATGTCATCCCCACCATCGGGGTGTCTATCATTACTTTACAATACGGCTGGCAGGCTGTGGAATGAACGTCCTTGTGCGGTGTATCGTGGACAAATGTGAAAAAAAGTATGTACACATTTCTAAAGGTCTAGCAAAGCTCATTTCTCCATAAAAAAATCCTGAGTATCAAACGGGCAAGTTGGTATGATTTTTAACAATTAGATTGCTTTGTATTACGTAAGATGGAAGGCCTACCTACCCCACAATTCTATTTTATCGATACTTTAATACACATACACCAACAAGATAAACGAAGCCTACAAACTATAACGTAAAAAAGAAATTATTTTCGTAAGTTCAACTTACAAAACCACTGTTTTCTGAGTGATTTTTTGAGCAGGAAATAGGTAAGTTGGTACGATTTTTGTTTAGGTTGCTTTTAAATTACGTAACATGTGAAACAAGTAATAAATCGTTATTGTTAAGTTCTTCCTTATTCACAATAATTATCTCTCAACTCCTTTATAATTTATAAAAACAAAAGAAGCTGTTTAGTTTTAAATACCTAGGGTGTAGTGTATTTTTACAACAATTATTACAGAACAATTTTAAAATAAACTTAAACAACTTATTGTTTATCGATTACAACTCCCTTTGAAGAAAGCTAATTATCGATAGATGTCTTTACCCTACCCCGCCCGTACGAATTTCGAGCTTGCTTTGAATCGCGCCGCCCGCGACCATCAAAGAGACACCGCCGGGCGCCGGCACGTGTACGCTGTCAAAGAAAACCGCCACTGGCGGCAAATCCGTCTTATGACACTATTGAAATATTCAAGTTCATTGAACCATTGACCCAGATAACTAATACTACACAGTACGTATAAATTTGTGCAAAATGAAAAGTCTACTTTTTGACAAAACCAATGCACGGATTTCGTTAATTTTTGGTATATCGTCAGCAAATATGCTAACAAGTATGTACCTAAATTTAATTCATAGAAGTTAGTTCCATATTGTATAAGAACGATATACATAGTAACCTTGACAAATAAATTTTGTTATAGAAATTGAACGTATTCTACTAGCCTTTAGTAAGCATTATCGGAACTGCTTATTTAAGGTATTTAGTATATTATCGCGTAACGAAAAACTTACTGGTTGGGTGTTCAATAGAAGTTCGATTATACAATAAAAGAACTAAATTTATCTGAAGTAACCTGGAATCTAGTGTAGGTATATTATTCAGAATCTAAATATGGTAGGTAGGCTATCCTTATTGGCATATATGGAATGCACGACCCTGCATACAAGTAAGACATTTCTTGTCACGCACACTCGTTTAATAAACCTGGCCTGTTTTCATCGGTTGTCTGTTGTTGTGTCAGTTGCCTCAGCAAGAGGCTCTATCTCGTCGTATAAATAGGGTATATCCATGAATTGCCTATAAATTCGTAATACAACTAATTCAGTCCATGACATTTCATTACATATTATATTGATAATTCATACAATAAGCGGGCGCGGGGTGTTGTCGGGTCAGCACTTGTCATGTGTAAACAAATTTGTAATAATTCTGGTGAAATGTATAAAATTTTATTAAATTTTGTGATTTATTAAATTATTGATATGCATTTCTAGTAAAAAAAAAGAGGATCTAAATAATTAATCACCAACATAGTATATACTAAAATCTTCTCCGAAACACGCTGCATTTAATGGTACAAGAATTATTCTGATCGGTTCAGTAGTTTAAATAAAAAAAAAACTATTTAAGATAAAATAAATAATATAATGATTAGAAAAAATTATATTTCAACTAAATAATATAAGTTACATGCATATACCCTATTACCTAAGATTCTATTGATCATAAATGCTTTAATATTTTCATGACATTTCTGATCTTGACTTGAAAGTATTTTTTTTAAATACTCTTTGTCAGATGACTTTTTTGTATTTATTAAGGTTACACACCCATTATTATACAAAATAATACATTTTGTACACAGAAACTTTGAGAATGATTTCAAGAACACAAGAGATTTGGAAAGCAAGAAAGAAGCGTCGCCAGTTCAACAACCAAGAGCTGATAATGTCAAAACTAGCAAAGGGACTTATAATAAAAACGATAGAAAACAAAAAGCGAAACCTAATACTGTCGAGAAGAGGCTGAACGAAATGTTAGCTGCTCCTGTAGACATGACAAAAGGAGCGAGGTAAGTTATTTCATCACCACGCCATTCAAATTCAAATATTTTTATTCAAAATAGGATACGATCACTTATTGAAAGTCAAAAACTACCCATTCGAAAAAGTATGCATCAGACCTGAGAATAGAAGGGCGCAAGAAAATCAGCGGGCTTCTTTATCTTTTCAAAAAAATTATGGTTACAAGAATTCTAAAGAAATAAATTTTTAGAAAATGTGTACCTATTATGCATTTTTGTGCATTATTATTAATTATTCTATCAATATTCATTCTATATACAAAGGTCCGGCTGTAGGTTAATAGATTTTTGAAAAATCCTAAATACTTTATTATCATTTTTCTTTTGCAGTATGTTGCAAAAGATGGGATGGACTGGTGGTGGATTGGGGAGATCTGGGGAAGGTATTGTAGAACCCATAGCCCCAAATGCCGCATATGTAAGTACTCTTTATTCTTCATATGCCGCTTTTTAAGACATTGAAACAAAATGTCATCAATGCATTGACGTACCATAAATTACTAGAGTCCCAATCGCCTATTAAAAGATTGTCAAAAATGTCCGAGTGGCGTTCTTTATACGTATAGTAAAAGTTCTAAAAGTTTTGCGTAACTTAAAAAAACCACATGTTATAATCAAAAAATTTCGTTTATTGCTTTTCAAAATACTCTCCTTTACATTTCAAAAATTTTTTCATGCGATCGAAACATTTTTTAAAACAGGAGGACCACAGATCTGAAGGCATGGCCTCTTCGGAATGGGTAAAAGTGAAACCTCTCATCAAATCTTTGATTTTGGGGAAAATACAGAAATCACAGGGTGCCAGGTTGGGGCTATGTGCAGGATGAGTGACGAGTTGTACTTTTTCGGAAGCTAAAAATGACTTAGTTTTGTTGGCCGTGTGTGAAAAAGCGTTGTCATGATGAGAACGCGGCTTTTTGATCGTCTTTCGCGAACCCTTTCGACACCCTGGGTAAACAAATGGTAGAATGCCGGGAGAAACTTGTGTCTTCTATCGAGTCCTCTCTCGAGAAGGTCGCGGAATGGGGTAAATTGAACCTTGTCCAATTTAACCCCCAGAAGACTCAAGTTTGCGCGTTTACCACTAAAAAAAACCCCATTTGTCGTATCTTCGAGAACACTTCTCTTAAAGCCGCGCCTAGTTTCCGATACTAGGGTCTCGAAATCTCGAGCGATTGCCAATTCCGTGGCCATCTGGAGGGCAAAGCCAAATTGGCTTCGAAGAAGCTGGGCGTCATCAATAGAGCACGGCAATACTTCAAGCCGGCCCACATTCTAGCGCTCTACAAAGCGCAGGTCCGGCCACACATGGAGTATTGCTGTCATCTCTGGTCTGGCGCACCCCAGTATCTGCTCGATCCATTTGACCGCGTGCAACGTAGAGCAGCTCGAATTGTCGGGACTCAGTGCTCTGTGAACGGCTGGATCTCTTGGCGTTGCGTAGAGACGTCGCATCATTGTGTGTCTTCTACCGCATTTATCACGGGGAGTGTTCCGAAGAGCTGTTTAACCTGATTCCTGCCGCCGAATTCCACCTTCGCACGACACGCCACAAGTTAGGATTTCATCCCTACCATCTGGATGTGTGGCGGTCCTCCACAGTGCGGTTTTCAAGGAGCTTTCTCCCTCGTACTACAAAGCTATGGAATGAGCTTCCTTGTGCGGTGTTTCCGGGACAATATGACATGGGTACCTTCAAAAAAAGCGCGTACACCTTCCTTAAAGGCCGGCAACGCTCTTGTGATTCCTCTGGTGTTGCAAGAGAATGTGGGCGGCGGTGATCACTTAACTCCAAGTGACCCGTACGCTCGTTAGTCCTCCTATTCCATAAAAAAAAAAGAATACCACTTGGCATTAACACTCTTTTGATCTTCAAGTGGAATTGTGATTGCTAAGAAAAAAAATGCGGCCTTTATTTTACCATAATTTCTCGCCTGCCTCACTTTTCTTAGCCTGTTCTCATTTTTAAAGAGCCATTCACAAGATTGTTTTTTTCGGGTTCGAAACAATAAATTCACGTTTCGTCTCCTGTGACAATGTCATACTTCATTAGCATGTGTGAGCACCATTACACGCGAGCCCGTTAATGCTCCGCTGTCAGTTCGTGAGGGATCCAACGACATTAAAGTTTCCGAACTTTCAATTCTTCTTGTAAAATTTTCTGTATTTGGCTCATACCAATCCCCAATAGTCCTCGAATTGTCTAATAGGTAATCCGCGGGTTTTCTTCAATTAGCCGGTTAACAGTAGCCACATTATTTTCTTTGACGGCATAGACGAAATTCGTCATGTAAAGAAACCCGACCTCTCTCAAATTCAGCAAACCATCGACTCACGGTGCTCAAGCAAGGTGCTTCTCTCCCAAAAGCATTTTGAAGACAAGCGGCACAGTCTTGCGGAGAGAGAGAACTTTTAAAATTATAAAAAATCATCACTCTAAAATCTTTTCTACTTAATTCCATTTTCGTTGCGTACGTAGAACTTTGATGCGTGATAAAAACCAATCGACAAATAATTTCCCGCCAATTGTTTTATTTAATTACTAAGAATGTTGCAACGTTTCAATAAATATAACATTCGAAATTCAAATAGTTCCGATTAGCTAGAAGTGCAAAACTTTTAATGTGCCCCATGTACATTAACTTATACAGATAACAAAAAAAAAAAAAAAATTTATTGAATAAGGCGTTACTTTGCGGAAATCCATAATTATACAAATTATTTAAGTTTTCTTTAGTGTTAATTCCGCCAATATTTGTCTTTAAAACAATTCGACACGTGTTTCGCCTCTACACGAGGCATCCTCAGGACGTGTTGTCTCGCCAAAGTCTCGTGCCAGATTTAAAACTTAAATAAAACTTAAATAATTTGTATTATACAGATAACATTAAAACATTCATTCAAAAAAACACCTTATTTCGTTCCAGTAATGTTTAAAGTCAATGTTTTAGACTTTGGAAATGTATTATATATATTCTTTAGCAAAATTATTAAAAACGTTAAGTTAGTTACACAATTTTTTTATTTTAAAGAAGCATTTACCTGAAACACGGCACTCTATCCTTTTTAAGTTTGGATATGCTGTTATTCGGACAGATTTTTCACTGAACACTTTGTGGCGTTGTGTTCTTTAGTGTGTATATAGAAACACAACTAAACGAAAACTCTGCCTAATAGACGCGTAGGCAAAGTTTTGAAGCGTTGGCATAGATAGTTCTCTGGCCACCAGGATGTACCAGAGTCGACCTGAGTACGCTGAGTCCGCTGAGCGGAGTAGCAGCGGCCATTTAGCTGTTTTTTATTCCATTTCTAATGTCCTCCAATTTTCATGTAGAATAAAAATTATGGTAATATCACATACATAAATTGTTTTATTTCATTTCAAAGTCCGAACGATTTTAATGAAAAACTCTTTACTTACAGGTAACCGGAAAAGGATTTGGAACTGACACTCCGACACCAAAAAAAAATCGAAACCGACAAAAAGTAAAACTTCCAAGCAACCTAACCAAACAAGAAAGGAGAAAAATACACAAACAGAGAGAATCGGAACTAAGGGTAAAACAAAAAGCCGAGGCAGTAACGGTGCGGCGACTGTTTAAACAGGAAGTATTAGAGAAAATACTTGAATTCGTTCAAAGAGATGATCAGATTGAATTGTTCTTTGAAGAAAAGTTAAGTAAGAATGAAAGGAAGATCATCCATAAATTGGTTGAAGACATGAGAGAGTATGGTGAGATAATAGCTCAAGAAGAAGATGATGTTACTATGATGGATACAACGCAGAAAATTGTCCACGCTAATGATTATGTGTTGCAAACGCAAAGCGAGGGAGAGGTCCCGAATAGGTAACTATTATGTTTTTTGGTGCATGATATTTTCCATTCCAATCTAGGTCTAGATAAGAGAAAGCTAAGTTCTAGGGTCTGGGGTGTTTTTCTCTCTATAGTATAGTCATAGACAATTTCTGCCATGAAAGCCACCGCCAGTTATGGCGTGCTTCAATGAAATTGAGCTCCATATACGCGAAATTGTTGTCCGGAAATTGTTTCACCAAGATAATAAATTATATTCGATACCAAAAGTCATAGAATGTCCCTTTTAATTTATTATTGGAAGAGCTAGGTCTAAGAGTAAGCTAAGAGTCTGGAGTACGTTTCGGTTTATTAAATAACAGTAATTTTTTAACTTGGGAAATATCTATCTATGAGTACCTCAAGGACGACAAAGATATTGAACGGGAGAGACATGCTTTGTCTGTTAGGTGTAATATGCTGTCGCGTCGCTTTGCTAAGTGTACTGACCCAGTAAAGGTGACGCTGTTTAGAGCTTACTGTCTAAGCTTCTATATCGAGAAATATGTCCTGCCCATTGCCACTTAAGCTTCAGGGCTCGTGTCAGTGCTCAGTTACTTTTGTTTTTTGTCGTATGGACTCATTTTTAATTTCTTGTTTTTTGTTTATTTTGAGAATGCTTCTTTTCATTGCTCTGGGTAGAAAGTAACCTCTGTTTCACTTTATTTGCGTATATCCATGTTTGACACCCATATAGTAAACTCGGCAGGGGGAAGGTATACATTACAGTTCTCTTTATGTTTATACAAAATTTTTCCTTTACAATTTCTTTAAATGATCAAATCTTTTTCCATGTAATATTTATTCTTCTTTCTACCTCTTCTTCTTTGTTTGTTTTTAAAAACGCTATTTGATTTCCTAAATAGATATAGTTAGTTACATACCATAAAGTTATTATTTATCTTGATAGGTATTTTGAGGCTGTTAGTCATTGTTTTTGTTTTAGTTTTATTCATTTGTAGGCCTACTTTTTGACTTTCTTGATCTAGTGTACACAGCATAGCCTGTAGTTGTTTGGATATTTCAGCAAATGTAATTATGTCATCTGCGAACCTGAGGTGACTCAATCGACGTCCATCTATATTGATTCCAAATTTTTCCCAAAGTAAGCTTTTGAAAATACTTTTCAATACAGCTATGATAAGTTATGGTGATAAAGGGTCGCCTTGTCTAACTCCCCTTTCTATTTTTATCAGTTCACCTCTTCTTTCAAGTTTAACCCTGCTCGTATTGTTTATAGTATATTTGTTTTATATTATTAATGTATTTATTATCTATGTTTGTTTTTAATGCGCTCCAGATGGAGCTGTGACTGATGCTGTCAAAAGCTTTGCTATCAATAAAGGCAACATATAGGTGCCTTGCCCTGTACTTTCCCCTGGGCGTAAAAAGCATAGGGGAGTCCCAGGCCCATGGGTGTCGTAAGAGGCGACTAAGGGCTTTTTAGAAGTGGGAGAGTCACGCTGCCGTCTTATGACGTCAGCACCATCGGGCCAGACTCGTCCGGGTTAATTACCACACTCGCACAGAATACCGGCGTGAAGTAGCGGCCTAGTGCCGCTATGTTTCGCATAGGTTAGTGTCGAGGACCGGAGGCCATCCCTTCACCGTACGGTTCGTAAAAAGATATTACCCCAGGAGGGTACCGGCTCTACCAGAGCCGGAGAATCCCTCCCCGAGCACTCTCGCTCGGGCCGCCCTTCGTATTCTGGGGTGGGCACAGAACCGCGCATGACCGAGGACAAACGAGGCAGTAACACCACGGCACCCCGCTCCACCTCAACGTGGACTTTTGCAATATCAGGGGAATTCACTCCAATTTAAACGCCGTCCACCACCACCTTGAGACGGCGCAGCCGGCCTTGTGTTTCCTTACGGAGACGCAGATATCTCGACCTAGCGATACGTCATATTTAACGTACCCCGGTTACAAAATTGAGCACAACTTTTTGCCTCATGCCGGGGTATGTGTGTACGTTAGGGAGGATATCTGCTGTCGCCGTCTCGGCAATTTTGAGGGTAGGGACCTGTCTACTCTCTGGCTCCGCGTAGATTTAGACGACCGCGTCCGTATCTATGCGTGTGTCTACAGGTCCCATAGTGGTAACGCAGAAACCGATCATCTCATGGGCTGCGTTCAAGCGGCAATTGACGTCGTGCTTGCACAGCTCCCCTCCGCTGAAATCGTAGTCTTGGGTGATTTCAACGGGCACAATTCCGAATGGCTTGGATCACGTACCACAGACTACGCAGGGCGATCTGTGCATAATTTTGCATTGGCGTATGGTCTGTCCCAATTGGTTGAGTCGCCAACGCGGCTCCCGGATGTGGATAGCCACATGCCGTCCTTATTAGATCTTCTGCTGACTACACATCCCGATGGTTACCAGGTCTTTGTCGACGCCCCTCTCGGAACGTCCGACCATTGCCTGGTCAGGAGTGTAGTGCCTATCTGACGCCAACGTCGCAGACCACCAGCGACCCGCCGCGTTTGGCACTACAAGTCAGCAGATTGGGATAGGATGCGTTCCTTTTTTGCATCCTACCCTTGGGGCAAGGTTTGTTTCCCTTCGGATGATCCTAGTGCCTGCGCCATTCCAGAAGCCGATGTGATACTGCTGGGCATGGATATTTTTATACCAAGCTCTGTAGTACCGATCGGTGGCAGATCACAGCCCTGGTTCGATGCGTCAGTTAAAGCAGCATCTGACTGCAAAAAACAGGCGTATCGAACTTGGGTTGCGGCGCTGGGCACAAAGGATCCGAACTGCAAAGTTCTTAAGAGGAAATATAACGCCCGTGCGAAGTCTAAGCACGTTGTCAAAATCGGCGAGCAGCTTTCCAGTTACCCGAAAGTCGAAGTTACCGAACAGTTACCGAAGGTCGTTGTCGAAAGCTGCTCTTGGTAACTTCAACCAGCCGTCCATGCCGCTGTTGCACATGAGGAATGACACCCTGGCCCATACGGCAAAAGAGAAAGCCGAGCTCCTGTGCGCTCTTTTCGCCTCCAACTCGACTCTTGACGACAACGGAAAAACACCGCCGACCATCCTGCGGTGTCTGAGCTCTATGCCTGAAGTACAGTTCCGACAGAAGACTGTTAGGCGAGCTCTGTTTTCGTTGGACGTCAGAAAGTCGAGCGGGCCGGATGGCATTTCTACAATCGTGCTTAGAACGTGTGCCCCTGAGTTGACGCCGGTGCTAACGCGTTTATTCCGGCACTCTTATTCCAAAGGCGTAGTCCCTGACTCATGGAAGGAAGTAAGCCCTTGTCCATCCGATCCAAAAAAAAGGAGACAGTTCGGATCCGGCGAACTACAGGCCTATTGCTATCACTACCATGCTCTCCAAAATCATGGAGAGCATAATTAGCCGCCAGCTTTTAGTATACCTAGAGGGTCACCAGTTGATCAACGACCGACAGTACGGCTTTCGCCATGGACGGTCGGCAGGTGATCTTCTGGTATACCTAACACGTAAATGGGCGGCGGCTATTGAAAGCAACGGGGAAGGCCTGGCAGTTAGCCTGGATATAGCGAAGGTCTTTGATAGTGTATGGCACAAGGCGCTCCTCTCAAAACTTCCATCATTTGGGCTTCCCGAGAGCTTGTGCAAGTGGACCTCCAGCTTCCTCACTGGGCGTAGCATACAGGTCGTTGTCGAGGGATATTGCTCGAACCCGAAGCCCGTGAATGCTGGAGTGCCCCAAGGCTGTGTGCTATCTCCTACGCTGTTTCTTCTGCATATCAATGATATGTTGGACACCTCCAACATGCATTGCTATGCAGATGACAGCACTGGTGATGCCGTATACACGGGCCATGCAGGTCTCTCTCGGGAAATCGTCGACCAGTGCCGGGAGAAACTTGTGTCTTCTATCGAGTCCTCTCTCGAGAAGGTCGCGGAATGGGGTAAATTAAACCTTGTCCAATTTAACCCCCAGAAGACTCAAGTTTGCGCGTTTACCACTAAAAAAACCCCATTTGTCGTATCACCGCTCTTCGAGAACACTTCTCTTAAAGCCGCGCCTAGTATCGGAATACTGGGTCTCGAAATCTCGAGCGATTGCCAATTCCGTGGCTATCTGGAGGGCAAAGCCAAATTGGCTTCGAAGAAGCTGGGCGTCATCAATAGAGCACGGCAATACTTCAAGCCGGCCCACATTCTAGCGCTCTACAAAGCGCAGGTCCGGCCACACATGGAGTATTGCTGTCATCTCTAGTCTGGTGCACCCCAGTATCTGCTCGATCCATTTGACCGCGTGCAACGTAGAGCAGCTCGAATTGTCGGGGACTCAGTGCTCTGTGAACGGCTGGATCACTTGGTGTTGCGTAGAGTGTTCCGAAGAGCTGTTTAACCTAATTCCTGCCGCCGAATTTCACCTTCACACGACACGCCACAAGTTAGGATATCATCCCCACCATCTGGATGTGTGGCGGTCCTCCACAGTGCGGTTTTCAAGGAGCTTTCTTCCATGCCAGTAAGCTGATTGGTCTGTAGTTCTCAATGCTTAAAGGATTCCCTTTTTTGTATATCAGTATTATATCAGATGAACACCATTGCTTAGGTACTGTTTCAGTGTCGAGTACCATGTTGAAGAGTAGTGTTAAGTATTTGAGTATAATAGGGGCTCCTACTTTAAGAGATTCGTTTGTTATGCCATCTGGTCCTGGGCTCTTTTCATTTTTAAGCACCTTTATGTGTGAGTACACCTCGTCTTCTTCTATTAGTTTGAATGTGGTGGACTTATTGATCTCGATGTTATATTCACTCTGTAGGTTGTCATTTCTTTTTTGCTGTACAGTTTTCTATAAAAATTGGTCGCATGATCTATTACATCCCTTCTTGTCCTTGTTTCGCTAGAGCTGCTTTCTAGTTTTTGTATCCATTTCTTTTGTAGTGTCATTTCCTTATACACTCTTTTAGCACTTTTATTGTTGTTAAGATTTCTGTTTATAATATCTTTGTATTTTTCGTAATCGAGTTTTATCTATTAATTAGTTGTTTTGAATAATTTGGTCAGTTCGTGTTTCTGTACATTAGTTCTGGTTTTAGTGTGTATTAATTCTGACCTCTTCTTTATTATGTTCGCTAAGTTATGTATGTATCTTATTTTGAATGGCCTCTTTGCTTTGTGAACTGCAGAGTATGTTTTCTGACAATATGTCATAGTAAGTTTGAACATTTTTTAGCAAACTGATTCTCAAGTCTTCAAGATTGGCTTTTAAATAATTGAGGTAATTTTATAATTTCTTCAGGGTTTTAGGGATAAGAGTTATGGTTTTGAAATTTTCCTGCTTTTACTTTGCTGACCAATGATGATTGTTGCTCTTACTAATCTATGATCTGAAGGGAAGTTGACTTGGTTTAGAACTTCAGTGTTGCTCACCATATGTGGGTCATTTATCATGATAAAATCGATTTCATTTTTGATTTTTTGATTAGTGGATATCCAAGTCCATCTTTTTGCTTTTTTCTTGAATACTGTATTCATTTTTACGTAACTTGTGTTCTAGGGAATAATCTATTAGTTTTTGGCCTCTTTTATTTCGATCTCCATAACCATAGCTCCCTGTGCATAAATTTATTCTTCTTTCTTGGGGTGCCCTATTTTTGCGTTGAAATCTCCCATTACTATTAGTTTCTTATCAGCTAAGCGATATGCTTTCTCTATATCATTGTAGAATGCATCGATTTCATCTTCTTGTGATGTTTCAGTTTGGGCATATTTCCTTTTTTCTTGAACCTCTTTGGGGTAATCTTCAGAAACAAAAGTATTTTTAAACTTTTTCTTGTGCCTGAGTATTTCACTTTTTTTCCAAGCGTTCACGAAACAATCAAGTATTAGTCTGTTTGTGCTATTATTGGTAGTTTTTCTACCGATTCGACGTGTTTCATTGATATCTCTAATATCAAGGGAAATATTTAGATTAGTATTGATTTTTTTGTCGTCATTTTCATAAGCTGTAGTGCTTAGTTTCTTCTTATCTTCTTAAATTGCAGTGGTGCCCCCATATTGAAGGATTGGCGAATAGTCTTAGTTCTGCAGCATATGCGGTTAAGAAAATTAGACGGTTAACTGACACAGATACGGCGAGATTAGAATACTTTAGTTATTTTCATAGTTTTATGTCCTATGGTATATTGTTATGGGGCAGTGCGGCCGATATTAATACCATCTTTGTGCTGCAGAAGAGGGCTTTTAGCGCGATTTATAACCTAGGTCCTAAAGAATCATTAAGAGAAAAATTTAAAGAAATAAACATTTTGACTGTTGCTTCTCAATACATTTTTGATAATGTTCTGTATGTTCATAAGCACATAGAGGAATTTTCTAGAAACTGTGACATTCATAATGTTAACAGAAGAACAAACATAAACTTGTTATGCCTACTACTCTGTTGGGTCGAGTTAGTAAGTCTTTTGTTGGGCGATGTGTATGCTTCTAAAATATGATCCCAGAAAATGTACAAAACAAATGTGTTACGAAATTTAAAAGAATTGTTAAAAAACGTTTGTGTGGGAAAGGTTATTATAGCATAAACGATTTTCTTAATGACACCACAGACTGGGATTAAAGCGATCACCCTCAGGCTCTTTAATTATAAATGTTTATTGTATGTTGTTTCGCGTGAAAATGGAGCCAATTTTTCGTCCATTCTCGAGATGTCTTCGGTTTGTTTAGACATTTCCAATTTTATGCGTTCGAAAAAGATTTCTATATTATCCATTGTAGTGTTTTAATGTGTGTAAAGGGTTAGCAGCACTAGTTTGTAAATGTCAACACTTGGTATGTATTAATAAGAAGTAACACGTAACACCGAGATGGAGTTGGCAGTTCATTTTTGCGCTGGCGACACCGACAGTACGTTGTTTTGACGTTTATTGATTAATACGGCATATAGTCTATGGTCATCAGTACAATATAATAGGCTGTATGGCTACTGACCTTTGCCTGTCCCGGAAGGGACGAATGGAATAGCAATAACAAAGTCTGTGGTCTCTTCTGTCCAGATGGACGAACAGAACCAAAAAAAAAAGTCTGTGGTCTGTTGACACTGTTTTTAAATAATATTATAGGTTATAATCTTACTTATTGATCACTTTAATCACGTTAGTTTTTATATTAAATATTAAATTAATAGTTACACGTAATGTCAAACACTTGTGCTGCTTTTCAAAAGTTGTTCACTTTCACTGTTTACTTCACTTCAAAGTTCGGCACAATATAACACACAGAGTTGCACTTCCAATTTTCGTATTGAACCCAGTTATCGTGTTATCAAGAATTATTGGAAAACAACAAATATTGTTGTAGTGCAGATTTAATAAAGCGGTAACATTCAGCGGTTGGTCTTATAATTTAAAAAGAGATATTTTTACGGAGGCTGTTATTGACACCGGTCGCCATGTATAGCGGAAGCCCTCGTCGTAAAATTGTCTTAAGATTCATTAATAATAAATACGAAATGACAATTAATCTACAAATATTGTATTGTTATGTTTTTCGCAAGACATTCTAAAACCTCAATACTGAGTGTGCTAATATTTTAAGGAGTCTATTTTTAACAAAAAATAATCACTAGAAAACTTAAAAACACGGTTTCCCCCATACTTTTCGTTCTTCAATCGCCCAATTGATTCTAAAATCGCTGTAAATAGCATCTCAAAGTAGTTTTTAAAAATAGACAGTATTTCAATCATATTCATTTCAAACCATTCGTGATTCTATATTAACTTTCAGACGGATTTGTATATTTAAAGAAGCACCTGATCATGTGTATCTGGTTACACCAGACGATTTAAGATATGATGAGACCAGCCCAAATGCATGTGAACAGAAAAAAATGGATATAAAAAGAAACAACAAGGATATCAAATGTGCCAATAAACTTAAGCCTAGAAAGATTAAAAAAAGTAAATTAAAAAAAATTGAAAAATTACTAACAGAAAAAAATATTTCTGAAGAAAATTTACCGAAAGAAAAAGGATCTCATAATGAAAATCAGACCATAAATATAATAACAAATGTTAGTGAAAATTCTAAATCTCCTGAGAAAACTGAAAGTGACGACAAAATATTTTCTGTACCTCAAACAAGACTGGATGTAACTGATGTAAAGAAAAGTATTTTAAAAGAAAATCCAACACAAGACGGTATTGAAACATTAGAAAATAACTTTTTCTTAGCTAATATTTGTGAAAATCAAGATAAAGAAGTATTAAATGTGAATGAACAACATATTGACAATGTAGTTGAGGAAAATCTCGAACCAGTTGATGAACAACGTTGTGATATAGGTTCCAATGATTTAAAACAAAATGATGAAATAGACGAGGCTATTAATTTAGTCGAAGATTACATATCTTACGATAAACTAACAGAAGAAGAGTCAAATAGCAACACACAATACCAAAATAACGAAATGGTTGACGATAATGAAAATCAATCAACTGGAACAATTGAATCATTTGAAAATCTGGATTATATTGATATTACTCCTGAAGCAGATGCAACAGAAAATATTAAAGCTGAAAATACAGTTGTACTCACAGAAAATATGGTAGTTACAAGAATGGTGGAGTTTTTTATAGATTTCGATAATTCTGAAGAGCACACAGAATTTAGAATACTAGGAAAATTTAATGAAGTTGAATTTAACGGTTTGATAAAATTCTTCGCATTCTGTGCTCAAAGCGAGATACCATATTGTGAGGAAAGGAGGAAAATAGAAGAGGTGTGGAATAATGATAAGCATTATTTCGAGTTGAGGAATAATCGTAATGACACTATTGTGTAAGTATTTTATAATTACTAAATAAATAAATATAACTCTTACGCTATATTAGGAGATAAGCGTAGCAAGCGGTCACTTGATGGTTAATGATCACTGCTGCCCATATTTTCTTGCAGGAATGTTTCATACGGGTTTGAAGGTAAATTATGTCATATCTACTTTGAAAAACGTGCGCGGTGAATGCTTCATTGGTCAGGTAACAATTACAACATATTGTATTGATACCGAAAAATATATATCAATAATATATATTTTTCTAATTTGGTATATAGCATTGCCGTCTACATGTGTAATATAACGAACCGACGTCTATAAGGTATTGTCAAACATGGAAGTGCGAACCGAAGCGGAGACGTCGACCTAAAAAGCAGGCACAGCAGTATTCTGAATTTAAAACTTTTTAAACATTCAAACACAACGGTCGCGCTTCGCGTCTCGTATTCGCTCACTTTTGTTTGTATGCGCGTCAGCGTCACTTCACAACAGCTGCGTCTCTCGTACCTCATTACTCAGTGATTAGCGATATTTGATGGCCCTCGGACTTCACAGACATAACAGCTTCTTATTATTTTGCTATAAATGTATTTGATTGTCGTGGTCGCTATCCGTGCTGCGAAACACGGTGCCCACTGAAAATCAGTGTCAAGCCTCAGACGGCTCGTATCGACGTATACTGAGTGGACCTCCGATTGGTAACACTAAAGTGATTGCACTGGTCCCTAATGTTATTGTTTTCATATTCCTTTTTAAATTCCACTTGGTCTGTATTAATTATTCTTTATTATTGTTACACATTATGTTGAAATAACTTATTTTGTTAAAGGTTCCTTTATTTAATGATGTAAATTTCGACCTCAAATGTCCTGCAGTGTAATAATGTTGCTAATAAAGTTTATTATTTATTTATCTTAAGAACAAGCCAAATTTTAGTAAAAATATAATTTTGAATAATACATTTAGGACATTTTCTACATTTGGATGTCTACTGCGTGCCTATTTTGCGTAAAAACCCAAGAGCTTATAGCCCTTTAAAACCGAGTGCGAGTTGGTTAACTTCACACTTACCTCCATCTTAACAGGTGTGTTTAGATTTCATCACGATGTATTTTTTTTCCTAAATGATGAATTTGAAAAGCCTTTGCGTGACTACTCTCATAAATTTGAATATGGAGTAAATCCCAGAAGTGAGAGTAATTACTTAATATAATAACCATCGACTAAAATAGATCCGACCCCAGACTTAGAATATATTATATTATATGCAGAAGACCTTTTACAGCCCGATAAAGAGTAACCAATTTTGATTTTGTCAATTTCCTAATATGCAAATATTGGGGTTGAGCAGGTCAACTGTAAAGTAGATCCTGTAATGTGGATGTAACAACCTGAGAGTTGAACAAGACTTCAAGATTTATGAACATGACGTCACTCGAACGGTTGGCTAGGTGGAAGTGCGCTCGCATGGAACGCGACAGATCGCGGATCGAGTCCCGCATCGTTCATAAAAATGGTTTTAAATTTAATTTATGTAAACAGTAATATTTGTAATCCATACCACATTTTTAATGGTCTTATTTAATTTCAGGATATACAAAATAGCGAAAAATACTGTACAAGAAACTGATCCAAGCTAAAAGGGTTTTCGTTATTTCTATTTTAGGTCATGATTGGTTCTCTTCTATCTATCTCTATAAAAATCTATTCAACGAGACTGAAGAAAATATTAAATTAATTAAGTCAAGTTGGTTTTAAAATCAATCAATTTTGTTAGCAGTGGAATGGATTCGGGTCAAGGGTAACGTTGGGCTTCACAACAGTTGAGTCCCTCGTATCACATTATTCAGTTAGCGACGCACGGACCTCAGAGATAATGATCCTCAATGATCGTTTCCCAATCCACATCATCTCTCCATCTTTCAGAGCAAAAATTCTTTACATTTTCATAAGTTTCATTCATAGTTGCATGCATTGAGTGTTTAGGACATTCTTTATATAAAATTGACATCCATGAGTCAAGCAGTGTTAGCAGACATTAATTGTTTATAAGATCAGCCCGCTGACATATGGTTCTCCATGGACCCTTATGGTAGAAAACCGTTTTTGTTCTACAATTAATAATATAATCCCGGTAGGTGCAATCATTTATATGATGAATATGGATGTTTGTTTCCGAGTCATGGATGTTTATTTGTATTTATGTATGTTTAAGTAAGTATATTGTACGTATTAAATATATCCTTGTCTTGCACTATACCTAGTTTGGAGCAAGATAATTTGTGTAGGAGTGCGTCAATATTATTATTTGATCGCGAGCTAATACGAAGGCGTTTGTCTAAGGTCTAGTCACATAAGTTTATTTATTTTAAATTGTATATATTGTTTTTATAAAGATAATAAAAAATGGAGAATGAACATGAGTTTTATTTCATAATAATTAAAATTTTTAGCTTTATTTGAATTGCAGCATTGAAAACATAGACTTCAAAGAATAAAGTCCAAACCTAAAGTGTTTGGATACAGACACATTGACTGCCTTTCGAACTTTGTCGACGTCGATCGCCCGTTTACAGAGGAGTTCACATCCTTATGCTCCGTCGGAGGCATTCGTATCCGTACGCAGCTGTATGGAGGCGTATGCATTCGTACAGCTCCGGGAGACTCGTCACAAACAGCATGCGTTGTATACTGTTGTTGCCTCTTGAGCATGATGGACAGTTTAATTATCAAAGCAGTAATTTTTAATGGTAATTTGCAAGCAATTAACACATTGGGTGCTGAAATACAACAACTGAGGTTTATCGACTTTCAGTGTGGGGCGTTGTTTACACAACTGTTGCGTTAACAAAAAGGTCTAGGCACTCGTGCTTTTTAACACGCTCCATGCGTTGTTTGGGATAGCGAGGTCGTTATATAGCATGTCGCAAATTGCTCATTGCGGTATTTTGCAGTCTAGATAACATTAACATTTGAGATTTTTGACCCATATTATACTGTGAAGTGATTATCCTTGGAATTGAATTCACGCAAATTTATATACAAACACACTGCAAATAAATTATAACTAAGATATTTCGTTTTATTATAAATACCTACAAAAATTAATTTGATTCTTAAATTTTAAAAAAGGAAAGAAAATAATTATTGTTTCTTTATTTATATTATTCCTTTCTTCTTCCCCTTCCGCTTGGATTCACTCTATCGTCCAATTTTCATTTCCTATTCCTTTATCTAAAAGAAACTTCATATTAATATATCAAAAAAGATGCACTTTTACACAAAGTTAGGAACGCAACGATATTTTACAATACAAAGTACTAACTACAATTATAACTAACAATAAAACGATATAATTGGACACCTGGACTCAATAATATTAAAGCTTCAGATATTTAAATTGTAGATAACGATATATCTGTAGCAATAGCTCATTTAATTAATCAGATCGTAAAAACAGGACTGTATCCCGACGAATTAAAAGTTGGATGTGTCAGACCGGTTTACAAAAAGGGATCACGAAGTATCATTTGTAATTATCGTCCATTTACACTACTTTCTTGTATTGATAAAATTGTAGAAAAATGTATTAGTGATCAAATACATACTTTCTATGGAAAACAGAACGTGATTTACCCAAATCAGTTTGGATTTCAGGCTGGTAAAGGCGCATCTGATCTTCTGTCAAAATTTACAAATGAAGTCAACGATCATCTGAATAAGAAAGAACATGTGCTGGCTTTATTTATTGACTTTTCGCGTGCTTAAGAGATTTTGAAGCATAAACACCGGGTAGAGAAGCGTAATTGTGGTGTTCATGGACCTTTATTAAAATGGTGCGAAAATTACCTCCATAGTAGAACTTTTACAGTTAAGATCGATACTGCATATAGTAGGCATGTATCATCTACAGAAGGTACAGCGCAGGGATCAGTGCTGGGCCCTCTTCATTTTCTCTCATATATAAATGATTTGCATAAATTACTGCATGTGTTATCAAATTGCAGATGATACATGCCTTCTGATCGCTGATAAAGATCTTAAAAATGCTCGCGGCCACCTGCAGTCTGATTTTAATACATTGAATAAGTGGTGTCACGATGCTGGTTTGGTAATTAACCAAGGTAAAACTAAGCTAATAATCATAAGATCACCAAACCTCGCAAAACGCCCAATGGATGACATTCTTGCCCACGACCATAGTTGTTTGCACTCAAATAACAGCATTTGTAAATGCCCCGCTATTGAAGTAGTCGACTCTGTTACATATTTAGGCCTACATATAGATAGTAAATTTAATTGGAATAACCATATTGAATACGTCTGCAATAAGCTTAGGCAATTTTAGCTAATATGACGATTTTAAGAAATACTATTCCATTTAATGTTATACAATTCTCTAGCTCATTCTTATATACAATATGGTTTGAGTAGTTACGGACTTACATCTAACTCCTATTTGAATGAAATATTTAAGATGCAAAAAAGAATATTAAAACTTTTGCCTAGCAAAAATCATAGTGACTATTCCGAAACTGAACTTTTTAAACATTGCAAAATTTTACCGGTGCAGGTACTGATGAAATATTCAATGTTAAAAGAAAACTTTTTCAATACTTAATACTGGGATAAAGTACATCATGTATGCACTCGGGGCCGTTTATGCGCTCCGAGCGCGCTTAATAGATATGGCGAACGAACGCTTGCGTATGGAACTGTATAAATCCTCGTAAAATTAAGAAAAAACTGAAATCATACTTTTTAAGTCACTTAAAATAAATATATTAACACAACTAGCTGACCCGACAGACGTTGTTCTGTATATAATAAATAAAATAATGTTTTATGTGAATTTGTCAATAATATATCATAACAACAAAAATTACTTCGTAAAATATGCACCCTGCTGTCGTAATGAAATTGTTTCACAGCAGAACTGTCAAACCGTGCGTCAATAAATTCTCTCATAGAAATTATTATGGACACATCAAAGGAAAAACAAATTTGTTGTTTTTATTTAATTTAGCAGCATTTTCCTATTTATTCACCTTTTAAACCTTCTCTGGACTTCCACAAATAATTCAAGACCAAAATTAGCTAAATCGATCCAGCCGTTCTCGAGTTTTAGTGAGAGTAACGAACAGCAATTCATTTTTATATATATAGATTTATCTAACTGGCACTAATGTTCTGTAGTTAATGTATGTAGATTTAACTCTTTGTTAGCATGACCCCGTGTGGTTTTCTGATGCTAGCTTTAAGTATTTTCTTTTGTAAACTTTAATGTAAATAAATAAAATAAAAAAACAACTCAACAATTGAATGAAATCGTTTTAACATTGGTAGTAAATATAGCTGACGTAAAATTACCTTAAAAAGTTAATTTGTGCTTATTAATTATAGGTATGGGGTATATAGACATTTTCGTCAGTCCCTTTATGTTTTTGTCTGAATTTAAAATAGTTTCTCGTCAAAAGTAACATTTTTTATGACAATGAGGAACGAAACGGGCGTTCAGCTGGTGGTAATTGATACGCCATGCCCAATACAATTCAGTGCCGCGCAGGATTCATGAAAAATCCAAAAAATCTGAGTGGCACTATAAATGCGCTCGTCACCTTGAGACAAGATGATTGAAGGACTACGGCGCTCTTCACACCGAAACAATATTAGTTACACATTAGTGCTGCACAGCAGAGAAACTCCGTTGTGGTACCCATAATCTAGCCGGCATGCTGTGCAAAGGAGCCCCCCACTCCCCTAAACTAGCCAGTGTTGAAATAAAAAACTTATTACAAAGACCATATTTTATTGAATCACTTCATTACAATCATGTGGGCTAAGTTCCAATCATGTTTCAATTCGACAGGAGCGTCGATAGTGACACCTGCCTCAGTGACAACACCCAACTGGTAGCGAGGGAAGGACCGTGCGTCGCGGTAGAACAGTACTTCCATACATTTGCGAACAAGGGCTCTGAAAAACAAAGTAGTGTTTGATTACCAGGAGTATGAAATTATTACTTTTTAAATTTGTAACCAAAATGTATGAACAATGCGAGACTCGAATCGAGCGCTCTTCTAACTGACCTAACCGTTCGAGTGACGTATGGTTCGTAAATTTTGGTATGTCTCAGGTGGCTCCATCTACAGGATCTACTTTACAGTTGATAACATGCTCAACCCCAATAATTGCATATTAGGAAATTGATTTGAGATGTCGCTCTTTCAAACCTAAAGAACTAACACAGGGCTCGCATCGTAAAAATTCACACTGATAATTTTTCCCTATCGCGCCAAAAGAAGTATAAATTCAATAAGTACAAAGAGCACATAACTGAATATAACTTACTTGGCTTTCTCTTCATCAAGCGGGCCCTGTTCCAGAGCATCTCTTATCAGGGGTGTTGCCATGTAAGCACCAAGACCTGTAGCAATAGCTGCATCTTCATAAGCTGTACCAAGTTTATCAACTGCTCCGAGGAACGGTTCGCCATCCTGAAAAATATAACCATTTGTACATTGTTTAATTACTGTCAATAACTGGACACTATGGTCTTCTTTGATATCATGGAGATAAAGAGCTTCTGTGGCAGTTCCGCTCAGCTCTGGGGAAGATACAGTGAGGAAGATTAGAGAGTACACAAATGTTGCTACTGCTAGATTAATGTACATCAGTAATTTTCATAGCATCACGACATACAGTACTTTGCTGTGGGGTCATGCTGCTGACATTAATATATAGTATTTGCTCACTCAAAGAAAAATTTAAAGAAATAAATATTAAAAGGCATTTCTTTTCTCAAAATTGTTTCCCTTAGAATTCTTTTTGATGTAATTTCTAACATAACCACCGTTTCGGAGAAAAATGGCGCTCTGAGAGAGAAGAAGCAGCGCAAAAAAATTAAAATTATGACTGTTCATTGTGACAATTTAATATACGTTTACAAAAGACCCTCACCCTTTTGCTCTAAATAGTTATTTTTCATTATTATAACACTAGAAATAAGTGATGTCTTGTAACTAATTCTAGTAGGCTTCATAAAATACATAATAACTTCAAGGTTATATGTATACACTTTTATAATATGATCAGGCATTATCATTATTATTAAATGTTTTATTTAAAATGGCTCTATTGTAAGTCCCACTACTCCTCAGCTGAATATGTTAGTGATCGGACAGCCTGTGACTAGATTATTTTATAGCAATAACAATGACAGTACAATATTGTATATTTTATTTAAAAGAGCGCAGTAAAAGAATGCTGCGAGTTTCTTGCGCCGCTTCTTCTCCCACATAGTACCATTTGTTTTCGAAACGGTGGTAGTGCTAGAAATGACATCAAAAAGAATTCTAAAGGAATTAATTTTGAGAAAATAAGTTTTAGGCCTTTTAGCCAAATATGCATTTGTGTAACGGTGGTGTTCCTCAGGGATGTTGTGAAGAAAATTCAAATATTTTTATTCAATATAGGATATAATATCACTTAGTTTACGACTTTTAATGTAGTGATATATCTTATGTCGAATAAAAATATTTGATTTGAAAAAAAAAATAGGAATTTCAAAGTGAAGACCTAACAATGGCTTTATTTAGATGTCAAATCGAGCGCTCTTCCAACTCGGCCCACCCTTCGAGTGACATATACGTATGTATATACGAATATATTAAGTTTTGTTGTACACAGAATCTGTATACTATATAATCTGTATTACAGATTATTTGAATCTTGATTTCTACCTAGTGTTTGCTCATATAAATTGTTCCAATGACTTGAATGCTATTTATTAGTTAGTAGCCAGGTAGTCCATATGAAGTGATGCTATTAAAAAATGTATCCAGTGAGATCATTATTTGGAGATACACAGCAATAGCTTGTTTCTTTATGGAAATGGGGGACAGCCTATTCAATAATGCCTTGTCGTCGAGTAGTTTATCGTTTTCTTTTGACTACATCAACAGTGTTAACATACCTGTATCCCAGCTACAACATAGTTATTCCACAATGGATCCATCTTGCTCCTCTTATTGTACAGTACACGGGTCAGCCAACAGTGGAGAGACCGAGGTTTAAGGAGAAGGCCATCACCCATACATTGCTCATCAATACTGAAAACATTACAATAACCGTAACAACTGTTTCTCAACAATAAATTTGGCAAAATTTATTATACTATTGACAAGATTTGTAAATTATTAAATAAGGTCAGCTAAAGTCCACATCACAAATGATACCCATGACAATAGCTACATGTAACACTTTACTGACACCGGTAACATAATTCATAGAGGTGGGCGTTATAACACACAACACATTATATATTACAATATATTTTTACAACAGTATACCACGTTATAAAATTTGCCACTAGACTGTTATAATATAATTTATTTCCATTCTATTAAAATTCATTTGAAATTTAATTACAGTTTACATTACACATTTGAAAATTATTATTATCATTTTGAAGTAAAACGTTTGTAAAAACTATAGTAGGAATAGTAAATTAAATGGATATGTGTAATATATAATATGTCTTGAGGCATTTTTATTTTTTTATGTAAATAGAGAAGTGTTAGTGTAAAAATAAAAGTTTTGTGAATAGTGTAAATATATGTTTAGTTAATACTTAATAGTTTCTTTAACTCATTAGTCGAAAAGATTGTTCTGTACACACATACAAAAAAGCTTTCTAAAAAGTACAACAAAAAAAATACCATATACCTAGTACTTAGTGTTAAAGTAATTATTCCTCTTCAAATATGTTATATTATAACACTAAATAACTTCAAACCGCAACAACAACTATCAGCGTAAATAATTTCAATTAAAATTTATAACATCTTATTTATAACATTTTTTTTTTTTTTTTTTTTTATTTATTATTGAACCAACAGCACACAAAAATTAAACTAATAACAAAAATATTATGCGATGGCCGACTGCCAATTACAGGTTCACACTATATATGGTATAACATTTAACGCTCTAATTAAACTATGATTAAATCGCTATATCTATTTGTGATATTGATAGGTTATTCAAAAATATGTTTGTCTTTGTCCGCAGTCCTCTTACATTTTGATAGATTAAGTTTAAACTTTAATCCTATATTTTGCCTATTCAGTGTGGAAGACATAATGAATAAATAAATAAGTAATTATTTTAAGCATTGTCACGTAAAAGTTAATGATAAATTGAATAGAAACTAATGATTTAAATTTTATTTGTAATTTTATGTAATTATTAGTTGATTGTAACCGAGAGTTATCAGCACTAACTAATATGTGACGGGAATATACAGTATCTACTATCAGGAAAATAAGTATAAAAAATATAGATACAAAACTTTTTGCAAGTGTTTGGAAATACATTATTATTTTTGAAAATTGAAATTACTGTAAAAGAAATTGTTTTGTGAAAGAGTTGTGATGTATTATGTGTGTAAAACAGTTTTTTAGTGTGAATGTGAGCTATTACTAAGTTGTGTAGGTATTCTTTCGTATAGTTATTGTATGTGTTGTTGTTGTGATAAAAACGAGTAACAAATTAAAACTAAACAACTGTACATATAAACTAATTAGCATATTTTGATTAAATCCCCCGAGGTCATAATAGAGATAGGTGGCGAGGTTTCGTTGCGACGTACAAAAATTCGGCAGTTTATTGTCCAAATAAATTTAAAATTCATATCTTTACATTTTTGTTTGCATTCTCTGAACAGTGTACGGTTATTCTTAGTAAGATGTTCATTTATGTAAATTTTGGTATTATCTAATGTACTAACCTCGCCACGTATTCCAACATCAGACGGTTTAACATTCCGGTTTTTACGGGATGCTGCTATGATCGCGTCCTTAGTACGACGATGACGGAAACGAGCAATGATGGTGCGACCCTTAGCGGCACTACTTGTTCGACGGGCCTGGACTCGGTGCGCAAATCTTTTCAGCCAGTTTAAGCACTATGTCAGTAGTATCTTCATCTTTCGATTCTGGTACACCCACCACCTCAATATTCTGCAAACGACTCCACTGTTGTTGGCTTGCATTTTCTTCCTCCAAACGTTTTATACGCGTGGTATGCGTGTCGACATCTGCTCGTAGCCGTTCGTTCTCTTCTCTCAGGCGTTTTAATTCAGCAGAAGTGGTGCTCAGATTTTTTATCAAATCGTCATATTGATTACTTATGTAAGTGAGAGTTGATTCTATAGATGAAATTTGGCTTTTAACCGACGACAGTTCACTTTTTATAGCATTAGAAATTAATAAAGGTAGCTCGTCTTTTAGCGCACTCGGGCTGCCCAAACTATATTGTATTCCGTGGACTGAGCAGTTGATGGATTAGCCTTCCTGGTTGTGATATACGATACATCCTCGAGACATTTTACCGGGGTATCTGTGTTGTCACCAGCTCTGGGCAGTTTGCTCACACATAATGGACACCGTCCACGAAGGTATTTTCTTAGCATTGTCTAAACTCAATCCGACGCATTGGTAGTGATAAGATCTCGTACAATTAGGACGACAGCAGATGATTTTCTCAGATTGGCGCACTGATTTTTTACATGCGTTGCAATTAGACATTTCAATAGAAATCAAGTGTAGCAAGCAGTATTAAAAAACTGACGGTAGGCGTCAACCGGTTTGTCCGCTAATGCGCAACGTGCTCACTGCTATTCACACAATGATTCTTATATTCACGAAACTTTGCAATTGTTTATTTATTACAACATCATTGTTTGAATTGTATTATCTATAATTAATTTTATTAACTAATTAACAATTGAACTGTGTACAATTTGACCACAACAAAACATTTGAAACCACTTATTAATAATTTAAATTAGGAGATACCGAAAGAGCGTCTTATCTAATCCGCGACGGTAAGCGATGATATATTATAACAGTTTACAACAACAGTTAGAAAAAAAACACAACAGTATAATTCATTGAAAAATTATAACAGTTTAGCCCACCTCTAATAATTTATACGAGTGTTCCTGTTTACTTTTACTATTAAAAATATTGTAATATATGAGAATAAATTTAAGTTTAAAAAAATGATTGCAAATTAATGTAAGTTTACTAACTACTATGGTTTATGAGATACTGCCCGGCTGCATAGCCTTTGCAATAGGTTTTAAATTGTTTCCTCAAAATCTAATAATCACAAACTTGTAGTATGCTATATTTAGTTTTAAATGTAATGTGTCCACACACATTAAATAATAATGTAGTATGTGCGTAAAACCACATGACAATAAAGCACTTACATTTTCTGCTCTATTATGTCTTTTAAGTATTGGAAGTCTGCATAATCTCCACCGGAACCAAGCATAATCAGATGGTTCACTTTCATGACCCTGGGGCAATCTCTGAATCTTGCCAATGATCCATATGATCCAAGTGTATCGGCAGCTATCACACATCCCTTATCAAATTTCACTGCTATTACTGATGTGGTGGTTGTAATTGGTGCTGCAGAACTGAAACAATGTAATTTTGTCACTCATATATAAGTAGTGGAGTTTTTTGAAGTTATACTTCTTTTGGTGCGGCAAAATAATCAGTGTGAATTATAACGATGTGTGCACACCTTCAAGCAAATTGGACACCCTGATGTTACCTGGTGAACTAGATCATTTGTATGATACTTCGCCTTCCAAACCTCTTGTAACTCATATGCCTACTGAACTACAACCAATGGATGAGATTTAAATATATTTCAATGCATAATATCAATTTATATACAGTTTTAAAATAAAAAAATATTTTTCTCTAATTGTATAAAAATAATTTAATGATATTTAATTACATGTTGTTTCACTAAATAATGTGGTATTATACAATTTTTTTGGTGATATTTAATACTTTGTTAATTATAACTTTTCTACAAACATGAAATAGCATAAGGAATAAAGTTTTTATGGATTTTGTCTTTAATTATTATGTCAAAGAAGAATAACTTCTTGCATGCATATTTATTTTTTGAAGTTCAAGCCTATAGTTATTAGTCAATAATTTAGTATGTTTATGATTGTGAATGATTTATTAATTTATACATATAACATTTATTTACAGTAACAACATGATTTAACATCATAAGATATAGTGAATTCAAGTAAATACCTAACAGGTATAATCAAAGGTGTTAGTTTTTGGAGATTTTAAGTCTTTGGGATACTTGAAGCAATAATCATGTCACCAGACTTATGATTGGCTGTAATAAGATTCATAATGTTCAATTAGGTTACTGAGTTTCTAGTGTTACTCTTCAATGATCCTTGTACTTATAGTTTCATATTTGACATTTTTGATGTTGTTTCATATTTAACCTATTTGATGTTTGAGTATGTTTGTTTTATCACTTTACATATTATATTGTATTTGAAATGATTAGTAAAACGATGAAACTTGTAAGTCATGCTTTAAAAGAGTGGCAATGAGATTCTTGCTACTTCTTCTCATTAGCTCAACCCTTTACAAAGTAGCAGTAGATTCAATAAGAAAAAAAATTCTTATTTTTTTGACATTCATAGGTGTAATTTCCGTGACCTATATGAATAAAATGATTTTAATTTGATTTATTCTATTATTTCAATTGTGGCTTTTGTTCTAGGGTCACAACAATGCCAATGACAAGCTCAAAACTTTAAGTTAAATTTTAAGAATGTCTTACTGAAATTAATACATTCTTACATGTCATTACTCCAGAAGTACTACCCCACACTTGATGTGATGTAAAAAATAAATAAACCACCGGAAATTAATTAGTCTTTAATGAAGATTTGAAACCTGCTAGAAAATTAAAGCAAATGGCTCAATTAGGCTGTGTTGTGTCTACTCATTTTTATATTCACACTTAGCTTTATTTATAGCTATATATTGATTTGGAGTTAGTTTGAGATATTTTAATAAAAGCTTTTGCAAGTTTGTGAGGATGTACTTGGGAGATGTTGGTAGGGAAGGTAGTGTGTCCTCATGAAGATAAAACAAATAAAAGATAGATTTAGTGCACAAAGTTATAGTCAGAAGGGGTGGATGAAAGAACAGTTTGTCCAAGATGTAGGTACATTTCTTAATAAGTCACCTTTATGTACAAATATAACATTGCTATGTATTGTTGCATTTTATTTTCAGATTTTGCATAATATCTGTTAATATAGTACCCAGTAAGGGAACGAGCGAATTAATATAGGACTTGAATAGAATTGTCGATCATGACGCTCTGTTCGGAGCGGTGATGAGGATAACGAAAGCAACACTTAAATAAAAAAAAGGTTGATTGTAAGCGTGCCGGCCTAAGAAAATCCGTTAAAAAAATAAATTTCTTAAACTTACTGGGTTCTACAATCTTGAACAGGCCGCGAGGCAGGACTAAAATTTGATTGATTTGCTGGGAAGTTATAAAATGATCCTGGAGACGGTCCATTGTGCCAAAGAGGAGCTGGGCTCATCATGTCTCCCATAAAAGCCATTTTCATCAAAGTTATCACAACAATTTGAAAATACAAATGATATTTTAAATTGAAACTCCAATGACAAAACACTTTTCCAATATTTATACAGAACACAGATAAATAAATATTATTTGATTCAGATTATAGAGCCACAGATGACAGAATAATAATAGACATAGTTTTGATATGAGTAGCTTAAGCCGGGTTCCCACTATGCCGGACCGGCAGATTTACCGGCTCGGTAAAACTGCCGGAAGAGCTAATGGCTAAAGAATATATATGAAGCAGTTCACATTAGGCCGGATACGGAAAAAATACCGAGCTTATCATTTCTACCGTGCGTTTAGTCACTGCGAAGTGCCGGTAAAACCAACAGACCGGAGTAATGTGAAATTTTGCGCCGGTATCTGTCCCCCGCTCGCCCCGTCCGCGCTCCCCTCACGTCATTCGGCTCGCATTTTCTGATAAAAGTAGACAAGTTTGGACATTCAAACGGAAACTTTAATTACGCTTGTCCAAGAGAGACCTGTTCTGTGGGATAAGACCGAAGTAGATCCGGGATCCGGTGTAATGTGAACATTCTGTACGGTGTCTGTTTTCCGTCAGATCTACCGGTCCATGCTCCAGCATGGTCACGGTCCACCGTGGTCCACGGTCCACCGTGCGAACAAGAACTAAAATTACCCAGGTCACGGAAGTAACATATGGTAGGACACAATGTCACATGTGTCGTACCTTATTTATTAATTGTTTTTATATTAATTGTTGGTGAATCATTTGGCTGACATTAGGTTAGACTTGTGACCAGTGAAAGTACGTATTTTTGAAGTGAAACTTCTTTAGAATCGTTCTGATTTGAAACTCCATGAAACGAAAAAGCGAGACGATAGAGACACAAATAGGAAAATGTATACGTGGTCTCCTCTTTGTGTGACACTTCGTAGCACTTTCGTCAACTAAGTAGTATTTTTTTTTAATTGTTTTCAATAATCATAATTCTTTTATTATGTATCTAAAAATATACAGCTGAAATGAAGTGACATTTTGTAAATATTTATTTAATGAAAAAAAATGATTGGAGATGTTCATTCGTAAGTCTTGTGCTATGTTTATTCTCATTTATTTTCATAACGGAACATTAACTTATGTTAGCAGATGTTCCGTTATATGTGCTACCAAACATGCAAAGAATGCATGCTGCATGTCGGTGCTAATTCCGGGCTACTATCCAATCTCTTGAAATATTGTGTATAAAATGTAAGAGCTTTTATCTCATTATATTTATTCTTTCAAAATACTCTCCGATTGAATTACTATCAACTCCATTTGCAAATGAACTGGTGCCTGTGAAGCAAAATTGTATGGATTGCTGAAAATCGAGAATTCCATTTCATTCATTTTGTGAAAGTATTCAAATGATTGTAAAATTCCGTAGTCAAATTTTGCAGAAGTTGAGAATATGCATCAATTTTTTTTTGGTTCACTGTGCCAATGAATTTTATTTTTCTGCTTTTCCACAGCCTCGACTTTGTTTCAAATGTTTGAATATATGACTACATTTAAGTGACAATCAGAGTTTTATCCTGTAACTTTACATTCAGATCAGTCAAGTGTTTATTCATATCTACAAAAAAGGCACAATCAATCTACCAGTCATTCTTATATTCAAATTCAAATTCTAGTAGTAATCTTTAATTCGGGTATAGAAAATTTTGGATAATTTAGCTCTCGGATACTTATAAGGGGCCTTAAGTGCAACGCGACTGAGCAGGTACTCACAATTTACTTTATGGTTAATAGTGTTATAAAGAAAAACCGATGAATATTACTCGTAACAATAATATAATACGTACAAATTATTTGTGTTATTTTCTAGTACTACCCTTTCCGCATCGGCGCGCTCCGGATCTCGCTGTACACTGTAGATCGGCAAGCTTCCGGCATTTTCGCGGCATTTTCCCCGTGTGTATTATTTTACGTGTAGTTATAAAATGCTTATAACTAGGGTGATTTGAGTGACTGTCACTGAAAGCTATTGAAACAAGCTATAAGACCATGTATAAATTATTCATATTGTCTTTCTTTTTTATTTCACAAAGACTTTTGATTCGAAAAAAAGTGTAAAAATAGGTATATTTTAAAATAAATATTGTAATTATTGTTAATTACTTGTTTTATTTATTTCCTTTTATGTTTTTGTAATGAATAGTATATGTTAATTATAAAATTAAGCTTAAATCTCCACAAAGAACGATCTTCGTGTAAAGTCTTGATAACGACCGCTCGCTGCGCCGGCCGGGAACAAGTGGACACATAAGTGCTTTGTCCGTAAAGCTATGACGTCGAATATTGGTGGCCTTGAATCGTAACGGATCGAAATGTGTTTGGGAATTCACTCGTTCATAACTGCGTAGGCAAATAAACCATCTTGTACACCTAATAAGGGTGAAAACTGGATGAGGTAAAAGAGTGCCCCGCGGCACAGCCGCTCTCATTGTATTTTGAATTACCAGTGCCCGCGGGCACGGCTGATGCGGAAAGGCTACATCACCATACCTCAACTTGACCTGCAAAATTATGATGGCCCTTACGTAGGTAAAGCATAGAAAAAATACAAAGAATAGAGTAGACAAGAATATGACATTTGACTTTTGAGTATGACATTACTTTGATGTAAACTATACGGAAACCTTTCTAGCTCCTTTTCCCAAAATTATCACAACAAAATGTCCAAGAGAGGTTCGTGAATTAAATAAATCCGTTTTAATCCAAATTGAATCAACTTAAATATGGCATTTCGATGCACACATATCATCCCGCTTATATTTAAAGTGAAAATTTTAATTAATTTTATATTACTTTCATGAATTTGTTTCATGTTAAGTGTTAGTGAAAATATGTTTTCAAAATGTGTATTTTAAATTTTAAGGACGTGGAGGTTCCGCGGGAGCGAAGTTTCGCATCTCACTGGGTCTGCCAGTAGGAGCAGTAATAAACTGCGCAGATAATACTGGTAAGATATTAAAAATGTAACCTATAATTCCATATTATTTTGAAGTAGGATAACCTACAATTTAATTACTTGGAACACCATGATGTTTTGATTATAAATACTTTTATTTGCTTGTCTATTGTGATGTACATATAACTTTATACACAATTATTGTTAAAATTTGCCATGATAATATGGTCACATTTGGCTGTTTTTATTGAGTTCTCAATTCAGAATATCTCAAACTGGTGTTAGGTTAGTGATATATCGCTAATGTTTGTTAAAAATACTTTTCTAATATACAGTTCACTACATTACATTGTTAACATGTGTTTTCACAATTTCCTATTTAATTTTCAGGAGCAAAGAACTTGTATGTCATAGCTGTCCAGGGTATCAAAGGACGCTTGAACAGACTGCCTGCTGCTGGATCTGGTGACATGATTGTTGCTACTGTTAAGAAGGGTAAACCAGAACTCAGGAAAAAGGTTTGTACCATTTAAATATCAAATGACAAGTAAACATAGTTCTGTAACAAGCATTTGTTTGATGAAGAAGTGTAGTTTTAATTGCAATGATGATACACCAAGGGTTTCGCTAATATATTCTCCAGAGCTGTTTAAAAACAGAATGTTGATATACTTGGCTGACTGAGCAATTGGACTACACTACACCATGGTTGAGTCAGAGATAAATAAACCATAATTTCTGACTATATATATGACATAATATGACCACTTCTTTGTCAGATTGTTAACCTTCCGAAATTGGCAGTGCCCCATTGCAATAGATGCACCAAAACTGAGAGTGCTGTAAGGCAAACTATTCCTTCACCAGTGTTCTATCCATTATTTAATTTATAAGATGGTTTATTTTGCATGGCATTATATATCATTCACTCATAAGCTATCTATTAATTCATATAAAATAATAGGCATTGACAGAACACTGCCTGCGCCAAAAAGTTGCTGATCTGAGGCATGTGTGCATTATCAGAGTTTCCCGGAACACAAAGGTTAATTCAAATAACCTTAAAGATTTACTCTTAAGCAAAAATAATCAAATTACTTAATAGTATTTCTTATTTTGCTAGAAGTGTCATGTCAACTTTGTGTGTATTTTTATGTATTTCCCTCTTTCACTGTACCTGTAACACTGATTATGATTTATTTTATTATTATTAATAAGATTATTAATATATACTTACCTTACTGTTGAGCTACATATATCTTGTAGTTGTGGATATCTAAAGGTGTTTAGTAGGTATTTTAATACTTCAAGCTATAAAAATATTGACCTATTAACTAGTTATTATAATTTGGGAACTGAAAGCTATTCTCTCAGAATGCTTAATGTACTTCAATGAATTCAACTGTCGTGCTGGCTATGCGTTCGAGTTGATAAGAGAAGTTACTTTCCCCCTTTTTCCTAGAGAGTAATTCCACATGCAACAGCAATCTGTAATTAATTGAATTTAAATAATACTTAATGGTTTATTCTTAAACATAATTGTGTTTCACATAATTTTTCTCAAACGGTTAATTAATGATGTGTGAATAATAATCATAAACAATTAATTAAGCAACACAGATCTTGTTTGTTTACATAACCACATGGTATAATATTATTGTGGCTAGTTTTTTATGCAGACAAAACTGAACTAAATTATTTTAATTTTAGAGATAAAACTAGCCATTGAAAAGTCTTGCAGTGTAACAATAACATATTATATACAATCAATTTATTTATATGTGTATGTTATTAAATTTTTATTGGTAAGTTGGTAGATAAGCACACAGTCCTTCATTTAATTATAATAAAAAAGTCTTTCAAGTTATTTCTCATTCAACTTGTATTTAAAATCTGTGCAATTTGCTTAGTAATAATAACCATAACAATTATAGTACCCATACTGTTGCTATTAAAATAGGTAAAAAAATGTAAACAGTTTAGTTATCTATAGTAGGTTTAATGTAACTATAATATATAACTGTGGCAGTATATCATAAGATATACCGCCACACCCATAGGTGTTTCTTTTGGAATTGCAGGAAAGTTCATAATAGTCTGAAAACAACAAATAAAATAAACTGACTGATTATTTTTACAATGACAATAGTCCATGCAGTCTAAGAGTTGTATCAGTGTCTTGATTGTTGTGATTTTGTGTTTTTGAAATAAGTTTTTCGTGAAATTCATTACAAAAGATAAGATATGCTTATAAAGCTCGAGCAAGACAACATGGCAGCCTGTTTAAAACAGGAGGTGGACCTTCTTCAGTACCTCCACAGACACCACAACAGAGATATTTATTACAGAAATATACATGTTAATCTCAAAATTTACCCTTAAAACCATATCAACTTCAATGAGTGCTGGGGCCCTAGGCTGGATCTTCCCTTTAGGCTCTTGGAGAATATGGATGTAGTGTTTTGAACAACTGACCTAGGGCAAACATTTTACAATAAAATTGAGGATGTACTGAGAAGGCCTAGTCTGGACTAGAAATTGTGTGAAAGGATTTATGCAAGAGGAATAAGCTAAGGAACAAGTGACTAACTTAGCTCTGTAATTTGTGTGTAATCTGACTGCCCCTGTGAAGGAAATATTTGAATTTTTTATTGTTTTGATACACAACAAAGTGGGCTTAAAATTGTGTGAACAATTATGACACAAAAGCATAGAAATCACGACAACACATCTCTTATTGGGACAACTTCACAGCTCACCATGTTAGAAAATGATAACTTATAAAATTATAATTTTACATATTGTTACTAGGTAATGCCAGCAGTGGTAATCAGGCAACGAAAACCATTCAGAAGGCGGGATGGAGTGTTCATATACTTTGAGGACAATGCAGGTGTTATAGTGAACAATAAGGGAGAAATGAAGGGATCTGCTATCACAGGACCTGTAGCAAAGGAATGTGCCGATCTCTGGCCCCGTATCGCGTCTAACGCGAGTTCTATAGCCTGAATATATGTTAAGAATTAAAATTGTTTTTTATTTTATGTCATGATATACTAACAGATTTAATAACCAACTGAGTTTCTAAAAGTAAACAATAAACTGTTTTTGTATGTAAGAAGAGGATAATTAGAAAGGAGTACGCGTTTTTTTGAACGTATGTACTTATGTTGTATCGTCCTAGAAACACGGCACAAGGAAGCTCATTCAACACATGGACGAGTAAAAAAATAAGGAGTCAGAAGAATCATCTCGTGCCAGATTTTAGCGAGACAACACTTCCTGAAGATGCCTCGTGTAGAGGCGAAACACGTGTCGAATTGTTTTAAAAACAAATATTGGCGGAATTAACACTAAAGAAAACTTAAATCATTTGTATAATTATGGATTTCCGCAAAGTAACGCCTAATTCAATAAATGTTCTTAAATCGATACCTGTTTCAATTTATGATAACATAACATATTATGTTATCATAAATTACTGCATCTTCAATGACATATCATTATTCATATTTTTTTTAAAGTATTGTCGAACACTACTTCAATACAAATATCGTTCTCATCTTTGATCTGGTACATTGGGATGCCCAGTATCACTACTAAACATTAAAATCGTGGCAACGCAGAGGAACTCGAATTGTGGAGGACCCAGTACTCTGTCAAAATTTCCATCACTTGTGTATTTACCTAGCAATCAAATCACTATAAAGCACATAGTTATAAACAGCTTTTTGGCGATTTTCTTCGAAAATATAATTTTTAGCGAAAAAACATTCAAACAAAATCGATAGATAATAAAAGAATCTACATATATGTTTATTATCACTTTCCTCGTAAATGCAATAGAAAAAGAGATATTTGCATCTAAAACTTTGGGACTCGGAATAATAATTCATCTCTGTCACTCCTATTATGCATAAACTGTCTCTGTTACTCCTACAGCAGTTGTATTGGACTGATGCGCGGAAATGCTGCGCGTTGATCGGACTGTTTTGGGCATTGTACATTTGTGTATGTTTTTACACTCTATTGTTGACTATAACCACGTTTTTTTTATAATATTGCTGATATCGTGTTGTTATTCTTGTTAACTATGAACTCCAAAAAATATTGTAATAACGCAGTCAAGTAATTATATATTTCGTATAGGTACTTGTAAGTTATTTATTTGATTTTTGAAATGTGTGTTATTGAAACATAAAATGGAAACTGAGGATCATGTTGATTTATTTTGTAATTAAGAAATTTTATTTTTTATTAATAAAAAAATTTCAAAAGATCAAATAATACTTTGTACTCAAAGGTGGAAAATAAACGGTTTAAGAAATACATACTCTGCGCATGCATTTCCAGGCTGCGACACCCGTCACCACTAGTGCTATTTTCGGGAAAGGTAAAAAAGCTATTATTAAATTATTAGAAAAGAATGAAGACTTAAGAATAACTGCGAAAGAATTCTGCAACTTCGATGTTAGTACTAAAAATTTAGAAGAAGCTGCAAAGAAAATAATTTTGAAATTATATGGGATAAATGATGATGACATGGATATGGGTAATATTCGTTATAGACGTGTTGTTGCTTTATCAGCTCAATCACAAGCTGAAATTCGACTTTCAAGCTTACCTCCAACTACTTCAGCTTTAACTCAACACGCAAAAAGAGTTTATTATCAAATGCAATTATGGTTAGGTAATAATTTACAACCACAAGAATGGGGTTGGAAACGGCTCAACATAATGATGGTTCCAGTCATGACCACTGATGATGCGGCTCCGAAGGAATTATTGAATCAGGTAAAAATAAAATTTCAATAATTTATCATTTTCTTTTGTACTAAAATTGCATTTATTAACGAAATTTTATTTTCAGATGTTCTGTGGCTGCACCGGTAATTGTACAAACAAGCGTTGTACATGTCAAGAAGCTCGTATACGCCGTTCCAATTAATTATGAAAATAAAATTATAAATAATCCAACTAAGTTGCTACTATTTTTAATAATTATTTTATAAATACAGTCATTCAAAGTCAAAGTCAAAATGTGAAAAATAAAAAACCTGCATATAAATTAAAACATAACAATTCATATATTTTCTTAATGCCAACTGATGAAATGGAGATAATAACCGTTATTAAGTCACTTAATAATTCAAATTCCACGGGCTGCGATGAAATTGCAACAAAGGTAATAAAGGAATGTGCATAGGAACTAGCTCCAGTCCTAGCCTACTTAATAAATCTATCTTTTGAAGAAGGTAAGTTCCCATCAAATTTAAAAAAGTCAAAAGTAACACCTTTACTCAAAGCGGGTGATAAAAAGGATGTTAACAACTATCGACCAATCACACTCATTCCTGTTATCTCAAAAATTTTTGAAAAGATACTGCACAAGCGATTAACATCTTTTTTAACAAAACATAATATTATTTTGGAGGAACAAAATGGTTCCCAAAAAGGAAAATCAACAACTTTAGCGTGTGTTTCGCTAATAAAAAAATATCTGAATGCATGGACACAAAAATTCCAATAACATCAGTATTTATTGATATGAGCAAAGCTTTTGACAATGTTTATCATGAAAAACTATTAGATAAATGCGCTCAATATGGTATTCGAGGTCTAGCAAACGACTTAAAAGTTATCTTTCAAACCGTACTCGATACGTTGAAATTGCTAAATTAAATAATAAACAAGAAGTAATACCTTATCGATCAGAACTTAGACTTATAACAAAAGGTGTACCACAAGGAAGTATATTGGGTCCACTTCTATTCATAATCTACATAAACGACTTACCTAGCATTACTACTTTTAGCTGTACTCTTTTTGCTGATGACATCTCTATTGTAATTAAATGTAACAATGAATTGACATATGATATAGAAATTAATAAAACAATAAAGGACACAATTGAATGGCTTACTGAAAATAACCTGACTGTAAATATAAAAAAAACAATGTATATGCAGTATTATAATAAGAATGGGAAAGGAAAAGATATTAATGTAAATTATCATAATGAGAATATTAAAGTAGCACAACTTGTCAATTTTCTTGGTATTTCTTTAGACAGCAACTTGTCCTTCAAGTCACATGTTGACAAAATTAGCAAAAAAAATTAACCAACATGTATTTGCCCTTAACGCGTATCAAAAACGATAGGTAAAAAAACAGCGCTAATGGCATTGTTGTTGTCGTGCGATGTCAACAAGTACTTAGTTAACGTTAAGATAAATATTTAACTAATGATATTCATGTGAAAGTCTTACCTTAAATTTTAATCGATAGTACAGTCATCCTAGTGCATTAATTATTATTTTTAACTTATAGTTTTTTAGTTAAATACAACATAATCCAATTAATACTGTGGCACTGTTTGTTATTAGAAAATCAAACATATTAAATTCAGTGATCGTGCTCAAGTTACACTTCAAAATATCATTATATTGTTTTCCACACTTATAATTATAATTCATAGCGTAATGATTAACATTAAAATACAATAAAAGTGAAGTGTCTAAAATATACAACATAAATAAAATCTGGTGCAAGAAAGTGAAAAGTAAAGTGGGTACTTACAAAATAGTAATCAGCTGACAGAATAATAAGTGGTGACCGTAATAAATTATCGTTTGCCCATTATTCCAATGTAAAATTTCAAACAGAACTGTATGTTGTGAATAGCCTATTCACTAACATTGCGTGTCGTCTACTATACTTCATGGGATACGAGTTCGAATACCAGAATTTTCAATTTTTTTTCTGTGTTACTTTTTTATTATTATAATCATTTTTAATTTAATTTATAAAAAATATTTTAAATTAATATAATTTTAATGTTATTACTATTCTCTACTCAATCTAGATATTGAACACTTAAAATCTCACTCATTGCCGTTTATGTACCTGGCTTCCCCAATATATTTTATTTCTGTTGATGCAATTTATTCATAAAGTATATACTTAGTAAGATGTCTAATGAATGTAATGTTTGCAAAATTAACGTGCTCGTTACACAAAAAAGGATTAAATGCGTCAAATGTCAATCGCTATATCACTTTGAATGCATTGTGCCATCTGGGTCTAAATCGCCTGTGACTCGAGGGCAGTGGATTTGCCCGACCTGTCAAAGTAAATTGCCCTCGACAACACTTGAAAGCATAAATATTAGCGAAGGCGCGGTGGATTCTAACGACTGGTTATTGGCGATAAGAAAAGAAGTGAAGGAAGTTATTTCTCTAACGGTCAGTGTTGAATTAAGGAAAATTCGCGAAGAATTAAGCGGTTTACAAAACATTAAGGCATCCCTAGATTATCTGTCAAGTCATTTTGATACAATAAAACAGGAGCTAGAGGAAGCAAAGAAGGAGATTGTATCATTAAAAAAAGACAATAGTGAACTCAGGGAACTTGTAAAAAGCCATACTAATACAATTAATATACTCGATAAAGAGGCTAGAGCAGGAAACATTGAGTTGCATTGTATTCCGGAGTTTAGAGGAGAAAACTTAGTCAAGGCTGTGCAACAGATTGGGAAGGTTATAAACACTCCATTAACGGAAGAAAGTCTCATAAAGTGCACGCGTGTCGCTAAGCTGAACAAAGATTCCTCCCGCCCAAGGTCTGTTATTGTCAAATTTAGTTCTCAACTACTGCGTGATAAGTTTTTGGCTGGTGTAATTAATTTTAACAAAGCAAATAAAGAAAATAAATTAAATACAACTCATTTTGGAATATCTGGTGATAAGAAGCCTGTATACATATCAGAGCATTTGTCATCCACAGCAAAGGATATCTATGCAGCAGCACGTTTATTTGCAAAAGAAAAGCAATATCTAGTGACGTTATATTGGTGAAATCGAAGAAATTCCTAGCCACATTAACCTAAAGACATTATTATACACAAGATTATTTATAATCTATATCCCTGTGTCCATAGTAAATAAACTCTATTATTTTTCATGGTAAAACATTTAAAACTATTCTATCAAAATGTAAGAGGAGTACGTACAAAAACGAATGATATTTATCTTGCAATTCTTAACTCTGGACTTTGACATCATTATATTTACTGAAACCTGGCTCAACAATGGCGTTTCAAATCATGAGTTCATTGACGATAGGTATAATGTATTTCGTCGCGATCGTGACACCACCACTACAAGTAAATTGGATGGTGGAGGGGTTTTAATTGTGGTATTGAAAAAATATAAATGTTACAGAGTTCATTCTTGGGAAACTAAATTTGAAGATCTCTGGGTAAACTTAATAGTAAACTCAAACACAATTTCTATATGTGCTGTATATATTCCCTCGCCACTTAAGTATGACACTCTTCTAAGCTTTGTACAGAATGTCGAAACGATATTAGTAAATAAGCAACTACAAACTGTAGTAATTGGTGACTTTAATATACCATCAATTAAGTGGGATAATGTAGAAGATTGTCAAAAAAGAAATATTCAGATTAATAATGGCCCAGCAGCTGTTCTTATAAATGATTTCATGGCACTGACTAATTTATCTCAATTTAATGGGATAAGTAATGCGTATGGCAAAATCCTAGATCTTGTTTTTAGTACATTAAACAACATTACTGTAGAAAATAGTGATTTTAGTGCTTGCTCTATAGATAAATATCACCCACCACTTGAAATTAACTTTGAAATTGATTATAAAGATTCATTGTTTATATCTAATGTAATAATGAAACACAATTTTAGAAATGCTGACTATGAGGTTATTAATAGAGAGCTTGCTGAAATCAAATGGGAGATTCTTTTTAGTAGTTTTGATGACGTAAATGAATTGACGGAAATATTTTATACTGAGTTATATAAAGTTATTGAAAGTGTATTCCAAAAAAAAGGGTGCTAAACAAAACTCGTTATCCAGTGTGGTATTCTAAAAACTTGATTGGCAGAAAAGAACAAATATAGAATATTATTTAAAAAAATACCGTAATCCGCTAGATGAAATAGAATTTAAATTATTAAGAGATAGATGTGAAATTATTATAAATATGGACTATAAAAGTTACCTAGAAATGGTGGAGAGTAGCATAAAAATTAATCCTAAATATTTTTTCACGTATTTGAAAAAAAAGCGTAGAATAAATGCGATTATCCAGCTTTAATGACGCTGAATGATTGTTCGTTTTCAAATGGTTCAGATAGTTGTAACCAGTTTGGTATTCATTTTTCTAGTGTGTATACATCACCCCAAAGATCTGTATTGCAAACAACTACAAACATTAATTATTTTCCCATTTGTTATTTGGATAGTATAGCTATAAAGGAAGAAGATGTAAAAAAACAACTGAGCAGCCTCGACATTAATAAAGGGCCGGGCCCTGATGATATACCAGCTTTATTTATTAAGCAATGCGCGGCTCTGTTAGCAAGGCCATTAACGTTGATATTTAATAAATCATTAGCAGAAGGCGAATTTCCTAAAATATGGAAAAAGGCTAGAGTAGTCCCTGTGTTTAAGAGTGGTGACAGAAAAGATATAACTAAGTATAGGCACATTTGTATATTATCAGTATTTTCAAAGGTATTTGAATCATTAATCTGTCCGATATTATCATGGCACTTAAGATGATACAGAACCAGCATGGCTTTCTTAAAAAGAGGTCTACTATATCTAATTTAGCATTGTTTGTCGATGATTTATCAGTTGCCATAGATAGTTCAAATCAAATTGACTGTGTTTACACAGATTTAGCAAAAGCATTTGATGTCGTTGATCACCGCATTTTGTTGGCAAAACTTGGGGCATACGGTATTTGTGGGAATCTTATTCAATGGATGGGCTCATTTTTAAAAAACCGTGAGATGAGTGTTGTTATTGGAGGGTACCAGTCAAATACTTTTATTGCGACATCTGGTGTTCCGCAGGGTTCCAATCTGGGCCCCACGTTGTTTGGTATTTTCATTAATGACATAGTCAAATGTTTTAAGTTTTGCCAATTCCATCTTTATGCAGATGACCTCAAGATGTATACTGAAATAAATAATATTGAAGACTCGATTAATATGCAACAGGATTTAGATAGACTTTCGGTTTGGTGCAATGAAAATAATCTAAAATTAAATCATTTGAAATGTTACAGTATCACCTTCAGCAGAAAAATAAGAAATATTAATTTTGATTACAGTATAAATGGCAACATATTAGAAACGGTCAATCAAATAAATGATCTCGGGATCATTCTAGATTGTAAGTTGAGTTTCATACCACACATTGATAATCTGGTGAGTAATGCTCTTAAACTTTTAGGTTTCATAACAAGAAGTACAAAAGAATTTAAAAGATCATCCACAAAATTAACGCTGTTTAATTCAATGATTAGAAGTAAACTTGAATATTGCTCTGTTGTATGGAATCCTAACTATCAAGTGCATAAAGACAGAATAGAAAGAGTACAAAAAAAATTCTTACGACACTTAGCCTACAAGAACAGTATATTAAAAGAAATTAATAATACCAACGATCTCTTAAAACATTATAAAACTATATCACTATGCAATCGTAGAAACTCAATAGATCTCTGTTTTTTGCATAAAATTGTAAATGGAGCTATTGATAGCCCGAACTTATTAAACAGAATAAGGTTAGCAGTTCCAAGACAAAATGCACGGTCACATATTAAAAATAAAATTACTTTTATGCCAATAATTACAAAGAGTAACCTAGGTAGGGCCGCTCCTATTAACAGAATTGTAATGTCCTATATCAATATATTTAAAATAGCAGAGTTGGACATATTTTGGAACTCTGCATCGATTTTCAAGCGCAAAATTAAAAATCATTTAATTAAATAATATCATCCGTTTTTTTTTTCGTATTTAATAATAGTTGCTGTATTTTAAATTTAGTTTATATAAAATTTAGTTTTTTTTTTGTTTAGAGTGATAAGTTTTTTATATTTTTGTTTAGGTAACCAATTTATTGAGTAAATTAGATAATTAGTAAGTAAACGAAGAAATTGTCATATTATGTTAATAATGTTTTTGAGTACTTGTAATTTAATTAAGTAATTAATTGCATGTCGAGTTAGCCCGTAAATGGGGTATACGATGTTAAATAATATAAGTAATTAATGTGTAAAATACTATAAGGTAATACATTGTATGCAACGTGGGCTTCCTATTAAATAAATAAAAATAAATAAAATCATGCATTCGTGGTTTCAGCTTTAAGATATGGATTGGTCATATGGGGCAACTCGGTGAGCATAAGGCATTTATTTATTGGACAGAAGAAGTGTATCACGGCGGTTTGTGGAGCCGGCCCCCTAGATTCTTGTCGACCGCTATTTAAAAAATTGAAAATTCTATCGCTGCCATGCCTATACATTTATGAAATAAGCCTATTTGTTCAAAAACATATGTGTGATTTCTATACAAAAAAAAGCCAGAAGGTTTTAAATACAAGGTATCCAAATAAACTCATAATGCCCTTCTGTAGAAATGCATCTTTTAGTAGAAATTGTTACAGCATGTCTGTGAAAATAAATAATAAACTGCCCAATGAATTGAAAGATTTACCGTTCAAAGTTTTTAAAAGAAGACTGCATCAGTGTTTAACAAATAAGTGCTTCTATAGTTTAAATGATTTTTTCAATACAAAATGAATTAGTCGATTTGATAATAATATATGTAAATTAATATACTTTTATGACATTGAATTTGTTAATATTATACATAGGTACTAAATGAATTATTAAGTTATTTACGTCTCATATTATAATATCTTAAAATTTCATTTTATAAATATTATTAATATCATTGTGAAATCCGACATGTTTCGGTATAACAGTACGAGTAGTGTTTAGACAATTTTGTAACATATTTTGCATGTCAATTGACGAAACATATTGGATTATCCATTATATTGTTAACATCTTAAGTACAATGTTTCCTACAAATAAAATTTCATTTCATTTCACTGTCGTAATTGTAATGGAATCACTTGTAGCCATGCATCGGACATTTCTAAGCAGTCTAATGCAGAAGATCATGAGCATGTTCCTGTTGAAACTCTTCATAATGAAGAAACTTCTGATCTTCCTATTGAAGATGATAGTGATAAGCTTCAAGCAAGCGATAATCCAAATGAAAATGAAGATAATTTTGATTACCACAGCGACAATGATTTCAGTTCAGATAGTGATGATGAGTTTTGGGAGCGCGAACGATTACAACGAGAGAGAAGATACATGAAGATCCGTTAAATGTTATTTAATGATGATTCCGAAGAAGAACTAGAAGATATTGATGGTACCCAACTTGATTTCAACAGTTTTAGATTTTTCAAAGAATGAAGTAGACTCAAATAGAAGTCCATGTAACATTCTTATTACTTCTTTTACTATAAATAAATTTATATGTATTTTAATAGAATAGATCATATCCTTGTTTTGTTTATCTGATAAGAAATTTTTGTAAAAAATAAATTAATAAGTAGACGTATTATTAACATTCAACTTTTGGTGATATAGTGTAAATTTAGTTTATAATATCAGTACCAACATGCTCTACTTAATTAATCATGATTTTATTATAAAAATAATCATGATTTTCTCAAAAAAAATGTATGATGTATGAATACTAAAACTTTAATTTTTTTATTCAAAAAAAAAAAAAATTCTTAATTACAAAATAAATCAACATGATCCTCAGTTTCCATTTTATGTTTCAACTAGCTATGAATACCCGCTTCGCTGGGTCATTTTTAATTGTATACTTATTTGTTAATGTTAATAATTTATCACTACTTACTTCACAATTTTTTCACATAAAAGACACATTTTCTCTTTTCTTATTAATTTATTGATCTTACTTATTTTTACATTAAAATCTTACGACTAAGTTGACATTAATATCTTTTATCATCTAACATTAACTGATATCCTAAACATTTTTATTGAAATACATTCTTATATACTACGTTTACAGTTTTGCATTCTGGTGCATAAACAAATAAATTTTCTTTCTGTCCTACGCGTGAAAAAGCTACATAGAGTTGACCATGTGAAAAACAGGATTCTTTTAAATTAACTCCACAAAATCGGAACGTCTGACCTTGCGCCTTATTGATAGTCATACCATAAGCTAATCGTACAGGAAATTGTAACCGTTTAAAATAGAATGGTAAATCATTCGAAATTATTGGAATTCTTGGTATAAAAACCAAGTTTCCTTTTTCTTTGCCAGTGAGAACTTGCCTCAATGATGTTGTTCAAAATTTGTTTTACGCATAATCTTGTACCATTGCACAATTTTGGCGTATTAAGATTTCGCATTAATATGACTGGTGATCCAATTTTTAGCTTTAATTCATGAGAAGGCATACCAGGTGGGTTTAATGAATTTAAAAATTCCGTTGGAAAGTTTAAACTTTCATCTTGATTTATCATTGTATCTATTGATTTATAGATTTTTTCCTCTCCCGGTATCATTTCCTGTATTTTTTCATTTATTCGTTTTACTGCATCATTTTTTGTAACCAAAATTGTTCGCTCAGACAACCATGTTTTATTTAAATAATTTTGTTGTATGGATGGATAAATTTTGTCTATAAGGTGTTCTTCGGTGTCTACCACATGACATATCTCTTCAGTTAAAATTATTTTACCAGACTGTGGATCTAGTGGGTAGGTGCCATTCCCAATTTTCAAAAGATTGTCGGCAAACTCTTGTGCTTTTGGATCTCCAGTAATTAACGCTCGCATATTTTCTGTCAGTGATAACTTTTCAACATTGTTCCAAAAAATTGATCGCTTTAAACATGCATTTATTTCGTCAGCTGGTGTTGATTTTGGAATAACTGGTAACGTTTGTCTAAAATCCCCTGATAGTAGCAATAAAGCATCTCCCATTAGTTTTGTATTTTTCCGAAGATCCTGTAATGTTCTATCCAGCGCTTCCAGTGATTTTCGATGAGCCATCGTGCACTCATCCTATATTATAAGTTTGCATCTTATTAAAATTTGGCCACGTACAGAAAATTTTGTGATATTACAGACTGGGAATTCTTGTTCAGCTACATTTAATGGCAAATTTAGTGCAGAATGTGCCGTTTTTCCACCTTCCATTAATGTCGCGGCAATTCCAGAGGATGCCAATGCTAATGCTATTTCATTTTTCACCCGAATTGTAGCTAGGACCAAATTAATGAGGAAAGTTTTTCCAGTACCTCCGGGTGCATCTAAAAAGATTATTCCTCTTGCATGCGTCTCAATACGATTTATTATTGTGTTATATACTATTCGTTGTGTTCGTGTTAATTTTGGTTCATTTTCTTCAATGTAACGTTGCAATTCATCTTTATTATAATTAAGTTCTTTTGATTATTCAGAATTAGTCACGCTTAATTCGTTTCTTTTAGGAGATTGCACTCCGAGAGTAACTAAAGTTTGATTACATATTGCGAAACATCGATCTTCTAAAATTATCAAAGCTTCATTATAAATATTATCGTTGAATGTAATATTCATATCTTGATTTTCTCTACGTAGTCTTGCTAGAATATCATCACTCATACTATCACGATATTTCAGCCATAGTCTATTCGGAATTGAAGGATTACACGATGTTAGAATTTTAGCAAAGAGTTCTCGCAGTTGATTCGCTGTTGCTGTTTCTGCTGCCTCTTTCATTGCCTGCTCCCATTGATTATCATTTTCTAATAAACCACGACGCTGGCATGCTTCACGATACGTTTCGCAAATGTAACCATCTACTGTTCGAAGATCTTCAAAAGAAGTTGGTCCACGTACTTCATGAAGTAGTAGACGTTAATAGAAACATTCAGCATTCTTTGGATGTACCGTATATACTCGACCAATAGCTTTATCTTTAAAGACACCTTTAAATCCTTCAACCGAAACTCCTTTCTTTCGTCGATTAAATACTTTTCGCGATGAGTCCCATGTGTAATAACTGGGAACATCTCCATAAAGAAGAGTTCTAGCAAACAGATCACTTCGACACAATTCGAAAAATGCAGTTAACGTAGTATTAACAGGTTGGTTTACAACTTTTTGTGCTGTTTGATTAGTAAAATATACCCGTTGCCCATTCTCAAGGTGAACTGCTAAGTGAAAAACAGCTGGATCCCTGCCATGAATCGGAAACCCCAATATACGCCAAGCTGCCTCATTACTATTTATATATCGTCCCATTTGATAACTTAAAATTTCATCATATCTATTTTCATTTGTAATTTCAAAGACAGCCATATCACTTCCTTTGTTAATATACTGAAGTGAACTTAATTGACTGAAGTGAACTGCAATATTCTACATTTATATGTGCATTAAACATTTTCGATAATAACGGATTATAAGGGACAACCCATCGATTATCAATTTCGATTTCTTCACCCCGTACTCTAATTTTTGCTGTAAATCCTCCTTCACTCGGTGGTCGACGTTGGTATTGCGGATATCTATCATCTCCCGTTTGCGTCTCACTCAAAAATGATCTTGGATATCGTTTTGAGCATTTATTATCTTTTATACAGGGTGATTGCATATTAAGTGCCCCGCAAGGTCCATTTATCATTTGTTTCACGATTATTTCATATAGAACAGGATCTTCAACCGGATTTGGGAATTCTGCTTTAATAACGTCATCGATTTGATTTGAGTGAATTTTTTCTTTCAGCCAAATTAAATTGTGTGAGTGTGGCAACCCTCTCTTTTGCCACTCAATGGAGAACATCCAGCTATTAACATTTCCGAAAATACAACTCTTCACAATTGCATTAATGAATTTTACTTGTTTCTGTTTAAACACGCGCGCAATTAAATCATGTCTGTCATGTGACTTTTGTCCAAATTGTAACTCATCTTTAATTTCCTTCCATGACGAATTGCACGTAAACGTTAGAATAAGTCAGGACGACCATATTTTCTCACATACGCCATTGCGTCTTGTGCATATTGAAGCATATGCCTAGGGCTACCAATGAATGTAGAAGGCAAAATTACTAATCGTCCCAAATTTTCAACATCCCCATCATTGGCTACCGCATCTCGTAAGTGAATATATTCATCCGTTCGTAATTTATTTTGATTTAGACGAATAAATAACAATCTTTCTGCTTCTATTTTTGCTTGCATATCAACAATAAACTGTAAAAACAATTTCCGACAATTGAGTATATGATTGTATTTATTCACTCTCTCCATTATCCGATATGCGTAAAATTCCTTGGAAGAAACTTTTTTGTTTGTAGGGCTATTTGTTTGTGGATCAACATGCTGAATATTAAAATGGTAACCGTCTTCACCATGACAAAATATTAGTGGATACTGTAAGGCGTCATACATGTGATGAGTTTCAGCGATGCGTTCCAACTTATTACTTCTTCGTTGTACCACAATATCCCTATAACTACTTTCATTGTCCACCATAACTACGGCTATTTCATTTACTTGAGGTGCATTAAATCGTCTTTCGTGTTCGCCAATTGGCTTTTTATCTGCCCGAATTATTATTTTATAATTATCCGAAACCATTTTTTCCATCGCAGTCTTAAATATCTTTATCAACTCATTATTTTCATGTAGAAAGCGCTGTAAATGAAGAATTATATCTCGACGCAATTCTGTAAAATTTGAAAGCCTTTGATCCAGTTGGTCTTCTTCATTTCCTACAAAGTAAAATTGTAAAAACTTCGGAGTATTATTTGGGAGTGACAATAATGATCCAATTTTATGATATACTTGTCCCTGTATTTTAAATACTGGATTAAATCCTTTTTCTTCAATTACTGCAGTTGCTCCAAATGAAGTCATTTGAAAGCATGCATTGTAATTTCTAATTTGTTGTAAGAATTCGTGTTTCTCCTTTCATATATTCTAGAAATTCCGGTGGCAGTGATTTTAACTCTGGTAATTTAATTTTGCCACTTGAACAGCATATACTTTGCGTTTCTCCTTTGAATTTTTTAGCTTCACAAAATTTGCATACTTCATTCATTCTTCCGATCACTATACTTGAATGTTCAAAATAATTTCTAGTAGGATTATAATGAAACGCCTCTTGTTCAAGACTGTATTTTTCCCGACGTTTTTGACGAACAGAATATACAGTTGTTTTAGAAACTTGAGCCTCCATTTGTTCATTTTGTCGAAGATCACGCATTCTTATTGCATTTTGTATTCTTCTATCATCTGCCTGTTCATTTGTCTTTCTTTTTCTTTGCAATCTTTTTCTGATTCGGTCCGTTTCTTTAGAATCATTAAGCTGCTCTTCAGTCTGATTATTTCGACTTTGATGATAATTTTCTCGAAGTAATGTGAGACGTTGTTCTCTTTCGTCTGTAGTTTCATTTCTCCGTGACATTTTTTGCCTTTTCGATACAATTCGAGAACGTGAGAATACGCATTTACGTTTCGGCATCGTTAGTAATATTTTAATTTTTTTTTTCACCTTTTTCACACTAATAACTAACTAACTAACTAACTAAAAAAAAAGAAACAATATTGTGTATTACACTGCACGTTAAAACTTTTGATTCTTCACTTTAAAAAACACTATACGCTGTTATTTATGATTATTTAATTTTTAATATTTATTTTTTCGTTACACAATTCTTATAAAAAATCGACTGAAGCCACGGGTTTGACATTTCGGCTTATATAGTCGCAAAAATTATCCCCACTACCGACCAAATTTTCCGGATTGTTCTAATAATTTCGACTTTTAAGTATCTCAAGAAATTTTAAAAGTTTCTAGAACGATCCAGCATATTTCTAATCTATCAAAAAGTTGAGATACATTTTGGAGCTTTCTAGATCATTGGAGGAATTTCCAGAACATTCTATATTGATCAGAAAATTAGCATACAATCTAGAACATTCTTAATCGTTCAAAACCGTGGCATATAAATCATTTCTAAAACATTCTGGAATATTCTAGATCATTCTAGAAATTTCTAGGTGATTCTAGAATTTTTTCGAACATTTCAAATATATTTGATCAATCATCTTGCCTTGGAATACATTCCAAAGATATCCAAATTATTCTTGGATGTTCTAGATTATTCGATAAATTTCTAGATCATTCTAGAATTTTCTAAATCATTTTTATTCAATCAGAATCTAAACGTAGATTTTAGAACTCTTTATATAATTCTAGAATTTTCCAGATCATTCTAGACATTTCTGGATCATTCTAGAATTTTCTAGAACATTCTCATTCGATTAGAATCTAAATGTAGATTTTAGAACTTCCCAGATCATTTTAGAATTTTCTAGAACATTCTTATTTAATCAGAATCTAAACGTAGATTTTAGAACTCCCTACATCATTCCAGAATTTCCCAGATCATTCTAAACATTTCTGAATCATTTTAGAATTTTCTAGAACATTCTCATTCGATCAGAATCTAAACGTCGATTTTAGAACTTCCCATATCATTTTAGAACTTCCCAGATCATTTTGGAATTTTCTAGATCATTCTAGAATTTTCTAGAACATTCCAGAAATTTCCTGAACAATCCAGACCATTTTAGATCAATAATAGTCACATTTTCAAAGTTAACATCTTTCAACCCCCGTATCTTTTACACCCTTATAATTATCGACTTGCAACCACCATAGTGCACAATGGGAACCTTGTACCTATTGCCACATACAAACACTTTTGGTCTGCGATGCGTAGTTTTGGCTGCAAGGTGAAATATAGGGACACACACCTCCAATTTTATATATATAACTAGCTATGAATACCCGCTTCGCTGGGTCATTTTTAATTGTATACTTATTTGTTAATGTTAATAATCTATCACTACTTACTTCACAATTTTTTCACATAAAAGACACATTTTCTTTTTTCTTATTAATTTGATCTTACTTATTTTTACATTAAAATCTTACGACTAAGTAGACATTAATATCTTTTATCATCTAACATTAACTGATATCCTAACCATTTTTATTGAAATACATTCTTATATACTACATTTACAGTTTTGCATTCTGGTGGATAAACAAATAAATTTTCTTTCTGTCCTACGCGTGAAAAAGCTACATAGAGTTGACCATGTGAAAAACAGGATTCTTTTAAATTAACTCCACAAAATCGGAACGTCTGACCTTGCGCCTTATTGATAGTCATACTATAAGCTAATCGTACAGGAAATTGTAACCGTTTAAAATAGAATGGTAAATCATTCGAAATTATTGGAATTCTTGGTATAAAAACCAAGTTTCCTTTTTCTTTGCCAGTGAGAACTTCTGCCTCAATGATGTTGTTCAAAATTTGTTTTACGCATAATCTTGTACCATTGCACAATTTTGGCGTATTAAGATTTCGCATTAATATGACTGGTGATCCAATTTTTAGCTTTAATTCATGAGAAGGCATACCAGGTGGGTTTAATGAATTTAAAAATTCCGTTGGAAAGTTTAAACTTTCATCTTGATTCATCATTGTATCTATTGATTTATAGATTTTTTCCTCTCTCGGTATCATTTCCTGTATTTTTTCATTTATTCGTTTTACTGCATCATTTTTTGTAACCAAAATTGTTCGCTCAGACAACCATGTTTTATTTAAATAATTTTGTTGTATGGATGGATAAATTTTGTCTATAAGGTGTTCTTCGGTGTCTACCACATGACATATCTCTTCAGTTAAAATTATTTTACCAGACTGTGGATCTAGTGGGTAGGTGCCATTCCCAATTTTCAAAAGATTGTCGGCAAACTCTTGTGCTTTTGGATCTCCAGTAATTAACGCTCGCATATTTTCTGTCAGTGATAACATTTCAACATTGTTCCAAAAAATTGATCGCTTTAAACATGCATTTATTTCGTCAGCTGGTGTTGATTTTGGAATAACTGGTAACGTTTGTCTAAAATCCCCTGATAGTAGCAATAAAGCATCTCCCATTAGTTTTGAATTTTTCCGAAGATCCTGTAATGTTCTATCCAGCGCTTCCAGTGATTTTCGATGAGCCATCGTGCACTCATCCCATATCATAAGTTTGCATCTTATTAAAATTTGGCCACGTACAGAAAATTTTGTGATATTACAGACTGGGAATTCTTGTTCAGCTACATTTAATGGCAAATTTAGTGCAGAATGTGCCGTTTTTCCACCTTCCATTAATGTCGCGGCAATTCCAGAGGATGCCAATGCTAATGCTATTTAATTTTTCACCCGAATTGTAGCTAGGACCAAATTAATGAGGAAAGTTTTTCCAGTACCTCCGGGTGCATCTAAAAAGATTATTCCTCCTGCATTCGTCTCAATACGATTTATTATTGTGAGTAGTAGGGATTCGCCGGTTCTGGCTCACAGCAGTAGTGGGGATGAGCCTGTTCTGCCTCCCCGGTTCTGGCTCACTTGTTCGTGATGCCTACTAAAAAAAAAAAAAAAGAAGTTTGGTGTCAAACTGGGGGTTTTGATGTATTTCCGAGCGATTGCGCTGATCCGTTTTTCGATATCTCTTATAGTTTCAAAGTTAGCTTTTTAAGTTAAACAGATCCATACTCATTACTAATCAGTGGTAATTAACCTAATGATTGGTGAGCGCCTCAATGTTAATTCTATGAATGTGATAGATGTAATTAGTAAATTACCTCTCACATTCGTTACTAAGATTAAAACGACAGTTTTGTGCTGTGTGTCTTATTTATGTTAAAAGATTATAAAAATAAGGTATATAATAAAAAATCGTTGCAGATTGTATCATTTTCAAAATATTTTATGAAATCATTCAAAATCTTCTTATTAAACTCAAAGTATAGATACATTAAACAGTACTCGCTAAATATACTGCGTCAAATAAATTCTTTACTCTTGTAGTATTGTAGAAATACATTCTGCAATTGCTTTGTAAAAACCTGGCTGGAATCCCTAAGCTGGACGATCATATGAATCGAAGTATTGTCCCATATCATGTTCATCAATGTGTATTGTAACAACCCAGTGAGAGCCTGGCTTATTTTCACTATCTATATCAAGTCAAGTGAAAAAAATCTTTATTCACTGTAAAACATTATAAGTTATTTAGTGCAAGTCAGGTTGAAGTACAAAAGTTACAATGGCATACAACAATATTCATTAACAAAATTTAGCAAATTAATTCCAACTATCTTTATCATTCAAATAATCTTTCACATTATAATAGGCGTTGGATGTTAATTTATTTTTTACGATACATTTAATTTTTTAATAGGTAGGATTTTACTATCATTTGGGAGTTCATTATAAAATATAACACAATCCACATTAAAATATTAAGATATTTAATTTTACGGAGCCTAGTAGATGGAATTGCGAGTTTATGTGGAATTGCGAGTTTATGTTTGTCTCGAGTATTGACATTATGTACATCACTGTTCTTTTTAAATTGGCTAATATGTTCATGAGCGTATAGGAGGTTCTCGTATATGTACTGGCAGTGTAATGTCATAATATTAATTTAACTAAACTTTTCTCTCAATGAACCCCTTGAACGCATTTTATATATTGCTGACAATATAACAGGGCGTAACAACGTATATCGACTATCGGTTTGCTGCGTAAATATTATTTTGAATACTGAGATCAATTTTCTTCAATTAATTCTGTATCTCGATTGTATTCAAATTAGTTTAGAATAAGCTCTTGTCAGTTGAGGGATTGAATATTTATGCGGTTCATGTATTTTATTCATGTATTTAAAAGTTATTGTGTTACAACTTACAATAAAACAAAACATCATTTTATGTACTTATATTAATTCAAAATTATAAGGCAATATAGTAGTAAGTTTAACCAAAAATAATACACAGCCTTACAAACGATCAAACATAAGCATAACTGCGGTAATCTATGGAAATATTGTGATTTTTATCAATTTTATTGTATAAGAGCTTATTCAAAACGAACTTTGGTTTTTGAAATATGTAACTTGAGTTAAATGATATAGCTCTTTGTCATTATCTTGATGTAACAAATTTTGAGATATATAAAATAAACTTTGGTTTCTGTGATTACTTCCTTTCGTGAATATATCAACAATCCGACAATCAGACTTCCTCATCAGGTCATCAATTATTATTAGGATTAGTTTAAGATTTCCGTCTAACATATTATAGAGATCAGGCAGTTATATCTTGAAAGTAATTAACATGGTTGAGATTTTATAAAGGTTGCTATATATCATCAAAGCATCAAGTGATTTAGATAAAATTTGTGTCACTGACATCATTCAAAAATTTTATAAAATTATTTGCGAAAACTGATTATCCACATCCACACACAATGCAACTTCTACTACAAAAAAGGTTTCAAATAATATAATGAGACGATTTATTGTTAAACAACCATTTATAGATTATATTTCAATATAATAATTTATAAGTAAACCAAAATACAGTACCTACATCGTAACTTACTCCACAAGTTATGTATCTAATCCTATTCTTTTCAAAAAAATTAATTCAACCTTAAAACTTATATAATATTTTTTTATTTTATGATGACTCCAAGCTAATGTATCAATATAATTTGCTTAGATATACCGTTTGGTATGGCAAACTAGATTTATTTATTCGTTGAGTGAAAATATTATGCTTAATGACTTAAATCTATGCATTGAACAATATTCATTCTTATTTTCAAATAGGCATATCTTTTAATTTTCCATTTTCATATACTTACTTAGTTACACTTTTATTAAATTTGAATGTGAATTGTCCAACATCATCTAATGCATGCGTTTACATCTAAGTACTAGGAATTCATTAAATATGTTAACTTTGTTTTCATCTTTATAATTATGGTACCGCACTCTATTAATTGACTTTTGGATAGCAAACAATTTTTTCTGTAATCAGAGGCTTAGAAACGCAAATGTAAATCAAGTTTTATATCCGTGTAAAATTTTTATATATCAGTGTACAATAATTTTAATTTATTTCGAAACTTATTTAACTAGTGAAAGTCATTGCATTAGAGTTTTAGAAATATTCAATATATAAAATCCCAAATTAATAGGTTTATTGAAGAACAATTTATTTTTCGTAATTGAACTGCAACCAAATTCTCATTTTAAAATAGATAAACTGTGGAATTCTATCTTGGCAATTAAATCTTGTACAATTTTACATTTACTCTTTTTTCAATCTTTTCCATTGTTCTTTATACACTGATTTATTCATTAATTTATAAAAATATTTTCGAAATCAGCTGTAGGTAGCTTGTTTATGCATGTTCCTATTTAAATCTATGTAATATTGTAACTATGAGCTTTGTTTGAATTTTAAATTTCTATCTATATTTTGTAATTTCTGTGTGTGCGCGTGTGAAGGGCACACCTAAAGTTCTTTACCCGAAATTGTTCTTCCTAACTATTTGTAATCCGAATGATCATTCTTCCTAAAAATTTTCATCCTAAAGTTTTCATTCATACTATTTGTAGTGCTACCGGCGATGCTCATATCACTGATGTTTCCAAAAATTGTAATTAATAACATCATTAATGTAAATATATTTAAACTCCTACTGTTTTTTATCATAACGCTTTTATCCCTAAACATACTCACCATAATATTTTCACTCATACTCAGAATGAAACATTTACCAAGTGTAATAAAAAATATATGTGGGTAGAAGATTATATTTATAGTTTCAATGATTATTATTTTAGCTTGGTATACCTATAATCTTTTATCTTATTTAGATTTTGTTTTCTGAAATATTACTATAAATAATGGGTGTTGCCCGGCCTGCGGCCGGGCTCATATGTATTTATGTTCTAACTTAACCTAACCTACCTTTAGTTTCTAGAAAAGGATATGGTTATAAGATCTAGATTCTGTTTTCTGAAATATAACTATTAATACTAGAGTGAAAAGAAAATACATCGACAAAAATGATAGAATTAAAAATATATTGATTATTTGAAAGCTATAGCCGCTAATATTAAACTTATTTAATGGAAATGTATATATGAAAACATGTATTTAACTACTTGTACCATGGTACTATTATTCTTATATGTTATACCTACATGTTATGTGAAAACAAAGTTACGCAAAATTTGTGTATATTGATTATTATGAATAAAAAGAAAGCTAAAAATCATTATTATTTGGAAAATTTAGTCTTAAAGTTTGAAATTGTTCTTCCTTCAAATATTTGACAAGTTTGTCTAAACTGAATGAAAAAAAATTAATCGAGTCAACATATTGTCAGTTGAATTTTACGATTATTTAATTTTATAGTTTTTGTGAATGACTTGTATTTTTCTTACGTTTGTGGAATAATATCAATTACTTTTTCAATAGAATTTAATGCATGAACAACGGAAAAGATATTATTCAAATCATCTTACAAGTAACATCTGTAAAAATAACGTAATGCAATTATATAGTACTTTAAAAATCGTCACAGTTAATGAATCAGCTTTTTGTAGTAGAATAATTTCATATTAAATTAAGAGTAAGTAAATCTTACCAATTACAAACATTAGAATAACCAGAAATGTTTTTGAACTCTATCAAAAATGATTTGATATCTTTATTATTATTATATCCGTTTGTTACATAGGTACGCTTTTGAAGTTTTCCTCCATCCAATTCGGACATGATTTAACCATTCATCAAAACCATGCTTACACACAATTTTTTTTAATTTCCATAAAAATACTTGTGTCGTTATACGTAAACTTTGACTCCAATGATACTGAAAAGATTTTGCAAACTTAGTTATTGAGTACTTATTGTAAGATGAAACTCAGTATTTAAGAAATCAAAAGTAATTTTTAAAAAGAAAAAAAAAAATCCTCACCGTACATTATAGTGCAACTACATTTTTGAAATTAAGATTCATTAGGAATATTTTTATTTCTTGAAAAAAATCAGTGTGCAGAATAAAATTAACATAAAAATTTGTGAGCAATCGAAGAGATTCCTCAAATTGATATCATACCATTTTTGATAGAGATATTTCAGAACCAAATCCTTTTCTAGAAACTAAAGGTAGGTTAGGTTAGGTTAATCTAGATTCTGTTTTCTGAAAAAGATTTACTTACTCTTAATTTCTTAAATATTAAGTTAATTTTAAGTTTCTTAAGTTCTGAAATATCTCTATCAAAAATGGTATGATATCAATTTGAGGAATCTCTTCGATTGCTCACAAATTTTTATGTTAATTTTATTCTGCACACTGATTTTTTTCAAGAAATAAAAATATTCCTAATGAATCTTAATTTCAAAAATGTAGTTGCACTATAATGTACGGTGAGGATTTTTTTTTTTCTTTTTAAAAATTACTTTTGATTTCTTAAATACTGAGTTTCATCTTACAATAAGTACTCAATAACTAAGTTTGCAAAATCTTTTCAGTATCATTGGAGTCAAAGTTTACGTATAACGACACAAGTATTTTTATGGAAATTAAAAAAAATTGTGTGTAAGCATGGTTTTGATGAATGGTTAAATCATGTCCGAATTGGATGGAGGAAAACTTCAAAAGCGTACCTATGTAACAAACGGATATAATAATAATAAAGATATCAAATCATTTTTGATAGAGTTCAAAAACATTTCTGGTTATTCTAATGTTTGTAATTGGTAAGATTTACTTACTCTTAATTTAATATGAAATTATTCTACTACAAAAAGCTGATTCATTAACTGTGACGATTTTTAAAGTACTATATAATTGCATTACGTTATTTTTACAGATGTTACTTGTAAGATGATTTGAATAATATCTTTTCCGTTGTTCATGCATTAAATTCTATTGAAAAAGTAATTGATATTATTCCACAAACGTAAGAAAAATACAAGTCATTCACAAAAACTATAAAATTAAATAATCGTAAAATTCAACTGACAATATGTTGACTCGATTAATTTTTTTTCATTCAGTTTAGACAAACTTGTCAAATATTTGAAGGAAGAACAATTTCAAACTTTAAGACTAAATTTTCCAAATAATAATGATTTTTAGCTTTCTTTTTATTCATAATAATCAATATACACAAATTTTGCGTAACTTTGTTTTCACATAACATGTAGGTATAACATATAAGAATAATAGTACCATGGTACAAGTAGTTAAATACATGTTTTCATATATACATTTCCATTAAATAAGTTTAATATTAGCGGCTATAGCTTTCAAATAATCAATATATTTTTAATTCTATCATTTTTGTCGATGTATTTTCTTTTCACTCTAGTATTAATAGTTATATTTCAGAAAACAGAATCTAGATCTTATAACCATATCCTTTTCTAGAAACTAAAGGTAGGTTAGGTTAAGTTAGAACATAAATACATATGAGCCCGGCCGCAGGCCGGGCAACACCCATTATTTATAGTAATATTTCAGAAAACAAAATCTAAATAAGATAAAAGATTATAGGTATACCAAGCTAAAATAATAATCATTGAAACTATAAATATAATCTTCTACCCACATATATTTTTTATTACACTTGGTAAATGTTTCATTCTGAGTATGAGTGAAAATATTATGGTGAGTATGTTTAGGGATAAAAGCGTTATGATAAAAAACAGTAGGAGTTTAAATATATTTACATTAATGATGTTATTAATTACAATTTTTGGAAACATCAGTGATATGAGCATCGCCGGTAGCACTACAAATAGTATGAATGAAAACTTTAGGATGAAAATTTTTAGGAAGAATGATCATTCGGATTACAAATAGTTAGGAAGAACAATTTCGGGTAAAGAACTTTAGGTGTGCCCTTCACACGCGCACACACAGAAATTACAAAATATAGATAGAAATTTAAAATTCAAACAAAGCTCATAGTTACAATATTACATAGATTTAAATAGGAACATGCATAAACAAGCTACCTACAGCTGATTTCGAAAATATTTTTATAAATTAATGAATAAATCAGTGTATAAAGAACAATGGAAAAGATTGAAAAAAGAGTAAATGTAAAATTGTACAAGATTTAATTGCCAAGATAGAATTCCACAGTTTATCTATTTTAAAATGAGAATTTGGTTGCAGTTCAATTACGAAAAATAAATTGTTCTTCAATAAACCTATTAATTTGGGATTTTATATATTGAATATTTCTAAAACTCTAATGCAATGACTTTCACTAGTTAAATAAGTTTCGAAATAAATTAAAATTATTGTACACTGATATATAAAAATTTTACACGGATATAAAACTTGATTTACATTTGCGTTTCTAAGCCTCTGATTACAGAAAAAATTGTTTGCTATCCAAAAGTCAATTAATAGAGTGCGGTACCATAATTATAAAGATGAAAACAAAGTTAACATATTTAATGAATTCCTAGTACTTAGATGTAAACGCATGCATTAGATGATGTTGGACAATTCACATTCAAATTTAATAAAAGTGTAACTAAGTAAGTATATGAAAATGGAAAATTAAAAGATATGCCTATTTGAAAATAAGAATGAATATTGTTCAATGCATAGATTTAAGTCATTAAGCATAATATTTTCACTCAACGAATAAATAAATCTAGTTTGCCATACCAAACGGTATATCTAAGCAAATTATATTGATACATTAGCTTGGAGTCATCATAAAATAAAAAAATATTATATAAGTTTTAAGGTTGAATTAATTTTTTTGAAAAGAATAGGATTAGATACATAACTTGTGGAGTAAGTTACGATGTAGGTACTGTATTTTGGTTTACTTATAAATTATTATATTGAAATATAATCTATAAATGGTTGTTTAACAATAAATCGTCTCATTATATTATTTGAAACCTTTTTTGTAGTAGAAGTTGCATTGTGTGTGGATGTGGATAATCAGTTTTCGCAAATAATTTTATAAAATTTTTGAATGATGTCAGTGACACAAATTTTATCTAAATCACTTGATGCTTTGATGATATATAGCAACCTTTATAAAATCTCAACCATGTTAATTACTTTCAAGATATAACTGCCTGATCTCTATAATATGTTAGACGGAAATCTTAAACTAATCCTAATAATAATTGATGACCTGATGAGGAAGTCTGATTGTCGGATTGTTGATATATTCACGAAAGGAAGTAATCACAGAAACCAAAGTTTATTTTATATATCTCAAAATTTGTTACATCAAGATAATGACAAAGAGCTATATCATTTAACTCAAGTTACATATTTCAAAAACCAAAGTTCGTTTTGAATAAGCTCTTATACAATAAAATTGATAAAAATCACAATATTTCCATAGATTACCGCAGTTATGCTTATGTTTGATCGTTTGTAAGGCTGTGTATTATTTTTGGTTAAACTTACTACTATATTGCCTTATAATTTTGAATTAATATAAGTACATAAAATGATGTTTTGTTTTATTGTAAGTTGTAACACAATAACTTTTAAATACATGAATAAAATACATGAACCGCATAAATATTCAATCCCTCAACTGACAAGAGCTTATTCTAAACTAATTTGAATACAATCGAGATACAGAATTAATTGAAGAAAATTGATCTCAGTATTCAAAATAATATTTACGCAGCAAACCGATAGTCGATATACGTTGTTACGCCCTGTTATATTGTCAGCAATATATAAAATGCGTTCAAGGGGTTCATTGAGAGAAAAGTTTAGTTAAATTAATATTATGACATTACACTGCCAGTACATATACGAGAACCTCCTATACGCTCATGAACATATTAGCCAATTTAAAAAGAACAGTGATGTACATAATGTCAATACTCGAGACAAACATAAACTCGCAATTCCACATAAACTCGCAATTCCATCTACTAGGCTCCGTAAAATTAAATATCTTAATATTTTAATGTGGATTGTGTTATATTTTATAATGAACTCCCAAATGATAGTAAAATCCTACCTATTAAAAAATTAAATGTATCGTAAAAAATAAATTAACATCCAACGCCTATTATAATGTGAAAGATTATTTGAATGATAAAGATAGTTGGAATTAATTTGCTAAATTTTGTTAATGAATATTGTTGTATGCCATTGTAACTTTTGTACTTCAACCTGACTTGCACTAAATAACTTATAATGTTTTACAGTGAATAAAGATTTTTTTCACTTGACTTGATATAGATAGTGAAAATAAGCCAGGCTCTCACTGGGTTGTTACAATACACATTGATGAACATGATATGGGACAATACTTCGATTCATATGATCGTCCAGCTTAGGGATTCCAGCCAGGTTTTTACAAAGCAATTGCAGAATGTATTTCTACAATACTACAAGAGTAAAGAATTTATTTGACGCAGTATATTTAGCGAGTACTGTTTAATGTATCTATACTTTGAGTTTAATAAGAAGATTTTGAATGATTTCATAAAATATTTTGAAAATGATACAATCTGCAACGATTTTTTATTATATACTTTATTTTTATAATCTTTTAACATAAATAAGACACACAGCACAAAACTGTCGTTTTAATCTTAGTAACGAATGTGAGAGGTAATTTACTAATTACATCTATCACATTCATAGAATTAACATTGAGGCGCTCACCAATCATTAGGTTAATTACCACTGATTAGTAATGAGTATGGATCTGTTTAACTTAAAAAGCTAACTTTGAAACTATAAGAGATATCGAAAAACGGATCAGCGCAATCGCTCGGAAATACATCAAAACCCCCAGTTTGACACCAAACTTCTTTTTTTTTTTTTTTAGTAGGCATCACGAACAAGTGAGCCAGAACCGGGGAGGCAGAACAGGCTCATCCCCACTACTGCTGTGAGCCAGAACCGGCGAATCCCTACTACTATTGTGTGCTATTCGTTGTGTTCGTGTTAATTTTGGTTCATTTTCTTCAATGTAACGTTGCAACTCATCTTTATTATAATTAAGTTCTTTTAATAATTCAGAATTAGTCACGCTTAATTCGTTTCTTTTAGGAGATTGCACTCCGAGAGTAACTAAAGTTTGATTACATATTGCGAAACATCGATCTTCTAAAATTATCAAAGCTTCATTATAAATATTATCGTTCAATGTAATATTCATATCTTGATTTTCTCTACGTAGTCTTGCTAGAATATCATCACTCATACTATCACGATATTTCAGCCATAGTCCATTCGGATTTGAAGGATTACACGATGTTAGAATTATAGCAAAGAGTTCTCGCAGTTGATTCGCTGTTGCTGTTTCTGCTGCCTCTTTCATTGCCTGCTCCCATTGATTATCATTTTCTAATAAACCACGACGCTGGCATGCTTCACGATACGTTTCGCAAATGTAACCATCTACTGTTCGAAGATCTTTAAAAGAAGTTGGTCCACGTACTTCATGAAGTAGTAGACGTAAATAGAAACATTCAGCATTCTTTGGATGTACCGTATATACTCGACCAATAGCTTTATCTTTAAAGACACCTTTAAATCCTTCAACCGAAACTCCTTTCTTTCGTCGATTAAATACTTTTCGCGATGAGTCCCATGTGTAATAACTGGGAACATCTCCATAAAGAAGAGTTCTAGCAAACAGATCACTTCGACACAATTCGAAAAATGCAGTTAACGTAGTATTAACAGGTTGGTTTGCAACTTTTTGTGCTGTTTGATTAGTAAAATATACCCGTTGCCCATTCTCAAGGTGAACTGCTAAGTGAAAAACAGCTGGATCCCTGCCATGAATCGGAAACCCCAATATACGCCAAGCTGCCTCATTACTATTTATATATCGTCCCATTTGATAACTTAAAATTTCATCATATCTATTTTCATTTGTAATTTCAAAGACAGCCATATCACTTCCTTTGTTAATATAGTTACACACATATTTAATTGACTGAAGTGAACTGCAATATTCTACATTTATATGTGCATTAAACATTTTCGATAATAACGGATTATAAGGGACAACCCATCGATTATCAATTTCGATTTCTTCACCCCGTACTCTAATTTTTGCTGTAAATCCTCCTTCACTCGGTGGTCGACGTCGGTATTGCGGATATCCATCATCTCCCGTTTGCGTCTCACTCAAAAATGATCTTGGATATCGTTTTGAGCATTTATTATCTTTTATACAGGGTGATTGCATATTAAGTGCCCCGCAAGGTCCATTTATCATTTGTTTCACGATTATTTCATATAGAACAGGATCTTCAACCGGATTTGGGAATTCTGCTTTAATAACGTCATCGATTTGATTTGAGTGAATTTTTTCTTTCAGCCAAATTAAATTGTGTGAGTGTGGCAACCCTCTCTTTTGCCACTCAATGGAGAACATCCAGCTATTAACATTTCCGAAAATACAACTCTTCACAATTGCATTAATGAATTTTACTTGTTTCTGTTTAAACACGCGCGCAATTAAATCATGTCTGTCATGTGACTTTTGTCCAAATTGTAACTCATCTTTAATTTCCTTCCATGACGAATTGCACGTAAACGTTAGAATAAGTCAGGACGACCATATTTTCTCACATACGCCATTGCGTCTTGTGCATATTGAAGCATATGCCTAGGGCTACCAATGAATGTAGAAGGCAAAATTACTAATCGTACCAAATTTTCAACATCCCCATCATTGGCTACCGCATCTCGTAAGTGAATATATTCATCCGTTCGTAATTTATTTTGATTTAGACGAATAAATAACAATCTTTCTGCTTCTATTTTTGCTTGCATATCAACAATAAACTGTAAAAACAATTTCCGACAATTGAGTATATGATTGTATTTATTCACTCTCTCCATTATCCGATATGCGTAAAATTCCTTGGAAGAAACTTTTTTGTTTGTAGGGCTATTTGTTTGTGGATCAACATGCTGAATATTAAAATGGTAACCGTCTTCACCATGACAAAATATTAGTGGATACTGTAAGGCGTCATACATGTGATGAGTTTCAGCGATGCGTTCCAACTTATTACTTCTTCGTTGTACCACAATATCCCTATAACTACTTTCATTGTCCACCATAACTACGGCTATTTCATTTACTTGAGGTGCATTAAATCGTCTTTCGTGTTCGCCAATTGGCTTTTTATCTGCCCGAATTATTATTTTATAATTATCCGAAACCATTTTTTCCATCGCAGTCTTAAATATCTTTATCAACTCATTATTTTCATGTAGAAAGCGCTGTAAATGAAGAATTATATCTCGACGCAATTCTGTAAAATTTGAAAGCCTTTGATCCAGTTCGTCTTCTTCATTTCCTACAAAGTAAAATTGTAAAAACTTCGGAGTATTATTTGGGAGTGACAATAATGATCCAATTTTATGATATACTTGTCCCTGTATTTTAAATACTGGATTAAATCCTTTTTCTTCAATTACTGCAGTTGCTCCAAATGAAGTCATTTGAAAGCATGCATTGTAATTTCTAATTTGTTGTAAGAATTCGTGTTTCTCCTTTCATATATTCTAGAAATTCCGGTGGCAGTGATTTTAACTCTGGTAATTTAATTTTGCCACTTGAACAGCATATACTTTGCGTTTCTCCTTTGAATTTTTTAGCTTCACAAAATTTGCATACTTCATTCATTCTTCCGATCACTATACTTGAATGTTCAAAATAATTTCTAGTAGGATTATAATGAAACGCCTCTTGTTCAAGACTGTATTTTTCCCGACGTTTTTGACGAACAGAATATACAGTTGTTTTAGAAACTTGAGCCTCCATTTGTTCATTTTGTCGAAGATCACGCATTCTTATTGCATTTTGTATTCTTCTATCATCTGCCTGTTCATTTGTCTTTCTTTTTCTTTGCAATCTTTTTCTGATTCGGTCCGTTTCTTTAGAATCATTAAGCTGCTCTTCAGTCTGATTATTTCGACTTTGATGATAATTTTCTCGAAGTAATGTGAGACGTTGTTCTCTTTCGTCTGTAGTTTCATTTCTCCGTGACATTTTTTGCCTTTTCGATACAATTCGAGAACGTGAGAATACGCATTTACGTTTCGGCATCGTTAGTAATATTTTAATTTTTTTTTTCACCTTTTTCACACTGCACTAAAATAAAAAAACTAAAAAAAAAAAGAAACAATATTGTGTATTACACTGCACGTTAAAACTTTTGATTCTTCACTTTAAAAAACACTATACGCTGTTATTTATGATTATTTAATTTTTAATATTTATTTTTTCGTTATACAATTCTTATAAAAAATCGACTGAAGCACGGGTTTGACATTTCGGCTTATATAGTCGCAAAAATTATCCCCACTACCGACCAAATTTTCCGGATTGTTCTAATAATTTCGACTTTTAAGTATCTCAAGAAATTTTAAAAGTTTCTAGAACGATCCAGCATATTTCTAATCTATCAAAAAGTTGAGATACATTTTGGAGCTTTCTAGATCATTGGAGGAATTTCCAGAACATTCTATATTGATCAGAAAATTAGCATACAATCTAGAACATTCTTAATCGTTCAAAACCGTGGCATATAAATCATTTCTAAAACATTCTGGAATATTCTAGATCATTCTAGAAATTTCTAGGTGATTCTAGAATTTTTTCGAACATTTCAAATATATTTGATCAATCATCTTGCCTTGGAATACATTCCAAAGATATCCAAATTATTCTTGGATGTTCTAGATTATTCGATAAATTTCTAGATCATTCTAGAATTTTCTAAATCATTTTTATTCAATCAGAATCTAAACGTAGATTTTAGAACTCTTTATATAATTCTAGAATTTTTCAGATCATTCTAGACATTTCTGGATCATTCTAGAATTTTCTAGAACATTCTCATTCGATTAGAATCTAAATGTAGATTTTAGAACTTCCCAGATCATTTTAGAATTTTCTAGAACATTCTTATTTAATCAGAATCTAAACGTAGATTTTAGAACTCCCTACATCATTCCAGAATTTCCGTATAACCGTAGAAGCTTGTATCACGGTTTTTTTTTCTGTGCGAAGCTATTATCTACGATATTTTCTTTGGAATCTAATAGCAAAAAGTGATAGAATCACTTATTACACTACATGAATATTTAAATACAGTGATAAAAAAATAAAGGAATTTATTCTCTTCACTCACAAAGACGACAATGAAACATTTACTTTTTAACTACCGACAAATCAGTATATCGGATTTTATATGGTTCTCACTATATGTAATAACTAAATCACTCCTTTGTTTTATCAACAGGTAGAACGGAATAAGTGATTACTGTGTTTTTCGTGTTACGAGTAATGAAATTTGTTGCTTTACTTTAATATCAAAAGCATATAAGTCTCATTTAAACGGTTTTGCTTGCTAAGGTTTTAGTCTCATTTCAACATAGTCAGTCGCGTGCGCACGTGCTTCCTTTAATAGAATTTTTTATTAAATATCCTATTATAGACTGTGTGCGAGTGTACCTACAACAAGATCGTATACTTATGTGATAATGTCATACAGAACATAAACGATTTTAGCTATGGTAACAAAATTGCGCAACACAAGGTATTTATATACTTTACTACAGAGTTTCGAGTTTATAATTTGGCTTAATTCAAAACAAAAGTCATAAGTAAGTATAGTTATATTTCATTTTAGTTTCCAGGACATCGCTATTCTGCTCAAAGTGATACTGAACCAATTCAGCATCGTATTGTCATCGTTGCAGATGTGCACGAAACTAAGAAAACTTCTCAAAACGTCGAACGACTGGTACGTGTTCCGCCCTTTGCCAAATATAGGTCTTTCCAATCAACCGTCATATAAAAACCTCTTCTCTGTGATATTATACCTATATAATCAAGAAAAATCTAGGCATCGTTGGTGATATTTGTTACAGATCGACAATCAGTACCAAGAGCCTCGCTGTATGAATGTGTTAGTGATGAAATCGAGGCAGATGGAGAGCTTGTTTGGCGACGTATCCGATTAGGAAGGTCCTCTACTCTACAAGATTTAGGGTGAGTAGTTCAACAGTTAACCACCCAATTTTAAAAACTATATATTATTCACAATTGTTCATCTAAACTCGACTTTATCTGCGAAGAGCAATGCATAGATTCATTGATTACATATATCAATTCTCAAATGGTTAAATATCTCTATAGATTTTCAGTAAAATGTATTTTAAAAAAAATGGTAATTGGCTAATTGTGTCCACGTCTTGGTACACTATTAACCAGGGGGTGTGCTACAGTTATTCATAGTTGTACACAATTAACAGGTATAAAATGATAAACAAATAATTACAGAAAAAGTTACAAAATAAATCATTTATTGGTAACTATAACAATTAGGAACCTTAATTTCGAACATTGGCATAAAATCAGTCATACAAATGATCTAGGTTTTCTTTAGTGTTAATTCCGCCAATATTTGTTTTTAAAACAATTCGACACGTGTTTCGCCTCTACACGAGGCATCCTAAGGACGTGTTGTCTCGCCAAAATCTGGCACGAGACTGAATCAAATGAGTTTTTTTTTTGCGCCCAAGCAAGGGAATGGGCTACCCTCCGGGATAACAACGGGAGGGAGGTGGTGAATGCTCATGCATACCAACGCAGCCTAAGTCTGCGTTGGTTATGTGGGACTCACGTGAAAACCTAGGTGCCTATCCACTAAACACCACCTGCAGTTGGCTTTGGGCAGGTGCCCTCTAAGCCTACATCGAAGGCGACCTTCTCTTGGGTGGAGAGAGGCGCAAGCGGCACGCCCTATGGAGTTTCCGCTGGGAGTATCAAATGAGCCGGAAGCCGCTCTTTTATACCCTCGTCCCATGAAATGACGCGCTGTGATTGGTCGGCTGTTGTGATGGAAGACCCCCGGAAGAGACACGTAACAAAGGTGATGGGACTAAATTTGTTTGTTCATTCAACAATGTAAACATGTTATTTTTGTGTTTTATTATTTCTAATTGCTCTAATACATTTAAGCGAAATCCTTTTTCACATATATGTAAAATATTAAAATTATTATTGTTTCCGAGTGAGTGACCTGTATCAATTAAATGTTTCGCGAAGTGTGATTTTTCGGGATGATTATTCCTAAATGCGGCAATATGTTCCTTTAATCTAATTTCGAAATTTCGACCTGTTTGACCTATATATACCCCGTTACAAGTGTCACAACTTAGTTTATAAACGCCGGATTTTTCGGAATTATTTAATCGATCTTTGCCATTACATATTCGACTGACATTGTGATTCGTTCGGAAGGACACATTAATATTGTTTTTCCTAAATATTTTAGCTATTTTATCCGATATTGAACCAATATATGTCAAACTACCAACATATTTGGTATTTGATTGTGGTGGGACGGGATAAAGTTCTGAATTAATTACATGTTTTTGTTTATTTTTAATTAATTTGTTCACTAACTGTTTTGTATAGCCGTTGGAAACCGCGATTTGGTATATTATATTAAGTTCTTTCGCGAAGCTGTCGCGGGACAGTTGGACTGACATTAATCTGTGAACATAGCAGCGGAAGGCCGCTAGTTTATGTTGTACGGGGTGGCAAGATGTTCACAATATTGAAAGACTGCAGATAATTGAGCAAAAGTGTTTGGAATCTGGACATACATACATGGAGGTAGATTATATGCACAGTGCTATAGAATCACAAAAGAAAGAAACTTCAGCATATTCTGCAAGGCGTAGAAAAGTACCTGTTATTCAAAAAAATAAAGATAGTTGAGGAGCCATATACAACACAAGAATTGAAATATCATGAATTTTACGACTTAAAAGATCTGGCTTCTAAAATAATTCATAACAAAGATAAGGACAATGTAGGAAATAGAGTGCAGTCGCTTAAAATTAATAGATTTTATTTTACGACATTAGTGAGAATTTTAGTTCCATAGATATTACCGGCAAAGAAAGAAATACTAGAGCTACACGAACAAAAAGGAAGAAAAGTGAAGCGTTTCCAAATTAATTGAAAAATATGTATGATGAATTACCTATATCTGAGGCCAAAAAAGGATTAACTTATTGTATTTGATTAAAAAGATGTAGTACCGGATGAAGCCTTGGTATAAAAATTTAAAGACGTTGAATAGTGTACCTTAATATAATGAAGAGGAACGAGTTGCCTGGCGAGGAAGATTTTTTATAATTTTCTGTGTTCTTGGCTTCTTTTGATATTTTTCCTTTTTATTACCATTATATACATGCAATAAAGCTGTTCTTATTAATCAAAGCATTATAATAAAAATATATACCACTTATTTCTTTTTGTCATTCAGTAATTTTCAAAATATTTACAGGTAAAAACAGACAACAACGAATAATTCTGTTTATTGCTCTCTTAATTGATTATTTTAGTTTTTTTAACATATACTGAGTCTCAGTAATACAGTGATTCCTTGTTACTATGACAGGTAGATATTAATATTTGATGTTTTTAAGGATTTATAGCCAAATAACGAATTTCAGGTAAAACAAAATAACTACACCACCTTTAAAAAGATTTTACCACTTTTCTTCACTTCTAATGATAATTTTCATAAAATTAATGTATTACATACTTATTAGATAACATTTCTAACTATTTATTATAGTTAGTTACTGTTACGATATTTATATTACGCTTCTACGTTTAACAATGATCACTCAAAACTATAAGTGCGTTTTTCTCATTATTGCTTAATGTGCACTTATTCCGTTCTGCCAGAATACCCGCGATATACTAATATATAATTACTTGACTGCGTTATTACAATAATTTTTGGAGTTCATAGTTAACAAGAATAACAACACGATATCAGCAATATTATAAAAAAAAACGTGGTAATAGTCAACAATAGAGTGTAAAAACATACACAAATGTACAATGCCCAAAACAGTCCGATCAACGCGCATCAGTCCAATACAACTGCTGTAGGAGTAACAGAGACAGTTTATGCATAATAGGAGTGACAGAGATGAATTATTCCGAGTCCCAAAGTTTTAGATGCAAATATCTCTTTTTCTATTGCATTTACGAGGAAAGTGATAATAGACAAATTTGTAGATTTTTTTTATTATCTACCGTTTTTTTTTCAAAATGTTTTTTCGCTAAAAATTATATTTTCGAAGAAAATCGCCAAAAAGCTGTTTCGGGGGTAGTTTTTATTGTTTTTACAACCCCTGCAAGCTATTTTTCGATTTTTTGACTTTGTATTCTTATTTTACATAAAAACTGAAAATATGATCGAGAATTTAAGCTTCCGAAAAAAATGTCGATTTAAAACTTTTATTTTCTGGACTATAATTACTTATAATTTGCATGTCAAAAAGCGCATAGCTAAAGTTGGTTTAAAAAAATAACTTTTTTTTTTATTTATTTAGATTCACCAGTGGTAATTACAATAATACATTTATAATTATTATTATTATGCTAATTTACAAGGGTCTTATTACTAAATGCATTACCTTTTAAGGTGAATACCGCATGCTAAATTATATTGTGTGAAATAGTTACATAAAATAAATATAAGTTATAAAACAACCATTCTATAATGTAAGGAAATTAAGAAATTAACAAAATCTACTAAATAAGTCAAGATAAACGTATTAAACAAATCAAGAATACTTATAAATTATTTATTTACAATACATTTTTTTACATTTTTGCGAAACCTTGGCAATGAATCACTGAATGGGTCCAGGCATTTATAATCGTTTATAATTTTGCATAATCGCGACACAGGTGAATTGATCCCCAAAATAGTTCTGCGAGATGGTTTTTCAAATAAGTTCACAGGTTTACGTGGGCATCTAGGCACTCTAAAATTAAACATAGACACCAGAAAGGAGTTGTCATAAATATTGTTAATACTTTTGTATAAGAAAAGTAAATCCAATATGTCCCTACGTTGTTTCAGAGTTAGTATATTAAAATATGTAAATCTTTCAGAGTATGTTGCGAGTGATCTAGATTTCCCAATTGAGAAAGCCAAGTGATAAAGAAAACGCTTCTGAATTCTTTCGATTCTGAGACAATGGCAAGCGTAGTGTGGTCTCCAGACGGTACTACCGTATTCCAAAACTTTAAATGGACGACTAGCGAATGCAGTTAAATATGCATCATATTATATTCACAAGTATACTATATACTTAATATGTAATAATTAAAGCTATTACACATATATTTTCACAAACTCATTTGCTTCAAGGATTTTGAAGAATTATTAGTCTATCCTTTAGCATTTTTTTTTTCAAAATATGATAGCGATCTGAAACCATACTCACACAACTTGCTAGACAACTCGGAAATAGAGTCGTCTAGGGCACACCTTTTGCGAGTAATTTTTAGGTAATGTAAAGTGTTACTTTCCCATAATCGAACGAAATGATATCTCAAAACATCTGCAAATATATAATATAAAAGAAAGCTATTCGATGGAAAGCAATCACGATGTTATATTGCTCAGAGCAGAGTTTGTTTAGTACTATATAAATAATATTCAGGCAACTTTTGATACGACACTGCTCTAACTCTATTGTTCGTAGGTAAAAGCTTTAGATATTAAAATGCTTCTTACTTTTAGATGCTTACGATACGATACTACTACACATTAAAACCATTATAATTCACAAGAACACTCAACAACTTACAAAAAATCATATTCAGGAACGGTTTATTTATTAAAAAGCAATAATAAAATTATTTTTATTTTGACTTATCATCTGCACTTATTGTATAATATCGTCCACGCATCTTGTAATGAAGCGTCCGAGCCAAATACAATTATCTTTCCGGCCGAGGACCAATCATCGCGCTTGCTTAAGAATACAAATCGTCACCAGCGCAGCTAATTGACTTATTTACGTGCTTGTTCTTTTCCTCAATAAGTTCGGATACTCTAGTTAAATTGTCAATGTAGTGAAGTTTAGAGAACTGTTGATTTTGTTAGGAATTACGCTTCCTTTACTTTTTTATTCGTAGCCTAAACTCATGTCATGAATTATTCTGTCAGTGAGATGTATTAAAATCTGTTCAGTATGTTTTGAGTCTAAATAAGCAAAGTTCAACCGATAAAAAATATGAAGCTCCATTAAATCTGGGGAACCTACTCGCATTCCTGCACCTCGTCCGGTATTGTTTCTCAATATTATGGCTATTATAACTTAACAGTATTGGTAACGCCAGCTGTCCAAATAACACACAACCTTTTCCTTAACCACTTACACCTTTATCCTAGCAACTTAGTCGGTAAAAGTTAAGAATAAACCGCGAGCCGCGACATCTACGGTCGTATGGCTAAACACACATTCCGTCAAGTAACCGCACGCGAAGGTTGAGCACCCGCAACATTTAAGCATAAATCCAGGAAATCCTCAATTCCTGATTATTTGCCGCCGTGAGATCGTAGTGATTTCTTCGTTAAGTGTCCGGCGATATATATATTGTGGTTCGCCAGCACACTCAGGCAAATATAGAAGAACCCAGGATCTTGCAGAAGAGGTGAGTACCGGCTATTCCCTTTACTTCAATGATTACTGTTCTGTTCACCTGAGTACCCCCTTTTATTAATACAGTCCACTTTTAATTCCCTGGTGCAACCATATTTGTCCTTCGAGCCGGATTTGAGGTTTTTTAGAATTTTATAGTTTAGGTTATGTACCTACCGCATTAAATCATACCGCGTTACAGCCAGCTATCGGCAATTATTCCGCATAAAACATTATAACCGCCCTATTGAGTACATTAATTAGGTCTCAATTAGTGATTTAAATAAGTTAATTTGATTAAATATCCTTAGATTTCTTTAAAAGTTACAACTGTGTGCACACGTGTTTGCAATAGTATATTTAACTTCCCGCCGTGTTAATTAGTAGCACGTAGCCCCGTATAATATTATATAGTTTATAGTTAATCTAATTAAATAGTAATTACATAAATTGATATCAAATGATACCTAATTGCAATTTGCATACACATGGCACAAAATTCATTCATTTGAAGTGTCAGAGAGCAAACAAAGATTAAAAGCGACATACTTAATTTCGTCGCATTCTGATTATTAGAACTACCTTCAAATTTGATTTGTATTATTTTAGATTATAAACAATGCCACCTAAGAAAGATTGTCGTATATCGGATTCCGAAGGCGAGATGGATTCGGAATTGGTCATGCTACAAGCTGAACGCGAAGTTAGCTTTCAAATAGTACAAAATATATATGATTTATCACAGAAAAGTATTAATATTGATACCGCCGCTAGGAAAAGATTCCTAGATGAATCCGCGAATATTGACGAACTTCGTAATGAGTTTAAACAAACATTAAAGAAATATAACACCCGCTTATTATATTTAACGCCATCCGCAAAGCCTGACTATAGTAGTCTGGTAGCATTTGAATCTTTATATAGTCGCGTTAAACGATTACAGACTCAATACACAGTGCAATCGAGCGTCGCGTCGTGTTCTAATGATAATATGAACGTTATACATAAGTCTAGACCTAAGTTAGTGCCTATAGAATTACCAAACTTCTCAGGTGATATTCGCGACTTTCCTTTGTTTTATGATAGTTTCAAGGCTACCGTGCATGACAATCCGTTGTTATGAGATACTGAAAGGCTATATTACTTATTAGGAAAACTGTCATCAAAAGTTCTTAGTGTGATCTCGAGTATTTCTCCGAGCGCTGAGAATTATAACTTAATCTTGAAAACCCTAACAGACAAGTACGACGACAAGCGGTTGCTCGTCTCTGCTTATTTAAATCAAATGTTAGTATTTAAAGCAATACAATCAGGTTCCGCGTTTAACTTTAATTCATATAATGATAATTTTGTAAGTGCAGTGCGCGCCTTGCAATACTTAAAGTTAGAAAATCTCAGTGATTTAATATTAGTACATATTGCATATAAAAGGCTAGATTTTGAGACGGTGCATGCATTCGAGACCCAGTATGGATCCGAGAGCTTTGATAGGTTGGTCGAATTTATACAGTCCCGCGTTAAAGTGTTGGAACGTTCGCAAGGTACTACGGCGATTGTTAGTACTTCGCGAAGTAAAAATAATAACCGCCGTTCTAATAACACCGCCCCAACTTATCTCAATACTGCCGCTGCTTCCCGCAAATGTTTGTGTAAGAACATTACACATCAACATCTATTCAAATGTCAGGAGTTCAATAAAATGTCTCCTCAGGAGCGATTGAAATTCATAAAAGAAAACCGGGCTTGTATAAACTGCTTAAGTCTTAGCCACCGCGTTAGTAATTGTTCTTCTCGTACATCATGTCGCGTTTGTAAATCAAACCATCATACACTGCTACATTTTACCAGAGAAATATCACCATCACCGCGACATTCGGACATCCGTGGTGACGAGCATATCGCCGTGCGTAACAATGTTGCACTATGTGCGAGAAATCATACATCCCGCGCTCAGAATACAAACACCGCTGTATTATTACCAACCGCTCAAGGTATTGTTTACGATATTAATAATAAACCGCAAGTCATTAGAATACTTTTAGACTCCGGATCGCAATGTCAGTTCATCACGCAGGAATGTTGCAATCGCCTAGGATATCAACCGCTAAGCACCGAACGTATTATTGTGAAAGGGTTCGGTGGCGAACAAAAAATAATTAACAATTCGCTTATTAATTTAAGGTTTTATTCCCGCTTTGACAACAACATTTATTTTGATTTTTCACCGCTCGTTGTTGATCAGATTACCGATCTCTTACCTACCGCTGCGATAGACCAGTCCGTGTTATCACGCATATCGCAATTACCGCTGGCTGACGAGTCTTTCGGAGTACCTGATAAAATTGACGCCTTAATAGGTGCTTCTATATACTCACATTTATTTCTCTCTGAAATAATATCCGCACCCCGTGGCTCACCAGGACCTTCCGCGTTCCGCACGTTGTTAGGGTACGTGTTAATGGGTTCCGTACCTACAATATCTACATATCATTCACAACATGTTCTGACTTGTTGTGCTGCTCAAGAGCCTGTCGCTATTGACTCCTTAGTCAAGCGAGCTTGAAGATTCTCCCTCCACGCCGCCCCCCATTCAATACCCAGAAGATGTTGAATGCGAAATATTTTATAAAGAAACCACGACCCGCGATCCCAGTAGTGGGAGATACATAGTTGCCCTTCCGTTCAAAGGGGATGTGTACACACATGGTGACTCTTTCGATATCGCACGTAGGCGCTTTCTGTGTCTCGAAAGAAAATTAGAAGCTTCACCGAAATTAAGATTGGCTTATGATGATATTATACGAGAGTATATCGCGAGAAATTACATCGCACCAGTGCCGCGCTATGATACTCGCGATCCGATTTACGTTATTCCGCATTTTTGTGTAGTCCGTGAAGACAAAATATCCACTCGCTTACGTATTGTTATGGACGCCTCCACCTACTACTGGAAGTAAGATATCGCTTAATGATATACTGCATACAGGGCCGAACTTGCAAGGCGACTTAATAAAAAATATTTTGAATTTTCGTTTTCATGCCGTTGCTATGACGACAGACTGCCGCCAACAGTTCTTGCAGCTAGGTATGCGCGAGTCTGACCGCCGCTATCAATGTTTTTTATACCGCTTTCATCCTGACGAACCATTGCAGTTTTATTGTTTTCAAAGAGTTTGTTTCGGCTTAGCATCTTCCCCGTACCATGCGTTGCGTACAGTAAGGCAACTCATAGAAGACGACGGAGAAAAATACCCCCTCGCGAGTGCTATCGCGCTTTCGTCTCAATATATGGATAATCACGCATTCTCGGTTCCCACTGAACGAGAAGCAGTCGAACTGCACGTCAACTTATTTACTTGTTCAAGGGCGCACAGTGGGATCTCGTCAAATGGAATAGTATCAGTCAAACTGTTTTAAAACATATTCCCGACTCACATAAAATTCCCTGTGATGTTGAGTTTGATAAATCCATGCAACATAAGATATTAGGCTTGCATTGGCATAACGATCAGGATGCTTTCTATTTTGCGGTGTCAGAGCTCCATGCCTGAAGTACAGTTCCGACAGAAGACTGTTAGGCTAGCTCTGTTTTCGTTGGACGTCAGGAAGTCGAGCGGGCCGGATGGCATTTCTCCAATCGTGCTTACAACGTGTGCCCCTGAGTTGACGCCGGTGCTAACGCGTTTATTCCTGCACTCTTATTCAAAAGGCGTAGTCCCTGATTCATGGAAGTCAGCCCTTGTCCATCCGATCCCAAAAAAAGGAAACAGTTCGGATCCGGCAAACTACAGGCCTATTCCTATTACCTCCCTACTCTCGAAAATCATGGAGAGCATAATTAATCGCCAGCTTTCGGTATACCTTGAGGGTCACCAGTTGATCAACGACCGGCAGTACGGCTTTCGCCATGGTCGGTCGACTGGCGATCTTCTGGTATACCTAACACATAGATGGGCGGCGGCTATTGAAAGCAAGGGGGAAGGCCTGGCAGTTGGTCTGGATATAGCGAAGGCCTTTGATCGTTGGCACAAGGCGCTCCACGCAAAACTTCCATCATTTGGGCTTCCCGAGAGCTTTTGCAAGTGGACCTCCAGCTTCCTCACTGGGCGCAGCATACAGGTCGTTGTCGACGGTTATTGCTCGAATTCCAAGCCCGTGAACGCTGGAGTGCCCCAAGGCTGTGTGCTATCTCCCACGCTGTTTCTTCTGCATATCAATGATATGTTGGACACCGCCAACATGCATTGCTATGCAGACGACAGCACTGGTGATGCCGTATACACGGGCCATGCAGGTCTCTCTCGGGAAAACGTCGAGCAGTGCCGGGTGAAACTTGTGTCTTCTATCGAGTCCTCTCTCGAAAAGGTCGCGGAATGGGGTAAGTTGAACCTTGTCCAATTTAACCCCTAGAAGACTCAAGTTTGCGCGTTTACCACTAAAAAAAAACCCATTTGCCGTATCACCGCTCTTCGAGAACACTTCCCTTAAAGCCTCGCCTAGTATCGGAATACTGGGTCTCGAAATCTCGAGCGATTGCCAATTCCGTGGCCATCTGGAGCGCAAAGCCAAATTGGCTTCGAAGAAGCTGGGCGTCATAAATAGAGCACGGCAATACTTCAAGCCGGCCCACATTCTAGCGCTCTACAAAGCGCAGGTCTGGCCTCACATGGAGTATTGCTGTCATCTCTGGTCTGGCGCACCCCAGTATCAGCTCGATCCATTTGACCGCGTGCAACGCAGAGCAGCTCGATTTGTCGGGGACCTAGCGCTCTGTGAGCGGCTGGATCACTTGGCGTTGCGTAGAGACGTTGCTTCATTGTGTGTCTTCTACCGCATTTATCACGGGGAGTGTTCCGAAGAGCTGTTCAACCTGATTCCTGCCGCTGAATTTCACCTTCGCACGACACGCCACAAGTTACGATATCATCCCCACCATCTGGATGTGTGTGGTCCTCCACAGTGTGGTTTTCAAGGAGCTTTCTTTCTCGCACTACAAAGCTGTGGAATGAGCTTCCTTGTGCGGTGTTTCCGGGACGATACGACATGGGTACCTTCAAGAATAGCGCGTACACCTGCTTTAAAGGCCGGCAACGCTCCTGTGATTCCTCTGGTGTTGCAGGAGAGTGTGGGCGGCGGTGATCACTTAACGTTTCGTTGCTCCCACCATTGTATACGCCAAGTAATTGATAAAAGAATTTTGGCAGCTCGGGCTCTAATGGGATGATGAACCGCCTTCTTATATTATAAAACAGTAGAAACAATTCTGTTTAGAATTGCCGTCTCTTAATGACGTCCGCGTACCGCGACACATTGGTGTATTTATCGGTTGTAAAGTTACACTCTTAGGATTTTCTGACGCTAGTGAACGGGCTTATGGGTCAGTGATCTACGCTCATGTTAACGCGTCATCAGGCAACACTGTTCGATTAGTATGTGCTAAATCTAAAGTCAGCCCGACAAAACCCGTCACAATTGCACGTTTAGAACTATGTGCTATGGTTTTAATGGCCAAGTTACTCCGCGCTGTCCTCTACAGTTATTCCAATTATGGTCCGATTGATGTATACGCCTTTACCGACTCTAAGGTAGCGTTATATTGGACTAAAAGCTCACCGCATAAGTGGCAAACATTTGTTGCCAACCGCATTGTTCAGATTACGGAAAACATTCCGGCTGACAACTTCTATCATGTCTCAGGTATCGAGAATCCTGCTGATGTACTTTCGCGTGGTATTTTGCCGCAGAAGTTAGTCACGCATCCTCTATGGCTCCACGGACCACCATGGGCTTCGTCAAATACGTCAGAATGGCCGCTTAAAGATTTAGAGGGACAAATAATTAGTAAAGTACCTGAACAAAAGCTTTTAACGCATATGGTGTCTTCACCAATAAAGTATTGCATGCTATATGATTTAGCGCTTCGTATTTCATCGTGGCCTAAATTACTTCGCATTGTTTCTTACGTTTATAGATTTATAAATGTAAAATCACGCCGCAGCGCTATTATAGCGTCTGTAGATCGCCGCAGAACTGACTCAGTATCTGCCAGTGAAATGAACTCCGCTCAAAATAAAATACTCCGCGCTCTGCAAAGTAAATATTTTGCAGTAGAATATAATAACATAAAAAATAATAAACCTTGTTCACAAGCTTTTAATCGACTGAGGCCCTTCATTCCCAACGGTTTAATTCTTGTAGGTGGTCGACTATCCAATTCCGCTTTAGATTATGCTCATAAGCATCCCGTTATATTACCGCGCAGTGATCACATAGTAAGTATGATTATCGACCACTATCACGTAAAAACACGCCGGACCAGACCTACTGATGACCCTCTTGCGCCAAGAGTTCTGGATCTTGTCCGCACGCCGCATTGTGAGACAGCGCGTCCACATGTGCATTTCTTGTTTTCGTTTAAAAGCGCGCCCTAATTACCCGTTAATGGCAAATTTATCTGATTGTCGTACACGCCAAGTTATAAAGGCATTCACACATACAGGCTTCGACTATGCAGGTCCTATCGCTTATACATCGATACGCCGCCGTGGCGTTCGCAGTGAAAAGGCGTATCTTTGTATTTTCACGTGCCTCACTACTCGTGTTGTACATGTTGAGTTAGCCACAGACCTCACCACTCCGAGCTTTCTCGCAGCGTTGAAGAGGTTTCTTTCTAGGAGGGGTCCGGTACAAACTATGTATACAGACAACGCAACAAACTTTATATAAATTCCTCGATGTAGAATACCGCCCGAAATTAGAAATAGAGTACGCGGAGAGTAGAATAACGTGGAAGTTTATATGTCCAAATTCTCCGCACTTCGGAGGTGCCTGGGAAAGCGTTGTAAAAGTAGTGAAGTTCCGTGTAATCGGACAATAACTTTTATCATATGAAGAACTCTGTACTGTCCTCACTCAGATAGAGTGTCTACTCAACTCGCGACCGCTGACAGTACTGAGCTCTGACCCCGCTGAGCTCTCGGATCTAACGCCAGCTCATTTCTTACATACCGCTCCATTAAACTCTATACCCGCGCTTGAAGTGGAGTCTGACTGAGTCAGCTTACTTCATAGACATTCGTTATTAGATAATTCGGTTCAGTCGTTCTGGAACCGCTGGAGAATGGAATATCTTCACAGCTTTCAAGTTCGGCAGAAGTGGAATAGTCCTACCGCATCCATAGAGCCAGGGACAGTAGTAATTATAATGAATGATAGTGTTCCTCCTCTATCTTGGCCCCTGGGGCTCATAGAGAAGGTTCATCCCTCGAAGGACGGCGTCACGCGCGTTTGCTCTGTAAGAACCGTCAAAGAAACTTACCTACGTCCGGTCGCTCGTTTGTGTCCTCTGCCTAAACAGTAAATATAACCGCAAATATTTTATAATACCGCTAGTTTTTAGTTATATTTAGAATAAGTCTTGTTACTTAATTTTTTTTTAAATAACGCGAACCGCTTTAGTTTGTAGCATAATTAATATTGTACCGTTCCGCCGTGATTCTGTATCTGTATGTGTATTCACATATCGTGCGTTCCTAGAGTCATAGTATTTTTCTTATCTTATGAAGGGTTTTTAATGGTGACCCATTAAAGGGGGATGAAAATGGTAACGCCAGCTGTCCAAATAACACACAACCTTTTCCTTAACCCCTTACACCTTTATCCTAGCAACTTAGCCGGTACAAGTTAAGAACAGACCGCGAGCCGCGACATCTACGGTCGTATGGCTAAACACACATTCCGTCAAGTAACCACACGCGAAGGTTGAGCTCCCGCAACATTTAAGCATAAATCCAGGAAATCCTCAATTCCTGTTGATTTGCCGCCGTGAGATCGTAGTGATTTCTTCGTTAAGTGTCCCGCGATATATATATTGTGGTTCGCCAGCACACTCAGGCGAATATAGAAGAACCCAGGATCTTGCAGAAGAGGTGAGTACCGGCTATTCCCTTTACTTCAATGATTCCTGTTCTTTTCACCTGAGTACCCCCTTTTATTAATACAGCCCAGTTTAAATTCCCTGGCGCAACCAAGTATATAGCTTTTTATGAGCGAACAAATAAGGCACAAGCAATGTCAAATCGATAAGCAATGGTCAATATGGTCTTTGTCATAAGTCAAACAAAACAACCGATGGTGAGAATATGTGAGGCAGGCTCCTCATATAACGAAAACCGCCAAAAATTGCAATGGAATGAAAGACTAAAGTGTAGCGAGTGACAGAGAAGCGAGACGTTTGTTTGCCTACGTTTTTTTCTTTGTGTGTGGACACGTCCCAATGCGATCATATATACATAATATATAATTAAATTGTGCCGCAATATTTATGAATTATATTACAAATAATAGAATTTCCCAGTACAGAATATAGTGACAGAAGCTTATTAACTTAAGCCCATAACAATGGCTTGATTGCAAAATCTTTTTGAAGTGAAACTTCTTTAGAATCGTTGTGATTTCAAACCGGATGCAACGGAAAAAACGTCAGGTAAGAGACACAAATACAAAAATGTGTAGGATGATGCCGGCAAAGAATGAGACACAAATATGCATACTATTGAAGTGAAAACTTTATCATCGTTGTGATTTGAAAGTCGATGAAACGAAAAAGCGACAGTAAAAAGAGCAGTAACATCAATTCATAATATTTAACATTAAGATAATGAGATGGGAAGCATAATACAATGTTTTGGTACCAGGCGATCATAGTTAAAGAAGAGATTGCCTTAGGTATGGCGCGAGTATACCTTAACATATTCTGACTCCAAGCGCAGGACGTATTACTACATAGACACCAGGAGAACATATTATTATATATATTAGTGGTGATAGGAATATCTTTCATAGCGGTTGAAATCATGTAGCATACTAGCAACACGTACCAGGAATTCATAATATACAGCTTAGAGGTTCATGCACCATGCAGGTTTCACTTCTGACATGTGTACTTTGTACGCACGCAATGTTTTTTTATTTGTGTATTGTATTCTGAACTAAGATAATATTATAATCTTGAACTATGCAGTAAACCTGCAAGTTGCATTGTCCCAACTCCCCTCAGAGCACAGACCCTCGGAGCTATAGCTCCCAAAGTTAAAGTCAGTGTCAAAACTCAAATGTCAATTTAATCATGTGAAATGTGAATGAGTGCAGGAATGTTTCGGTGGTTTGGATTATGTTTTTTTGGGTGAAAATTGAGACCAATAATTTTGCACTCGCTTGAAAATAATTCATTATTCAATTCATCAATTATTTCTAAGAACAGAATAAAAATAATCTTCTAATTTTGTTACTTGAAAAGGCCTCTGTTTGTTTGTGAATTACGATGGCGGATGTGTTAGACATTGAAAATTCTGAAGAGTTTGAGGTTGATGAAGACGGTGAACGTAAGTTTATATCAACAACTTCTGTGATTTTTATACAGTTATTGATTTTTACATATTATTTTAATTAAAGAGCGCTTAAATATTTTCCTCCGTAAGTTATTAATATCAATAATTATAACTTACTTGATGGCTAGGGGCAAGTTAACTCTGATTTCCCAAAAGAATACAGAAATGAAGCTTATTAATTAATTTACAGAGGGAATTGCTCGTTTGAAGGAGAAAGCACGTAAACGTAAGGGACGTGGTTTTGGTTCCGAATCTGGTGGCGGTGGTGGTAACGAAAGGGGAAGTCGTGGCAGGTAATATAAATAAATAATAATATTGAAACACTTACACAAATTATCTTGCCCCAAACTAGGCATAGCCTGTACTATGGGTACAAGACAACAATATATTTAATACAATATATTTACTTAATATACATATAAACATCCATGACTCAGAAACAAACATCCATATTCATAATATAAATGATTACTGGGATTCGAACCCAGGACCTCTAGCTAAGTAGTCAGGGTCACTAACCATTCAGCTATATGGGTTGTCAAGTATCATTGAGTAATTTCCATGCTAGTGAGTTGATGGTGCTCATCCCAAAATAAGTTTGAATCTTAAATAAGTAAGTTTATAAAAGTAAATATAAGTGTAAGAAAGGAAAAGGACTCAGATTGCATCCAGTGTAAAGTCTGTGTTTGATATATTGTGTTCAGCTTAAAAGACATAAATTACAAATATTATACAAAAAACTGTTATATTGTATAGCAACAAAACATTACAAATGAATACTGAAAATGAAGCAAGAAGCAAATTTCAGCATTTGTATTGTAACAGACTTTTCATCATAAATTATAGCCTGTTCAGGGGCAATTATAGGTATTATTGTTTTTTGTGAGTTCCCAATATAATATCTACAGATAGAGATTAATTACTACCTTCTCCTGTCAGTAAATAGCTGTCAATAATCTGAAGCTGTCCCAATATACCCGATAAGTCATTCTTATCCCCTTATATTGGGAATTGTGAATTGCAATATCCATACAAACTTCCATCGCTGGTAAGCTATATGTCATCCCATTGACAGACAACATGTACCGTGACATATAAGGTGAGCTACCATCAATTAGTTTATTGGGACAGAAAAGTAAATGATAATTACGCTGAATATCGGGAATGGCCGTTAGTGATTTGATATGATCTGACATATTTGTAAGGGACTGCTGTAAGACAGGTAGTAACTGTTCCTTCTTGAATATTCAGTACTGTGGCCAAGAGTGTGGCGTGTAACATCTCTAAATGAGATGATTTTAAAGTTTGACATCTTTATCTATGTACTCTTAGTAGATTAGAGCACTGTAATAGTAGTCTTGCATATGGACGGGCTTATTCACTTTTAAGGTTATATCACTAAAGATCATAAATGGAAGTTTATTTGAAAAAAATTCATAAACAACAAGACTGTTGATGGCCACCACTATAACAATATTTTAAACTTCCAGATATGATAGTCTTGCTCCAGAAGGTGATGGAAATACTCCAGGCCCACAAAGATCAGTTGAGGGTTGGATCTTGTTTGTCAGTAATGTGCATGAGGAGGCACAAGAAGAAGATATTCAGGTTTCACATGAAATTACTATGTTACATATTAACTCTAAGAGATTTTTTTTATGTAAATAAGGGACAAGACGATAAATAATGGACATTCAGCTGATGGTAATTGATACACCCAATTGCCCATTACAATGCTCAGAATTTTTATAAAAAACAAAAATTCTGAGAGCCACTACAACTGTGCTCGCCACCTTGAGACATAAGATGTTACGTCTCATTTGCACAGTAATTTCACTACAAGTATTTCACTAGCTAGGGCGCCCTTCAGACGGAAACACAGTAATACACATTACTCCTTCACGGCAGAAATAGGTGCCGTTGTGGTACCTATAATCTAACTGACATCCTGTGCAAAGGAGCCTCCTCCTGGTAAATTTTTTTTATGATTGAGTGAGTTGATTGAGAGTGGATCCTATTTTTTACTAAAAGAAGTAATGAGATATGAATGATTTATTTTATTTATTTATTCATGTATAGGAAACAAACAGTATTATGATACTTAAATATTAACAAATCTTTAAACTTGCACTTTAACCAGTGAAGTTTCCAACAATTTATACAACACTTTTAGTTAAAAGGTAAGCAACAGTAAGATAAAAACCACAAAACAAAAGTAATACAAATTAACAACTAATTACAAGCTATATAAGTTACACAATACTATACACGCCTATTATACAATACTATAATGAATTAGTTACAAATGAGATAAGTATTCAGAAAAAATAATGTTAGAATGGGGTTAAAAAAATATCAGTAATTATTTAAATTATCACAAACCAATGATCTGAAAACATTTAACTTTTCATGAAATATGTCAATATGACTGTATGCTCTATTATAACAGCTACATGCCCGATTCATAAACCTGTTCTTTCCATGTACTGTTCTCGCATAGGCAACATCTAATACATCTTTACATCGGGATGTAGGCCTTCTGCAGTGTAATCCTATTTTACTTAATAGATATGGAGAATCAGCTATATTATGTAATAATTTATATAAAAATATTATGTCTCTTTGGGTTCAACTGTCTTTCAAAGAACTTAAATCGTTGGAGTGAAAATTAAATGTGGGATCTAAATGTTGTAGGAATTCTAAATGCTTTATGAATTTATTTTGAATATGTTCCAAGCAGTTTATATGAATATTATAGCAGGGGTTCCAAACAACTGACGCATACTCAAGATGTGGCCTGACAAAAGCATTGTATAAAATTAAATATGTATGCAATTTTTTAAACTCACTTCCCTGCCTTAAAATGAATCCAAGCATTTTATATGATTTATTAATTATACAATCATAGTGGGTTCTAAATGTGAGTTCACTATCCAGGATTACCCCCAAATCTCTAACCTCTTGAACTCTTTTTAATTTTGTGTCATATATCTGATAATTAGATTTTCTTGAAAAACTTATGGCACAACATTTTTCAATATTTATAGTGAGACCATTTTTTACGCAGTAATTACCAAGCTTATTCAAGTCAGTCTCGAGGAGGATGCTATCATCTGAATTCTTAATATTTGTAAATATTTTATTATCATCAGCGTATAGAAGAGAGCTTGTATTTCGAAATATATTGTCCATATCGTTTATGAAAATATTAAATAATAAAGGGCCAAGATGAGATCCTTGGGGTTGGGATGAGTAATGGGGACAAAGTTGGAAGTATAGCCTTTAATCGTAACTGCTTGGGTTCTATGTGTAAGGTAACTTTCTAGCCATCTTAGAAGGTTGCCATGGGTACCGATGCCAGCTAATTTCTTAATTAATATAAAATGAGATATTTTATCAAAAGCTTTTGAGTAATCAGTATAAATGGCATCAACCTGATGTCCTTCGTCCATAGCCCTAATTACTATATCCACTAATTCACAAAGATTGGTCTCAGTGGATCTTTTGTTAAGAAAACCGTGTTGGTTTATTGATAAAATATTTCTTACAGCTGGGTAAATAGTATCATAGACTATTTTCTCAAATAATTTAGGAATAGTAGAATGTTTCTCATGATACAACTTACATGACACAACATGTGTGTTAGCTAGTGGTTTAATTTATAAAATACTAAGTAGCTGTGTAATACATAATAATAATATGGCATGTTAATCAACAAGGGTCAAAGTAGCAGTGGTTTTAATTACCTTTTCTCTCTTGCTGTATCCCAAGTGTGAGTGAGAGGGAAGGGTCACTTATCTTGCTTTCATTCCTCTTCTTTGTATGCAGACAAGGCATAACAGAAGCAAATTCTTTTTGGATTGAAGCAGTATTTAAAAGAAAAAAATTGTTATATTTAATTTTGAAGTTTTTGATCTTGAACTTGAGAAAAAGCTTAGGTTATTGCTTAAATTGTATGTACATATAACTAGCTGACCCAGCAAACATTGTTTTGCCTAATAAATTAATAATAATAAATTCAATAACAAAAATTTTTGGGGTATAAAAATAGATGACGACTGATTCTCAGATCTATCAAATATATTGTACATTTATCGTCATACAATTATTGAATTCGATTGCCATCTTGCAACCCTAGTGCGGATCTGTGGATGGAACAGAATAGTATAAAAATCGTGATTAAAAAACAGGGGTTGACCATAGAAGGGTGAAAAGTTGTATGTATTTTTCAATGCTGAAAAATTATAAGATTAAAATAAAAAAATAGTCAAAAAAATTCAAAATAATAATGTAGGGGTGGGGTCACACATTATTTAGGGCAGAGGTGCTCAAGCTTGAACTGCTGGTGATCTACCTCAAAATTGTTAGACTACAATCAATCGACTCTGAGAGGCTTCAAGTATGTGTGATGAAGGATTGTCGTGTAGGTACCTAGAGTGTCACAATGACATAGATATTAGTTTTGCGCACAATAATATACATTTTTTAGTCTACTTTTTAGTCACTACATGTCCTACATTTACATGAGACACTACATGTACTTTTCATGAGATGGTACGTAATTACCGATTTTAGTTGCCTAAAACAAAATCTGTGAATAGTATATCGGATTTTTTTCTCGAGAACGACAAAAACTGCACTCGCGATCGACCGTTTGAGCACCCCCGATTAAGGGTTATGAAAAATAGATGTTGGCCGATTCACAGACCTATCCAAAATAAATACAAAATTTTGCCGTTCTGGAGGAGTTTGGTAACAAACACGTCTAGCGCTGCCGTATGCGTGAGAGAAAGGGAAGCCAGACAGACTGGCGCCATAACGCGTTACGTTACGAACGGTTTACCCTCCTATAAGAAGTTATCACTCTAATAAAGTAATATATTAACGTTGGTATTAGGTTCAAAAACAGTTAAATCGAACATTATGTAGGTAGTTCTAAATTTAAATTTCTATTTTTAGAATCAGTTCTCTGAATTTGGTGAAATTAAGAACATACATTTGAATTTGGATCGGCGCACTGGTTTTCTCAAAGGTTATGCACTGGTGGAATATGAAACATACAAGCAAGCTGCGGTAAGTATACTAATATTTATTTATTATAAGTATGAGTGGCGAACACAATAGTTGAATTTCGGACACAGTTTATCTAGGACTTACCAGGACTAAAAAGATTGAAATTTGGAATTAGTTTTCCTCGCGTTTATTAAAGAGAGACCATTATTTTGATGCTTGTCGTTAGTTATTTTTGCAATTCTGAGAAACATTTTTTTACAGCTACCCAGTTATAGAAATATATTTACATAATAACACAATGTCATGACATAATACATCTACACTAATAAACGGAAAGCCGGTATTTTTGTTCGGTTATACTGTGAAAACTATTGAACCGATCGGAATAATACTTATACCATAAAGGTGCGTACAGACTAGTGAAACGTAACATGAAACAAGTGCAAACTATGAGAATTTGTTACAAAGTGTGTTTGTTACCTTTTATGATACATTGCAGCGATGTGTGCGGCGAATTCTTTCATTGTATGATACATGAACATTTTCATGTTACGTTTCACCTGTCTGTACGCACTATAAAATGCACCGTGTTTCGGAGACTGTTTAATATTTATATGTTGGTGATTACTTATCCGGAATCTATTTTTTTGACTTAGATACCCTACATATTCGCAATACAAATAATTCAAACAAGCAACTTAGGCGTGGGTTACTTAATTTATATGGCAAAACGTTTGCCAGGTTAGCTACAATTATATAGAAGGATGTGATTTTTCATTTCGCAATGTCTAGATAAATTCTGACTTGGTGCTGCATGTCGTAAGGTTGATTTTCATTTACCAATCATTCATTGTTTACGTTTTGTTCTTATTGACATTTAAATGAGCTTCGGAGTTTTGTTAAATTATATTCTTTTATACAGCACTCAACTAAGATTGAAAAATGCATATAAATAACTATAATGAGTTGAACCTAACGATACAAATCAAATTAACAAGTGAAAGATTTTACTAATAATTATACGATATTTTATCACGACTGATTAATCTGTTTTCTATTTTGAATTATTATATGGTTTTATAAAACACGACTAATTTAATCCAATACCATCTGAGCCAAGACGCTCAGACGGAATCGAGAAGCATGGGTTTGAATCCCGCATCGTTCATAAATTAATTTGTATAATTAATCCCAGAAGTGAGGAATATCACTTTAAAAATAACAAATTCACTTTAAGTTATTTTCAGTGCTGTAATAATTAGGTTCTCTACTTTTTTCTTCTATAGTAGTAGTCTACTTTTGTATTTCAGTATAGTTGTAATATTTTTTTCTTTCAGAGCGCACGCGAAGCGTTGGACGGAGCTGATATTCTTGGCCAAGCGATCTCTGTGGATTGGTGCTTTGTGAAAGGGCCTACAAAGGTGCATAAAAGGCGTCGATAGTAATAAGATCTTAATAAACATAATTTTGCAAAACCTCTGTTTTTTTTATTTCCTCATAATATTTTGTAGAGATATCACTCAATAACCGTTCGAGGAGCTTTTTACCACGTGACGTTCGTCTATATCAAGCGCTTATAAAGAAACTTTCAGCCGCTTACAAAAAAACTGTGGACGAACCTTTTTTTAAATTTATATAATGACACGGGATGCAAGTCCATAGAACTAAACTTGGAACACACGTCTATCTGCAGTATTGTCACGTTTGCTACAATTTTTTATGAAAATAAGGCACGTGTGCCGCTCAGGATTCTTGAAAAAATAATCTATCCGGAATCCTGTGCAAAGGAGCCTCCCACTGGTAAATACAGTTTATTAGTTATTTTATTTTCAAGTTTTTTGAAGTGAGATGCGTGCTTAGAACTCGCGAAGGCAAAGTGCCTGATATTTTTGTGTCGAATTAGTCTCATTTAATTCCTACGACATATAGTGTTCAGTGAGAAGCCTTGCCTAAAGAAGTTTTCACTTCAAAGAGAGCTTGGGTGGTTATTATAACTTCGTAAACTGTACGCTATGTCATTTTGTGTCCGTTCCTAAAGGATTCAACCCATAGAATAGACTGACTGCCCCTTCATTGTTGCGTCTAAGGCCTTGTTCATATTTTAATTTTACAATATCATCCCCCACCATCTGGATGTTCCTCCACAGTGCCATTTTCAGTAAAGTTTCTTCCACGTACAACCAAACTGGGATGAACGTCCTTGTGCGGTGTTGGCAAGACTGGGTATCTTTAAAAAAAGCACGTAAGTATCCCTTACTAAAAGGCCGGCGATGCTCCTGGAATTCCTCTGGTCGCGAAGATAATGTGGGCGTCAGTGATCACCTATTATCAGGTGACCCGTATGCTCCTTGGTCCGCCTCTCCTGTAAAAAAATATGCAAAGAACGGTGGAGAACGTAATAGCTAAAGGAAGACCTTTAGCTGTTCTTATAGAGTATAGACCAACCCCCTTATTCATAATGGTCCACTCACTTAAAACAGCTGCTACAGTGTATTTTTCATTTTGACTTAGGTCAATAGAAGAAGACAGAGTGAGAATTAGTAATGCTTTAAGTTAGCAGACTATTATGAATAAGGGGTTAGAATATACGTATAACTATAGATCAGCTGACAGCACGATAATGCGTGTCCATTTTTGTTAATGTGTGCGTTAGCTAATGTAATATTCAAAATACTAAGGAGCTAATTCCAACAGCCAGTCTATGGCTTGTCAATTAATCGGTTACAATAGAATCACTTTATTTTTCTATCTTGCTGTATCTCCGTTAGGTCTCTCTTGCAGGCATTATTCGTCTTTCAAATTCAAATATTTTTATTCAAAATAGGATTTGTTGTCACTTATTCAATGTCAAAAACTGCCAACAATTTTAAAAAGTATCTATGCCTCAGGCCTGAGAAGAACTGGCGCAAGAAACTCAGCCGGCTTCAATTTTTTTTCATAAAAAATATGGTTACAATGTAATATCGTACAATCAAAATTATTATTTAGCCTGAGTGCGGTCGCTCCATTCCCAATCTGTGTTATCATTAAGAAAGTAATTTATGTTATAGTAAGCTAACACATAAGTTTTTTAAACAAATATTTGAATTTCGTAATGCATTTGTTTTGAACATTCTCTGGGATATTTTTGTAAAAGCAAATACGTACATCGCCCCACAATCGACTTACTAACTTGAGTCAGTTAGCCGAGTTGTAGGCATTAAAAGTTTATGTCTGTTCCTTGTGTTAACATTATGGTTATAACAGTATCTAGCAAACGCTACGCTAGTAGGTTTGGTAGGTTATATTGTTAGTAAGTCCATTATTCAAACATGGACGTAAGTTGATAGCATAGATATTGATCTTCTAGTCAAGTACTTATCTGTCGCAAAAACGAAATATACTGACAACTGAAAGAAGAATGTCAGTTAATAGTTGATATTTGGACCTATAGTTAGACCACAATAGTCTTATAATAGTCATTTAACTATACATTTTCGGAAAACGAAACAAAATTCAAAATGAGCGTATACAATATGTGGGATAAAGAATTAAAAGAGCCTAAATTAAAGTCATCTCTTTCTAATGACTGGAGTTTTGATTCGCCGATTGCAACACCAAGGTCATCTTCACCGACGAGTAGGGCTGGTGATTCGATATTTCGTAAATATAATGAGCTTATTCACTCCAAATCAAATTTAGCGAATGATGCCAAGCAAACTGAACCTCTCGAGAGACCTTTCGATTTTGATGATGAAGAGTTTGCATTTGGTATAGACTTGCTAAATAAAAATGTTGCTTGTGTTGGCGATAATATAACGAAGTTGATTCAAATGGGTGAGTAGCTTTTATATAAAAGATCCTTCTCGTTTTTTGTTCATAAAGCTATCTCTGTTTTGCTTCAACTTTTATAGAATTATTATGTTGAGATATCAAAATTTATTAGCACTTATAACGGGAAAATTAGCAAGATTCAAGATTTTTTAAGTTACCCGATATTTCCACGTACTTAAAACTAAGTTCTAGTATGTTTTCTAAAAACCTAAGATGATTTAACTGTCGGATATCTGTGCGGGCACTCTTGATGCTGATTCTCCCGTTTTTATTTAAGAGATCAAGAGGCTCATTTGATGGAGCGTGGTGAGGCAATCGTCCTTGGATATCCGCAACACCAGGACTCAAAAGAAGCGTTGCCGGCTTTTAAATTGAGAGCATGCTCTATGCTTGAAGTCCCTAAATCATATCGTTTCTTTTTTTTATGGAATAGGAGGACAAACAAGCGTACGGGTCACCTGTTGTTAAGTGATCACAGCCGCCCACAATCTCTTGCAACACTTGAGGAATCACAGGAGCGTTTCCGGCCTTTAAAGAAGGTGTGCGCGTTTTTTGAAGTTTCAATTCAAAGTTTCAGTTGAAAGAAAGTTCATTCCACAGCTTTGTAGTACGTGAAAGAAAGCTCCTTGAAAACCGCACTGTTGAGGACCCCCACACATCTAGATGGAGGGGATGATATCCTAACTTGTGGCGTGTCGTGCGAAGGTGGAATTCGGCCGCAGGAATAAGGTTAAACAGCTCTTCGGAACACTCCCCGTGATAAATGCGGTAGAAGATACACAATGAAGGGACGTCTCTACGCAACGCCTAGTGATCCAGCCGTTCACAGAGCACTGGGTCCCCGACAATTCGAGCTGCTCTGCGTTGCACGCGGTCAAATGGATCGAGCTGATACTGGGGTGCGCCAGACCAGAGATGACAGTAATACTCCATGTGTGGCCGGACCTGTGCTTTGTGGAGCGCTAGAATGTGGGCCGGCTTGAAGTATTGCCGTGATCTATTAATGACGCCCAGTTTCTTTGAAGCTTATTTGGCTTTGCCCTCCAGATGGCCACGGAATTGGCAATCGCTCGAGATTTCAAGACCCAGTATTTCGATACTAGGCGAGGCTTTAAGGGAAGTGTTGCCGAAAAACGGTGATACGACAATTGGGGTTTTTTTAGTGGTAAACGCGCAAACTTGAGTCTTCTGGGGGTTAAATTGGACAAGGTTCAATTTACCCCATTCCGCGACCTTCTCAAGAGAGGACTCGATAGAAGACACAAGTTGCTCCCGGCACTGGTCGACGATTTCCCGAGAGAGACCTGCACGGCCCGTGTATATGGCATCACCAGTGCTGTCGTCTGCATAGCAATGAATGTCATGCTGCCCATCTATGTGTTAGGTATACCAGAAGATCACCTGCTGACCAACCATGGCGAAAGCCGTATTGTCGGTCGTTGATCAACTGGTGACCCTCTAGGTATACGAAGAGCTGACGGCTAATTATGCTCTCCATGATTTTGGAGAGCAGGGAGGTAATAGCAATAGGCCTGTAGTTTGCCGGATCCGAACTGTCTCCTTTTTTTTGGATCGGATGGACAAGGGCTGACTTCCATGAGTCAGGGACTCCGCCTTTGGAATAAAAGTGCCGGATCTTTGTGCCCAGCGTCACAACCCAAGTTCGATACGTCTGTTTTTTGCAGTCGGATGCTGTTTTAACTGACGCATCGAACCAGGGCTGTGATCTGCCACCGATCGGTACCACAGAGCTTGGTATAAAAATATCCATGCCCTGCAGTATCACATCGGCTACTGCAACGGTGCAGGCACTAGGATCATCCGAAGGGAAACAAACCTTGCACCAAGGGTAGGATGCAAAAAAGGGTCGCATCCTATCCCAATCTGCTGACTTGTAGTGCCAAATGCGGCGGGTCGCTGGTGGTCTGCGACGTTGGAGTCGGATGGCCACTACACTCCTGACCAGGCAATGGTCGGACGTTCCGAGAGGGGCGTCGACAGAGACCTGGTAACTATCGGGATGTGTAGTCAGCAGAAGATCCAATAAGGACGGCATATGGCTATCCACATCCGCGATCCGCGTTGGTGACTCAACCAATTGGGGCAGACCATACGCCAATGTGAAATTATGCACAGATCGGCCTGCGTAGTCTGTCGTGTACGTGATCCAAGCCATTCGGCATTGTGCCCCTTGAAATCACCCAAGACAACGATTTCAGCGAAGGGGATCTGTGCAAGCACGTGGTCGATTGCCGCTTGAACGCAGCCCATGAGATGATCGGTTTCTGCGTTACCACTATGGGACCTGTATACACACGCATAGATGCGGACGCGGTCCTCTAAGCCAGAGAGTGGACAGGTCCCTACCCTCAAAATTGCCGAGACGGTGACAACAGAAATTCTCCCTAACGTACAGACATACCCCGGCATGAGGCAGAAAATTGTGCTCAATTTTGTACCCGGGGTACGTTAAATATGACATCATGACAGGGGGATAGCCACCGGTCCTCAACACTAACCCATGCGAAACATAGTGGCACTAGACCGCTACTTCACGCCGGTATTCTGTGCGAGTGTGAGTGTGAGTAATTAACCCGGACGAGTTTGGCCCGATTGTTCTGATGTCAAAAGACGGCAGCGTGACTCTCCCACTTCTAAAAAGCCCTTACTCGCCTCTTACGATACCCATGGGCCTGGGACTCCTCTATTCTTTTTATACCCCGGGGAAAGCACAGTTTCGGGCAAATTGCAGCCGGTAATTGATTCCATAAAGTGGCTGTGCAAGGCAAGAGTTTTTCTCCTAAAACGCGCTGTTGTAGGATGCCAGATGTCATGCCTGCAAAATAAAGTGTCCTGGACGTCCTCATCTAGCCTTTCCTCGCTGGCATAATTTGAGGGACGACTGGACGAGCAAGCGCAAAGCTTTTTCCATTTCGACTAGATCAGTGTTTACATGCAGTATCTAACTGAATAAGGACAGTTTCTCAATTCATTTTTATTCTGTATCAATTGCTTATTGATTTTATCCTTTGGGTTGAACTGGAATTTTGTCAAAAGGTTACGCATTTGGGTTAATCTATATTATATCTCAAGATAGGGCGTTTTCTATGATTGTACAAAGATAAACAAATATGCAAAGTAAGTAGTATAATAATGTGTGTAATTGTGATGACTTTTCACTGAAGCAGAAAATGACGTCCAGCAATAGCACTTGAATTAAATGTGTTCCTGACACAGCGTGGTCCTCTTCATAAAATATAAATCAAGGAACACCCTTTTTTGGTAGTGTTTCCAAGTAGCTAAGATACCTATACCACCTACCTTAAAAATTGTGCATGCTCTTATTTACGAAACCACTTTTAATTATAAATTAAATCAAAATTACTCAAACCTATATAATCTTAATTCAAACATCCTTAGCTTAGATGAGTAACTTTTTGAGAATTTTAAATGCTTTAAAGTGACCTGGGGGCCTACCATGAACTCTTATTGCGATTCAATTGACAACCTAAAATTAACTGCTTTGCTATTTCGTACCACGACGTGATTAGAGCTATCTAATTTAGGTTGACGTCAAATCAACTTATTAAATCGCAATGATGTCAATTGAATGTCAAAAATGATATCAAATGAATCGCAAACTGATTTAGTTCGTATATTTGTACTATTTCAACCTAAACTGGATAGCTTATGTGTCAAAGCGAGCGATTCGAAAAAAGTTGCTACTTCCTCAGAGGAAAGTGAATCGTGTTGTTAATAACTTTTAAAAAATAGTGGAAACATACAAAAAAGAAAAACTTTATTGATGAAAGATGAGATTAGAATACTTTATTGGACTTTTTTGTAAAACAAAATTCTGAAAATAAATACCAGAAATGAAAATACTAAAGACGAGGCAGTAAGGGCCAGGTGTATAGCCTGTTCGCAAGAACGAATTGCGAGGTGCGTTCATAACTCGTTATTTTTACGAAAACACCTAAGCAAACATTTAATTTGTAATTCAAACAACTATATTTATTTATATTACTATTATTTAATAAGTACAAAAAAGGGCTTAATGGTTTATAATTTGACGCTATAAAGTGCAATTTTAAAATGTATTTTAAGTATTTTCTCTGCAAAATACCGCTAAAATCATATCATCTTAGGTTTCGAAACGCATTCGAGTAAGAGAGACAAACTGATGCAACGACTGTAGAGTGTCATGTCTTTCTCACACCGCGGACCACAGACAAATTTATTTCGTTCATTCTTCATAAGCTATCTAGACGCCATTCAGTAAAAAGCATTTCATGGTACGAATTTTAGTGATTCAGTTTAGGTACCTATGCTGAACTGCATCGCTTATTAAAAGTTGATGGTAGGCCTCTGATTGAAAATTCGTAAGTCAGTCGTTGAAATTATGAATGGGTTTAATATTCCAGTTCTCACTTCTGCTGGCACTTCCGGAGTGCAACCCGTCTTTAAAAGTATTTTCTTCAGTTCTCATCCCGGTATAACAAAAATCGGTATTTTCAACAAATACTTTTACCAAGCAACAGAACAAATAATACATAATTATTAATATATTATAGAAATTGATTAAGTTATTATTTACTTATTACCTAAGCCATCACAATTATTTGATTATTATTATGAAACCAAACAAATTATGTAAAATGGGGCGAAGCCATCTCTAATGACTTTAGATTAGAGTGCGGCGTGCGTCAAGGAGGGCTAACCTCTCCGGATCTCTTTAGCCTTTATGTCAATGATCTGAATGTGGAACTTAGGAGTGCCGGAGTTGGCTGTCATATAGGGAAAACGTGAGTGAATAACTTCAGCTACGCTGACGATATGGTGCTTTTAAGTCCCTCAATCAGAGGCCTCAGGAAACTGCTGGCTATCTGTGAAAAATATGCAAGGCAGCACGGCCTCAAATATAATGTAAAAAAAACACAAATGATGGTGTTTCCGGCTAAGAAAGGTCTGGAGAGAATTCCGATGGTCTTTTTAGACGGTGTATCCATAGATAGAGTGGACCGATTCAGGTACTTGGGGCATATCCTAACTGAGAATTTGTGTGATAGCGAAGATATAGAACGCGAGCGGAGGGCTCTGGCTGTTCGATGCAATATGCTCGCACGCCGGTTTACACGGTGCAGTCCTGAGGCGAAGCTGACACTATTTAGAGCATATTGTCAATGCTTCTACACGTGTCAGCTTTGGGTCAACTGCACTAAAACTGCACGAAGCAGCATCAGAGTGCAGTATAATAATGCATACCGTATTCTGATGAGACTGCCCAAATATTGCAGTGCGTCGGGCATGTTTGCCGACGCCAGAGTCCCCGATTATTTCGCAGTGATAAGATCACGAGTTGCTGCTTTTTGGTCTCGCATTCGCGAATCCGAAAACGAAATTCTCAGTGTATGCTCTGAGCACCCAGAGAATCCTATACTCCATTACTGGCTTTCGGTGCATCGTAACCGGAAATAGTATTATCAGTACATTACTTTTTGTACGAACCCCCCTTTGGGGCAATCTTAGTTTTAAGTTATTTAATTATTAAGTACTGTGATGTATACAACTTTATTTTTAAGTACATCTTATTCTATTTCATTCAATTAACTGTAATGGGTTTAAAATGCCTGAAATAAATGACATATTATTATTATTATTATTATTGCCTTTTAAAAGAAGTAATTGGCAACTTTTCAACTCAAATGTCATTTGTCAAATGGCCTAAAGGGTTAATTACCATGCCATAAACTCCAAAAAAAAATGTAATTTGTCAAAGTAACATCAATGATTCAATATTCAAAACAGTCAAAATTTGCTGATTGGAATTGAAAATTCGAATACTTTTAAAATCGGATATACTAATAATTATAAATAAACTATATTAATTAATTTAAATTCTTAGTTATAGTTTAATTGAAACTATTTAAAATGCCTGAGATGTCACTAAAGGATACAATAGTAACTTCAATGAGCGGTGTGTATATCGACCAAGTTTTGTTTATTTATACTGTTGGTTATATAATTATTGTTTTATCCCAAATCTCTGACATATTTATTTAATTTTAGACGCGGTTTGCTCTACTTAGTGATTGCCTATTGCATCATTTCTTGGTAAAGCTAACTGCAGGAGCGCAGGAGTAATGGCATTAGATGATAAATTCGTCTTTGGTACATACAGATTATGAAATTGTGTGAAATTTTCATTTTAACTTTTTAATGTTTGTTTTACTTAAAGCAACATGGAAATCCTGTGAATTGTGTGATAATCCATTAATAGGCATTTGCAATGTTCTAACAAGTATTTTGAATTTAATATTTGTTTTACATTAAATATAAAATAATTACTTTGAATCCTTGAAATGCATAATACTATATGAAGAAGATTCAATACTTGACAAATGATAGATATTTATGTGATTTCTTTCATTCACACATTACACTATAACATCAGCAAATTAATTCAAACTATAACTTTAATATTTATTGTGTTAATTATTTAATGATTTGACTCATGTTATAATTCATACCAAAACATAAATTTATGACTTCTATTTAGTGGTGGAGACTAATTGATTGAAAATTGTGCTATGTGCATTAGATTGTTGATTTAGTAGTTACTCACCATAATTATTTGAATAACTATTAACAAACTACTAATTGTCGGAATTGTGATGCCCCTTAAAATTTTTGGTTCAATCCTGAGTGGCACTGCATTGTGAAGGGCAGGTGTGTTTCACTTAGTGTCTCTTGCTTGTCTGTTCACATAGAAAATAATGTAAGATTTCATATACTTCCAAATTTATGTACTTTATAGATTCATTGATAATAACATGTTAATTATCAATTTATAAGTGATCAAACAATAAATTTTAGACTTAATTTTCAGCTCAAGAGCCATGGCCAGACAATGTGAAGTTGTTTCAACCGTATGAAGTAGAGCAGATTCTGTTACCTGATAATGCTAGCTGTCTTGCTGTGCAAGCATTTCTAAAGGTTTGTTCCCTTTTTTACTGCTATCTTGTGCTGCATTGTCTGTTTTTTTTAAACTATTCTTTTTATTGAAACTAAAATTAAGGAGTATGCTGGATTCAAACCAGCACTGCTGTTTACTCTGCACTTCCAGACACCTCTGATGCTGCTGCACCTCTTAACCTGTAAAGTTTTCTCCTAAGCTAATTCAAATATTTTTATTCAAAATAGGATTAACAAACATATTTTCACTTGAATATTTATTAAAATCACAAAATTTAAGCACACAAAACCTACAAAATACATTTACAATGTTAAAAACACAAGTAGAGAATGTCATTGTTACAACTACTCACTTTTGGGATTAATTATATATTAATTTTGTAACCAAAATTTATGGAAGATTAAGAAGGACTCTAACGTGTGACTCTCGGGTTCTGTCCGAGAGCTCTTACAACTGAGCCAACCATTTGAGTGACACATGCTTCGTACATCTAGTGATGTCTTGTTCAACTCTCAGGTTGTGGCTTTGAATAGTAAGTTTTACATTAACATTTTTTATATATAAATAATATATTGCAATCTGTCTACGACGACATTCATCAATAGGTCATGAATTTAATCATTATATAAATATAATAATCATTATTTAAAATGTAAAAATATATTTTAAACTAAGATAGTTTATAAATTAGCAAATTTTTTGACGAACTAAATAAATCGTAAACTTATTATGAAACCCAGAGTTAAATGATAAATTCTATTGATATAAATTATTTATTTTATAATCCAATGGCAACATTATTGATAACCTAATTAGTGTGCTTACACATGAAAAGTCATTCCACTACCCTTGGGACGATGATCCCTTGATCGATAATATGATTTCTACACAACTTAACAACAGTCATGAAGGCATTTTCAATTGAAAAATCCTTTTTTTATTTCTTTTAAAAATGTCCTACAGGTCTTGCTTACTCGCCTAACCAAATTGTTCCGTGTGCCACTGGTACTAACACTCAACTCAAAATTAAATTCAATCTCTGATGATCTTCTAGCGTAATCAATATATGAAATCACAATGGGCCAATGTCAAGTCAGAGCACTCCTGCTAATTCTTTATGCAAACCCGTTAAACCAATCTTATAGATAGGTTTAACAGGTTATTACCTAAATGTATATTTTTTCATAATATTTTCAATTGATAAGAATATAATGAGTGATTCAAAACTGCAATACAATGTGTGTGAGGGAGATATCATCCATCTCTCAGCTTCATATATTGGTCGGCTTTGCGAGTTAAAAGATATGTGGCTTGGACACGGTCATTTTTGTGATGTGACCAATGAACATAACAAATGATTTGAGTGTGAAACTTAAATAGGTAGTTCTATATGTCATATAGTATGAAACATTACTAAGCATTATGGAGTGAAAAATAGAGCCCTAAATCTGTTAAAATCATATTTAAGCAAAAGAGTTCAGATAGTCAATGTAAATGGCAAACGGTCTTCGGGTAAACCTGTGGAAATAGGTGTTCCACAGGGTTCTATTCTCGGTCCTTTCTTGTTTCTTATATATATTAACGATCTACCGTTTGTGGTAGATGATAGCCATGAGATTGTATTGTTTGCTGATGATACTTCACTTATTTTTAAAGTGAAGCGACGTGTGGATATTGATGACGAGGTAAGCAATGCACTCTCAAAGATAGTGCGTTGGTTTGAGACGAATAATCTGCACTTAAACAGTAAAACAACAAAGTGTTTACGGTTCATTACACCTAACACAGCGGAGGTACAAACCAAAGTACTTATAAATGACCAGAGATTGGAACTTGTGGACACTACGGTCTTCTTGGGTATCACGTTAGATAAAAAGCTTCAGTGGGGTCCACATATTACCCATCTAGCAGATAGACTCAGCTCTGCGGCATATGCAGTTAGAAAAATTAGAGAGTACACGAATGTTGCGACCGCTAGATTAGTGTACTTTAGTTATTTTCACTATTTTCAGGTGATATATATCAGCTTGGTTATAGACAGTCTCTCAAAGAAAAATTTAAAGAAATAAATATTATGACTGTTCATTGTCAGTACATTTATGAAAATTTAATATATGTTCACAAAAATCGTCACCTTTTGCTCTTAATAGTGATTTTCATTATTATAACACTAGAAATAAGGGATTGCTTGTAACTAATTCTAGTAGGCTTCATAAGATACATAATAGCTTTAAGGGTAAATGTATACACTTCTACAATAAAGTCCCAGCCACTGTTCAGGCATTATCTATAAATAAATTTAAATGTTTTATAAAAAAAATGGCTCTGTCGTAAATCCTATAACTCCACTGCTGAATATCTAAATGATCGGACAGCCTGGGACTAGATTGTGATTATTTTATAGCGATAGAAATGACTGTACAATATTGTATATTTTTTTTGAAAAGAGCGCAAAAAAAAGAATGCTGGGAGAGTTTCTTGCGCCGCTTCTTCTCTCTCAGAGCGCCATTTGTTTCCGAAGCGGTAGTAGTATCTAGTAGTATAAGAAATGACATCAAAAAGAATTCTAAAGGAATCAATTTTGAGAAAATAAATGCCTTTTTATGCCTTTATAGTTTGGTTATATTAAAGAATATACAGCTAGTAAAGACTAGCTGACCCGGCAAACGTTGTTTTGCCATATAAAGTATAATTCACGCGATAGTTTTATAAGTAATAAAATATTGCCTATACATATATAGCCTGTACATCATTTTGTTCTATTGTCAATAGTTTTTGCAGCGCACGCAAAAATAGGTTTTCGATTTTACACCTTGTGTTACAAAATAGCAATTTTATTACGGATCCCTAATTTTGAAAAATAAAAAACATAGCCTATAGCCTTCCTCGATAAATGGACTACCCAACACTGAAAGAATCATTCAAATCGGACCAGAGATTAACGCGTTCAAACAAACAAACAAACACTGCAGCTTTATAATATTAGTATAGATAGAAAACAATCCCGGCTTATTTCATTATTTCATTCATATTAATTCATTTGAAATTATTATTAGTCACCTATAGTCCAAAAATTTTAGTGTTCTGTGTTCGTAATAATAAATCTGAAACAGTCCTCTTAATAAGAAATAAAGTATCTACTATTTATTTTAATTATGGGTATTAAGGTTTATTATCAAAATGTTCGTGGTTTACGAACCAAAACACATGCCTTTTTAAATAATCTACTTTCAAATGATTATGACGTTATTTGTTTGACAGAAGCTTCTGCCAGGAATTTTTGATTACGAAATTTTCGATTCAAGATACTTAGTATATCGCGCGGACCGCGAGGGAGCGGGTCGTGGTGGCGGCGTGCTGGTGGCCGTGCGCCGCACGTTGCACGTCGACGAGCGCGACATCTCCGCTACGCCTCCGTCTTTGCCGCACGCCGAGGTTGTTTTCGTCAATATTGTCCTGTCTAAAGCACCCGTGTTGAAATGCTTGAAGATATATTGTGCATACTTTCCACATAGCCCTGAACAGCTCGACGGACAACAAGGTCTTTTCGAATTTCTGTCCAATATAATCATGAATAATTCAAATGATAGATATTTAATTTTGGGCGACTTCAACATAAGTAATGCTAGGGGGGATAAGACTCCAAATCATGTATTCAGTGATGCATTGTCAATAGTAAATCCGTCTAGTGGAAATCTAGAATATAACTTAAACTCTTTTCTTTGTTTCGCTGGATTATATCAATTAAATAATAATAGTAGACTTCTAGACTTAGTAATAACAAATTTTCTTTGCTCTGTTTCACGTTGTTCTGAACCACTGATAAGCGAGGATGCACAGCATCACCCGGCATTAGTAATACGTAGCGCATTGGATCAGGAAATATCTTGTCTCCCTCCCGCACCGCGGCTAGTGCGCCGTTTTCACCATGCAGACTATGACGCGATTAATAATGCTCTTTCTAAAATTGACTGGTGCACTGAATTAAACTCTGACAATGTCGCAGTATCAATTGATATTTTTTATAACATTATCAACACTATAATAGATCAATACGTTTCTCTGAAACAAGTTAAGCAATCACATAGATACCCATCCTGGTACTCTAAACGACTTATTAAAATAATAAAAAATAAATTAAAGGCTCATAGAAAATGGAAAATTTATGGTCTAGAATCTGATTACCAACTTTTCTCAGAGCTTCGGAACATTCAGAAAGAAACACAAATTTCATGTTACGTTACTCCAATTCTTAAAAGCGGTGATAGACACGATATAAAAAACTATAGACCTATATCAAAACTTTCTACTATTCCTAAATTATTTGAGAAAATAGTCTATGATACTATTTACCCAGCTGTAAGAAATATTTTATCAATAAACCAACACGGTTTTCTTAACAAAAGATCCACTGAGACCAATCTTTGTGAATTAGTGGATATAGTAATTAGGGCTATGGACGAAGGACATCAGGTTGATGCCATTTATACTGATTACTCAAAAGCTTTTGATAAAATATCTCATTTTATATTAATTAAGAAATTAGCTGGCATCGGTATCCATGGCAACCTTCTAAGATGGCTAGAAAGTTACCTTACACATAGAACCCAATCAGTAACGATTAAAGGCTATACTTCCAACTTTGTCCCCATTACTTCTGGCGTTCCCCAAGGATCTCATCTTGGCCCTTTATTATTTAATATTTTCATCAACGATATAGACAATTTATTTCGGAATACAAGCTCTCTTCTATACGCTGATGATAATAAAATATTTACAAAAATTAAGAATTCAGGTGATAGCATCCTCCTCCAGACTGACTTGAATAAGCTTGGTAATTACTGCTTAAAAAATGGTCTCACTATAAATATTGAAAAATGTTGTGCCATAAGTTTTTCAAGAAAATCTAATCCAATACTGTATAATTATCAGATATATGACACGAAATTAAAAAGAGTTCAAGAGGTTAGAGATTTGGGGGTAATCCTGGATAGTGAACTCACATTTAGAACCCACTATGATCGTATAATTAATAAATCATATAAAATGCTTGGTTTCATTTTAAGGCAGGGAAGTGAGTTTAAAAAATTGCATACATATTTAATTTTATACAACGCTTTTGTCAGGTCACATCTTGAGTATGCGTCAGTTGTTTGGAACCCCTGCTATAATATTCATATAAACTGCATGGAACGTATTCAAAATAAATTCATTAAGGATTTAGAATTCCGACAACATTTAGATCCCACGTTTAATTTTCACTCCAACGATTTAAGTTCTTTGAAAGACCGTCGAACCCATAGAGACATAATATTTTTATATAAATTATTACATAATATAGCTGATTCTCTATATCTATTAAGTAAAATAGGATTACACTGCAGAAGGCCTACATCCCGATGTAAAGATGTATTAGATGTTGCCTATGCGAGAACAGTACATGGAAAGAACAGGTTTATAATTCGGGCATGTAGCTGTTATAATAGAGCATACAGTCATATTGACATATTTCATGAAAAGTTAAATGTTTTCAGATCATTGGTTTGTGATAATTTAAATAATTACTGATTTTTTTAACCCCATTCTTACATTATTTTTTCTGAATACTTATCTCATTTGTAACTAATTCATTATAGTATTGTATAATAGGCGTGTATAGTATTGTGTAATTTATATAGCTTGTAATTAGTTGTTAATTTGTATTATATAATTATTATATAAAATATAATATTTGTATTATAAAAGTATTATATAAAATATAATATACAGATTTTTTACTTTCAGAATAAACTAGCCAATTTCTGTTTTTCATTTCATTATTACACTCAGCTCCACTAAGTCGCTTTCGTCCATCACTCATTCTAACAATTTTTGATTAAAAAAATTGAAACAAAACAATATTAAATTAAAAGTCTTACAGGCTTTGCTTATCAAGTTAAATAATTTTTTTATTACGAATAAATCATCGTAATCACTAGAATTATTTATTCAATACTAGCTGACCCGGCAGACTTCGTGCTGCCTCAATCGATAAATAAAAGACCTAAACTTTTGAATGTACCTCAAATAGTTCAGAAATTTAATTTGTGACAAAACTTAAGATATATCAATCTACATAAACATAATCTGATAGATAGTTAACAACTGTAGTTAATCCATCAACTATAGTAAGCTAAAATTAAGTTTATTGTTTACCTCCTGAGAAAGTTAGAAATTATAAAAATTCTAATTAGTTATACATTTTAAACTATTCTTTCAATTTGATTTCTGAACGACGGGGACACATCGAAGGAAAAACATAATTGTTGGTTTTATTTAACTCGCAGCATTTTCATATTTAGTCACCTTTAATACCTTCCCTGGACTTCCACAAATAACTCAAGACCAATATTAGCCAAATCGGTCTAGCCGTTCTCGAGTTTTAGCGAGACTAACGAACAGCAATTCATTTTTATATATATAGATAAATTTTTATTGTACTCACCAGAGATGTTACGGTATAAAATTATTCACACGAAACACTTCAAGAAATTATAGTATACAACTAGAAATATGGGTTCCCTTAAATATTAACATTAATATAGTGTTACAAATTGCAGGGCGCAAACATCAAAAGTGACTTTTCTCTTGTTACGAACTAAATAGAAGACGTGAATTCCTTGAGAAGTGACGTTGGTATAGCCACACTATATCTGTTTCACTTACTCTCGAACTCAGTAGCCCGCTTCGGCTCACGTAGTGATCAGCCCTATCGCGCTGCACTTGTGTTATCCATTCAGCCAGACACTTTTACCGAATCGTCATGTCGTTTGTTCTGGCGTTACAATACAAATACGACTACGCAATAGCATGCCTTAAGTGCGCAGCGCGTACCTAACAAATATGATGTACATGAATATTATTTAAAAAGCAACTTATCAGAAAGAAAAATGATCGCTGAGCTTATAAAAATGATTTTTTCGGTTATTATTAATTATTTTATATTTAAAAGGTAGTAATTTTAATGCCATATCGTATGGATTTTTGATGATGGTGTTCACAGTAAACACGATAACTTTCGAAAAAATCATTTTTTCACTCCATTTTTTTTAATATACTTATTTAACTATAGAGAAGCCGTTGAATAAAAAATTGCAGCTGAGTATTGTTTTATCTTATTATAATTAATTCATTCCGATTGGCATTTTCTGAAAAAGTTTGCTTTACGAAAAAGTTATCAAATCTACTGATGTCAACATTTAATTTAAATAATTCGTGTACGACATGAGCGCTTAAGGCCTGCTCATTTGGATTTTACAAACTTTCTTACTACAAATAAAATAATTAACTTATAAAATGTATCAATTTTCTAATGAGCAAATTGTCTCACTTCATATTTTGTGGAGGGAATTTTTTTTATTGTCAAATCACAGTCGTTCAACTATCAGTTATTCGATTAATATGATCTCTATAAGATATTGAACTAGTTTTTTATTTAATAAAAATTAGTCAATTTTATTCAGTATTTTTTACGCATAAAAAATTACTTTCTGAAATTGAATTTGAGAAGTTGCAAACTTGCTGCAGCAATCATGATTAGACCATAGATATTATATCAAGATTGAATTGGGTAAGCAGATCTCATAATTATTAGGTACACGGAGAATAAATTATAGCAGTTATCAGTGAAGAATATATTATGTAAAAAATTACTAAATTTCGATTATAATATCGAATCGCTATTGCGATATTCTAAAAGTTCATAATCATTAATGTATAAGTAGTTAGTAAAGCGTTTAGGAATTGTTCATGCAGAGATGTTGAAATATTTATTAATTAGCACTGTATATGAGAATATTTAGATTTTTGTTAAATATTTTAATTTAGAAATTCGTATTATGTGTGTAATATTGGTTTTTTAAATTTGTAAACCGAAATAAAAAAATTATGAACTAAATTTGCCGCCCTAGGCTCCAGCCTACTCAGCCTGCTGGTAACTCCGCCACTGGATGTCAGCGGGATCGTTTCACCTTACACTACGGCCTAGGTCAAGTTCATATTCAAAACAGTATTTTACTAAAATAAAACTGCACTGAAAAGGTAACAAAACGTTGGTTAACTAAAATAATATTAAAAATGTAACTTTTACGCAAAAACTAATCTTAGTACAATTACACGCGTTTTAATGCTTTAAAAAGTGTTTTGTTTAAATTACCACTCAATAATAAACATTTATTGAACTTCAGAATCTGAAGAAGGGACCCATAAAACTGAGTGGGGCTCATCATACTTTCTTTATTAAATTCCCATCATTAATGGTTTATTAATATTGTCAAGGTAATCAACCTAATATTAACAATATAGTATTGACACGCTTTTACACCAATTGTCTTACCCCAAACTAGACATAGCCTGTACTACTATCATGTATAGTAAGTATGTATAGTTAAGCATACATAATATAAACATCCATTTCTCCGAAGCAAACACCCATATTCATCATAATATAAATGTTTGCAATTACCGGGACCTCTACTATCTCAGTAGGCTGGGTCACAAATGTACACAAGGTATTAGGTAGACTATTGCAGTGTTACTTGAAACTTAAAATAATGGCAAGTCAAACAAATAAAAAAACATATATTTCGCAGATGTGTAATCTTCCTTTCGAAGTGGAGATGCGGTGGAACGCAGAATTCATGTCGCCGTCTGGTCGGGTGCCTTTCATCAAGTGTGGAGCATTTGTTGTGTCTGAGCTTGAACCGATAGTTCAGTTTGCTGCGCACAAAGGAGTGTCCCTGTGCAGCAAGTTGGGCAACGAGGAGAAAGCAGAGTTAAGAGCCTATATGAGTCTTATTACCAATGTTTTAGTTAATGCGGAGGTAAGAATTGTTAATACTTAAATATGTTAAATCAGCCCAGAGTCTAGTGAGTAAGTTGCCGATGACTTTCAAAACAAAAATGTATTATTGCATTGCTCGTTTAATAATAATTATAAAAACAATTGGTGAATGTACAATTGTCAAAACCAACATTGGATTGTTTTTCATGGCAATTTCACATTATGTGCTGCATTTTTTTTGTTCTGGCGGGGTTAAATTAATAAATTGTTCATCTTCTGTACTAAAATTAGAAATTTTTACGTCACAGCAACAAATGCGATACGAACAAAATATGAAAATTATGGGAAATTGCGTGCTTATTTTGTTTTTTTTTTACACGCGCTAAATGTAAGGTGATTGATTACATATAGCCATACAGCCTTCAAAATTATAATGTTAGTGATAAAATGCATATGTTGTGAATTATAAATATAAAAAAATAAATGTTTTCTCGTCCTAACTAGGGAAAAAAATTATTTGTTACAAAAATGTAAATGGATTTTCAGCGGCATAAATCCTCTTTGTTTTTACAAAAAAAAACTATGTATTACACGGTTACATTTAAAATGCTCTGTTTACTCTCATATAATTTGCAGTTAGGTACTAACTTTGTAGGGATAATTCTATTATGCATCTAGTGCGTAGATAACATTATTATGCATCTGTATGTTATAGTACGTTCTGTGTCCCTTATTACGATGTGATAAGACTCACTTTACGCGCAAATATGTTGAAAAAATACAAACACCTGTCTGTCTAAGATGGAATGTCTCATTATCAATTACACCCGGAACCAACATCCATAAAACTAGGGCGCAATACTATTTAATAATATTAAGTAAGGCCGAGGTTGTTTTAGCCTCACTAGATGACTACAATAAAACTGATTTTTCCAGCTGTACATATCCTGGGTGGATCAAGAAACTTACAACACGGTGACCAAAATAAGGAATTCATCTGTCTATCCTTGGCCGCTTGGGTGGCTGCAGACCAGATCCAAAAGGAACAGTGTTATAAAGAGGCTCAAAGCACTACATTGGTACGACAAGACCCTGGACCAAGTATTGGCTGATGTAAGCTTGTATTTTTGTATAACTTCAGTGGATTACTTAAGGTGAACGCACACTTACGCGAGCCGAACGCGGCGAAAGAAACGTATTTGAGAATTCTTTATATGAAATCTCATGCAGATACAGACGATTCGACGCGGAGAAGTGTGCGTGTTTCATGAGATTTCACAGAATTGTAAAATTCGTTTCGTTCGACTTGTTCGACGCATTCGGCTCGGATAAGTGTGCGCTCACCTTTATCAGTATAGCTTACTATAGGCTAGGAAAGCTCCTGAGTCAGGTGACCCCTCTTTCATTTATCCTCTTCTTCCATATTGTTAAGCTAGTGAATGTTTTGACTGGAAACTGCTGTCCAGCCTTTAGTAAATGTTTTGAAAGCCAGTCAAAATACTTAAATAGAAGCATATAGTTTGTAAAGTTCAATATTTGCTATTTAATTGGTAAAATAATTATTATAAACAAGTGCTGACCCGACAAACGTTTTTTCGCCAAATAAATTAAGTACCCCGCCGTCGCTCATTGTACTGAATTGTCATGTTATGTAATGAAATGTCATTGACTGATATATTTGTATTGCCAAGACATAGCCATTTCTAAGTCAAAAAAGTATAGGTTCTAGACAAGTAATCACCAACATATATAACTACAACCTCCCAAATACGCTGCATCTTTTCCGCAGTATGACCGAAAGCAAAAAACGGCTCTCTATTTATTAATATAGATATTACTTCGTATTGTACTTGAGAGAAAAAGCAATTCCACTATGTACCTGTTTTGAGGCCCTCGGCTTCACCCCGTGCCTACAAAATACATACTACCTACCTCGTAGGAATTGCTTACATATTCCTCTTAAAATATACTATAGAGATTCAGGTGAATTAAGCTGTATTATTTCGCATATTACTTATGAGGAACATCATTGTCGCTCAGAAGGCAATGGAGTGGCCTATGCTCGGAGTTTCCCTGCGAGAACGAATCAGAAATGAGGAGATCCGTAGAAGAACCAAAGTCACGAAGTGGCAGTGGGCAGGGCACATAGCTCGACGGACAGATGGCCTTTGGTGCAGTAAAGTCCTCGGAATGGCGACCACGTACCAGACGACGCAGTTTTGTTCATCAGGTCAAGATTGCCGGAGTAGGTTGGATGAGGGCAGCGCAAAAGCGATCGTCATGGCGACCTTAGGGGGAGGGCTTTGTACAGCAGTGGACGTCTTTCAGCTGAAATGGATGGAGTTCTCATACCGTTCAAGATCTGTTATTAATCATTTATAATTTTCAGGTGGAGCAATGTTGTAACTCACTGAGTCAACGATTGGGTGACAAAGATTTCTTCTTTGGCACGTAAGTATCACTTTTTTACTGTTCCATTCCCAATCAGAAACTGCTTCATGTTCTTAAAATTAAATTTATTATATTTTTTTATAATTGCTAATAAAACGTCCCCAAAATACCTTTATTCTTTTATGTGTGTGGATGATGCATCTACTGTATTCAATAACTCTTGTTTGTTTATTTATATTTTTTTTATTGACTTACTCGTTTAAATCATTTTTGACGTTTGAGTATTTTTGTTGCATCACTTACATAATATATTGTTATTGAAATGATTTGTTAAACGGTGAATGTTCTTGCCACTTCTTCTCTTTATAGCTCAACCTTTTACCAAATGGAGGTAAATCTAAAAAAGTAAACTTGTGACATTAATAAGTGTCATTTCAGTGACATAAAATAATATAGTGATTTAAATTTAATTAGAATCACTGTAAGACTTTGTCCACACACAAAGAACGAAACTGCACACAAGTGAAGTTTTTCTGTGTACAAAATTTCATCTTAGTAATACTATTTTTCAATTAACAGGTTTAAGATCATATCATAATTTTTCCATGTAAAGATAACACAGACTTTCAATGTCCGTTATGAAGATGAATTAAACAATATTAATGATTGAGCTTAATAAGGAAATAATAGAACAAAAAATTATTAAATATTTTATTCAAATTGTGACATGTGTGTGTGTAACAAAATAAAGTCAGTGTAAAAAATGTTACTATTAATTTTGTTATAAAAAATAATGTAATGAATAATAAATCATTATTTAATAAATAATCCTAAAAGTGGAGTCAACCCCACAAAGAAAATAAATAACAGATAATATTTTCATATAAATGAAGTTCATAATTTATATGATACTCTGTGGCTGTCAAAACATAAACACATTGTAGATTACAGCTACGTTAAAATAACTAAAAACTGTGATAGTATTTTGCAATTCAACAAAAGAACGTGAAAATATTGTGACTAAAGTGTAAAAGTGCATCAAGAAATAAATAAACTGAATCAAAATAGAAATTAACAAAATTAATGAAATTCCAAAATATAACTCGTGAGTAAATCTTTTAAAGTGTCAATAACAATTGTAGGTACATTAATACTGTCACGGCTTAGTGTCAAAACGACAGCTTATTTGAGTCACGTTTGACGTATGACGAACAGAGACCATAGAGTATAGAATCAACTTAAGGACGCTACACACGCTCATTCAATAGCTTTTTATTGTCCAACATAAAGTTGCGTTTGGAAATCAACAATATATAAAGGTTGACTACGTTCCGTTTCACTAAAAATAAATAAATAACGCTTCGTTTATCGCAATATGTCTATTTAACTTTCTTCAGAGATGTTACTTCTACTAGAAAAAATTAAAGATTAACTTAACCTCCAAACGATTACAAAAACAGAAAAGATTACAACTACGGTACTTAAAAAAGTGGATGAAAAAATTAAACCAATCATAGAAGAAAATGAATAATTGAAAAATTAAATTGAGGTTCTTCACAGGAAAATACAAAACCTAGAAATAAACGGAAAAAGAAACAACCTATTAATACATGGGCTTCCAGAAAAGAAGTACGAGACCCAACAGGACCTAAAAGCTCTTGTAATAACCACCATAACTGAAATCAACGTGGATTTAAAAGAAGTAGAAATAGAATGCAAAGATTGGGAAAACACAATGGACGGGATGGAAAAATCAGACCTATATTACTGGTTATAACAACCCTCCAAAGGAAGGTTCAAATACTAAAAAATAAAAGCAAAATGAAACCTAATACCTACATCACACAAGATTTGTCAAAAGAAGCTCTGCTAAATAAGAAAGAAAAAAGAAACTTAGGAAAGAATGAAAACGAAAATGAGAAAAGAAAGAGTCCCGATACACCCCGCCCACAAACCATCAAGGGGATAAAAGTCCGGAAGCGGGATGCCTTTCAGTACTTACGGGAAAGATCACATTCACTTTCAGACAAGAACTTATACAGAAATGGAGATATGGACACCACATGCCGGACAACCACAACACAATAAACAACTACAAATAAAGAGTCTCCCACCACGGCTGGTCCCCGCGGGAGTACTAGACCATTACCCTCCAACAAAAAGATGTAATGTACTTTACATTGCAACACAAAACACGATAACTCTCAGAACTCACGAAAGTTTACTAGAATTAGAAAAATCACTGCAAAACATAAAATACGACGCACTTGGTATATCTGAAATGAGAAGAATGGGCGAAAATATAGAAGAACATGGCAGTTACATACTCTTCCATAAAGGAGAAACTGCAGGTCAAAGAGGCGTAGGTTTTTTAAATAAATCTGTCACTGAAAGACTGTATACAGGAATTGATAGGAATATCTGAAAGACTAGCTGTATAAAATTTAAAACTACCAGGATACAAAAAATCATGGTCTATTATACAGGCATATGCACCAACCGAAAAAGCGGAACTATCAGTGCTTGAATCTTTCTACTACGAGTTATCACTAGCATTAAAAAACAACGCCGAAAAACATATAATTTTAATGGGGGATTTTAATGCACAAATTGGGGCTAGGCAAAACAGTAATGAGTATGTAATTGGCAAAAGAAGTCACAATGGGCAGTAATTAGTAGAATTCCTAATGGAGCATAACCTATCAGTGCTAAATTCAAACTTCAAAAAGAATGAAAATAAAAAATTGACATGGATTTCTCCGGATGGTTCTTATAAAAACGAGAATTATTATATAATAAGCAACTGTCCAAAAGATTTTACTGATACTACTGTCTTAACCAATCTGAACTTCAATACAAATCATCGCATGGTGCGCTGCTCCCTCAGAATATCCCGTAAAAAGCCATCTCGTAACCATATCAAAATCAACATAAATAACCAGCTAAGACAGCCAAACCTTGAAAAGGGATACCATTTCAAAGAAATAAATAAACAGATTTCCAACGATAAAATTGAAACAGCACAGAAATATAGGCTACTAGAAAAAGAATTACAAAGTTTCTATACAACAAATATTACCAGCGAAAAACATAACAAGTACCAACTAAGCGAGCATACCTTGCAACTTATAGCACAAAGAAAGGAGCTTATAACTCACCACTCAAACAAAGAAACCATAAAGCAATTGCAGAATTAAAAATAACAGCAAGCATACGCAAAGATCGTAAACTCAAGAAATTTGATACTTTCGAACGCCACATTCAAAGAAAAGGAGGTGTAAAGAAAGCCCTGAAAGAATTTCGAGAAACAGGCAAGGAATGGATACCCAAACTCAAGAAAAGATCAAAGAGTACCACGATAAGAGAGGACATCAGCGACATAGCAACAAGCTTCTACCGTCAACTGTATACCCATCAAGACCCAAGTTACCATAATAGAGCACTTAACCAACGAACTAACGAAACAGAATCAGAAACTATAGCGGTTATATTATCTTGTGATGTCGAAAAAGCAATTAAGAGTCAAAAGATGTAGAAGTCCCCAGGACCAGACAGAATCACCAATGAACTCATCAAAGGAACAATAGGAGAGCTAACTCCAATCCTAACAAAAATATTTAATCAAATCTTAATAAGCGGCATGATTCCAAAGCAATGGGTAAAATCTCACATTATCCTGTTATTCAAAAAAGGAGATAAGGAAAACATAGAAAACTACAGACCAATCAAACATATACAAGCCTAATGTCAAACATATACAAAGTTTTTGCGAAGGTTATACTAAACAGAATTAGCAAATTACTAGACGAACAGCAACCAGTCGAACAAGCAGGTTTTAGGCAAGGGTATTCAACTATTGACCATATCCACACGATCAAACAGATATTAGAAAAATACAACGAATACAATAAGAAAGTCTATGTAGCTTTTATAGGCTTTGCCAAAGCCGACACCCTGAATCACGAAAATATATGGCAAAGCCTAGATCAACAAGGAATACCAAGAGTCTATACCAATATCATCAAATTTATTTATATAAACAGTACGACCAAAATTCAGTTGGAAACATTAAGAAAAGAATTCTGCATACAAAGAGGTGTGAGACAGGGCGACCCGGTGTCCCCAAAATTATTTTCAGCAGTTCTGGAAAATATCTTCCACAATTTAAACTGGGAAAAATTTGGAATCAATATAAATGGGTCAAAATAGAACCATCTAAGATTTGCCGATGACCTTGTATTACTTGAAGAATGCCCTAAAACCCTTGAGTACATGTTAAACGATTTGGAAGAAGAGAGCATGAAGGTTGGACTAAAAATGAACACCAGTAAGACTATAATAATGACTAACTCAACAAAACTCAATATAAAAAACAAAGCCGAATTTCTAGAATATGTAGAAGATTACATATACCAAGGCCAAGTTATCTCTATGGAAATGACGAAAGAAATAAATCTCAGGATTGCAACAAGTTGGAAAAAATACTGGTCGTTAAAAGAATTATGAAGTCAAAAGACTTAAGTATGTATATAAAAACGAGAAGTTTCAATACCTGCATATTACCTTGCCTAAGCTATGGCTGCGAAACTTGGACCCTAACCAAAGCATTGAGAGAGAAACTTGCCGTTACACAGAGATCAATGGAGAGGAGTATGGCCGGTTATAAACTACATAAGATAAGAAACACTGACCTAAGGAAAATTACGAAACTTACCGACGTACTCAAACGAATTGACCAACAAAAGTGGAGATGGGCAGGGCACATGATGCTGTGGGAAGATGAGATATGTGGGAACATGAGATAAAGTGGGGAAATGGAGCAAAAGACTTACCGAATGGTACCCAGGAGATGGCAAACGAAAACGAGGACGATAGCACACAAGGTGGGAAGATGAAATTAAATTGATAGCAGGACCTAACTGGAGAAGAGTTGCCCAAAACAGAAAAGAGTGGAAATCGTTGCAGGAGGCCTTTGCCAGTCGGCACGCAGAACTAAGAGACATTTTATAGTTTATACTTTTTAGGTTAAGATTATTGGTTATTCAAATGTTAAATGTTTTTTAGTTCGAAATTAAATGGCTTTATTATTATTATTATTATAGCTGACCAGGCAAAAGTTGTTTTGCCATATAAATAAAATACAGCGCGCCGCTCATCTCAGTTGCTTCACTGAATTATTTGTATTGTGAATAAATAGGTATGAAACAGTAGGTAAAAGTCAGTAAAATAGTCTGAGTAAAAAAATAGGCTCCGGATAAGTAATCACCAACAAAATACGCTGCTTATACGGTATAAGCATACCTACGATCGGTTCAGTAGTTTTCGCAGTATAACCGAACAAAAAAACCGGCCCTCCATTTATTAGTATAGATATGGTCTTTAATCAACATAAAAAAATAGCTGCTTATGTGATTCATCAAACAATACATACTAATATATGTTACTCCCCCCAGTCCCACACCACTCGATGCCTTAATATACGGCCATATAAGGGCACTCCTATCAGCTACCGGCCCTAAAGCAGCCCTTATTATAAAGCCAATTACAAGCTCACTGTTACGCCATCTGCTGAGGATGACCAATTTGACGCTTCTCAAATTGACGGTGCGTTTTTTGCGTTCTGTTTGGTAGTGGCTTTAGATGTAGGATGTGAAATATAGTTAATATAATAATAATTGTAACATTAATATTTTTCTAATGTTGGATTGCATTTATAATTTGATTACGTAGTTGTATTTAGTTTTTTTTCAAAACATATCTAAAAAATATGAACGCTTAAAAAAGAACATAAATTTTACGTGTTGGAGTCAGTTACCAACATAAAATGAAAATCGATGAAGAATCTAACGTAGAACTGTGTTGGTGTATATATTTGAATACATTTTGCTAATGAAGTGCAAACTCCTTGGAACAACAAAAAATAAATGCTGTTAACTTTGTCTGGAACGATCTCATTAAAAAATAGAACATCTTTTGTGTTTTGGAATGAAAGTCTTGAATGAAATTTTGACGAGTAACTATTTAAAAGGACAGAGCTTCGAATATGATGAAGTCATAGTCGTTGATGTATAGCGATCTTTAGGTGTGCAGGATAAAGAGCTTTTTAAAAAGGAATGTAAGGTTTAGAAAAAAGAAATTCCAAGTGTATCATGCCTAAAAGCGAATATAATGAAATATTAAATTAGATTTCATAAAAATTACCAGCAACATTCGCATTCTCAATTTTTGCTGAACGAAAACAGAAGTAATTTTTTTAATTATCCTTTCAACTCGTGGGATTAGTTTGACAAAATTAGCGATGGACTTTTGCTCGTAGTACGCGGCTTGACAGGGCGGGGGGCGTGGGCTACGCCGATGGTGCACTATACTGTCGTAGTGATGGAGGACCTCCGAATGGTGTGAAACTAGTCTGTACCAACATTGATAAACCATGAGTTTATTATGTTTCACGAAGGTATTAATAGTTTAATACTTGATGACGTATTAGTACATTGACAATCAGGGGTGCCAAATACTTTAAGTCACTTTTTTATCTTTGAATTTTTATACTATTATTTATATATAATATGTCATATTATTCCTAATTCTTTATTAGTTGTTGATTTTTTGCAAATTCAGAAAACTAACATATAAACTATTTACACAGCCCCAAGAAGAGTACTTAGTGACACATGGATGCAATCTTAGCGTTAGACGACGATCCTCGCTTGTCACTCGTACGAAAAGGTCGAAAATGTGTATCCGAAACGTCAGTCATGAAAGCATCTGCTTTAACAAGGATGTCTTTGGTTAATACATTTTAATTTTTATATTATTTTCGAGGGTACATTGATAAAATTTATGTGGGTGGAAGAAATCTGAACCACTATCATACTCTCATATTACGTGATTTTAAGTGTACTTTGCTTGTAAAGGATCTCTGGTTAAGTCGTTTAAACTTTTATCTTATTTTGAGGGTACACTGAAAATATTTGTAATATATATTTCTACTATCGGGCAGGAAAACACCATCTTAACCATATCTGCTGGAACTATAGTTTTACTAAATGCCTTCGTAAAGTGTGTGTATTACAACAATGATACTACGTAATTAATTAGGGTCGCTTTTTAGATCTCGTTGAATCCCAAAAATTAGTTTTCGTTTATATCGACACATAGGAAACCACTTTGGGAAACCTTGGTCTTGGGTGATGCAAGCAAATGTCTAAAGGTAGGGTTGGTACGTGAAGATTAAATATTTCTCTTTATTAATTTAATTCCGGCAGGTTTCAAACCTTTTGCTTCCAAACAAGTGATAATTTTGACGTCAGATGAAGGAAAACTTACATGCGAATACGAGGGGAAAAGGCACTACATACTTGAAGAGACGCACAACTTGATCATCGATATAGTTTGCGAAATTATCGACAAAGTCGATGAGATTATCGTTGATCGAAGTATCGAAAATAATTTCGAGTTCATACCTTGTCCTAATCTCGATAAGAGTTATATCAAAGTGATTGATTTTCTCGATACTATTGAGGAGACAGTCGATAGTTTGTCCGTGGATACAGTTACGGAAGATATAATACAAGTTATTGAGGAGGATAGTGATGGGATTTTTGTCGATCAATTTCCTTTAGTAGAAACTAATTGCGACGGTGACTCCAGGTAATATATAATTTCATTAAAAGCGGTTCAAAATAAACCTAGGTTTGCTTTGGACTTGCACTTTAAGGTCACACGGCACTAGTAATAATTACCCACATGAGGTTGAAACAATGTGGAAGAGTTTGTATAATGAAAATCATTTCGAGCCACGCATATATCATGTTTATGTGTATTTAATTATTGGCACCAATATAGTACAGGCTATGCTGTGCCTAATTTGTGCTGCAAATTAAATTTCTAAAATTGACGCAACGTAACGTTTAACTTTTGTAGTGGAGCTGCTAATACATAAGGCTAGAAGAAGTATTGTACCGCGGGTACCGAGTGTTTGAAATTAGTTTAGGAAATGTTAAGTAATTATTATGTTAACCACAACTTATTTCATTATTCTTTATGTTATAACAGCACTGTGGTCACAGAAAAGAATGGCGACGATAAGAATGATGCCAGTAATGAAAATAAAATCTCAAAAAATTGGAACTCGAGCCAGTCTCGAGTAATTTTGTCCAGAGGTTCTTTATTTTTATTTATTTATTTTTATTCAAAGTATTTGCAATGATGTTCTATAAATATATAAGCACATATAATTCTCAGTCTGATTAGCGGAACGGCAAAAGTGTGCTTAAAGACAACGTAAGCATACTTTTCTACTTAGTCGTGTGTCAACTGTCACTGTCCGAATCGGATTATAAATTCTTCATTCGTAACCTGAAGTGAATAATTGTTTTACATTGCTTCTTATTATTGTTGAACTGAAGTAAATGCAGCAATGTATAGATATATCAGTCGAAGTTTATTATGGTGTAATTTGTGGAATGTTCCATATTTCAGCTTGTTTTTATACGACGTGATTAGTCTATATGTATAGAACGTCATTGTTCGCGCACATAGATTCTCTTTTGCCTCCGACAACTGCAGCTCATATTGCATCTTTGTTATATTTTGTTATTGTAACAATAACTAATAATAAATAATAATTTATTAAAGTTTTATGTTATTGTAACAATAACATAAAACTTTAATAAATTATAATTCCTATATCAACCTATATGGATAAGTGCGGGTTCCATGGATGACAGGGGCGTGCATGGGTTTTCTAGCAAGGTAGGCATTGTACATATACATACCAACTAATAATATAGTTAGATAAGGTATTGCGCACATAACGCGAAGAGGTTGACAATGTTAATTTTATGGTTTTTAAGCAATTATTTGAATTTGATTTTGAAAAAACGGATCTAAATTAACATTATTCTATGTATGTGTATATTATTTTAAGTCTTTTATTATGGTAGGCATTGCCTAATTGCCTGTATGGAATGCACACCCCTGATTGATGAACACAACTCCAGACCATTACATCAATAGCTACTCGATAAATTTAAATTATTTTAGGGCACCGTTACAGCAGAGTTCATAAATCAAAACTGTCTAATTTACTATTTTCATCGAAAACAGTAGACTAACGCCATCTTTGATTATGATACGTATTACAGATTCTAAATCAACGCTAAACGAACTAAGTGTGGAGAGTCTGTGGAAATGTTTGAAGGAGAGAAATGTAACTTTTCTTAACAAAACAATTGTAGCTGATGTTGATTAGTTTGAGTACTTTATGACATTTTTTTGAATAAATGTTTGTTTTAATTTAAACTCGTTTTAATTTTTATTTAGAGTGTTGTGTGTAACGAATGTTTGCTCTAAGATATAAAACAATTGACTTTTTAAACGTCTTTCACAAAAGGTAACATACATTTTTATTCGAAAGTGTAAATAATATAGTACTTAGGTAGTAAAAGAAGTTACGGAACACTGAAATGATCGGGAATAGAATATTTCTGATTGAGTTACAATAAAACCTTTTTTAGAATTTGAATACTGGCCTCTTAGAATCTTAATGACATTCATACAACTAAAAAAAAATCCAGAACCAAAAACTATATTGGTTTAAAGTTGACAAGTCGTTAACAGGAATGGTGAACATTTCCGTGCCATAATTTATCACAATTTTCGTCGCGTCTTATCTCAAGATAAATGTCTCAGCGAACTTGTTTCGATTTATGATGGTGAAGCACCGAGTCAAACGACAATATACCGCTGGTATGCCGAGTTCCGACGCGAGTTCTTTCTTTTGCAGGTCGACCAAGTTTGCGGTCACGCCTGAAAACATCGCAGCTGTTCGAACTATTATATTAGATGACCGTGATGTGAAATACGAGGAGATTCAGGCTGTTATCAGAATCGGAATGAGTACAATTCAGTCGATATTACATAACGAGCTGTGTGTAAGAAAGCTAGTTTCCCGCTGGGTTCCCTACAATTTGTCCGAAGAGCAAAAAGCGGCTCGTGTAGATTGGTGCCGGAATACTCAGCAACGCTTCAACGAAGGGAAGTCAAATGCCGTTTATAATATCGTCTCAGGTGACGAATCATGGATTTATTCATACGAACCTGAAAGAAAACATCAGTCAGCAGTTTGTGTCTTTGAAGACGAGGTCAAACCAACGAAAGTGGTTCGCTCCCGCAGCGTGTCAAAGAAAATCGTCGCTATGTTTGTCTCCAAAAAGGGGCATGTTGCTAAAATTCCTTTACAGGAACGCAGAACGGTTACGGCTGAGTGGTATATCACGGTTTGTTTGCCACAAATGATAGCTGAACTTCGAAAAAATTACCCGCAACGTCGCGTCATCTTACAGCACGATAATGCGAGCTCCCATACGGCTCGGAAGAGAAATGATTTTTTGAATCAGGAAAACGTTGAGCTGATGGGCCATCCTCCGTACAGTCCTGACCTGAGCCCAAGCGATTTCTTTACATTACCTAGAATGAAAGACTTATTACGCGGTCAACGGTTTGAAGACCGCGAAGCAGCTGTGGAAGCGTACAAATCAGCCATTTTTTCAACATCAACTTCAAACTGGAATTACTGTTTTAATGATTGGTTTGTACGAATGTAAAAGTGCATTAAGTTGAACGGAGAATACTTCGAAAAACAATAAAATACAATTTAGCTATACCGTGCCCAATGATATTATAGTATTAAAAGAGGTAGATATGTCACTAGCGCGCCGAAAATCAATCGCCTAAATGGAGTCAATTGGTTCCTTTGGTCGTAGTCCCTCTCCCGATACGAAAACGGTACACACGCGTTTGTTGTTGACAGAATTGCTTACAATTTGATATATCATATAGGTACAACATTAAAATGCAGTCTTGTGATATCGGAAGATGCACTAATTACAAAAGTAAAAAAAAAATCATAGAATTACATACATACCACTGTTAAGAAATCATGAATTATAACATTTTATTTGATTTCATTATTAATCTAACAAAATAAATATGTCGCCATGACAGTGCCGATCGCCGCCAAGCCGATCATAGATTGACGTAGGTACAGAAATGACGAAATATTGATGCTGTCTGTTGCGGGATGATCGAGGTAGAATATTTTAGGAAATGATGTAAAAAAGTCGTTGTTGCAGTGAATGTAATACGAAATATAATAATTTTTAATAAACAACTGCGTATACGAGGGCGGCACTGAAAATTTCGGGAATCAAGGAAGTGACACAACATTACTATTTAAAAATGTATTTATTGCTTTTCGAAGTATTTTCCGCGAAATTGTGTAATAAATTGAGATCTGTACTAGGAAAATTTTATCACTCAAAGAAAATATTAAATTTAGACACATAAAAGTCGAATACTACGCGCTTGCAGACTCATTGATTAATTATGGTTTGGTAGTGTATGGGCGAACATTTATATCTTACATTAGAGACATTAAGAATCTACAAATTCGGTTGATTAAATATTTAGTAAGTAATAAAGTAAAAATAGCATGCAAAAAAGAGTACAATAAGTTATTTTATATATGTGAAATACTACCGATTGAACAGAAAGTGGAATATTTAATAGGCGTGGAATACTACTATAGTGATAGGTATAAAGAGACTCTGCATAATAAATATAATACTAGAAGGGTTAGGGAACAAAATATAATAAAATATCAAATTATTACGGTAAACGTACAGATAGATATATGGTACCCTTATGTATTTAATAATATAGACATATTAAGACAGACCCCCATGATAAAAAATGGATTACTTAAGAAAAAGCTTAAGAATGTATTATTAGACAATATTAGGTAATAAGTATAGAAATATAATATATCATATTAATATAGTTATTCGCAGCTTGCATTGTTATACTTTAATTTTAGAACCATTTTATGTTATGTTTGTATATGATTAGGTTATTAGTAGGTTATGTATAAAATTAATGAGCGCATCTTGCCGATAAACATAACGTTTGGCGAGTAAATAAATGTAATTTAAATGTAAGTTGATATATGTTATAAATAAATAAAAATAAAAAAAATCATTGAAGAAACCATTCCATTCCGAAGTTGAGGTCTCCAAAATGGCCGTTTTGTAGGCGTCCACAGGTGATGAAAATCTCTGACCACGCAATTTATTCTTTATTTTAGGGAAAGTATAGAAATCATTAGGGCTTAGGTCGGGGCTGTACGGCGGATGGTCTAATAATTCTATGTTTTCTTGCTCTAAAAACTCTTTTGTTCTGTGCGCGGTGTGAGAACTCGCATTGTCGTGATGGAGGATGATGCGGCGGTTGCAGTTGTCTTTACGGAGTTCAGAAACGACCTGTGGCAAACAAATGCTAGCGCACCAGTCTGTATTAACCGTTCTTTGTCCCTCAAGAGGAATAGTCGCAACATGGCCGATTTTGGAGACAAACGTGGCCACCATTTTTTTTTGCAACACTCGGTGAACGAAAAATTTTTTGTTTCGGGTTCGTACGCGTATATCCAGGATTCGTCACCTGATACGATGCTGTATACAGCATTTGAGGATCCTGCGTGGAATCTTTCGATAGTTCTGACGCACCAAGTAACGCGAGCCGCTTTTTGCTCTTCACAGAGCAAATGCGGTATCCATCGGGAAAACAACTTTTTTACACCTAATACCGAGAATCTTTTTTTAAATAAATAAATATTATTCGAATTTTAAAACCAAGGAGTTTTCAATTAAAATTTTTTAATATGACAGAAACAGTGGAAACATTCCATTCCCGATACTTTTAGTGCAGCCTATGTATAGGTAGCTGAACTATCAAACTACTAAAACAAGTCTTAGGGTAGGTAGCGGATGTAGACAGTGAGTGCTATTTATTTACGTAGGAGTCTTTTCAGTAACACATGGATCATTTTCTTCTTCTCCCATTACCTTATTATAATAAACCCTCAACAAAAAGACATTCATAAATAATATAAGATTAAAAAAATAATTATAATTTTAAAACTTTTTGGAGCCGTCGTTAGAAAAATTGTAAAAATGGGTTCCTTACTGTGGATACCTTTCGGTTTTGTTTTGGTGTCTATCTTTTTTATTATTTTATGTATAAATAATTGATATCATCAATGTGGCTATATATTATAATCAATACTATTTTTTTTTTATAAAATCAATAACACATTATCTTCCTAATTTCAATGCAGTTTTACTACTTTATAGCTTTCACTACATGAACTCATGAATGAATCGTAATTTAGGCATAATTACGGTGTACGGTAAAAAATCATATCTGATGAATTAACTGTATTTTCTCTATACAAATACGAAGCAATTAGCAAATTAGATTTATCTCTTTCGCTTGCGATAATTGCATTTAATATCCTTCTTTAACGTGTAATCGTAATGTAGTGTGCTATTGCAATGTTAAATTATTCATAATATGTGCGTTAGTGTATTATTTTCAAACACCGAATGTTGTCTACGTAACCTATCATTACTTTTAAATATCATTGTACCGTGCATGTGGTTTTTCTTATTCCCGATCATTTCAGTGTACCCCTCGTATAGAAAAAAAATATGCGTGTAAGCTACGACGCGTGCCTGAATTTACTCCTTTAGAACGATTATCTTAAAATATATATTACTAGCTGACTCGACAAACGTTGTTCTGTGCATAATAAATAAAATACTGTTTTTATGAATTTGTCAATAATATTTCATAATACCAAGAATTATTTTGTAAAGTATACTCCCTGACGTTCTATATTATGTATAGAACGTCATTTCTCCCTGTTGTTAACTATAATCAAAATTCTTTCACAGCAGAACTGTCAAACCGTGCGTCAATAAATTCTCTCACGGAAAATATGTCCATACAAAAAAAAATATTGGAAATTAAAATAATTGTGGGTCCCAAATCGAAATAAAAACTACCTATCTCTCAAATTGGACTAAACTGCACTCCATGAAGTAATCCCCATTAAAATCCGTTCATTAGTTTAGGAGTCCATCGGACAAACAACGTGTCACGTAATTTATATACATATATTAAGATAATAAAATGCAAAGGAAGTAAATGATTTCATATATTCATTCATATTAATTTGAGAAAATGTATTACTTTAATTATGGCTTATAAGAATATATTTTTTACATTACACTATGTCGGAAATAATGACATTTTAGAGACTGAGCGTTTGGCGATTAAATAAAACAACTGCTTGACTGTGAGGAGTATGTGGAAGATATATGGAAGATATGATTTATTAAAAAGTTACACGATATATATACAAAATCCTTAAAACTAGTTACCCAATTACAATCGTTACTTAAAAAATATTTACAAGTTCAGAAAATACACACCAATACTAGAGCTTACATTTTAACCAATAGTAAAACGTTTCATTCAATAAGATTTGAGAATAATATTATGTGTTCTATCACGCTCTAAAACTAATGCTATCGCAGTTTGTGTAAACTCGCGTCGAACCCCGATGATACGATGTCAATGAGCATTCCGTACCTACGCTATTGCTCATTGATTAAAATTGCATGAATAGCGATCGACGCCCGAGTCCCGACGCGTCATTCGAGGACGCTCGGCCTTGCTGTGCGGTTGTGTAACGCGGAGCATATGACTGATCACGTGAGTATGTCTGCGATCGTCGAGAGAAAGTACGATGCTTGAAACTTCACTGAGATGACTACTGGTGATCTGTATGATTCTATGAGTTGATGTACAGCATTATGAAATGGTTCTTATCAGAGCTAATATTACGTTATATAAAATAAAATGTTCTTGTCAGAGCTAATATTACGTTATATTATAAAATAAAATGTTTTTGTCAGAACGAATCTTTCGGCATACGCTTATTACAGTTATTATGCACGATTACTATTTCTACGATCCATAATGCTACGTTACAATTTAGATATGAGACATTTGTATTAATTGATATTATTGGTTGTAGGTACAGCTACAACATCATTGTTACTATTTCCGTATAAGTAGCTCCCACTATTACTATCCGCACTCTTTTGCTGAACGATGGTTTGGCTGTCAATCAGTGTACTTACTTATTTCATAAAATAAATCGTGACCTAAAATATATTAAATGACATCTTTGCAAAAAAGCTTTAAATGATTGGCTAACTTGTCTTGCTTATTATAAAGTGGAAAACCTTTTGATCAGACTGACATGACAAGCACACGCAGCCTAAAGATGCAACTTAATTAGAGGTCCAAACTCAAAACCCACATGCACACACACAGATTTCAGACTTGTTTTAATTGCGCAAAAAATGCTAACCCTTTCAATCTCTTGCAACAGATCGATATGCACAACTACTCTAAAGTCTAAACTATTTACAACATACGCAAGCTGCGAGTGAAGTATTAGTAAACTCAAATTGATGAAAAATTATCTACGATTGATGAGCCAAGAACTTATGGTCTCGTACTAATAATACTAATTAAAAAATATGTCATACACATCGATGTATTTTCTGAGAAAATATAATCTTAACAGAGAAAGAGCAGCATTAGACCGGTCGACACCTTTTCCAAAGACGGCGTTTTTTGGGGGAGGCCTGTCTGTGGGCGTGTTATATGGTAAAAGTATAAATATTTGCTAGCGTGGTGCTTCATATTTTGAGTCGGAAAATTCAAGATCCGAAGCTGGTGCGAGTTTATATCAATGTGCGTGTTGTAAGGTAGATTTGGCTTTGTCAAAGTTTTTGATGTCTAGAACTTATACGGTTATTACACTTGACTGAATTTAGTCATCTAAATTCAGAAGCAAATTAAGGAACACATTAGAAACTTCTGATCATACTGTCCTAAATTTCGTTACTGAATCAGTCACCACTTAAAGTGCGACGAATTCGGACGTGTCGTATAAGTACGAGGCTAGCTCCAGTGTTGTCCAGGCATCATAAAATTGGTCTTTGCCGAGCCCTGGCCGTTGGCTCAATTACTATTATTCGGGAACATAAAACTTAAATACGTCCTCCACGCACGAAGATGCCACTAGCGACTGAAATCGGTAACTAAATGCGATTAAACTTTCCTAAATGCGTTTCTAATTAGGCTTCTAAATGATTCAGTCATTCAGAAGCCATCCTTACTTCTGAATTTAGGGAGCTAGGTAGCTGAATGCGATTTTACTTGTCTAAATTCAGTTAAATGTAATATGCGGTTTATAGCTAAAAGTATGTAAGTATGAGTAGAGTAGTAAGTAGTGTGCCTAAACGATTTATCAATGTATCGGGAGTCCACCGTAGATGAGAACCACAATACAAGTAATAGAACAGTAGCGTAACTCAGCGCTCTTATTGTAATTTATGCCTACGTTTGGGTGGAGATCTAGGGTTGGTACATACGAAAAGATTGACGACGCGGTGCAGCAAATTTATCTCGGACAGCGACCACTCTCGGCGGCGTACGGCGTGCCACTCAATACTTTTGTTTTCCCAAGATTGCTAGCAGTCGTGTAAATCGCATGTATATGTGCGTGCGTCTATTCGGGCGCTCTAGTATTAAGTTAAAGTACTGGCGTTTTACTATATTGTGTGCGAACTGAGTACGACTAAAAGGTGCATATTGTATTAAAAGATAACTTGACACGACAAACTGATCTGCAAGGGCGTAGCTAGGATTTTGTTATGGCGGCAGGCATAGATAAATAAAGAATATATTTAAGGTGATGATATTATAGTATTAAGAGGATATATTACGCAATACAAATAATTCAGTCAATGTCATAATATGACAATTCATACAATGAGCGGGCGCGCAGTACTTTATTTATATGGCATAAAAACTAGTAGTTTATAGCCCGGCAAACGGTTGAATATACCTAAATAATTAGTAAACAATACTTTTCAGCTTTTTATTTCAATAGAAGATTACTGTAGTATATTGATTGGCTTACAAAATATGTATATATTTATTTTGATGATTTTAACAGCTAGTTAAATGTACAAGTTAGATCCGACATACACATGGTTGTTACGACAGTGTTAATTTAAAAACTGATTTTTTTTTCAGACCAACTGAGCTCGACGCCTTGGTGTTTGGCCACGTGTTCACCATAATTACAACACGACTTCCGTGTCGAAAACTCGCAGACACAGTCCGTCGACATGAAAGCCTCGTCGCTTTAGCTAAGCGAATCGACGAGCAGTATTTTAAGCGACCATAGCGAGAGGTTTTCAAGGACATCTCCACAGTGTTTCAGAGTCCTTGAATCCCCCCTACCCCTACATACTCTATGGACCAGTATATTAGTGTGGAATTGTTTGGCTGTATGGCCTTGAGCCTTTGCACTGTTGTAGTTGAATTTTGAAAGTTTATTTTGACGTGGATTCTTAATAAGCTGTAGGTGCTATTTGCATTTTATTGTGTTAAGTACTTACTTTGTAGTATGTAGATATAACTCTTAACATAATCAGTATCATTATGAATAAGTATTTTTACTATACCTAGGTAACTACTCTTACTTGATTCGCAACGTACAATTTCCACACCTTGCATTTTAGCCTTTTAGTAATACATGTACTTCGAATTGAACACCATTTTGAATAATGCCAATTAAATGTTAGTATGAATTTGTTGTTTATCATTTAAAGTAAACATTTTATAATTTTTCTTTACTTTTCTACTATTAAATGAAGCGTTTAATGTTCCTTTGTTCTATCGCTAAATACGTACAACGCCGTCACGACGTATAGTTGCAAAACATATTGTACATGTCACAAAAACTTCATGTTTACGGAGAGCATTTACAGCACAGATCCCACGTATATTTATATTAAATAAAAAAACGTGTGCTTCACGGAACGCCCGACAGAAGTGATAACTTAAACAAATCTAAGTTGAACTATTTAATATTGAAATTGTTTAACTTCAGAATAGCGTCGTAACGCGTTACGTTACAAAGTGGTTTACCCTCCCATATGTAGGTATCACTTCAAAAGTACTAATTTGATAAAAGTATAATTTAGTACTAAAATCGTGTTGTGGCACGAGATCACAAAAACATTCAACTTGTTTGCCATGGCTTAATACGAGTACCGGTTCGCAGTACAGCGGATCGCTACGACCGAGAATATCGCGGGTAGGAGGAAAAATTGTTGCTCCTTCTAGTGGCCGACTTGATTCATTGTATGAAATTTATAATTGTTACAGTGTTGTATAACGTTGTAAAATATTTGTGGACAAAAAACTTTCCTATTCATTTTTTTTTGTATTTGTGAAATATCTAGTTGGTAAGTAATAATTAATTTAATGTTTAACATTTCACGGCAGAAATAGAGGTGAACTTGCATTTGAAAAGTGTGCGTGCAATAATTAATTGCAGATAAATAAGCGATTGCAGCAAAAAAGACTCAGATATTGGATGCAGCACCTTACAAACTAATTTGTTATGTACACTACAGTCTTATAAAATACTCGATTGGATTAAAAAGAGTGGCCGTTGAGTTTCTTGTATGTTCTTTTCACGAGCTCAACTTTTTCCGAACATATTTTTTTTTTCTATTTGTATTCTGCGTCTTGGCAATCTGTCTTTCAACAATGATCCATTAAGCTGTCTGAAAATGATTGTATTTTGGCGTTGTGTTTAGGAGAGGCTTTTCCGGTGAGAAGTCTCTCAATTCTTGTCCACAAATCTTGCTGCTAGTCCCTGAATGCAGTGGCGCTTCAGCCTGGTGAATTTAAGGCTGTCAGGACCCTGAAGTTGAAAAGCAAGTTTGTTTCTATGCCTGTTAAGTCTAAACTGGTAGCTCTTACTGTACTTTTCTATTTCTTGCTTAATGGTTTCCAGTTTTATGTCTGCGTACATCAGTTTGTTGTTCACATGCCAAGGAATATTAAGCATGTTTCTGATTGTTTTGCTTTGGAATCTCTCCAGTATTTCTATGTTACTTGTGTTTGCCGATCCCCAGAGCTGAATTCCATATGTCTAAATCGGTTTTAGAATGGCTTAGTAAACAGCCATTTTGCCTTCATATGTGAGTTTGGATTTTCGACCTAGCAGCCAGTATAGATTGAGGACTTTGGTATCTAACTGTTTGCGTTTGGTCCAGATATGTTTCTGCCACGTAAGTCGTCTATCCAGGTGCATCCCTAGATATTTTGCATCCGCCTGCGGCACTGGCTCATTGTAGATGAAAACTGGTGGACATGTTTCTCGCCTGAGTGTATAAGTTACATGTTTTTTTTTTATGGAATAGGAGGACAAACGAGCGTACGGGTCACCTGGTGTTAAGTGATCACCGCCGCCCACACTCTCCTGCAACACCAGAGGAATCACAAGAGCGTTGCCGGCCTTTAAGGAAGGTGTACGCGCTTTTCTTGAAGGTACCCATGTCGTATCGTCCCGGAAACACCGCACAAGGAAGCTCATTCCACAGCTTCGTGGTACGAGGAAGAAAGCTCCTTGAAAACCGCACTGTGGAGGACCGCCACACATCCAGATGTTGGGGATGATATCGTAACTTGTGGCGTGTCGTGCGAAGGTGAAATTCGGTGGCAGGAATCAGGTTGAACAGCTCTTCGGAACACTCCCCGTGATAAATGCGGTAGAAGACACACAATGAAGCAACGTCTCTACGCAACGCCAAGTGATCCAGCCGTTCACAGAGCGCCAGACCAGAGATGACAGCAATACTCCATGTGAGGCCGGACCTGCGCTTTGTAGAGCGCTAGAATGTGGGCCGGCTTGAAGTATTGCCGTGCTCTATTTATGACGCCCAGTTTCTTTGAAGCCAGTTTGGCTTTGCCCTCCAGATGGCCACGGAATTGGCAATTGCTCGAGATTTCGAGACCCAGTATTCCGATACTAGGCGAGGCTTTAAGGGAAGTGTTCTCGAAGAGCGGTGATACGGCAAATGGGGTTTTTTTTAGTGGTAAACGCGCAAACTTGAGTCTTCGGGGGGTTAAATTGGACAAGGTTCAACTTACCCCATTCCGCGACCTTCTCGAGAGAGGAATCGATAGAAGACACAAGTTTCTCCCGGCACTGGTCGACGTTTTCCCGAGAGAGACCTGCATGGCCCGTGTATACGGCATCACCAGTGCTGTCGTCTGCATAGCAATGCATGTTGGCGGTGTCCAACATATCATTGATATGCAGAAGAAACAGCGTGGGAGATAGCACACAGCCTTGGGGCACTCCAGCGTTCACGGGCTTGGGATTCGAGCAATAACCGTCGATAACGACCTGTATGCTGCGCCCAGTGAGGAAGCTGGAGGTCCACTTGCATAAGCTCTCGGGAAGCCCAAATGATGGAAGTTTTGCGAGGAGCGCCTTGTGCCATACACGATCAAAGGCCTTCGCTATATCCAGACCAACTGCCAGGCCTTCCCCCTTGCTTTCAATAGCCGCCGCCCATCTATGTGTTAGGTATACCAGAAGATCGCCAGTCGACCGACCATGGCGAAAGCCGTACTGCCGGTCGTTGATCAACTGGTGACCCTCAAGGTATACCAAGAGCTGGCGGTTAATTATGCTCTCCATGATTTTGGAGAGTAGGGAGGTAATAGCAATAGGCCTGTAGTTTGCCGGATCCGAACTGTCTCCTTTTTTTGGGATCGGATGGACAAGGGCTGACTTCCATGAATCAGGGACTACGCCTTTTGAATAAGAGTGCCGGAATAAACTCGTTAGCACCGGCGTCAACTCAGGGGCACACGTTCTAAGCACGACTGGAGAAATGCCATCCGGACCGCTCGACTTCCTGACGTCCAACGAAAACAGAGCTCGCCTAACAGTTTTCTGTCGGAACTGTACTTCAGGCATGGAGCTCTGACACCGCGGGATGGTCGGTGGTGTTTTTCCGTTGTCGTCAAGAGTCGAGATGGAGGCAAAAAGAGTGCACAGGAGATCGGCTTTCTCTTTTGCCGTATGGGCCAGGGTGTCATTCCTCATGTGCAATGGCGGTATGGATTTATCCTTGTTTGCTTTAATGCGCCATTTATCAAACCATTCCTGAACTAAAGAAAGATGTCTTTGTAGGTTTTCAGATGCTGTCTGCGATTTCTCATGTACAGATAGGAGCGCTGTGTCGTCTGCATATGTAGCTATTGTGGTAACTCCATCAAGGGTTGGTAAGTCTGCTATGAAAATAAGATAAAGCACTGGTCCCAGAATGCTGCCCTGGGGTACACCTGACTTAATCTCATGCATTGGTGATACTTCGTCGTTGTATTTAACCTCAAAGCATCTTTTTCCCAAGTATGATTTGATGATTTGGAAGAAGCAATGAGGAAAATTTCGCTTGATTTTATAAAGAAGACCATCATGCCAGACTTTGTCAAATGCTTGACTGATGTCTAGAAATATGGCAGAGCAGTATTGTTTGTTCTCCAAAGTTCTGTTGATTATTTCAACCAGGCGGTGGACTTGCTCGATCGTGCCATGACCGGCTCTGAAGCCAAATTGGTGCTGAGGCAGCACCTTCTCAAGATGATTTGTCAATCTGGATAATATGATTTTTTCGAGTAATTTACCTACTATTGGTAGCAGACTTATAGGCCTATGGGAGGAAAGTTCTTGTGCCGGATTTCCAGGTTTTAATATCACAATAATTTTGAGCTATTTTCCATTGACTTGGAAAACACGAAAGTCTTAAGCATGCGTTGAAAATTAAGACCAGAAAGACTATTCCTTTTTGCGGGAGTTTTTTTAAAAGAGTTGCATCTATTTGATCGTGGCCGGGAGCTTTTTTGTCTTTAAGTTTACTGATTTCACTTAAGACTTCTTTCGGTGATACACTTTTCATTGGTAGGCACATTTGGTTAGCTGATTTAATATAGCTTTGTATTTCATCGTCATACTCCGTACTCGTGCTAGGTAAAGGTTGGAATACTTGCTCTAGGTGCTTTGCAAATGCGTTGGCTTTGTCCAAGTTCGATCTGACGCATGTTCCAGCTTGATTTCTTAAAGGGGCTATTTGCATTGTAGGACGTTTTAGTTTTGACGTCGCCTTCCAAAGCGAATAGTTTGTGTCGCTGCCAGGGCTGAGATTACTTAGATATTCCTGGAAGTTACTATTATTAAGGTCTCTGATTAGTCGTTTCAGTTCTTTTGAGGATTTGTTAAATGCTGCTTTGTCTCTGATGTATTTGGATTTATGCCACACCTTTCTCAGCTCCCGTCTCTCTAATATTTTATTTTTTATATAAATTGGATAGATATGTTCTTTGGGAACTCTTGATTTATGTTTCGGGGTCGATTCATAAGCTGCTATGTGTACAACTCTATTAAATTTTTCTATAGCTTTCCGAACATATTATGATAAATTCAGTAATTTAAAAGAAATATTTATAGTGACTATTCAAAGCGCATAGTTTAAACAAAATTGAATAAAATTTGTTTGACTTTGAATACTTACAACATCATTTATGGGGTCGAACATTATAGCCTCCTATCAATAGGTATCTACCAATAAACACAAAAAAAATCCCAACGGAGGAACTCGTGGTAAATAGTACTTTCATAGCATCATTCGTGCTCCATTGCCACGACGACCGCACGTATTTAGTTGTACTCCGTATTCTTTTAAACCGTTTCAACACAAATAGGGTTGGACTAAGGTTATCGACAATTTGTCGATTGATTACACCTTAGTCCAACATGGACAAATTTACTAAAGCTCCGCCCAACTCCGAGAACAAGGAAACACCTACCCACAACCAGTTCAAGGGACTCCCTGTTGACGCTGTTGAAGCAAGCAAGCCTATTTCAACATGCTAGTAAGAAGAAAAAAACAAACAATATTCCTCCAATCACGATAGAACTAGTCGGCGTTTGGACCCTCCAAAAAACAAAACAAGCGATGGAGAAACACTGCAAAGACTACCATATACAGAACAGTGGCCGCAAACTAATAAAAGTACAGTGCTACTAATTTTCGATGAAATGAAAAAGTCGAATTTTACACTTACAGCCGCAAAGACGAAAAGTTACCCAAAGTGGTTATCAAAGGACTACCTAATTTGGTTCAAAGTGATCTACCTGAAGAACTGGAGACTCTAGGATTTGCAGGAGCCGTCATTTCTGAATTAAGAACTGTTCGTTCCACCGAATGTACGTCTATCTTAGTCCAGCTACCGAGTGGCACAGACATGACAAAATTCAAGAAAATTAAATACCTGTCCAACTGCGCTGTACAGATCGAACGTTACAAGCCCCGTATCAAGACAGGCACTCAGTGCTTTAGATGCCAAGGCTTCGGGCATGCTGCTCGCAACTGCAATCGTACACCACGCTGTGTCAAGTGTGCACAAAATCACCCCGCCTGGGAATGCACCAAATAAAGACAGACAAGAACCTGCTCGCTGCTGCAACTGCCAACAAGACCACCCAGAAAACTATGGCCAGTGTAGTGAGAGAGTAAAATAAATATCCCGTATTGAGACCAGACGCGAAACACTGCGTAGGGCTATTAGCTACTGAAGCATCCCGAACTGGTACTAAAAATAAGAAAATGTCCGACTTCCAAATTGAGGATATTACTCCAGCTAACCATAGCCTAGCTGATAAAATAGGCAATTCACTACAACCAACTGAACACCCTCTCACGAAGCCTCAAGTTTTTCCGACTCAGTACTGTATAGATGCTAACACTGAAAAGATCCCTCAAGACCAAGAAACGATTGAAATGCTTGAAATCCTTTCAACTATTCAATCACTAAAGAAAGATTTTGCCAAGTGCAACACATTCATGGAGAAAGTGATACTAATAATAACTAAGCTCGGTCATTATGTTTAATCACCACGAACTACGCATACTCTACTGGAACGCCGATGGTATTCACAGAAAGCAACAAGAACTCGCAGACCTCGCGGTGAGTAAATTAAAGGTCGATGTCATAGCACTTTGCGAAACAAGACTTACAAATCGATTAAAACTCAATATTCCTGGCTATATTTCTTACCGACAAGAAAAGCATCGCAATGGTTTTGGCCAGGGTGTAGCGTTAATGATTCGTTCTGATCTAGTTCACAACCTGATCCAGACACCAAACACGGAAAACCTAGAAACCATTGGTATCTCTCTAAATATCTCCAACGAGACGATCACAATATTTTCAATTTATCTTTCCCCAAACCTTCCACTTATCACTAAAGATATAGATAATATCATGTCAGCTGGTACCAAGGTACTTGCCATGGGCGACTTGAATTCCAAACATCCTTTATGGTCACCTGTCCTAGCAATAACCACGGCAGAAAACTATATACTCACATGCTTGGCAACGAGTATACTCTCCACGCCCCCCAGGTCCCAACTTTAGTGCATTATTGTGCAGATTACAGATCATCCATTCCAGATATACTTTTAAGCAAAAACTTTCCACCTAGCGACATTGAAACCAAGTCCGCTCTATCCTCTAACCATTTCCCCGTTAAATTTGATAGTAATCCCTCCCGTGATTTTATGCAAAAAATTATTTATACAAAACCCGATTGGACGAACTATCGGAGTTTTCTTAACGACAATTTCACAATTTCTTCCAAAGTCTACGAATCTATAAACGATATTGACTCTTCTATTATAGACTTGCAACGTTCAATGTTAGAGGCAAGAGACATTAGTGTGCCCATTTTTAACTCTTAAGCCTAGGAACAGTTGTCATTTACATAGATCTATTAAAATGATGATTAATCAAAAAAACTATTTACGTAGAACTGTATCCAAAGAACCAAACTATTACCTTCGCAGAATCTTACTCAGCAAAATTAACCACTTAAAAGTACGGATCAATGACGCTATCAGTCGGCACAATGACAAAGTATGGAATAATAAACTTAATAAAGTTGACAACCCTGGACGACCTTTGGCGTCTTGTAAAAAATTTGAACCCCAAGCAATCCACTATTCCTCCTCTCAAGGCGGATGATTTGTCCCATACCACTAACCCACAAGAACAGTGTAATGTCTTAGCTAATGCTTTCTCGAACAACATGCTATTGACGATCTATATCGCTACTGACTAATCGCTACTAACGCTAATAACCAAACCAGTTCCGATAGCAACTTCGTGCTAGTTTGCCCGAAGGAAGTGAAAAAATTTATTTCAACCTTAAAAATTCGAAAGTCTCCAGGATCGGACGAAATTTCAAATTTACAAATCAAAAATCTCCCCAGAAAATGTATAATTTTATTGGTAAAATTTTTTAATGCATGCCTTACTATTTGCTATTTTCCATCGCCGTGGAAAACAGCGAAAGTAATAGCTATACCTAAGCCCGGCAAAGATCTATCAGACCCATATTCATATCACCCCATTAGTCTACTCCCATGCATTGGGAAACTTTTCGAAAAAATTATATAGAAGCGCTTAACGAGAGCCTCAGAAAACCTCCTGATTGACGAACAATTTGGATTCCCATTCTACAGTGCAACAGCTTGTCCGAGTTGCAGAAACCGTGTCTTACAATCTTAATCTAAAGCAGTCTACAGGAATGTTCCTACTCGATATCGAAAAAGCTTTTGACACTATTTTCCAGATAACGAAATCCTCCTAAAAGAACCTTGAAAATAGATAATCTCAATATGCCTTGGAGTTGCACAGTAAAATATCTGGGCACAATCCTCGACACAAAACTCAACTGGTCTGAAAATACTTCCAAGCTCTGCATCAAAGGAGTGAAGGCACTCAACGCACTCAGTCCCATCTTAAACAGGCGTTCTCGTCTCAGTAGCCACACCAAACTGCGAATATACTGCACCTTGGTCCGACCCTGCATAGCTGCTTGTCCGGTTTGGAGCAGTACATGCCAAACCAATTTAAACAAATTACAAATACAGTAGAGCGTCGATTATCCGAACTAATTGGGGACGTGGGTGTTCGGAAAACCGGTATTTTCGGATAATCGAACTACCTATTGTATATTGATTCAGCCATATATATTTACATACATACTGTAAATGAAAACCATATTACATTTTACATCTTTAATGATAAATAGGAAATAAACAAAAAAAAAGTGCAGACAATCTTGTAGTAAAACTTGTCTTTACTAATTACAATAAACGATTTAAAAAATCTTTAATCTTCGTCTGCCAAAGCAAACCTACCAGCTTACGAGCGGCTAGATCACGTACTTTTTTGAGAACAGATATTTTATACTGGTCGCTCTCGGCCTGTGTTTCAAGCCAGCGCAAGGCAATATTATCTAAGCAAGAAAACGCTTCAGAAGCACTAACTATGTTTTCATCTTCATTATCTGAACTTGTAGTTGATGTGGTGCTAGCGGTGTCGTCAGCCTTATTGGTCATAAGGTCTAAAATTTCGCTATCCTGCATAATTTGGTACCCGGGATATTCATCGTCGATATCCATCCATTCTTGAACCTGTTCTTCATTACATTTGTGGCAATCGAGATTTTTTAGCATATCTATCATTTCAGACATATTATCTTCCTGTTTCTCATTTACACATCCATTTTGAGGATTTTCCCCAATACCCAAAACTTTATTCCACGCTTTTTTCAGGTTCTGTACTTTTACACTGTCCCATGCTGCTCCGATCATATAGGACGCGTCTTTTAAATCAATATCTTTACGATTTCTTATCAGGCTTTCTTCTCCATCCTCTTCTTTTTCCAAAAGTAACTGAGGCGCGAGTATGGCGCCCGCGAGGCGTGCAAGGCGCTCGCGGGGCGGGGGGGAGTGTTGATCCGCGCGTTACTACTGTTCGGATAAGCGGTCGTTCGGTTGAGCGACGTTCGGATAATCGACGCTCCACTGTAATACAAAACAAAGTACTAAATTTCGGACAAACTTACATAAACTGCATAACAACATAGGCCTTCCTAAAATCGATGCTTTCATTTATAAATTAGCAACAAAATTTTACTTATATAAAAATCCTAAAAGCAAAAACACTTATTAGAAATCTATGCAAAACCCGCAGTAAAAATCTTACATTTATCGATAAGTATCATCGATATCGGTTACCGCATCACCATTTCCTTGAATTCGAATAGGCCGCGTTTGTTTCTATGCACTGCATTCGTGACTCATTCACGGCTACCGCGCTGGAGCGAGCGGTTGCACCTCGTTAGAGTAATAGTGTTCTACGGGTTGTATGCTGTGAACTACACGCGACATAATACGTGACGAGTTCTTGTTGCTAGCTGGAAAAACATTAATATGTTATCATACCAAGTGCTGTAACTTTCCTATCCTCTTATAAAACGCAATTGCTTTTATTACACCAAGTGCTGTAACTTTCCTATCCTCTAATAAAACGCAATTGCTTTTATTACTAAGTTCCAACTACAAATAATTGTCAGTGATATAAAATGTAATGCTGTGTCTAAGGCTTACATAGACTAAAAAACCATGCTGAATTAATAATTATTATACTTAACAACGTTTTCTTACCATGTAATGAACTTATTCTATATGTTTTTATTAGGCCTAAGTACCCACAAAACAATACCTAAAATCACGATACTGTACTACTAGGATCTACCTACACTGGTTTTGTACATAACTTAATTTACTTGATAATAAAGATATTTTATAATTGAAATTGACTTTCATAGCTGGCTACATATTTTTGTAATGGCGTCTGTTTTGTTTACAAAATATTTTGCTGTTTTGACGAATGTAATAGCTTAAATTATAAGTTGTAAACGTAGTTAGATGTGAAATGTGATTTTCTTATCGTTATTTTTATTATGAGATGCGTTGTGACACCCTTTCACTGCACAGTAAGTCATTTTTCAATTAAATTTCGCGCGTTGATTGTTAAGGAACTTGACAGCGTGACACTCAGGCAGCGGGAAACGTATGTAGCCTTAAAAGGCCACATTGAAATTGCTTCATTTCGCTTGGGCCTACTCACGCTTTGAGCGTGATTATTCTAAGGGTCCAACGATACTTAAATTTAAGTACTCCTTAGGCCTATAATTATGGAATTCTTGAATGGATGATGGATGAATGGTGACTATATGAGTGAACAATGCTATACTAAGTACCTATTTAAGTATTCTTTAAACGACTATGCGTACGCCTACAAATGACAGACGTTTGAATAATTATAAATGTGTGCAGGTATTTACCTAATTATTACCTGAAGAAATAAGGATTAAATATAACGTTTGCAAGGTTCGTTATCTGTTTGTTGTGGTTTGATTGTAAAATAGGTAGTATTAATAATTGTTTTCCTTGAGTTTATCGTGTTCAAACGTGAATTTACTATCGCATAATCTACCTACATATTATGTATTTCATTATCTTATTGACTTAGCTCTTCTAATAAATACAGTTAGCTCCAAAATTGCTTGTAGTTTAATGATGTCATCGGTGGAACGTGAAGCCCCCTCCAGTTCCCTTTACACCCCTCGCGCTTGTCCTGTTGCGTCAGTTACGGTTTGCAGTTTCATTACCGTTAGGTACATGTCGTGATATTTTCGTTTGCTTTGTTTTTGAAGTTTTCATTGTTTTGACTTTTGTTCTTAATAGTTCTATACTCGGAGCAATAATATAAAGCCTGGAGAGTGCGCATTTATTTGAACAGTTATTAAGTAGTTGCACTCTTTTATCAAATACACCTAAGAGTATGATAAAAAGAGACGACATGCGGCGATCAACTACAATTGAAATCCATATGTAGCCGTTTTTTATGCCAGTAAGATAAGGCTTGCCACTATAATATCGACAAAATATCACAATTAAAAAGTAAATATTCTTTTCGGGCAATACATTTGCGACGGGGTTTCTGCGACGTCAGAGTATATCAACAATCTATATTGGACTAATAAATGTGTGGCCAGTATTTTCCTTCGGTTATACTGAGAAATACTTGTACCATTAGATGCAGCGTGTTTCGAAGAATGTTCTGATGAGCTCTAATTGTCTTGGACCCAGTACTCTGTGGCGTTCCTCCACAGTGCGGTTTTCAAGGAATTTTCTTCCACGTACGACGAAGCTGTAGAATTAGCTTTCTTGTGCGGTGTTTCCAGGACGATACGACATGGGTACCTTCAAAAAAAGCGCGTAGGCACCTTCACTCTTTTAAAGGGCCGGCAACGCTCTTGTAATTCCTTTGGTATTGCAGGAGATTGTGGGCGGCGGTGATCACTTAAAATCAGTTGACCCGTACGCTCGTTTTCTTCCTCTTTTCCATAAAAAAAATCAACGAGAAGATATAAAGTATCTCCAACTACTAGCTTATATTGTTGTGGTATATTAAACATGGTACCAATTTTGAAGTGAATACAATGACTTTCTATACATATAGACAATGCACCTCATACAAAATTAAGCCGACACATGGCACATGCAACAAATGAGACGTCGTCGTACATATCTGCTTATATACATTTCTGCGTTTAGTCCAGTTTTTTAAAATATTATTGGTCAATAGGCAGCAATGTAAACACTATAGTTTCAGCTGCGTATTTTGAATTTAAAACCCGATTTGGACAGTGACATCAGTGGAGTAGCAGTTAGGTATTTTTTTAAACCCAGACGAAAAAGAGGGTTGCTATAACTTTTACGTTCGTCAGTCTGTCCCTATTTTCCAATCAAGATCTGTTCAGTACGAGGGTTTTTACAAAAAAATCACACTCATAATATTATAAAGGGGAATGTTTGTATGTTTATTTTTTGGCTTGAGTTTATATTTGTTACTTCTTTACGTTCTAAAGGGATTTGAATTTAATAAGTTAAGAGAAACTGATACTCTAATATATTATTTTTATTTACATAAAATAATTAGCTAAATTGGCTATTTAAATGTTAAGTTCCTTGAATTAAGTAAAATTAGTCTTTAAGACTTAGATATCTTTTCCAAGATATAGTTTTGGTATATGTAGTGTAAGTGGACATCGACATATATTTGTATGACAGCTTTTCTCAAATTTTAAATGTGGTTAAATCCAAAAAACTAAATCCACTTAAAGTGGTGAACTATAACTATCTACCAACTGGCGCTAATTCTTTCATTATCTCGTGTACGAGAAAGCTAAAAATATTAGCTTTTACATATTTGCGATGTAAATAATTTGTCAAAATTTGTGTAGATCTACTAAATTTTGCAATGTAGCAATGAACGTAAACGCATTGCAATTTTATTACAGACAGTTCGGCCACAGATCGCACCCTTACTGTAAGTCATTAAGGCGTTCACCATTATTTTCTACAACAATTACTTGACCATGACGTTACCATAGGTGACTCAAATATCCGGCCATATCCAATATCCAACATTTAATCGAAATCCTTTTTCACATGTATGTAAATTATTAAAATTATTATTGTTTCCGAGTGAGTGACCTGTATCAATTAAATGTTTCGCGAAGTGTGATTTTTCGGGATGATTATTCCTAAATGCGGCAATATGTTCCTTTAATCTAATTTCGAAATTTCGACCTGTTTTTTTTTTCGGCCGGATTTTTCGGAATTATTTAATCGATCTTTGCCATTACATATTCGACTGACAATGTGATTCGTGCGGAAGGACAAATTAATATTGTTTTTCCTAAATATTTTAGCTATTTTAGCTGATATTGGACCAATATATGTCAAACTACCCACATATTTGGTATTTGATTGTGGTGGGACGGGATAGAGTTCTGAATTAATTAAATGTTTTTGTTTATTTTTTCGAATCGTTTTAAAAACAAATATTGGCGGAATTAACACTAAAGAAAACTTAAATCATTTGTATATAATGAACATGTTATTTTTTATTTAGTTTAGAATTTTATTGTTTTTTTCTTTAATAATTTAACCTTAAAACAGAACCATTGAGATCCTTAATAATAGAAAATATGACAACTGTGAAAACATCGAAACAATTGAGTATAGAACTAACCTCTATTTTGAGCAATTCACGCACACCAACACAAGGTATTGTTGCGTAGCAACGCTTCGAAGTATACGACGAGAGTTGTCTTCATATCGTGCAGCAACGTACATGACAAGAGTTGTCAAACTTCAAGACAATTATAATTTCTACAGCTCCGTCAGCAATACTCGTAGCTTTGGCGTAAAAGTGTGTTAGACGCAGTAGACCCTGGTTCGATACACCTACCAGTGTATGGAATTTTTTTGGCTTTTGTAAAGTTAATGGAAATTTCTAGTAAGTTCAGGATCAAATCGAACAGAAAAAAAGGGATGGAAAATGTGTAAGCAGGATAAAAATAGTTAAAAGAATTTTCTAGTACAATTTAAATTTAAAGATGGAATGGGAGAATCAATTTGAAAATGGAACAGATCCGGGGGGTATATAAGCCGTACTAAGCGTGGCCTACGGCAGTTCTAGTTCTGACTCGGAAGTGTAAAGAAGAAGAAGAAGAAGAAAAGAAGAAGTAGTGAAAAGTGGAAGTGTTCTAAGAAGAAGAAGACAGAAGAGACTTAGTGTTCGGTGCAGTGTGGCGCGTTGAAGGTACCACAAGAGGAACAGCGGCAGACCGGCGAAGTGCAAGTTCAGAGAAAAAGTAAACGCAAATAAAGACTCGTTCCTATAAGCGGAGTATTATTTCCAATCCCTGACCCACTCTCGTGTCAATTGGTGTCAGAAGTGGGATTGGAAAGATGCCATTAGTGCCCAGGAACGAGAAGGGAGTGACCATGCGAGCGGGAGCAGCTGCAGCGACTCTGGCCTCACTGAGACCGTGTCAGCACCGCAGGCTCCTGCCGTAGACATCAGCGCGATCATTCAGCAGATGGCCGCCATGATGCAAGAGGAGCAGCTGCGGGCCTTGCAAGGGGAACAAGCGCGCCGACAAGAGGTGAAAGCGCGCCGACAGGAGGAGCACCTGCGGGGCTTGCAAGAGGAACAAGCGCGCTGACACTGTTCCGATACGGCAAAGACCAAGACGTATTCCGTTTGCACGCGAACAAGAAGTGGAAGACATGATTCGGGATATGAAAGAAAATGGTGTGATAGAACCGTCATCGAGTCCGTGGTGTTCTCCAGTGGTTCTGGTAAAGAAGAAGGATGGATCAACTAGATTTTGTGTGGACTATCGGCGTTTGAACGATGTAACTAAGAAATACAGTTATCCATTGCCAAGAATCGATGACACCTTAGATTCACTTTGTGACATGACGTGTCTCTTTACACTGGATTTGAAAAGTGGCTACTGGCAAGTCGATCTGGACCCTAAGGACAAAGCGAAGACGGCTTTTTCAACCGGAAAAGGGTTATGGCAGTTCAAAACAATGCCCTTCGGATTATGCAACGCCCCAGCTACTTTCGAAAGGTTGATGGAGCATGTGCTGGCAGGTATGTTGGGAGAAACCTGCCTTGTCTACTTGGATTACATAATCATTATGGGACGAAGTTTTGAAGATCATCTTAAGAAGCTCGAAAAAGTCTTCGCAAAACTGCAGGGTGCCAACTTGAAGTTGAGTCCAAAGAAATGTTCCTTCTTTCAACGTCAGGTGAATTACTTGGGGCACGTTATCTCGGAGCAAGGCGTTGCGACGGATTCTGCCAAGATAAATGCTGTCCAAGACTAGCCGACGCCGAAAGAAAAGACACATGTGAGAGCATTTCTAGGATTATGCTCTTATTATCGACGCTTTGTGAAAGGGTTTTCCGACTTTGCTAAGCCCTTACATCGACTGACGGAGGAGAAAAGAGCCTTTTCCTGGGATGAAGAATGCGAACAAGCTTTCTTAGAGTTGAAGAAAAGACTATGTGAATCACCTATCCTCGGACATCCTGACACAGAGGGAAGATTCATAGTGGATGCTGATGCTAGCAACACCGGAATTGGTGGAGTACTATCTCAGAAGAGAGGAGATCAAGAAGTTGTAATTGCATACTTTAACAAATCTTTATCAAAGCCGGAGAGAAACTACTGTGTAACTCGTAGGGAGTTACTGGCCGTGGTCAAGACATTACAAAATTTCAAAAAGTACTTGTTGGGTCGCAAATACCTCGTAAGGACTGAGCAATATCAATACCCTATATCAAAGGGTTGGTATGGTGCCGGTCCCAAGCCCGGATAAAGGAGGAGGGAATCCAAGCCAAGTTGTGAGACGTACCGTGACGAGGGCTGCGTGTCTGGGGGAGAGCTCAGACTTTAACGGTGTACCTCCGATACCTGGGCACCTCGGAGTGTTATTTTATGCCCTTCGGCCAGTAAGCGGGGCTCTGTGGGTTCGTGACCTTTATTTCCCTAGCTTCTCGTGGGAACAAAGTGGAGGAAAATAACGTTTTAAATTCTATTTTGTCGACCATAGGTGCAAACCTATCTATCTCGGAACCCGAGGGTGAGCGGCAAGACGCCCCCAAGGGAACCGAAAACTTACCTCAGGCCGAAAGACTAATCCCAGGCGAGCTGGCAACCGTTAAGGAAACCACAATGCCTACGGAAACAGACTCGAAACTGAGAAATATAAAGACGAAGCCAAAGAAGCTGTCCGGTGCAGCCCGGAAAAGATTCAGAAAGCTTCTCCAAACGGACATGCCTGTAGAGGAAGCCAAGGCGTTAGCCAAAATGCCTTGGAATGACCTACAGAAAGCAGGTCACAACCCTCCACCACCTGAAGCGAAAGCTGAAAAACGTGGCAGGTCAGAGGAGATTTCTCCGAAAACCCAGCCGAAGAAGTTACCCAGGCTAGATGACACTCAGTCAACCTCGGGAAGACCTAGCTTCAAGGAGGTAACCGGGTCCTCACGTGTGGGCATTCGACATACCCATACTATGAGCGAGGACGAAATGCGGAAAGTGCGCCGCGCACTTCTTGCCTTGATCACCGGGGCTGAACAAGGTACCGGGCCGACATTTTTGGGCTTTGCCCACAAGCCTGGCTGGATTCTAGTGACTTGCGAAAATGACTTCAGCCGAGAGTGGCTTGTGGACAAAGTCAAGGATCTGAAGCCGTGGCCGGAGGCAGAGCTCTCATGCATGTCGGAGGAACAACTGCCCAAACCCTCCATAGCCACGACTTTTCTGCCGAATACTGAGGCTGACACAGTCGAAGAGGCACTGAAGCTGATCCGAGCGCAAAATGCGGGACTGAACACGGAACACTGGAAGGTGCTCCACGCGAGGGAGGACAAGGGAGGCCAAGTGGTCACTTTTTCCTTGGACGATCCCTCCGCGGAGACTCTGAAAGAGTCCGAGTGCAGAGCTGCCCTTGGTTTTAGAAAGATCAATTTTAAGATCAAGGGCGTCTCTAAGGGTTCCGCAGCAGCGAGTGGACAGCAACCCACCCAGACCAGCGGGCCTGTGCGACCGGGAACATCCGGGATCTCAAAGACCCCGCTACGGCCGGCTGCCCCCACAACTACGTTCCGGGGCAAAGGGCCGATGTCGAGGAACGTCTCAGGTCCCCTCAGGGGAGGGAAGGATCAGAGTCGGGCTAATTCTGGCCGCGGGCGGAAACACCCATACCAGAAGACAGACCGACCTAAGCCTTCCACCTCCGGTGGGATCCAATGACGCTCCGCAGAAATAGGGCGAGGATACTCCAGGCAAACCTCCACCACGCCAAAGCTGCTACTGCAGTAATGGAGAAATGCCTTGCGAGTGGTGAAATCCTCTTTGCCCTACTACAAGAGCCGTGGGTCAATACCGGCAAAATACTGGGACTGAACACCGCTGGTAAGTTAATCTACAATACCAGCGGATCAAAACCCAGAGCTTGTATAGTCTTCAACAAGAACACTAATTTCTTACCTGTTACAGAGGTCTGCACCGACGACCTTGTTGCGGCGTATTTCTGTTTCGAAGGTTGGGAAGGCACCAAAGTGATCGTTTGCTCGGCGTACCTTGCATATGAAGAAAGAGACCCGACAACAGAATTGGCGAGAGTGGTCGAGTATGCACGACGCAACAACGCCGAACTGATTGTCGGGGCCGACGTCAATGCGCACCACACAACTTGGGGAAGCAGCGACGTCAACCACAGAGGTGAGCAACTTCTTAATTTCTTAGACACTAACGGCCTACAGGTACTAAACAGAGGTAATAAGCCAACCTTCGTTACCTCAAACAGGCAGGAAGTTCTAGATATCACTTTCGCTACCGACAACATTGCCAGGCGAATATCAAACTGGCGAGTCAGTGATGAAATTTCGCTATCGGATCACCGTCACATAGCATACGACATCTTGACTTGCCTCGAAAAACAACTATATATGTTTAGGGATCCAAAGAAAACAAACTGGACTGTCTATAAAGAGAAACTCAGGAGTAATTTGGAGAATATCCCTAAGCGCATCAGAACCCTGGATGAGCTATAGTTGGCAGTGAAAATAACCACGGATGGCATCACTGACGCCTACGAGGCTAGCTGCCCTCTCTCCTTACAACACTCAAACAGGAAAGTGCCTTGGTGGAATTCAAACTTGAACAAACTAAGGCAGAAATCCAGAAGGCTGTTTAACAGGGCTAAAAAAACCCAAGAATGGGAACCTTACAAAGAAGCCCTAACAGATTACAACAGAGAAGTTAGGAAGGCCAAACGAGCATCTTGGAAGAGGTTCTGCGAGGATATAACAAAAATTCCCCAAGGATCCCGAGTACACAAACTGCTCGCCAAGGACAAACCTAGCCAAATCGGCCTGCTTAAGAGACCAGATGGATCTTTTACAGCCGACGACGTAGAAAACGTAAGAGTACTGATGGCCCACCACTTTCCGGGGGCTACCTATCAACCAACTGTAGCAACGCCTACACAACGGCCTCTTGACGAGGCCTGGCGTAGAGCGGCAAAGATAATCAGACCCCGGGATATAAGGTGCGCCATCAAGACTCTGAAACCCTACAAGTCAAGCGGTCTAGACAACATTTTTCCAGCGCTTCTTCAAAAAGGCCTGGATATCCTAGTACCGCTACTAGTCAAGATATACCGGGTAAGCTTTGCCTGGGGCTATCTTCCAGAGCAATGGACTAGGGCTAAAGTACTATTTATACCTAAGGCAGGCAGAAAGGACTACTCCCTGCCAAGCTCCTTCAGACCCATTAGCCTAACCTCCTTTCTCCTGAAGGTTATTGAGAAAGTCTTGGACAGACACATAAGAGAGCATGCTCTAAGCCTAAAGCCCATTCATAGTTCTCAACACGCCTACTGTAGAGGCAGGTCTACAGAAACGGCCCTTCTACAACTTGTGGATAGAGTCGAGAAGGCGTTACAAGACAAACAGATTGCACTTTGTGCGTTCCTAGACATTGAGGGCGCCTTTGACAATACCCCGACAGACACGCTGGTGAAGGGACTAATTAACAAAAATGTAGACTCCACCACTGTCAAATGGGTAAGGTCAATGCTCTCAAATCGCAAAGCTCTAATCTCCCTCCATGGGACATCACTGGAGCTATACACTACGCGAGGTTGCCCACAAGGTGGCGTTCTTTCGCCACTTCTATGGACACTAGCAGTAGACGAACTACTTAGTAAGCTGGCAGAACTCAGAATTGATGCACTAGGGTACGCAGACGACCTAGTTATTATCGTCAGAGGTTTCTGCCAAAGCTTACTAAGCTCTATACTGCAAAAGGCGCTAAACACCATCTCACAGTGGTGTACAGCCAACAAACTGTCAGTCAACGCAGGAAAGACTGTTATTGTGCCATTCACGAGGAAACGGAGACTTAACAAACTGAAGTCTCCCACCTTGAACGGCTCTACTTTGGAATTCTCAGCTGAGGTTAAGTATCTGGGAGTCACATTCGACCAGAAACTCACATGGAATTCTCACATCGACAAAGCCGTGAAAAAGGCTAAAACAACCTTGGGTGTATGTCGACGTCTGGTAGGGAGACATTGGGGAATGCGCCCCAAGATCCTCCTATGGCTATTCAAAGCAATTGTGAGACCAACAATCACATACGCCTCCATTGTGTGGTGGAACAAAGTCAACCAAAAACAACTGCAGACAGACTAAATAGCCTGCAGAGACTTGCCTGTATGTTGGTAACCGGAGCCATGACGTCTTCTCCTGGTGCGGCCATTGAAGCAATGCTAAACCTACCGCCTCTTCCACTGTTCATACAGCAAGAGGCGAAGGCAAGCATGCTGAGGGCAATCGCCCAGGGGGGTTCATGTAACTGGATGTCGCAAACGCTTAGGACCTTAGAGGACTCAGTTATGCGAGACCACATATTAGGCATGTTACCTGATCAGATGATTCCACAATTAATCTCTGTTAAACACTATATCGTGGAATTACCTTCCAGGGACGACTGGATGAACAACAAAGTCACGTGGAAGGACGGGAGCCTCATGTGGTTCACCGATGGGTCCAAAATGGAAAATGAAGTCGGCTGTGGGGTCTATGGAGAACGCCCCAGGTTTAAATCCAGCACAAACCTGGGAAGCTTTACCTCCATATTTCAAGCAGAGGTGTACGCCATCCTGGAATGCGCGGAAACCAATAACCAAAAAGGCTACTTCAATCATAACATATACATTCACTCTGATAGTCAGGCAGCATTGTTGGCTTTAGACGCTGACTTGACGTCGTCTAAGTTAGTCAATAATTGCGTCGAATGCCTGAATTCATTAGGCATGAAAAACAGAGTGATTCTCAGATGGGTCCCAGGGCACGCCGGAATCATAGGCAATGAAATGGCCGATGAGCTCGCAAGAGCTGGGGCTAAAGCAGTCCGATATGGTCCGGAACCCATTTGTGGACTGCCAAAGAGCGCCATCCGACACACCCTGAGTAACCAATGTAAACAAGAAGCACTTAAACGCTGGAACAACTCTTCAGGTTTAAACCACTCTAAAGCACTGATAAGGGCATTCAACAGCAGCTATGCGAATGAAGCCCTATCATTGAACAGGAAAAATCTATGCATACTCACTAGGATGCTAACCGGGCACTGTCGCCTAAACAAGCACCTCAGTGTGGTCGGCATCAGAAGCGACAAGGCTTGCAGGTTCTGCCTTGAGGATGATGAAACACCTATTCATCTACTCTGCGACTGCGGCCCACTAATGCATAAGCGTAACACAATCTTTGGCAACTACTTCGTACCTCCAGATTGTGTTTGCAACACTCGCGTCAAGGAACTACTGCGGTTCGTAAAGGCGGTAGGGCTTGACGATGAGCTCTAGTATGAGTGGCGAACACAATAGTCCAATTCTGGACGCGGTGTTACTAGGAACCTTCTAGGACCAGGAAATAGCCACCCTCTTCAAATAATAATAATAATAATAAGGACTGAGCATGCCGCCTTGAAGTGGTTACTAGAATTCAAGAATCCGGAAGGACACGTGGCCAGATGAATTGAGCAACTTCAAGAGTATGACTTTGAAATCGAGCATCGAGGAGGAAAAAGTCATGGAAATGCAGATGCGTTATCGAGAAGACCTTGTCCGATGGAATGCAAACATTGCATTCGTCAGGAGGAGAAAGAGAATTTTATGATCCGGCTGATCAGAACAGATTCGATCGACGAGAACTGGAGCAACGATGCAATGAAGAGAGCTCAGGAAAATGATAAGGATCTTCAACCACTTTTACATTGGCTAGCAAGTGGATCACTTAAACCAAAATGGTCTGAAGTGGCTAGACACAGTACGGCTACCAAGAGTCTCTGGGCACAATGGAACAGTTTGGTGATGCATGACGGGTTGCTCTGCCGGAAATGGGAAACCCCGCAAGGAAAGGATTGCCATCTGCAACTGGTCGTTCCCAGGGAGAAGGTGAACGAGATCGTGAGAGCTTATCACGATGGTTCTTCAGGTGGACATTTGGGAATTAGAAGAACTCTTACAAAAATTAAAGAACGATTTTACCTCTTGCCTTGTCAACGTCAAACACATTGTACAACTTTGAAAGTGCTCCGAATTTTATTAGTTAATTAAATTGATTAAATTACATAAAGGTCTTAAAAGTGATGAATAACAACTTATAAAACTGTTGAGAAAGTGGGAAAAGAACCTTTAGTTATTTTGAAAGTGCTCCGTATTTTTTTAGTTAATTAAATTGATTAAATTACATAAAGGTCTTAAAAGTGATGAATAACAACTTATAAAACTGTTGAGAAAGTGGGAAAAGAACCTTTAGTTATCAGGAAGGAAAATAAAGTGAAAATTAGTAAACATCAACTAGTGCAACGAACAATTGAAAGTAAAGAAGAAAACAAATGCATCAAAAACATGTTTTGCACCTTCGTCTAAACTAGGTTGAAATAAATATATGAACTCACCGTTATTAAGGACACTCACTATATATTGAAACAACAATAGAAAGAAATAAAGGAACAAGTAAATTCAACGAGTGAACAAGTGAGTTATTTCATACTATAATATACCGTCATAAATGTGTTGATTGGAAATTGGTTATACTCCTTGTCTCATTAGTGTCATATTTGCATGTTTTAAAATTACCTTCAAGACAAATTTTCTTAACGCTTCAAATTACATAGATCACAATAATTTCAACCCACTGATTATATGATTGTTGGACCTGTGGTTGCTACATTAACATTGCGTCGCCGAAACACCGCGAGGTCCAGGGATCGATCCTCAGCCGGAAGAGAGAATTTTTATTTGTAATTTTATTTCTAAATTACGAGTTAAGTTTTTACCTGAGAGACGAATCTATTAATAATAGATCCAAAGTGTTAATAATTACACTAACGATAGTCTACGGTCCGACCCGGTACTGAGTTTCTATGAATAGAAGAAGCGACAGATAAAAGATATACAGCCATTGTTTACCGAATTTTTAGATCTCTTTGGCGACTTCTTGGCTCTCCTAGTACACGGATTTAATACAAGAAACGCTAGTAATTATTTTAATTTACCTCAGTTATTAGTTTGATTATAAAAAATATGGCACAAAAGTATAACCACAATGAGCCTGAATTAAATATGTCCATATCTGGATCGGAGGGCACTAGTGAGATTAAAGACGGTTACGTGAACTTACGCTCGCGTAGATGTAATGAATATGAGTCTAGCGCCGACTCACCAAAAGCACTTCATGGATTTATGGCAGAAATGCGACAGCTAATGAATGACTTTTCAGCTTCACAGAAATATGAACTCAGAAACATAAATAATACTCTCAGTGAATTAAAACAAACAAATATTGAAATCCAGAGTTTGATTAATTTCCTATCAGAACAAAATAACCAGTTGAAAAACCGTATAACTACTCTGGAGGATGATATCAAAGATAATAGGGACTACATTATTCTCTTAGAGAATAAACTCGAGAACTCTGAAATCAGCAGCCGTAAGACTAACCTTGAGCTGAAAAACGTGTCAATGTTGCCTGACGAGACCAAAGAAAAGCTAATAAACATGACTTCTTCTCTTTTCAAAAATATAGACTGTGAAGTATCACGAAGTGAAATTAAGGATATATATAGGATTTGAAGTAAAAAATCGCAACAGAAAAACCATCCTATAATTGTGGAACTGACCACAGCTTTAAAAAAAGGTTTAATTTTACAAAAAGTTAAGCAATTCAACATAAAGAATAAATCCAAACTTATGGCCAGGCACCTTGATTTAAAAAATCAAGTGGAGACTCCTATTTACGTTTCGGACCACCTAACTTCCAAGGCATCTCGTCTATACTTCCTGGCACGTGACCTATGGAAGTCCAAAAATTACAAATATTGCTGGACAAGCTATGGAAAAGTCTATTTGCGTGAAACGGACCTATCGCCAATTATCCAAATAAACAGTGAAAGTCAGGCGCATCAGCTTAGGTTAAAAGAATGACTAACCGTAGTCCTACGATATCCTCAGTTTAATATTGTCTTTTCTAGCATTCTTATTAATAAGATTGAAATGTTTATCACATTTAACCATATTCCCAAAATCATGATAAAAAATACCTATCCTACATTTATCTCTCAGCCCTTTCACGTACTCTCGTACCTATCCCCTAAACATACACTTACACAATACATAAAACAACACTTACTCACATACCAACTCCCTTGCACTGAACATGAACACATACACAACTCATCACCTTATTTACATTGCCATGAGTGCATATTATTATTCACAAATATAATTATAAAGTATCACATAAATACAAAACAAGATAAAATATCTTTTAACCTATATTATTTACCCCTGAATTTACTTTCTTTAACTCAATATGGTTGACACCGTAAACACCATACAGGATATAGACCGGATTGAAATTGCACATTCCTTCGAGTGTGATATTACAAATTTAAATGAGTACCTACAAATACAAAAGAACGACTTTACCGTTATTTCCCAAAATATACGCAGTATTTACTGCAATTTTGATGACTTTGTAACGACTCTACATAATTTTTCTTTTGAGACAGATGTTATTATATTAACTGAATGTAGAATTAACAATAACAATCCTTTCCCTGTGTTACCGAATTATATATCTTATGCTACAACCGCCCAACTAAATCAAAATGATGGAGTGGTCGTATACATCAAAAGAAATCTTAAACACGAAGTTAATGAAGTAAAACTCGCACAAGCATCATGCTTACAGCTTGACGTTCTTAACAACTTTATACTAGGAATATACAGATCACCATCTAACAATAATGCTGAAAACTTTATAGTCTTTGGCCACACACCTAGACAATATTAACTCAACAAGCAGGAACATCATAATTACGGGTGATATTAATATTAACATAACTCCTAAACATAATGAAACTCATTATGAACACAAGAACAGAATAAGCTACCTAAATACTCTTTCAACGTATGGTATCTTGGCAGGTCACATAATTCCCACCAGGGAAAATAGCTGCTTAGATCACTTCATGATGAGATTAAATATAAAAAGAGTCGAAGCAAACATTGCAGTTTTGCAAACAACTACCACAGATCACTATACCATACTTCAGGCACTCTCAAAAATTAATAAAAGTTCTCCTGTAAGCAAAACTAAGACAACTATAAATATTGATCAACCATTAGAACAACTAAAAAATGCTAATTTCGCAGAACTTTTAAATTGTCACGATCCAGAAATAGTTATTAATAGATTGATATACCTTCTCACTGAAATAATAAGAGATAATACATTGGTTAAGAACATCCCATCAAGATATCGAATAATCAAACCGTGGATTACACCAGGAATTCTAAGATGTATAAGAAATAGAAATCGATTACAACTAAACTTACGCAAAGATCCAGACAATGAAGTAAATAAAATAATATACACTAGATACAGAAATTACTGTAACAAATTAATAAAAACAATGAAAAGAAAATATGAAAAGGAAATTTTAACAAAAACACTTAAAAATCCTAAATTACTATGGAAAACTATCAAGCAAATCACATACACTAGTCACGAAAAAAATCAGAATATTGAGTTAAACAATTTAAATGAAAATTTTATTAATATAGGTAAAGAACTTGCATTGCAAATCAAATCTAAGACTAAACATGTTACCCCCTCTTCTGAAACTCTAACACACTATCCTAACTCAATTGTTCTTCTCCCGACAGATACAGATGAGGTTGCCAGCACACTGATGAATCTAAAGTGGAATAGTGCTCCTGGATGGGATAATTTCCCAACCTCATTTTTGAAAACAGCTAAAACTGATATCGTACCCATCATTACACATGTAATTAACTTATGCTTTGAAAAAGGTGTGTTCCCTAACGCACTAAAGCAATTAGTTACTCTCCCTGTGTATAAGGGGGATAGAGGTGCTGTTGGTAACTACAGACCTATCTCATTATTGCCTGTCTTATCCAAAATTTTAGAAAAGCTTATAAATAAAAGACTTCTAAAGTATCAAGATAAATTCAATATACTGTCAGAACATCAATATGGTTTTCGACGAGGTGGGTCAACTGAAGATGCAGTATGCGCACTTTCCTCACTAGTAGTTGAGAAAGTTGACAAACATAAAAAATGTATTTCAGTTTTTCTAGATCTCAAAAAAGCTTTTGACACCGTCTCTCTCCCCATTCTTATACATAAACTAGAAGCTATTGGTATTAGAGGAACACAGCTACGCCTATTCAGTCAGTATCTTTCTGATCGTAAGCAAAAAGTAAAACTAGGTGACTGCACCAGCGAATACGAGTCAGTATCATACGGCGTACCACAGGGCAGCGTTCTTGGCCCAACCCTATTTTTAATATATATAAATGACTTATGTGATATGAAGCTCAAGAACGCAAACATCTTCTCGTATGCCGATGACACTGCGATAGTATTCACTGGTGACTCGTGGGACAGTGTAAGGAAATATACTGAAGTGGGTTTGGGTGAAATTTACACTTGGTTAAATATGAACCTACTTACTCTTAATGCAGATAAGACCAACTACATGTGCTACAGTTTATATAACGATGCCCAAGGTGCTAGAGAATTCAAAATACAAATTCACGACTGCGTTAATATCGTACATTGAAACTGCCCATACATTCAGAAAGTTTTTCAAACTAAATATCTCGGTATCATATTGGATCAGAGACTTTCTTGGCATCCACAAATAGACTACATAATGCAGAGGTTGAGAAAACTAACCTGGATTTTTAAATCATTTAGATACGTAGTACTGAGGCTCTGGCCCCAAATTGGAAGACAAAGATCTCCTGAAAGAGATCTATACATCGTTAGTACAAACTGCACTAACCTATTGTATAACGATATGGGGTGGGGCCACTAAAACAAAATTCCTTGAACTTGAACGAACACAACGTAATCTTATTAAAACAATGTACTTTAAAAAACGCAGATTTCCCACGGATAGCTTAGATAAAGAAACTAAAATACCTACAATTAGAAAACTATATATTACAAACACTATTACAAGAAAGCATAAATCCCTCGCTTATGACCCTAAATTCCTGCAAAAAAGAAGAAAAGACATTGTGGCAGTAGTTCCTAAGTCAAACTCAACTTTTGCCGATAGACAGTTCCATAAGCGCTCTGCCAAATTATATAATTTAATAAATAAAGAATTACAGATATATTCAAAAAACGTATATTAATGTAAAAAACTTACATCTAACTGGTTAGAACCCAAATCCTATGACTGGGTAGAACAGTTGCTGAGTAGCTAGTTGTGTATGCTACAAGTATATTTATATAAATACACACACACACACACGCACGCACGCGCGCACACACACACACACACACACACACTTGCACACTAAACACTCATTTCCCTTCTTTCCCCTTTCTCTGATCATGTCTATTTTATATATAGTAGTAACGTAACTTATAATGGTAGAACTTTCATAAATAGTTTTAAAGTACATATTATTTCATTTGTGTAATTTGCATTGTAAAAAAAAAGGTCAAAATTATATTTTTATTAGTAAACTTTTACATGTATGAATAACTCTTAAGTATAATGTAATTTTGATTGTTATAAATAAAGGTTAAAGAGCGGTGACTCCCAACACAGGCGATAAGCTTAACGGGAAACACCTGCCCCTAGTTTTTAAGTACTTTTTGTTAAAGAAATAAACAATTTATTATTATTATTCTTACTGGTTGCATTGCCGTAATGATGTGGAAGACTGGTGCCGTAAATGCAAGAGTTGTGCAGCTGTCAAAGGACCTCAGACCCGGAGCAGAGGAGCTATGAAGTTGTATAATGTTGGGGCTCCATGGGGGACAGTAGCTCTGGATATAGCTGGACCGTTTCCAGTCACCAAAGCTGGAAACCGTTACATAATGGTGGTGATGGATTATTTCACGAAGTGGCCGGAAGCATTTGCTCTACCGAATCAAGAAGCAGTTACCTTTGCGACGAAGCTGGTGAATGAAGTTTTCTGCAGATTCGGTGTGCCTTTGGAGATGCACAGTGACCAAGGGCGGAACTTCGAGTCACAAGTATTTCAAGAAGTTTGCAAGATCTTGGGAGTCCATAAGACTAGAACTACGCCATATCATCCACAGTCGGACGGGATGGTGTAGAGGTTTAACCAAACATTGGAGCGACATCTGGCAAAAGTAGTGGACAGTTATCAGGATAACTGGGATGAGTACATTCCACTGTTTCTTAGGTCGTATAGAAGCGCAATACACGAGACGACAACGGTGACTCCTGCGTACGCCAATTTTGGAAGGGAAATGAAATTGCCAGCTGATTTACTCACAGGCTGTCCACTGGATACTCCAAAAAGTATAACAGAATATGTGGATGAGTTACGGAAAAAGATGGTTGACATCTACGAGGAAATTAGAACAACTGGGCTTAAGGCAAGTGAACGGATGAAAACCCGCTACGATCGAAGAGCTTATATTCCTAGTTTTGAAGAGGGAACCGGGATTTGGTTACACAATCCTGTAAGGCGAAAGGGGAAGTCTCCGAAGCTCCAACCAAGTTGGGAGGGACCATACAAAGTAATCACAAGGATAAATGATGTGACTCTCAGGATCCAGCGTACCCCTCGAAGTCCCCCGAAAATCGTACATGTCGATCGGGTGGCTAAGTACTACGGAAGCAACGATGATCGGGACGATCATGTCTTGGGAGGGGGCAGTGTTGCGTAGCAACGCTTCGAAGTATATGACGAGAGTTGTCAAACTTCAAGACATTGATAATTTCAACAGCTCCGTCAGGAATACTCGTAGCTTTGGCGTAAAAGTGTTTACTTTAGACGCTGTAGACCCGGGTTCGATACACGTACCAGTGTATGGAATTTATTGGATTTTACAAAGTTAATGGAAATTTCTAGTAAGTTCAGGATCAAACCAAGCAGAAAAAAAGGGATGGAAAATGTGTAAGCAAGATAAAAATAGTTAAAAGAATTTTCTAGTACAATTTAAATTTAAAGATGGAATGGGAGAATCAATTTGAAAATGGAACAGATCCGGGGGGTATATAAGCCGTACTTAGCGTGGCCTACGGCAGTTCTAGTTCTGACTCGGAAGTGTAAAGAAGAAGAAGAAGAAAAGAAGAAGTAGTGAAAAGTGAAAGTGTTCTAAGAAGAAGAAGACAGAAGAGACTTAGTGTTCGGTGCAGTGTGGCGCGTTGAAGGTACCGCCGCCCACAAGAGGAACAGCGGCAGACCGGCGAAGTGCAAGTTCAGAGAAAAAGTAAACGCAAATAAAGACTCGTTCCTATAAGCTGAGTATTATTTCCAATCCCTGACCCACACTCGCGTCAGTATCATACAAATCGCAAGTGTAAGATGTAGCTTGTTACGCACACTACAGTATTATTCCTCGTCTGTTTTTATCAGTTGTCTAATAGCATGAGACTCAATTTAGAATCTTGATTTATAAATTATCTAAATTAATTCCAATTAAATTATTTTCTATTCCAATTAAATTTTATATATTATCTAACTAGCGGACAAACAACAAAACTCTCGCCGATGGAATTTCGTAAAATCCGTTCTTAGCTGACCTCTACTCGACGAAAGGAATATTCCCACCAAATTTCAAGTCTCTACGCCTTATGATTGCAGAGATATCGTGATGAGTGACTATTAACGTGGAAATCTCTTATATATATATATAGTTTGACCATGGGAAATGGATTTTCTAGATTCAGACCATAAACTATCAAGAATTGGCCTTGAGATTTGTTAATGGTCATGGCGAATGCAAGACGGATCGGAAATTAAAGAAATGCGGGCTAACTCGACATGCAAAATGTGTTGAAGCTATTGCTTAAATGTAAACGCAACCTAAAAGTTTATTTTGTCTGTGCTCAGTGTGACATATGTAATGTCAAATAGACGTCAGCCCTTTAACTTCCTGTTCTCTGCTAATGGTCATTGGTAATGTACGTACTTGTCTTGTTTGTTATCGCTCATAGTATTAAAATCAAGTGTAATCTCATCGCAGTGTTTTTATTCCTATCATTTTTCCTAACATGGTAGCAGAGCGTGGTTGGGAGAATAGGAAAAAATATTTATTTCGGCGAGATTACGCGTACCAATTTTTCATCACGCACGCGTTACTTCGTTGCTTCGGTGAACAACATGGCGTCCCCGCTTGCACAAGGTATGGAGAAACTAAAAGGGGCAGAAAACTACTCCACTTGGAAGTTTACTATGCGCATGCTATTAATTCACGAGGAATTGTGGGACTTCGTTGAAACCAATAACGAAAGCGACAAAAATAAAGGTGAGAAAGCGTTGGCGAGGATCGCGCTCTCTGTGGCACCGACGGTAATACCGTACATCCGTTCTGCCAAAACCGCGTTTGAGGCGTGGAACATACTGAAAAAGGCTTATGAAGGACGTGGTCTGAGCAGAAGATTGGGCCTGCTGCGGAGTCTTTTCAGCACCAAGTTGAGTGAAAATCCCTCGATGGAGTCATACCTACACAAAATTAAGGAGATTTCTCACCAACTGGAGGAAATAGAATCACCTCTGGATGATGAATTTGTTGCAGTGATAATGTTGAGTGGACTCACAGAAGACTACGACCCGCTCATCATGGCAATTGAGAATTCTAGTTCCAAGTTGACGACCGATACCATCTCCTCTAAACTATTACAAGAGGTACAAAGGCGTGAAGACAAGAACGAAGGTGGTACAGCCTTAGTCACCACACACACACAGAAACAATTCAAATGTTTTAAGTGCAACGGCAAAGGACACCTTTCTCGGAACTGTCCGGAGAGAAAGATTGCAACTGCAAGCAACTACAGTAGCAGCCTGGGAACGAGGCATCCACCGAGGAGCTCGCAGAAGAAGGTTCCTGTTAAAAACAAGGCGCTTGTGACGGCTCTCTCTGTGAATGTGAATAGTAACAAGTGGTACATTGATTCCGGAGCCACTAATCATATGTGTAACAGTGCAAAAGTGATGGTAGGATGTGATCCGAAAAAAACAGTGGATGTGTGCATTGCAAACGGTGCAAAGCTATCCACTGCGGGGTTAGGTCAAGTAAAAGTGCAGCTGAAAGACTGTGTAAGGACAATAAGTGATACTTATTATGTTCCTAATTTAAGTACTAATTTGTTGTCAGTCAGTGCCATGACCAAAAAAGGTTATATTGTTACTTTTGATAGTACATCATGTACTATCTATGATAATAACGAGATTTTAGCTACAGGTACCCATGTCAATGGTGTCTATCAGCTAGATACTGTGTCTGATAGCGTTTGTACTGCAGAGGAACAGGAGTGCAGTATGATGGCATCAGCTGCGGCAGACTTGAAATCCCAGGAAGTGTGGCACAAGCGGCTCGGTCACCTTAATCTAAGAAGTATGCAACTTTTGCAAAAAGGTATGGCAATTGGCGTTCATTTTAATACTTCTGATTTTCAGCAATGTGTGTCTTGTGTTGAAGGAAAGCAAAGTAGACTCCCTTTTCCTAAGAAATCAAGTAGTAGAGCGACAGAAGTGCTGGGTTTAATACATACAGACTTATGTGGTCCCATACAGGTTCCCTCTATAAGTGGTGCTAGGTACATACTTAGTTTCATCGATGACTACACAAGAAAGCAGTTTGTCTATTTTTTGAAATCAAAAAATGAAACTTTTGCTAATTTCAAAAAATTCAAAGCCCTTGTGGAGAATGAAACTGGGAAGAAGTTAAAAGTTCTTAGAAGTGATAGAGGCGGAGAATATATGAGTTCTAAATTTAAGGAATACCTAAAGACCTGCGGGATCAAACACCAGAAGACCATCCCCGACTGCCCACAACAAAATGGCGTCGCGGAACGGGCCAATAGGACGGTGATGGAGAAGGTTAGATGCATGCTGCGTGACGCTGGACTGGAAAAGAAATTCTGGGCAGAGGCAGTGAACACAGCAGTCTACTTAAAGAACCGCAGTCCTACCAAGGCCGTTCCTGGTGAAACCCCCGAGGAGAAGTGGACAAACAAGAAGGTAAATCTAAACCATTTAAGAATTTTTGGTTGTGTAGCTTATTCTATGGTAAAGAATAGGAGGAAACTTGATCCTAAAAGCAAACCATATATTTTTGTGGGATACAATGAAGAGTCGAAAGGCTACCGACTAATAGATACTGAGAACCACAGAAACTGTGTCAATTCTCGCAATGTTGTGTTCATAGAAAATAAATTTTGGAACAAAGACATGTCACATGATGATAGTTTCAAGCAACATCCTATTGTTGACATCAACAGTCTGATTTCTAATGAAATTCAGCAATCAGAATCATCCACTGAGTTCTGATCAATCTGATGACATGAGATTATCACAGAGAGAGGAACAGAGGATCAGCATGATCACACTGTATGATTCTGAGAGCGATAACACAAGTTCTGAAACGGAGAACTGTTTGGATTATACTTACGTTCCAGGAGATGACACGCTGGCTCAAGCAGAGCAGGAAGACACCTCCTACGAAGAAGCTGATGGGTCCTGCCTAATTGCTAATTTTGTGGCACTGGCTGATGGTTACCCTGATGATCCGCAGACTGCAACCGAAGCACTGAAGGGACCGGATTCAGACAGTTGGCGGAGGGCAATGACAGATGAGTATAATTCATTCATTAAGAACAAATGTTGGACTTTGACAAAACGTAAACCTGGCCATAAGCCCGTTCAATGTAAATGGATTTTTAAAAGGAAATATGGTGCTAATGGTGAGCTCATAAAATTTAAAGCTCGTTTGGTTGCCAAAGGTTATACCCAGAAATATGGTATAGATTACCAGGATACTTTTTCACCTGTAGTAAGGTACTCCACAATAAGAATGCTTCTTGCTCTAGCAGCAGAATACAACTTGGATTTGGAACATCTTGATGTGAAAACTGCTTTTCTCAATGGAGATCTTGAGGAAACAGTATACATGGAGCAACCAGAGTGTTTCAAGGTTAAAGGGAGCGAAGATATGGTATATAAGCTCGACAAGGCTGTGTACGGCCTTAAACAAGCTTCCAAGTCTTGGTACGATAAAATTACTAAGGTGCTCTGTGACAAATTAAAGTTCTGCCGCTTGACTTCTGAGCCATGCGTATTCTTTAAGTGTGAAAATGGATCAATGATGATCATAGCGTTGTATGTGGACGACTTGATTGTATTTTCATCACCAGATTTTCAAGGAAAGGATAAAATAAAGAAGGAACTACAGGAGGAATTCGAAATCACTGATCTAGGGCCAGCTCAGCATGTACTTGGCATGAAGCTGATGAGGGAAGATAACAAAATTTACCTAAATCAGTCGAACTACATCCAGAAGGTACTGAAAAAGTTTCGCATGGAGGACTGCAAACCAGCTGCAACACCCATGGAGACAGGTCTTAAACTTACCAAAGAACCCAAGCAGTACGAGACCTACGACTACAGAGGTTTGATTGGTTCTTTGATGTATGTGGCAGTTTGCACCAGACCTGACATCAGTCATGCAGTTAGCTACCTCAGTCAATTCAATGATTGTTTCGGCGAAACTCACTGGAAAGCTGCCAAAAGAATACTACGTTATTTGAAAGGTACAATTAATTTTTACCTTGTATTTTCCAAATCAGGTTTGAACATTTCAGCCTACGCAGATGCTGACTGGGCGTCAGACAACATCGACCGTAAATCGTTTACTGGCTTCATTTTTACCGTGGGCAAGTCCGTTGTTGCTTGGGAGAGCCGCAAGCAGCGCACTGTTGCTCTGTCAAGCACTGAAGCAGAGTACATGGCGTTGTCAGACACATGTAAGGAAGCTTTATTTATTAGAAAATTTTTATTTGAAGTTTTTGGTACCATGGCTAAAATCACGATTTATAATGACAATCAATCTGCTATTAAGTTATGTAAAAGTTTTGTATTTCATTCCAGAACAAAGCACATTGATATACGTCATCATTTTATTAAAGAAATTGTTAATAAAGGTGTTGTTGAAATAAAATACTTGTCAACTGCAAATATGTTAGCAGACATATTAACTAAAGCACTTTGTAAAGAAAAGCATAATTATTTCACAAGTCAGTTGCTAACAAGTTCATAGGTTAACTTATAATGTTTGTGTTTTAACTGAACTAAGTTAGAATGTAACTTTGTTAAGTTGTAGTTTATGTTTAGCTTGCGTTTAAGGGCCAGTGTTGAAGCTATTGCTTAAATGTAAACGCAACCTAAAAGTTTATTTTGTCTGTGCTCAGTGTGACATATGTAATGTCAAATAGACGTCAGCCCTTTAACTTCCTGTTCTCTGCTAATGGTCATTGGTAATGTACGTACTTGTCTTGTTTGTTATCGCTCATAGTATTAAAATCAAGTGTAATCTCATCGCAGTGTTTTTATTCCTATCATTTTTCCTAACAAAATGTTCATGAAGTAGTTGCTGCAGATCATGAAGAATTGCTATTATCATTGCTGCATTGATATCTTCATGTCGTTGTTCCTCCATGGTGCCCATGCAATATAATTGTTAAAATTTATGGTGTGCATCTTCTAGAGATTACAATGATCCAATTCGATGGTGAATCTGTCCTTGTATCTACAAAATCAAAAGCAAAGTCCGTATTACTGATTTGTAAACACTTATTTTTAGAATTTGCATACATAATACATAGGAATAAGTATAGTAGGTATGTTATTCTACTGTATTGTGTGTAAGAATATAAATAAATTAATACCCTGAATATCGGATTAAATCGTCGTTCTTAGACAATATCTGCCCCAAATGAGGACATTTGGAAACTAACATTGTATTTTTCATTCACGACTCGTGGTCACACCAGTGTGACTACGAGTAATTTTTATTCCTCGTGGTCACACCAAGGGTTTTACTACACCCTGTTGGTAATTGATATAAGTGATGTGTCAGTTTCAATTCTCATGATATCGACATTCTCGATAGTTTAGAAAACGAATGATTAAAGATAGAAATTGTTTTTTCCTCGTCTTCACACCACAGTTTTAACTACACTATTTTATTATGATATAAAATCAGTCAAAACGTTAGTGGTGTAATAAGTACCATATGTCGAAATAGGCAAAGATGTTTAACTTAACATAGGTATATAATTAACGAAATATTTCCATAAAATGGCCTAAAGAAATATTATTATTAATGAGTTTTGTTTGGGTGTTAATGATCAAATTATCTTTCTCAATTTGTCTCTTTTACCTTGGGCTTTTTTCAATGACTATTTCCATATCCTCTTTTAGGACAGTTAATAATTTATTAACTGTCTCATAATTTTTGTTGATTATTTTGTTAAGTGAAGAGTGCCAGCTTTGGCAAACATTATTTGTCCTGTGTCGTTTCGTGTGACCGTAAACGTTCCATTCTGCAATGAAACTTTAATGTTTGAGCCAGTATTTCTTCATGTACTCTAAAAAGTCTTTTACTTTGCCAACTGAGGCACCCAAATCTTTGGCTTCATTTTTGATATAATGCCATGTCCCATGGCGATAGTAGGATAATCAGCACAATCTTGGCGTTTCTCTGGAAAATACTTGCAAACAACGTCCATCGACTCAATGTGAACGCTAGTATGCAAGCGGTAATCAGTACTGCAATCGTATCGAAACGCTGCTTGATTCAAATCAGTACTTCATAAATTTCTTCTTGTGCGTCGAAAATTATCTAGTTGTTGATCTCTGAGGTTTACTGGCTGCCTCGCTTTGCTCTTGTGATTCAGAAACACAACGTCGAGCCCATACTAACGCGGTGCTTTTTACCTGCAATTTCTTGTTCTTCGTCAGTCCAATTCGCAATGTTTCGAATCCTAGTTGCATTACGTCTATGTCGGGAAAGGTGGCACAATAAGCTAATGGAAACTCGAAACAAACACACCCACCCAATGACATTCTATACATCTTATGTATAGAATGTTATATTACGTCATTGCACCCACCAGTCAACTTGAATACCATGACGTGCACTGTCAGTTGTATTTTATTACTCATGTAGCGTGAAACTAACAAAAAACTTCATTGAATTCTATCTATTCTCGAGATGTCATGAAAATGTCAATCCATACAAAATGTATAAGAAAATAAATGTTTTTATGATAATATTAATTGGTGATTTTTTCGATATTTTATTACATATTATCCTATTCCGGACTAAGAGTAACCCAAAAATCAAACAACAGAAAAAATGGTCCAGCCGTTCTTGAGTTATAAATGGTGTAAGTAACACGACTTTCTTTTATATATAAATAGATATATAAAATTCTCGTGTCATGGTGTTAAACATTGAACTCCTCCGAAACGGCTTGACCGATTCTCATGAAATTTTGAGTGCATATTGGGTAGGTCTGAGAATCGGACATCTATTTTTCATCCCCCTAAATGTTAAGGGTGGTCCACACGAAATTTTTATTTTTTTGACATTTTTTTTAAATTTGTTTGATTATGAGTCAGCATTAAAAATACATAAAACATCAAATTTTCACCCATCTACGATTAACAGTTACTTTTGTATCTCGATTTTAATATCGGCAATACAACGTTTGCTGGGTCAGCTAGTATATATTGTCGCGTAGCAACGCTTCGACGTATATGACGAGAGTTGTCAAACGTCATATCGTGCAGCAACGTACATGACGAGAGTTGTCAAACTTCAAGATATTGATAATTTCAGCAGCTCCGTCAGCAATACTCGTAGCTTTGGCGTAAAAGTGTTTACTTTAGACGCTGTAGACCCGGGTTCGATACACCTACCAGTATATGGAATTTTTTGGGTTTTGTTAAGTTAATGGAAATTTATAGTAAGTTCAGGTTCAAATCGAACAGAAAAAAATTGATGGAAATGTGTAAAAGCAGGGTAAAACTAGTTAAAAGAATTTTCTAGAACAATTTAAATTTAAAGATGGAATGGAAGAATCATTTTGAAAATGGAACAGATCTGGGGGTATATAAGCCGTACTAAGCGTGGCCTACGGCAGTAGAGTAAAGAAGAAGTAGTGAAAAGTGGAAGTGTTCCAAGAAGAAGAAGATAGAAGAGACTTAGTGTTCGGTGCGGTGTGACGTGTTGAAGGTACCGCCGCCCACAAGAGGAACAGCGGCAGACCGGCGAAGTACAAGTTCAGAAAAAGCGAACGCAAATAAAGACTCGTTCCTATAAGCGGAGTTTTATTTCCAATCCCTGACCCACTCTCGTGTCAATTGGTGTCAGAAGTGGGATTGGAAAGATGCCATTAGTGCCCAGGAACGCGAAGGGAGTAACCACGCGAGCGGGAGCAGAGGACGTGTCACAAGAAGCATCCGAATCTGGACTCAGTGCGATCGTGTCAGCACCGCAAGCTCCTGCTGTAGACATCAGCGCGCTCATGCAGCAGATGGCCGCTATGATGCAAGAGCAAGCGCGCCGACAGGAGGAGCAGCTGCGGGGCTTGCAAGAGGAACAAGCGCGCCGACAGGAGGAGCAGCTGCGGGGCTTGCAAGAGGAACAAGCGCGCCGACATGAGAAGCAGCTGTGGGGCTTGCAAGAGGAAAAAGCGCGCCGATAGGAACAACAGCTACAGGGCTTGAAAGAGGAGCAAGCGCGCAAACAGGAGGAGCAGGTGCGAGGCCTGCATGAAGGCCTCTACAAAGACATTTTATCTGTTGTGCAGAAAAGCTCCACCCGTATTGACGCTGTGGAAAAAGAGATCACCCGGATTGACAGTGTGGGAAAGAAGATGGACAAAGTTGAAGAAAACTTTCAACGGAAGATGGGAGAGATGGAAGTAACCATTCATCAGCTTAGTGGGAGGGTTTTGTGTCCTTCCACCAACACAGGAGTCACCTGCGGAATCACATCGACCAGAAATTTAAAAGTACCTCCCTACGACGACAAGTCTTCCTGGGCTGGCTTCAAGCTACAATTGGAGACGGTCAGAATAGCCTGCGGTTGGAGTGACCAAGAAGCGCACTCTACCCTCACACTAGCACTTCGTGACGATTCACTCTCCGTATTGGAAGCACTCGGCGCTGGGAAGCAGGAAGTGACCTACACAGACCTTCTTGACGCGTTGGAGTCATGTTATGGCGATAAACACCTTGAGTATGTGTATCGGGCGCAACTTAAGGACCGCAGTGAAAGGGCCAACGAAACTCTGCAGCAGTGGTCCGTGGAAGCTGAGAAGCTAGTGCGTAAAGCATATCAGTCGTCGCCAGCTGCAATAGAAGAAATGTTGTTCCAAGTGTTCATCGATGGAATACGGGACGCCGAAGTAAGAGCAGCCGTACGATTGAGTCATCATACTAGCTTGAAGGAAGCGGTGGCACATGCGTTGGAAGTGGAAACGGTTCACCATGATTCTCGGGCGTTGAGACTCCGCAAAATTGTACTAGCAGATTCCAGCCGAAGGCAAGCATATAACCCAGTATGCTATGGGTGTTGGGAGCGAGGACACCTCAGGAGCACTTGCCCCAGACGTGAGCGCATAACGCAAGATAGGGAGGATGCGACAATCTCAACGTCACCGCTGGAGCAACAGGAAAAGGCCAGAGCAGTGGGGTGGGCGCTGACCGGTAAAAGGAAAGCCTCAAGGATCTTCGTGAAGCAAGCATGTGACGGAAACACTTTGGTTATAGAAGGAATGATAAATGGAAAATCTTGCCGTTTCACTTTGGATACGGGAGCCTCACGTACAGTCGTTAGCCAAAGAAGACTAGAGAGCATCGGAAGACGACATATGCGAGAAAATGTAAACTTAACTCTGACAATAGCTACGGGCCAGTGCATACCAGTCCAAGGAGAGAAGGTGGCCATGAAACTCGGGGATACGTTGTACTGGTAAAAAGTGGTAATCGCGGATATCACAGATGACTGCATCATTGGGTTGGATTTTCTTCGCAATCATCAGTTTACCATTGACATGAAACATGGTGTATTGAAGCATGGAGGTGAAGAAATTCCAATAAAAGGCGGAACTTATGGGAAAGTATTGTGCTTAAGAGACACTACCTTAAATCCGAGATCGCAGACCCTAGTCCCGGTAGTACTGCCAAGGGATGGCAGAGGAAGACCTTGTAAATGCACTATAATAGAAAGAGAGATACCCGACACAACATGGATCCCAGCCAGGACTGTTGTGGGAAACTCCCAAATTGCGATGGTTCCCGCGTTTAATCCTCATGAGGACAAGCAAATCATTAGGAAGGGAACAGTGATCGGAGCTTGGTTAAGAAAGTGTGAAAAAGGGAGGAAGACCGTAGCTGCAAGCCAAGATGTGAACATACAGAAACTTTTGGATGGCTGTAAGGACAATCTTACCAAGCTACAGTTAATAAAAGCGAGAAATTTCCTGCTACGCTACGCCGGGATGTTCTCGAAGAACGACGGGGACATCGGAAGAACTGGTTTGGTGAAACACAAGATTGACACAGGAGACACTGTTCCAATACGGCAAAGACCAAGACGTATTCCGTTTGCACGCGATCAAGAAGTGGAAGACATGATTCGGGATATGAAAGAAAATGTTGTGATAGAACCGTCATCGAGTCCATGGTGTTCTGGTAAAGAAGAAGGATGGATCAACTAGATTTTGTGTGGGCTATCGGCGTTTGAACAATGTAACTAAGAAAGACAGTTAACCATTGCCAAGAATCGATGACACCTTAGATTCACTTTGTGACATGACGTGGTTCTCTACTATGGATTAGAAAAGTGGCTACTGTCAAGTCGATCTGGATCCTAAAGACAAAGAGAAGACGGCTTTTTCAACCTGAAAAGGGTTATGGCAGTTCAAAACAATGACCTTCGGATTATGCAACGCCCCAGCTACTTTCGAAAGATTGATGGAGCATGTGCTGGCAGGTATGTTGGGACAAAACCTGCCTTGTCTACTTGGATGACCTAATCATTATGGGACGAAGTTTTGAAGATCATCTTAAGAAGCTCGAAAAAGTCTTCGCAAAACTGCAGGGTGCCAACTTGAAGTTCAGTCCAAAGAAATGTTCCTTCTTTCAACGTCAGGTGAATTACTTGGGGCACGTTATCTCGGAGCAAGGCGTTGCGACGGATCCTGCCAAGATAAGTGCTGTCAAGGACTGGCCGACGCTGACAGAAAAGACACATGTGAGAGCATTTCTAGGACTATGTTCTTATTATCGACGCTTTGTGAAAGGGTTTTCCGATGTTGCTAAGCCCTTACATCGACTGACGGAGGAGAAAAGAGCCTTTTCCTGGGATGAAGAATGCGAACAAGCTTTCTTAGAGCTGAGGAAAAGACTATGTGAATCACCTATCCTCGGATATCCTGACACAGAGGGAAGATTCATAGTGGATGCTGATGCTAGCAACACCGGAATTGGTGGAGTACTATCTCAGAAGAGAGGAGATCAAGAAGTTGTAATTGCATACTTTAGCAAATCTTTATCGAAGCCGGAGAGAATCTACTGTGTAACTCGTAGGGAGTTACTGGCCGTGGTAAAGACATTACAACATTTCAAAAAGTACTTGTTGGGTCGCAAATTCCTCGTAAGGACTGATCATGCCACCTTGAAGTGGTTACTAGAATTCAAGAATCCGGAAGGACAAGTGGCCAGATGGATTGAGCAACTTCAAGAGTATGACTTTGAAATCGAGCATCGAGGAGGAAAAAGTCATGGAAATGCAGATGCGTTATCGAGAAGACCTTGTCCGATGGAATGCAAACATTGCATTCGTCAGGAGGAGAAAGAGAATTTTATGATCCGGCTGATTAGAACAGATTCGATCGACGAGAACTGGAGCAACGATGCAATGAGGAGAGCTCAGGAAAATGATATGGATCTTCAACCACTTTTACATTGGCTAGCAAGTGGATCACTTAAACCAAAATGGTCTGAAGTGGCTAGACACAGTACGGCTACCAAGAGTCTCTGGGCACAATGGAACAGTTTGGTGATGCATGACGGGTTGCTCTGCCGGAAATGGGAAACCCCGCAAGGAAAGGATTGCCATCTGCAACTGGTCGTTCCCAGGGAGAAGGTGAACGAGATCCTGAGAGCTTATCACGATGGTTCTTCAGGTGGACATTTGGGAATAAGAAGAACTCTCACAAAAATTAAATAACGATTTTACTGGTTGCATTGCCGTGACGTTGTGGAAGACTGGTGCCGAAAATGCAAGAGTTGTGCTGCTGTCGAAGGACCTCAGACCGGGAGCAGAGGAGCGAAGTATGAAGTTGTACAATGTTGAGGCTCCGTGGGAAAGAGTAGCTCTGGATATGGCCGGACCGTTCCCAGTCACCAAATCTGGAAACCGTTATATAATGGTGGTGATGGATTATTTCACGAAGTGGACGGAAGCATTTGCTCTACCGAATCAAAAAGTAGTCACCGTTGCGACGAAGCTGGTGAATGAAGTTTTCTGCAGATTCGGTGTGCCTTTGGAGATGCACAGTGATCAAGGGCGGAACTTCGAGTCACAAGTGTTTCAAGAAATTTGCAAGATCTTGGAAATCCATAAAACCAGAACTACGGCATATCATCCACAGTCGGACGGGATGGTGGAGAGGTTTAACCAAACATTGGAGTGGCATCTGGCAAAAGTAGTGGACAGTCATCAGGGTAACTGGGATGAGCACATTCCACTGTTTCTCATGTCGTATAGAGCCGCAATACACGAGACGACTACGGTGACTCCTGCGTACGCCAATTTTGGAAGGGAATTGTGATTGCCAGCTGATTTACTCTCAGGTTGTCCACCGGATACTCCGAAAAGTATAACAGTATATGTGGATGAGTTACGGAATAAGATGATTGACATCTACGAGGAAATTAGAAGAACTGGAACCATGATTTGGTTACACAATCCAATAAGGCGCGAGGGGAAGGCTCCGAAGCTTCAACCAAGTTGGGAGGGACCATACAAAGTAATCACAAGGATAAATGATGTGACTCTCAGAATCCAGCGTACCCCTCGCAGCCCCCCGAAAATCGTACATGTCGATCCGGTGGCTAAGTACTACGGAACGGAAGCAACGATGATCGGGACGATCATGTCTTGGGAGGGGGCAGTGTCGCATATCAACGCTTCGACGTATATGACGAGAGTTGTCAAACGACATATCGTGCAGCAACGTACATGACGAGAGTTGTCAAACTTCAAGACATTGATAATTTCAACAGCTCCGTCAGGAATACTCGTAGCTTTGGCGTAAAAGTGTTTTCTTTAGACGCTGTAGACCCGGGTTCGATACGATATGGAATTTTTCGGTTTTGTAAAATTAATGGAAATTTCTAGTAAGTTCAGGATCAAATCGAACAGAAAAAAAGGGATGGAAAATGTGTAAGCAGGATAAAAATAGTTAAAAGAATTTTCTAGTACAATTTAAATTAAAAGATGGAATGGGAGAATCATTTTAAAAATGGAATAGATTCGGGGGTATATAAGCCGTACTAAGCGTGGCCTACGGCAGTTCTAGTTCTGACTCGAAAGTGTAAAGAAAAAGAAGAAGTAGTGAAAAGTGGAAGTGTTCCAAGAAGAAGAAGATAGAAGAGACTTAGTGTTCGGTGCGGTGTGACGCGTTGAAGGTACCGCACCCACAAGAGGAACAACGGCAGACCGGCGAAGTGCATGTTCAGAAAAAGCGAACGCAAATAAAGACTCGTTCATATAAGCGGAGTATTATTTCCGATCCCTGACCCACTCTCGTGTCAATATATATATATATATATATACATACATACATATATATATATATACATACATACATATATATAGGTATAAATTTCTTTGACACGAACCTATGACGTATTAGTATCATGTGAGTCAAGTCTTAGATCATTAAACGTCTTGATAGACTGTAACTGCTGTGATAACATGGAAAAAAATTGAGGTTGACAGTTAACCTCTATTTTGAGTAAACAAAGTGTTTGTGTTTGCTCACATTGAAACAAAGTGTTTTCATGCGTTGTCCTTGCTGCTAGCAAGAGCAGCCATACCCATATCGGATCGTGCCGGAAACACAGCACAAGGAAACTCATTCCACAGCTTTGTTGTACGTGGAAGAAGGATCCTTGAAAACCTCACTATGAAGGTAATTATAAACAGTCTTCTTAAGTCAAAGTAAGGTGACAAAATAAATTTCAAATCAATAAAGTTAGTGATTGGGATATAAAAATGTATTTTTTCACCAAATTTCGTGGAAAAAATATTTATATTTTCGTAAGTAAAAGATAAAAATAAAAAACCAAACTTGGTTAATTGAATTCTTCAAATAAATTTGAAGGTTATGTGAAAAGAGTGTAAATACAAAAGTTGTAGATCTTTTTATTACCAACTACTTACTTTGCAATTTAACTTTATACAAAGGATATAGTTTTGTCGGAAATCGAGATAAACCGTTTTTTACTCTTGAAAACTCACCCCCTTCCGCTTCCCGACTTCAGTTCTCGTAAATTATTTTTCATTTTATTTTTATTATGTTCTCTTTCTTTTCCAATGGGTTTCATACTACTATTACATTTTTTTTTAATTTTTACCATTTTCAAGGGCTTCACCCCTGGTCTACTGAGTGTTGAGAGCAGTGAAACTTGGTAGTGGTTGTCATACTACCTCATATTACGCTACGGTTTAGTCCTGGACTAGGGGAGGCCGGGGTTCAAAGTGCCGGGGGCAGGTTGTTGCAATTGAAATAGCTCCGCGAAGAAAAGAGATAGCAATAAGTGTGAAGTGCATCGCGAAACGTCATATCATCGCGCCATTGCGTCAGTCATTTTAGTGACGGTCTGCCCGCGTGTTAGCGTGGTAGGCGATTTGTGACACTCAAACATCACGTAAGTAAATTTTTTCGTCATCATACTTTTTGGTCTATTTCAATCAATTTTCTAGCTATTTGTGTGTTACTTGCTATTATCTGTCGGGCAAACTACAGTGATTAACTTTTTAATATCGTTTTTGGCTTTTTCAAACGTATTCTATCATAATTGGATGTTACTTTAGAAAATGGAATTTGGGGTTCCAAGTTCCTCTGGTGGGGGGCTAGTTGTTCCGCGGAACAACCTGCCCCGTAGCGAACACGTAAATAATAAAATTAAAACTTTGTTTTAGGATGAGAAACTATAAACGAAAAACCGAGCGGGACATGGTTTCAATTGAGCTTTTGCAGCGGGCTGCTGATGCCGTTATTAAAGACGGTAGCTCGGGAATTAGAGATATGTCATATGACATTGTTTCGCTTTGTCAAAAAGTTGAAAGCTGGTGTAACACCTACTGTGGGTTACTATTCTAGACAGGTGTTCAACAAAGACCAAGAGAAGACATTGGCGGATTATTTATTAAAATGTTCATCAATTTACTTCGGTCTTTTGCCTAATATTCCAGTCTCTTGGCATAGAAATAAAGAAGCTGGAGCTGATTGGTTCACTAGTTTTCTGAAAAGAAATCCGTCATTGTCCATAAGAGCTCCGGAAGCCACTAGTGCAGGACGCGCATCCTCTTTTAACCGACACAACGTTAATGAATTCTTTAGCAAGCTTGGAGACGTCATTTTGAAATATAACATGCTACCGTCTAGAATTTGGAACTTGGACGAAACAGGTGTTACCACTGTATTGAAGCCGAAGAAAATAGTCGCTGCAAAAGGCGTTAAACAAGTGGGTGCCATAGTGTCTGCGGAGCGAGGAACTTTAGTTACCGTTGAACTTGCAGCAAATGCAGTGGGAAATACTGTACCACCTATGTTTATTTTTCCGCGCCTTAAATATAAGGACTTATTTCTTCGAGATAGTCCCACGGAGAGTATTGGAGCTGGAAATAGCTCGGGATGGATAACGGCTACAGAATTCCTCATATTTATGGACCATTTTATAAAACATACAAAACCCACTCCTGAAGACCCCGTATTGTTATTGCTTGATAACCATCAATCACATGTTGACATTGATGTGGTTGAAAAGGCAAAGACAAATTCGGTTATAATGTTGTCTTTCCCGCCACATTGTACCCATAATTTGCAACCACTAGATGTTGGCGTTAATGGACCGTTTAAAATGTATTGTTCCAAAGCGCAAGAAAACTGGCTACGTAATAACCCAGGCAAGACAATGTCTATTTATGAGATACCAGGAATTGTCAAACATGCATGGCCTTTAGCAGCTACACCAAATAACATTATGAACGCATTTAAAAAGGCAGGCATAAGTCCATTCAACCCTGATATATTTAAGGATGAAGATTTTGCCCCGTCGTTCATTACTGATCGACCAATGCCCGACACCGCTAATATTTCATTGGGATTGGGAAATGTGAAACCACAGCTTCAAGGATTAGCAGACGTTAATGAGCCTCAGGTGGATCATGATATGGAAACCGTCCCAGATAACGTCCAGCAAGAATAGAATCAGCAACCAATGAACCTCAACCAGGATCCTCGAACATTGCTAATTTGCCAAATAATGTTGTCATTCAAGCCACATCTACCATATTTTCACCTGAAGCAATTAAACCTTTACCAAAAGCACCGCCAAGATCGTGTGTAACAACTAGGCGACGAATAAGAAAATCAGCAATACTGACAGATATGCCTGAAAAGAATGCTTTGGCTGAAGAAAAAGCAAGAAAAGTAAAGAGCAATAGTAAAATAAAGACGAAGGAAGTTGAAAAAAGAGTCAGAAAGAATAAAGTAACTGGTAAAAAAAGCGAAATTATAAAGTGGCAAGTAAATCCGCAAATGGTAAAGAAAATGTGAAAAGGAAACTACTGCAAGAAGATAATCATGGAAGTGATAGTGAAGAAGAGACCATGGAATGGTATTGTCTAATATGTTGCGATTTATATTCCAACTCACGACCAGGTGAACAATGGATTGAATGCGTCATGTGTAAGAATTGGGCTCATTCAAAATGCCTGAAATCTGAAGATGTTCATTCTTATGTTTGTCAAAATTGTAATTCTGACAATGACTCTGAATAATTTTTTTTAAGTTACTGAAATGAATCTGTTTTTACAGAGTAGGTTATAAGTTTAGATTATTGATCTCAGTAAAGTCATTGCTATAAGACTGAATTAAGAAACTATAACTCGAAATGTTAAAATTTGTTATTTTTTGTGTTTTCATTAAAAGAAATAATTTTGTTTTTTTGACAAGCAAACGTTTGTCAATGTTTATTATTCTTAAATCTATTAATTAGGTTGTACTACACCATTAACTGGTAGTTAATGCTTGTTATTATTTTATGTTTGCAGTTATGTTCATTACATTTTTTAATTTTGTTGAAGTTTATTTAGAAACGTACAAAATCTAAGAGTTTGTAAAAAACATTTAGATTTTGCACTTTTCTAAATAAAACTCTAATAAATATTCAATTACATATACCTAATTTATTTTATATAATACCTTTCCAACTAATACTACATTATTAGGGACTGGAGTTGATAAGCGGAACAACTTACCTCAGCTGAGGAACAACCAGCCCCTTTGTGGGGCGAGTTGTTCCTTGTCGACTTTTTACAGAAAAAATATCCTGAGCAATAATATATGCTTATTTCAAAGAACTTAAGTTTACGATTTGAAACAAGGATAAATTATGCACCATTTTATATAGGAATCGTTGATTTTAAACATTTCTATTACATTTATATTGCCTCCGACTCCAAAATCGGAACGTCGAACCCCGGTCTCCCCTACACAAAGCAGGGATGTTAGGTGATAACTTATTGAGTAAGTCTTGTTGGTGTACAAAACACATTTAGATTACTAAAACGTCTGAATGGCAAAGGTAATTATCACATGATTTTCTAAATGCAGCAACTACCCTCAGGCTATTTAATTGAAATTAAGTCTATGGAATTTAATTAAAAAAAAAAAAGAGTTCCGTACATTTTCTTACGCCCAATCTTTTCAGGCCTAAAGAAAATTTATTTACGGTTAGGTAATAAGTGATTTTATAATCATAATTTGAATGAGTATACCTGGCTAGAGTGGGCTCGGGTGCTTGGGTCGAATGTTTGTTGAAATTACTTAATGCACAGGAATCTAATACAAAAAAAAATAGATTCGAATATCACTCGAAGTGGAAATACCGTCTGCAGAAACAAAATTGACACCTTAATAAATGAACACATCTATTTGTGAGAAGTCAGTTGGAGGTCCATACAATTCATGGAGATTATTCAGTCCCTTTAATGAAAGTTTTACCAACTCCTAAAGAAGTACCAGTTCATAGGATATTTCCTGTAAACTACATAATTTGATTGAACATCACTTCTCCTTTTCGCTACGTACTCACGCTTTTTGACATCATCAGTATGCGAGGCACAGCTAACAAGCAGAGAGTATCGTTCGCGGCAAACAGTTGTGATACATCTCCGTTCGGTGGAATTCACTGAGGCTGAGTGGAGACGAGATGTGTGAGTGACGAAGTCTTTTGGGATAATTAATCTGTTTCAAACTATAAGGATTTATTACTTTTATTTGAGTATTACTTCGAGAATGATCCGTGCGATTAACTTGCTGATGTGTTTTGTGAAATATTTATTTAGTTGGAATAATCTTCTTAACGTCTTATATACCTACTTACCTTGTGACTTTTTATGCTATCTTGGGCGCTTGCAACCAGGACGCCCTCATCTTTCCAACGCATTTGTCAGACATACTCTCAGTTTAGAACAAATCGGAGATCCTTCATCGGGGTGAGTCTGATGAGTTTCATGATACCCATTCTCGCACACTTCATTTCAAGAATGGGTTCGGACCAATCGGACGTCCTTCGTTAGTTCGTGGTCGCACCCATTCTTGCACAGTATACTTTTTAATACAAGTTACCCTTGCCCATGGGCAAAGAATAATATTCTTATATATGGTATAAGTACTATGAGGCGTGGGCTATATTTTATATTACAATAACTGCTATGTTCCAGTTTGAGGAAAAGAAAAACAAGTTTCTTAATGACTATTTTTATTTGGTTTCCATCACAAAAACGTTCGCTAACGACCATTCGATCACACAACCCAAACATACTTATCGGCTAATTTAATAAAAAAAAACACAGGCGGCAACACGATCGCACACAGATTAAAAATAAATTAGTTACAATTTTTACATGATTCCGTTTTACATTTTTTTATCACTTTCTCAAACAATTTTTACACCACGTTAAAATACTGATGCACAAATTTGCTAGGCTAATGTGCGATGCGTCCGCCATTTTAGAAACGATGATATGGCGGGGTCTATAGTTTGTTGCGTAGAACATTCTAGATTCTTCTGGTTTGGTTAAGAATCATTTGGCGCACGCTGAACGTCGATAGGCCGATTCCGAGAGCAGCGAGAACTAGAGCAGATCTGGACATCATCTTATCCCGATTCGCAGGCTGCGGACAATAGAAAGGTATAATATTTATTTACAAGTATTCACAATGCTCTCATTGGTAAGTGTGACCGAGTTATATGGTGATGATTGATCATTGGCGGCAATTCTCTTTTAGGTAAGAGGGTAAGAGAGAGATAAGCCATTCCCCTGAATAGAGGAGTGGTAGCAGACGGTGAGGATGATAACCAAGTTTGTGGCGTGATGTGCAAAGGTGGAAGTGGGCGGCAGGCCAGCTCAGCTCTAAACAGCTTTTCGGTTTTTTAATGGAAAAGGACGACAAACGAGCGTACGGATCAACTGGTGTTAAGTGATCCCCGCTGCACACATTTTCTTGCAACACCAGAGGAATCAAAGGAGCTTTATCGGCCTTAAAGGAAGGTGTACGCGCTTTTTTAAAGGTAGCCATGTCATATCGTCCCGGAAACACCGCACAACAAAGCTCAGTGTTCTGGTCTGGTATTATTAGTATTGCTGCTATAATAATGACCTACAGGTGACAGACAGACTTGGCGTTGCACAAACAAAAATATCAAAGCACTAGAAACCTGCCAAGACATAATTGAACGAAGTATTCTTAACATAAAACTAAAAGATAAAACAAGAAAATGACCGATTATTAAAGATATAAAATATCAAATAAAACAATTGAAATGGAAATAGGCAAGACACACTATAAGAAGATAGAGAATTGGACTAAAGAAGTGACAGAATGGTGTCCAAGATATAAAATGAGAAATAAAGGAACTGCTGCGGCTAATTATAAATTGATAATTTTAATACGTTTTTATACACAACTTTACTTTTTTTCCATTATTTGCTAAAACATAAAGATTTTGCTGGTTTGATACTCGTGAACACGCTACATAAAATAGAGATTTCTAACTATTCTGGGTGTCCCAGAATAGGTGAGATAAGGATAAACGAGAATGACCGTTGTCTATGATCTTTCACATATTATGCAAAAATTTAGTTAAAAGTTTGACGGTTTTTGAGTTACCGAGCTTAATTTAAATATGAAAAAAAGTGATACCCCACGTCCGTTCTATGGCTGTTATTACCCTAAAATCATTCAAAGATCGCGTTTTTGTGGGTTTGTTTGTGTGCGTCTACACTAGATGTCTGTTAACTAATTCTTTTGTAAAATCATTAAACAAGTATCGAATTTACAGTACTTTTGTTTCTTAGTTTTCGATTTGCATAAATTTTGTGTTGAAGTTCGATTATCTATAATGTAAAAAAAATGTGTGGACTTGATTTGTCTAAATATTTTAAAAACTTGAGCAATTAATGAGGATTCTAAAACGGCATCGTTTGCAAACATTACTTGCACAAAAATGAAAAAAAAATTAACTTTTTGCCAAATGTCTTTTTAATGGTCTGCTAAAAACTGTCTTTTGCTTATCTAAATGGTCATAGACCGAAGTCATTCCCATATGCCCTTTCCCCACCTATGTATATTTGGGACAACTAGTATAAGGGTAGGGACTATATTTTGGATCACAAAAGGCAACGTTTCGAAGACGGATGATTCGTCCTCAAATACAATAATTAGGTTAGATAATTTATACGTCTAGAGTCTCTTGCTGCTAGACAACCGATGAAAACAGGCCAGCGTTACTACTTTCGTGTACGTGACAAGCTACGTCTTACACTAGGTGTTATTAGTGTGATTTGTAGCAAAATAGAGGTTAACTGTTAACCTCAATATTTTTCGAACCATTCACAGCTTTCACTATCTATCTAGAAGTATAAATGATCTAAGACAATTAGCATCAATCTGCTAGATGTGCCTGACATATATAATTTTCTTTATTACTTTTTATGAAATATTTGAATATATTTATTCATATGATTCATATTATTTGAATGCAGCACTTTACAAACTAATTGGCTGTCTATATTACAGCCGTTGTTAAATACTCTATTTAATTGAAAAGAGTGGCCGTTGAGTGTCTTGTATGGTCTTCTCACAAGCTCTTCTTTTGCCGAAAATATGGCAGATTCAGTAATTTAAGAGAATTATTTATAGTGACGATTCAAAAGCGCTTAGTTTAAGCCTAATAGAATAAAGTTTATTTGACTTTGACGTGAATTTGACTCAAGATGATTACGTTTGTACGTATTACATTAATAATTAAATTAATATTAAAAAATTCGAAGATATTGATCGCGTTCTCGGTTCTCAGAATTTGCTTCCAGACCAACAGCAACAAACTACACAGTAAGCAGTGTATTTCCCTGACGTCATTGAATAAGTTCTTCGTGATCTCTTTATGTACTTTTGATTTGCATAGTTTATTTTTGGCTTTTTATTTTGTTAGTTACTTTTTCAATACAAACTATACACGAAACACACCCACAACATATAACACAACACAAAACACTCACACTACCTTCCAAACACCAACTGTTTTATCACATTTAAATATTCACTTCACCTGTTATATCTCTCATAAATACTTAACCGAACTAGTAAATTTAAGTAAATTACATATTATATATTATACTACATCTGGACTATCTTGGCAAACGTTCAGTATGGATATTTTTCAAAATCTTATGATTGATAACCATGACAATGGCTAATTCGGAAATTCTTAGAGAACTCGATACGCCCGATGACTTTTGCCATATTGCACATAGTCCTGACTGTTGTAGAACTCTTGTTAATACTAAATTTGATATTAAAATTCTGTCCTTTAATATCAGAAGTATCCAACGTAATTTCGATAGCTTTTTGGTGACCCTGTCTAGATTTAGTATGCTCTTTGACGTTATAGTATTGACCGAATGCTGGATACATGAGGACTCTACCATACCCCAAATAGAGGGATACAATTTTTTTAGAACTAATAAATACATAAATAGAGCAGGAGGCGTAGTTGCTTATGTAAATGAACGTTGGTCACCGCAAGTTGATGAGCCCGTTTTTGAAGATGCAAATTGCTTAAAAATTACTTTAAAAAATCAACTTGTCGTACTAGCCCTATATCGATCGCCGTCATTTATAAATACATCGCCTTTTCTAGATTCTCTAGCTACAGTAATCCAAGATATTAAAGATGCTCGTTGTGTAATTGTTGCTGGGGATATTAATATTAATATTTGCTCTAATGATGATAGTCAAATGGCTACTTGCGCGAAATATCTGTGTTTGTTAGCAGAGCTAAACCTTCAGCCTATCGTAAATAAAACCTACACGAATTAATTCGTGCCTAGATCACATTCACGTAACTTCTAAGTACCACTCGGAGTCAGTTATTTACAAATCAGATATTACAGATCATAATATTGTAATTGCCGGAATAGTAACTAAAGATACCAAACAACATAAAACTTGCAGACTCACAAAGAATTATAATCTAGAGCGCATTGTAGAAGAATTAAGACAGGCTGACTGGACAGAAGTCTATAATAGCATTGATATAAACAAAGCAGTATCTGTTTTTGATACTATTCTAACAAACATTATAAGCAAACATTTAGAAGAGAAACGAATAAGTCGATCCAGAATTACTTTCAAGCCTTGGATGACGCCTGGTCTAATTAGGTGTGCTAGGCACAAAGATCGCTTACATTTACACTTACGTAAGAATCCCAACAATAACACGGTCAAACTCATTTACACACGTTACCGAAATTTTTACTATGATCTTTTGCGAAAACTAAAACACAAACATGAGTCATTTGAATTGGAAAAAAACAAACACGACCCTAAAAAGCTCTGGAAGAGTATAAGAACAATTTCCCACACCAAGAAAATAAATCAAGTACCACTAGAACTCACCAATATTAAAGATACTGTAACGGAATCTCTGGATTATTCCAATGAATATTTTGCAGGCATAGGTAAAACTCTTGCAAACAAGATACTCACAGCATGCAATGAAACAGAAGTTTCACTCGCTAGTAAGATAATACTCGAAAATACTCCAACGCAATCATTTTTCTTAGGACCCACTGATGAACGAGAAATTGAATCCTTGATAAGTAACGCTAATCTTGACAGTGCTCCTGGACTGGATGGAATATCAAACCGCCTTTTGAATATTAGCAAAAAATATATTACTCCCCCCCTGACGAGCATATGTAATCTAAGTTTATCTCAAGGCATTTTTCCTACTGCCTGGAAAATGGCTGCAATTGTTCCTATTCATAAGTCGGGTAACAAATTGAATCCTACGAACTATAGACCGATTTCTTTATTAGGATCATTCTCAAAAATTTTGGAAAAACTAGTACACAAGCGATTGACAAGTTTTCTTGACGTACATAAAATAATATCTGACAGAAAATTCGGGTTTCGCACTAAAAAATCAACGGAAAACGCTGTACACTTAGTAACAAAAATTATTTCTTCCAAACTAGATAAGCAGCAAGCATGTGTCGGTGTATTTTTAGACCTCGCGAAGGCTTTTGATACAGTCTGTATTCCTATACTTTTACGAAAACTTGAGCTCCTAGGTATTCGAGGTAATTGCATGAACTGGTTCAAAAGCTATTTAATGTGCCGAACTCAGTGTGTTATAGTGGATCATAAGAAAAGCAATCCAAGTACAATAGATTTCGGCGTCCCCCAAGGAAGTATATTAGGCCCCACGTTATTCCTTTTGTATATAAATGACATCAAAACTAAAGTATCCAGCTCTGACGTCATCTGTTATGCCGATGATACAGCTCTTTTATTTTACGGGAAAAACTGGGATAATGCAATACACGCAGCGGAACAAGGAATGAGGAATATTGCAACTTGGCTACAAAATAATCTTCTCACTTTAAATCTCACTAAAACACAGTACATCTGTTTCCATAAAACGAAAACTTCATCCCCTTCCCACATTTTTGATATTAAAGTCCACACATGTCCTGTTGCTCTATCTGGCCCTTGCTCTTGCAATAGTATAAGTAGAACTACTCATATAAAATACTTAGGAGTCGTCATGGACGAAAACTTAAACTTTAAGCAACATCTTAATACAACAGCGAAAAGAGTCCGCAAGCTGATCTATATTTTTAAGAACTTACGCGCTTCGGCATCTTTAAATCTGCTAAAAACCATTTATTTTGCAATCGGTCAATCTGTATTATCTTATTGTATCACCGTATGGGGAGGGGCGGCTACTTCACACATGATACTCTTAGAAAGAGCACAGAGAGCTGTCCTTAAAGTGATTTTTAAAAAACCTATTAGATACCCAACACATAAACTATATAAAGACTTAGAACTTCTTTCTGTCCGAGGTATATTTATCTTGCGTGTTATGACAAGCAGGAGGTCTTGAATTTGCCTAATTATAAAAACCTACTAGATAGCCGTTCGTACAAGATTCCAACACCAATAATAAATACAACATTTGCAAGTAGATTTAGCCCATTCTTACATACATATATATACAACAAGGTAAATTTAAAATGTTCTATTAAAAATTGCTCGGTCCATCAGGTCAAATTTAAAATACAGAGATGGTTACACACACTCACTTATGCAGACATGGAAGCTATTCTTAAAGTGATAGCTTAGCATTCATATAAAGTTAATACTTTGTAACATGATTAAGCAGATACTAACACTCACTCACACCCACCCTCACACACACACACACACATACACACACACACACATACACACACACCCAGAGACACACACACATATACAGAGTGCACTTTTTGACCTTTCGGTTCATATTGTTAACCTTAGGATGTAAATTGGTTGCCTACAGGACAGGCTACGCCTAGTGTAGGGACCAAATATAATGTAATATTATGTGATAAAGTGTCTGTATATAATAAATAAATAAATAAATAAAAAAAAAAATCTATATATATATATATATATATGACTAACACGACTTTCTTTTATATATATATAAAAGAAAGTCGTGTTAGTCACACCATTTATAACTCAAGAACGGCTAGACCATTTTTTCTGTTGTTTGATTTTTTGAGTTACTCTTAGTCCGGATAATATGTAATAAAATATCACAAATAAATATTACCATAAAAACATTTATTTTCTCATACATTTTGTATGGATTGACATTTTCATGACATCTCAAAAATAGAAAGAATTCAATGAAGTTTTTTGTTAGTTTCACGCTACATGAGTAATAAAATACAACTGACAGTGCACTTCATGTTATTCAAGTTGACTGGTGGGTGCAATGACGTAATATAACATTCTATACATAAAGATGTATAGAATGTCATTGGGTGGGTGTGTTTATTTCGAGTTTCCAGTGGCTTTTTGTGTCATCTTTCCCGACATAGACGTAATGCAACTAGGATTCGAAACATTGCGAATTGGACTGACGAAGAACAAGAAATTGCAGGTAAAAAGCACCGCGTTAGTATGGGCTCGACGTTGTGTTTCTGAATCACAAGAGCAAAGCGAGGCAACCAGTAAACCTCAGAGATCAACAACTAGATAATTTTCGACGCACAAGAAGAAATTTATGAAGTACTGATTTGAATCAAGCAGCGTTTCGATACGATTGCAGTACTGATTACCGCTTGCATACTAGCGTTCACATTGGGTCGATGGACGTTGTTTGCAAGTATTTTCCAGAGAAACGCCAAGATTATGCTGCCTTAGTGGGAAACTACGGAATCACGACATTTTATAGCAAACACTCAAAAATACAATGTTTGTTTCCAAATGTCCTCATTTGGGGCAGACATTGTCTAAGAACGACGATTTAATCCGATATTCAGGGTATTAATTTATTTATTTTCTTACACACAATACAGTAGAATACTATACTTATACCTACTATACTTATTCCTATGTATTATGTATGCTAATTCTAAAAATAAGTGTTTACAAATCAGTAATACGGACTTTGCTTTTGATTTTGTAGATACAAGGACAGATTCACCATCGAATTGGATCATTGTAATCTCTAGAAGATGCACACCATAAATTTTAACAATTATATTGCATGGGCACCATGGAGGAACAACGACATGAAGAGATCAATGCAGCAATGATAATAGCAATTCTTCATGATCTGCAGCAACTACTTCATGAACATTTTGCATGTCGAGTTAGCCTGCAAATCTTTAATTTCCGATCCGTCTTGCATTCGCCATGACCATTAACAAATCTCAAGGCCAATTCTTGATGAATGTTTGTGGTCTGAATCTAGAAAATCCATTTCCCATGGTCAAACTATATATATATATATATAAGAGATTTCCACGTATATAGTCACTCATCACGATATCTCTGGAACCATAAGGCGCAGAGACTTGAAATTTGGTAGGAATATTCCTTTCGTCGAGTAGGGGTCAGCTAAGAACGGATTCTACGAAATTCCATCGGCGAGAGTTTTTTTTTTAACAGAACAACGTCTGTCGGGTCCGCTAGTATTATTATAAATTATCGTTTTCTTAAACTCATGGGACATAATTTAATGATGGATGGTTGACTACGGTCCTAAAACAGCTTAATACCGCTCAATACCAATTTCAATGAAGGCAATGTAGGAAAGATTGATATAATACCAGTTAAAGAAAAAAACAAGGCAGATATGTATAGTATTAATTAAAATTGATAACAAATTATTGATAGTGATCGAGCCTCGTGCCCGTTTGGCACCTCTTATAAAAATAATAGCTATATTTAGTATATCAGTTGACATTCCAAGATTAGATAACTTTCCAGTCGGAAACTCAGCGGACTTAAGTGTTGGATAGGAGCCAATAGCTCATGATTCATTCGCACGCGCTCAAATAGGCGCCTAAAAATATTTACGGCGTTGTTATGTCACCAGATAATTACAAGTACTGACGGTACTTGTGATTATCATCAATCTTATAACATATCTGTCGCAATTTTTAATGGATCGTCCTGGAGCATAGTAAGATAGCTAACAATAGAATTAACCAATATCTAGAAGAAATAGCAAAAAATATACGAAAGGATGAATGCATTTTGAAGTGATAATTTCTTATGGGAGGGTATACCGCTTCGTAACGTAACGTGTTACGGAGCCAATCTGTCTGGCTTCCCTTTCTCTCACGCATACGGCTCCTCTCTCACTCTAATCACTTGTTACGTTTATGGGACTAAATCATGATACCACAAAATTCTAATGTACATAATATTCAAGAATTGTAACTAAGTATTAAATATTTTTTTATACTCAATAAAGGATTTAATTAATAACTAACATTTCCTTACATTATCATATTAATAGGTATACATAAAATTTAAGTGTGAACCTAAGCTTTTCTCATGTTATACAATTTCAATATCAAATAGTTCAACTTAGATTAGTTTAAGTTATCACCTCTGTTTACAGACGCACACGTTTTTTTTTTGCATGGTGTTGATTTGCAATGGGCCATAATGGTTACGATAATTTGTTGTTATAGTTCGCAATACACACTCTGGACAAATTTCAGCTTTCTAATTATTTATGTTACATGATATATCCTGCTGTCGGGAACGGTACCTTAAAATTGTAAAATTTTCTTGTTTTTTTTTGTTAAAAACAACAGGCTACGGCTAATTAAAGGGTTGCCGTGATTCGATACGTTTTGACCGATTACATGTTTATCAGACGCCGAACGCGATACGAAAGGAATTCACGAATCTTGTCTTATCTTTAAGCGTAAGTTGCCTGCGTTTCTAGTTAAGTATTCTGTTAGTTTTTTTTTTATTCTTCTTTATTTGTGGTAAAATTAACCTGCTAAGTAGCAGTACAACTATCATGCTATATGTTCGGAGCAGTACTGACACCACACCTAATAATTTATTAAAAACCCAAAATACTAGACGTCATTTTTTACCAATGGGACGCTTCTTTGCACAGTATGTCGGCTTATGGGTACCACAACATCTTATGTCTCAAAGTGACGAGCACAATTGTAGTGCCGTTGTTACCATCAGTTAATAATGTAAGGAAGATTAAAATGTCTCAAATGTTAAATTTAAAATCAAGTATAATACATTACAACAGTATTTACGTCTTATTAATCGACTTCAAAAAAGGAGGAGGTTCGCAATTGGTCAGTATGTTCTTCTTTTTTTAATGTTTGTTACGTCAAAACTTTCGACTGGGTGAACCAATTTTGACAAATCCTTTTTTTATTTGAAAGCTTGTGCTTCCCGTGTCGTCCCATTGTAATTTGGTCCAATTCTGAATGGTATCCGTGAGAAAACCATAAAAGTCTTAAGTTTGCTATACGTGCGTATAGCAAAGTGGATGATAAATTTACGAATAACTCAATATCGCGCCAACCGATTTCGATGATTTTTTTTATTGGATAGGATATATCCTATATATATAAAGTATACTTCAAAGATAATTTGGTTAGAGTTTGTTAGGTTCTGATTACGGAATCCATGACAAAGTGGAACTCTTCAACTCTTAGGAGCAAATAAACGATACTCGGCCGAATCTTATGCTATCCGGATATTTAAGTCATCTACCATAACATAGTTCAAGTAATTGTCGGATGCGAATATGATGATCAATGGAACTCCTTAACGACTTACAGTAAGGGTGCGTTTAAGCCTAATTGAAGAAAGTTTATTTGACTTTGCGTAAATCCCACCGGTGCGGTGCCGGTGAATGAGTAGCGCGGGCCGAGGAACTAGCGAATCCTTAACAGAATTGTGAATTGAACAAAATTTGCTAATGATATTTATTGGCGTTTTTTTAATTGATTAATGATTTTTTCTTAAATAACTATTTTCAGTAATCGTACAAACCAGTGTCATATTTACGCATCCGAATACCGAAGTCGGCGCCAACTTTTGCAACGATCACGAGTTTCTGTCACCTTCAAAAAGCGTAGTTAATAATAAACGTAAACAATAAACATGCCTTCAACCGGGCTCGGCGAAACAGTCATTGCATATTTAAAAATAATTAAGTATTGTAAGACGACACTACTCCATAGACATCATCATATCAGCCGGAAGACGTCCACTGTTGGACAAAGGCTTCATTCAAATATCTCCACGTCGATAAGGATTAGTAGATCACATTCTCTTGCAACACCAGAAGGCAATGCAATCACAGGAGCGTTGAGGGCCCTTAAGAAAGGTGTACGCGCTTTTTTTTAAGGTACTCATGTCATATCGTCCTGGAAACACCGCACATTATACGCGGAAGAAAGTTCCTCGAAAATTACACTGTGGAGTAATCCAGAGGGTGGGGATGATATTCTTATTTTTGGCGTGTCGGCCGCGGCGGCCGAAGGAACAATATGGCGAAAGTAATCAGGTGAAACAGCTCTTCGGTACACTCCCCGTGGTAAATGCGGTAGAAGACACACAATGAAGCGACCGCGACGTCTCGACGCAACGCCAGGTGCTCGAGCCGTTCACAGAGCACTGGATCCCCGACAATTGCCGCAGCTCTGTATTGCACGCGGTCAAATGGTTAGAGCTGGTACTGGGGTGCACCAGACCAGAGATGACATACTCACAACTTAAAGGCCGACGACTCATCTCTTGACCCTGGTGTTGCGGATCTCATCACGTATCGTGACCGTTTGGACTCCTCTTATATGAAAAAATAGAAGGTATGCCTCTATCTACTGCCTTGTTATTAAGATTTCTATTCCGGGAACAGAGAGTGGGGTAATTAAGATAGAAACTATTGTAAAGGGTAACGACCGCTGATAGGGAAACGACGCAACGCCCGGACACTAAAAGTCAATGATGTACCACGAGTGTAAGACGTAGCTTGCCATGCACACCAAAGTAATAAACTTGGCTTGTTATCATGCGTTGCCTAAGAGCTCTCTAAGTGGCTCTATCTTTTTTTTATGAAAATAAGAGACGAGACGAGCATGACGTTCAGCTGATGTTAAGTCTCATTTGCCCAGTAATTTCACTAGCTACGGTGCCCTTCAGATCGAAACACAGTAATGTTTACACATTACTGCTTCACGGCAGAAATAGGCGCCGTTGTGGTACCCATAATCTAGCCGGCTTCCTGTGCAAAGGAGCCTCCCACTGGTAAATCTAAACTAATCTAATCTGAAACTATTATATTTCATATTGTACATTACGTAGGTATAAGTATAGTGTCGCAATATTTTGGCTTTAATAACCAGAATTTTTTAGTTAGTTTTATGATGAACACGGATGTTTGAACTAAGAACTTTTTGTAAATTTTTTACACGATTAATTACCATTAAGTTTAGCAATGGCAGGCTCCATTACACCGGATGCCGGCTACATTATGGGTACCACAACGGCGCGGCGCCTTTTCTGCTGTGAAGCAGTAATGTGTAAGCGTTAATCATTGTGTTTCGGTCTGAAGGGCGCCGTAGCTAGTGAAATTACTGGGCAATAGAGACTATAAACATCTTATGTCTCAAGGTGACGAGTGCAATTGTAATGCCGCTCAGGATTCTTGTGTTTTTCAATTATCTTGAGCGGCACTACATTGTAATGGGCAGGGCGTATCAATTACCATCATCTGAACGTCCTGCTCGTCTCGTCCTTTATTTTCATAAATCAAAAAAAACTTTAAATTCCATTGTACATATTTACAACTTGAAGACTTTTAGAGCACTAAATGGCGACATAATTATACGGACAGTAATCCACAACCACAGAGTCACACGGTGTTCTCTATTTGAATTTGAATAAAAAACTGTTTCGCATTATAAGTAATGTGACCAGCCAGTAACTTGTAATACTAGTAGGTAATTCAGATTGAATGTATAAACTTTAGCTGTTTTATTTTTTAGCCAACCAAATTTTAGTATTACGAACGTACCGGAAGCAAAACTTTCCATACCTTTGCGATACCGAGAGATATAAACAAAAAAAACATGTAATTAGTTACAAGTACAAAATGTTACCTTTAAGTTTTCTTAATTAAATAGCCAAAACTGTATACAAAACAGCGGATAAAACGAAAAAAGTCGAAATCCAATAATTTTAACGACCTGTAGGTATAGCCGAGTGGTTAGCGACCCTACCTACTAAGCTAGCGGTCACGGGTTCGAATCCCTGTAGGTGCAATTATTTATATGATGAATACGGATGTTTGTTTCGGAGTCATGGATGTTTATATGTATTTATGTGTGTTTAAGTAAGTATATTGTATTAAATATATCGTTGTCTTGCCACCCATAACACAGGCTATATATGCCTAATTTCGGGCAAGATAATTTGTGTAAAAAGTGTAACAATATTATTATTATTATAATAACTTTTACTATATTCAATGTACCTATATTTAATCCCAGAAGTGTGGCAAATATTAACAATGTGATAATATGTATAATTTCATAAATAGGGTTGAACTTTAATCTAAAATGCAACAAGACATTCAAGAGTAGGTTTACAGTTTAATGTAGGACATGACCGAACATAATATTATATTAAGTAGCACAATTGTTGACATTTCCATTTATTATATGGCCGTACAACCCTGGCATACTTTTATTTATGAAATAAGGGACGAGACGAGCAGGTCGTTCAGCTGATGGTAATTGATACGCCCTGCTCATTACAAAGCAGTGCCGCTCAGGATTCTTGAAAATACCCAAAAATTCTGAACGGCATTACAACTGCGCTCGTCACCTTGAGACGTAAGATGTTTATAGTCTCTATTGCCCAGTAATTTCACTAGCTACGGCGCCCTTCAGACTGAAACTGAAGTAATGTATACACATTACTGCTTCACGGCAGAAATAGACGCCGTTGTGGTACCCATAACCTAGCTGGCATCCTGTGCAAAGGAGCCTCCCAATGGTGAACTAGACACAGAATAAATAAAGAGTAGTACAGGAGTTTCACTTAGTTACGCCTTTTAAAGAAATGCTGCTTTAAATGCCTGCAAATAAATTCAAATAATCTATTAAAAATCACTGAAAGTCACAAATAATCACCCATTCGGAAATTTATGCTCAGGCCGGAGAAAGAACGGGCGTAAGAAACTAACTATATAATAGTATAGATTACAAAATTTGGTACCTAATGATAGACGTCACCTAGTAACAACAAAAAAAAGCTGTCTAATAAGTGTGTTTGCATGTTCAAGGAACCTGTTCAAAATTAGCATACTTCATACTACAATCACGGACTAGTAAAAAAAGGTTTCCTCGCCGGGATATTAGCGAGTGAAGCACCTTTATGCTAGTGTGTGTGCGGTTAGGGGGTATACCAGTTACATAATTTTTTCTCCCTTAATTAATCATATATCCACAAATAATTTTATAGTTTTGTTTTTACACATTTTCACAACGCACGACGGCATTTCTAAAATATTTTATTGCGACGCAAACTGATCTGTCACAGACGATGGATCTCATAATGGCGGCCGATCGGCTTGTATTAGTGTAAGTGTATGAGTGGGGCTATGTATCTACACGTTTACCAGCTTATTTTGGTGCATCACTGTTATGTAAGGTGACACGCAGTCCTTATTATTTTACTCGTCCGTGTCTAATAAGTGTGTTTGTATGTTCAAGGAACCTGTTCAAAATTAGCATGCTTCATACTACAATATGCATAAATTCCACTAAAGTATGAGGAAACACAATACTTCCTCAGTGTTTAAAATAGACATTGATATTATTATCATTTATTGTCTTTCCTTTGAGTAATCGCTTTTGTTTTGAAGAATCAATATTGAGCAATTAAATTACTGTTGCAGGTACCTAATTTATTTTTATACAGTTTCAATATTTTGGACACTTTAATTAAAAGGTAGATTAGTTAAGTAAATAAATAGCAATAGAATAATATGTGACACAGCATGGGTGGGTAATTTGGTTTTAGTTTTTTTTGCTGTTTAGGTGATGTTGCATAGAGACCACATCTATCACTGGGATCTGCAGAGTTGTTGGAACTGATTCTTCCCACAGAAATCCACCTTCGTGTGACACACTACAAATTCTTTTATCATCCCTACCAACTCCTCTTTCACTCGCCTTGTTACCGATAATCATTCTTTTTCATTCCACAGCTTTCCTGCCGTTGTTCCCTATTTGTGAAATCTGCCATCGTAGGATGTTACTTACATAGTTCATAGAGGCGACTACTTTCAAAATATCTATCTGGAGGATATGTGAATCAGAGACTTTCTTGCTGATGAATATTGGTTATAACAAGGGGTTATAAGTGCCAATAGTTATAAAATGAAGTAATTAAGTTTCGCTTAGGTTCCTTTAAAGAAATAGCTACTTTAATTTCCCATACAATAAGACTCATTTTGAATTGTACACAGTGTTTAGGTACGGTGGATGAATAATAATATGCTGGAAGGTGAGTATAAGGAGATCTTGCTAATTCCAGTTATAATTATTTAATGCAAACTCTATGGAATTATTAAAATCATTTTAAATTGTTTTAGTATTTTAAAGTTTAGATGTATTTGTATGTCTTGGTCTCTCAGTGTGGTGCCCACTGAGAATCATGACAGCATTTCACAGCATCATGACATACGGTATATTATTATGGGGTCATGCTGCTGACATTGATATAGTGTTTGCACTGCAAAAGAGAGCTGTTTGTGCTATATATCAGCTTGGTTATAGACAGTCTCTAAAAGAAAAATTTAAAGAAATAAATATTATGTCTGTTCATTGTCAGTACATTTATGAAAATTTAATATATGTTCACAAAAATCGTCACGTTTTTGCTCTTAATAGTGATTTTCATTATTATAACACTATAAATAAGAGATTGCTTGTAACTAACTCTAGTAGGCTTCATAAGATACATAATAGCTTTAAGGGTAAATGTATACACTTCTACAATAAAGTCCCAGCCAGTGTTCAGGCATTATCTATAAATAAATTTAAATGTTTTATAAAAAAATGGCTCTGTCGTAAATCCTATTACTCCACTGCTGAATATCTAAATAATCGGACAGCCTGGGACTAGATTGTGATTATTTTATAGAGATAGAAATGACTGTACAATATTGTATATTTTGATTGAAAAGAGCGCAAAAAAAAAGAATGCTGGGAGAGTTTCTTGCGCCGCTTCTTCTCTCTCAGAGCGCCATTTGCTTCCGAAGCGGTAGTACTATCAAAAAGGAATCAATTTTGAAAATAAATGCCTTTTATGCCTTTTAATCAGTGTTGAGGCTCAGACAGCTCAAGGTATAAAAGGCATAAAAAGGCTCCTCAATGTTATTGTTCTCATATTTCTTATTAATTTCCAATAGTTCTGTATTAATTATTTTTTATTATATTTACACATTATGTTGACATTACTTATTATGGTAAAGGTTCCTTTTTTTTAATATTATAAATTTTGACCAATGTCCTGCAGTTTAATTATGTTGCTAATAAAGTTTATAATTACTATTATTAAATACTCTGACACATCTCATCTCATCTTATCAAACACATATAATAAAATTGTAACAAAATGAAAGTGTACATTGAAAATTTAAAAAAAAAAACTTGCTGAAGCAATACTTCTTTAGGTGCTTTATGAAAAAATTTATAAGAATGAAATTTTAAGATGTGCATGCATCACTGTAACACAAAAGTAACAGGGTGAAGTTGGTTCCTAAAATTCTGATGTTTGCGACATTAATTTTTTTTTGTTTCTTCATTCATTATTACAATAGGCAAAGGGTTCAAGCCTGTACAGTCATATTCATTATATAATAATTAATTGTCAAAGACATCATTGCGAGATCTTTACAATATTGTTCTTTCTACAAATGTAGCATGAGGAATACATAATTTTAAGGATTTTTGCTTTGTTAGGCCAAAGAAGTATAACTTCTTACACATACATAAGTACACACACACTTTTTTTATCTCTTTGTGTGTATGTAGCATGTTTTGTAACAAAAATGTTTTGGCAAAACACAAAAACTACTGAATTGATTAAATTCAAAATTTATGTGAATAACAACAAGAGGTCGAGACACAGGGGTCCACATGGACCACATCACAGGTGTTATAATAATCCTCCACTTATTCTCCAAACTTGCCATAGATTATACCAGCCATGAGAGGAATTTTTCTTTTTAGTTTCATCAAAATTTATAATTCAAGTTAGACAAAGGCACCAGCCACATTCAAAATTCAGTTTTGTTAATAATTTATAAATGATTAGTTTTTAGCTCTTATGTTAGTAAGATGCCCATGGCATGGATTGTTTTGATTACACCTATGTGAAATACAAATGTTTTCTTAGTAGTTAACAACACAATAAAAATTACAAAGATCCTACTACAATTTAGACATTTCATCTTTTGTTGCAACAATATGGAATTTTACATGAAAAAAAGAGAAATTTTAAAAGCTAGGACTATAAAATTTGGAGTAGGTAAAACCCTTCTATCACCACCATTGTTTAAATAGTTCACAATAAAAAAAATATAGTTTTTTTAATTATTTAAATTGTAATACCTAAAAATAAAAAATATATCAGGGTAATAAATTTTCTTTCTCCCTGGTAGATGAAGCACAATATTCTACACCAATGAACAATAATCAATAATACTGACAGAATAAGTCATGTTTTGTTGGTATAATATACCTATTCATTTTGAGTAATATGTTAACTTTATCTGTGATTCACTATTCGGTTAATCACAGATAAAGTTAACATATAATTATTATATTTATTAAACTTCTACCAGCCTATTAATAAAGCTTGTCAGAATTAGCTTGAGCTAGTTTAATTAATAAATTTGGATCTTCTTGTATCTTGAATCTTAACAGACAGCATAATGGACAGTTAATTTATACTGCTCAACCAACTAGCTACATAGTTATAATAATTATAGAATTGTGATTGATATTCTTAATATCAATGTGTTTGTTTAATCAACTGAAGAAAATATGCAACATTCCTAATTTATACTCATTACTATTCTCAATAATAGGTATTTAATGAAAATAATATACACACCCCCTTATTCATAATAGTCTGCTAACTTAAAGCATTGCTAATTCTCACTCTGTCTTCTTCTATTGACCTAAGTCAGAATGAGAAAAAACACTCCTAAGCGGCTGTTTAAAGTTAGCGGACCGTAAAGGTAATAATAATTATGAATAAGGGGCATAGTCTTCAGCAACAGCTAAAAATAGATGCATTTTTTGTTGTAAAAGTTGTCAGTATGACACAACCAATTTGGCAACAATTCATCAAAACACAATGTCTTTGTCAATTCTTACATAATACGTTGTAAACTTTAATTTAAATTGACTTTAATTATTTCAATTACTTTTTCAACCCATTGGCTACACTTTCCGAAAACTATAGTAGACAAATAGATGAAGCGAGATTCAACCAGCAAAATAAATCCAATGGGAAAATTTATGCAACATTTTATAAACTGGACAACTTTGAGAAACATAAATATTTTTGACGATAGAATAAAAATTATACAACAAACAACGCCGGTTATTTATTAATATAATTAAATAAATACAAGCAAAATAAATGAATTACCTGTGAATATGTAAGTCTTAAAGCGTACTGCGATATCTGCGTTGTTCTCATAGTGCCAGATGCAATCAATGCTGTAAAAGAAATATCACTCTCAAAACACAGTATGACTATCTAAAAACACTTAAATTCTTAAAAAAATTCACGTAAAATCACTTTTGTAAAATCAGTGTATTATAACCTAATTTAACTTGACACACGCAAATTTTGACTAATACTTCTTGACACAAGTTGTGAAAATATATTTTTTAACTGACATAAGTAAACAGTAAAAAAGATTTTCGTTAATTCTAAAAAATAAATATGAATTTGAATTTTACGTACACACTACACAGACCGCACAACACACCCGCTGAATTTACGAATGAAAGAATTATGAAAATGGAATGTTTGAAATGTCAATATTTGACATGTGTCATGGATCAATTTGGGTTTGTAGAAGTGACAGCAGTCTAATAGTCTAATGAAAATTACAGCTATGTGTTGCAGCCTGAAAAAATTGGCAGTTTTAGAGACAGCCGATAGAAATAATATCTTGGAACTTTTAGAATTAAAATTTCAAAAGTCTCATAATGCAAACACTAAAATTATTAATTACCATTTATTTTTAACTTAAGTATTTTAAATTATCACATCTCACTACAAAATTTAAAACAAAGTCACTTCTTAGATTTTGATGCGGTTTTCTTAAATAGATAGAGTGATTCAAGATGAAGGTTTGTATATTGTATACCTGATACATATAAAGTACAAACTACAGAAGAGAAACATTAATAAATTTGGAGGTTTCTGATTGTGCTGTCGTAAATGAACCCTTTTTTTGCGCTTGCATTGCAAAGTCTGGAGATAGATCAAAATAATGTAATGTATTGTACAAATCAAATCTAAATCACTTTATTCATGTAGGTCAAAGAAATGACACGTATGAATGTCAAAAAAAAATATTTTTTCTTAATGAATCTACTTGCGAATACATACTTACCAATGCTTTATTTCTAATACCGTAATGGTGAAGTTATCTGACTAATGTTTCGTGTTCAACAGAATCGAACGCCTTGGATATGTCACAAAAGACGCCAAGTGCATCACGAGACTCTTCCCAGGCATCAAATAGGTATATAATGTATCAAGTCAACACCAGCATCGGTAGTTGAACGACCCTGCGTGAAACCAAACTGTTTGCAGTGCAATAAATTATTATGGAAAAAATGACGAAGCAATTGATTTAAAATTAACTTTTCAAAAATTTTACTAAAGGTGGGTAGTACAGATATTGTTCTATAATTAGAAGGGTCACTGGTACATCCTGATATAAACAGTGGAACTACTTTACTATGTTTCATTCGGTCAGGAGATTCACCATATTCTATACAATTATTAAATATTATAGCTAAACCTGGTGCAATAATATCAATCAAAGGATAGATAAGTTTAACTGATATGCCCCAAAGATCATTTGTCGCCTTATTTTTAATTGATTTAAAAGATTTCATAACAATTTCAGAGCCAGAAATATGATCAAAATTAAAGATTTTATCACATTCAACAATATTATCTTTCAATAGTGAAAGAACGGAGTCTGGTGATGAGTTCAACGACTTTGTAGTGGAAACAGGTATATGTGTAAATAATGTTTAGAAAATTGTTGCAACTTCGCAATCCGACTTTACAGATCTGTTAGCAATGTTTAAATTTAACTCAGATATTTTATATTCCTCCGGCTTCTTCATTAATTATTTTCGAAGTGGTTTTTATTACGTTTTTTTTTTTTTTTGAGAGGAGGAAATACTGTTACGTATTTACGCTCCGGAACGGGACGTAATATGTCGGACTCGAGTGTCCGCGAAATCGGACGCCCCATACCGACTAAAACCTCCTCTGTGCTGTTAGCAGCTATGGCTTTCACAGCGAAGTAGGACGTGGGCCGTGGAGGCCGCAAAGACTACGCAACAACAGTCGCGGGGCGTCTCCTAAGGAGACTCGAACCTCAGACCGGCTGTGTGCTTGTGGGAAGGAGAGAGAATGAAAATGAAGATGAAATGAAGATGAAAAGATGAGAAGAACACACTCGCCGGCGAGTGTGGTGATGTTTAGTGTAATGTATATAAGTGTGTGTGTATGTGTTTATGATTGTATGTATGTATGTTTGTATGTGTGTAAGTAGTGTAATGTTAGTGTGCATGTATGTTTGTGTTTGTGTCTGTTTGTGGAGTGTGTTTGTGGTTGTGTAAGTGGTGTATGTCAGTTCGTCAGTCAGTCCGTGTGTTAGTGTAGTGAAACGATTACAGGACGAGGACTAACGTCTAGGGTGCGGGCCGCTGGCCATCGTCAGAGTGACGAGTGCCAGTGGTTTGCGGTGGTTGACCGCGCCTACGCCTGCGAAGGCGGTGTGTGCGTGTCTGTGTCGGTGTTTGTGTGGGTATCGCGTTCGCGATGGTGATATCGTCATCCGGGTCTACCGTTACGTGTCTGGGACGTCTTATTGGGTTGAGACTATGGTGAAGGGGGGTGTACCCGCATGCCTTCCTAACCAAAATGTTGGGATGGTTAGGCGCCTTGTCAAAGAAGCGTCACGAGATCTCTTTAAAGTGTTGAGCTATCGTCGGAAGCTCTAGGTCGCGGTGAAGGTCAACATTTCGGATGAACCACGGGGCTCCGGTTGCCATGCGCGTGAATTTATTTTGAACTACTTGCAAACGACGTAAGTAGCTCGGTCGGGTGTGCGCGAAAACGATGCTTGCGTATGACAGTATGGGCCGTACGATGGTTTTGTACAGCGTCACTTTGTGTTTGAGCGGAAGTTTGCTTCGCCCACACACAAGTGGATAAAGGCGACTGAGGACAAATCGGGCTCTATTGCATACCGTATCAATATGTTTCTTGAAGTTCATATTGCTGTTGAACGTGACTCCTAAGTAATTGTAATCCTTCACCCACGGTATGGGTGTTTCATACAATTTAATGACGTCGGTCGGTCGTTTTTTAACGCGGATGCTATTCGCGTTACCGAAGAGTACCGCTGCACTCTTGGTGGGGTTCACTTCAATCCGCCATTTTCTGAACCAGTTGCCTAGTTCATCGACGGCGGCTTGAAGCACTCTAATGTTCCTGCTCAAGGTTGAGCGGTTCAATAGAGCGGAGCCAAAGTAGAGTGCCGTATCGTCAGCGTACTGAGCGAGCTGGACATTCGGAAACTTGGGAATGTCGCTCGTGAAGAGCGAGAAAAGAGTGGGAGAGAGGACTGAACCCTGTGGCACGCCAGACCTGATGGGTCTGGGTGAGGATAGGGTGCCCTCTACTCGATATTGGAAGGAGCGATCAGTAAGGTAGGCTCGTATGATGCGCACGAGCCTGTCTGGCACTCCCAGTTGATACAGCTTGAATACTAAGCCGTTGTGCCATACCTTGTCGAATGCCTTCGCGACATCGAAAAACACGGCTGCCGTGGTAGCGTGAAGTTGACGCCGTACGGGAATGTACTCGGTGAGTCGGTGAGCCTGCTGGGGACACGAGTGAGCGGTTCTGAATCCGAACTGTATGTCGGGTATGAGGTTGAGGTCCGCGATGTAATGATTAAGACGCGCGAGAATTAATCTTTCGTAAAGTTTCCCGATCGAGTTAATTAAGCTAATAGGCCTATAGCTACTCGGATTAGCTTTAGGTTTATTGGGTTTTGGGATACCGATAACAATGGAATCTTTCCATTGTTCGGGGAACGCGCTATTAGACAATAGAATATTAAAAATGGTAACCAATAAAGTAATAAGAGTCGAGGGTAGGATTTTAAGAACCCTATTGTTTATAGTGACGGGCCCCGGGGCCTTCTTGGAGTGAAGCTCCTTAATGATTAGCTTCACCTCTTCGTAAGAGGTGGGTTTTATTACATCGCCTGAAGGGCTCAGAGCGGAGCGACGTTCAACTTCACGATGAACTTCGTCAACGTGTGTCGGGTCGGCTACTGCATTTGTAGAGCACTGACTCTCGAGACTATCGGCGAGGCATTCAGCCTTCTCATCGTCATCGAGCGCCGGCTGCAGTCCCGGTCTGTCCAAAGGAGGCATGACAGTGGGCGGCTCCTGTTTGAACGCGCGAGGCAGCTTCCAGAAAGCCACATGTGATGGCTTAAGGTTGCCGAGCAAGCGGTCCCAACGTTCGCCGCGGAGTTCCGCGATACGTTCCCGTACCACCCGCAGTAGGTAGCGGAGGTGGCGCCTATTCTCGACCGACGGATACCTGTCGTTAAGTCTAGTGGCTCTGTGCTTCTGTGTGAGTAAGTTCCTGACCTCTGGAGGCAGGTTTAGGAGATGCGGTTGCATCGTCGGAACCTGCCTGGAGCAGGCCTTGATCCTATTCTGTATATGTGACGTCACATGAGAGATAGCACTGTGAGCCGTGTCGACCGAGTCGATGACGTCCGGTATAAGGTCAAGGTCGTCGGACTTGATAGACTCGAGATCCTTTTCCAGCCGTTGCCAGTCGATCACTGTTTTCGTCGGTGGTTGAAAGTTAACCGGTGGGCCTAGATTTAGGACGACGGGCCGGTGGTCTGACTCTAATTCGTGAAAAACCTCGATTGAATTTACATTGAGCGTTACGTTCTTAAGTAATGCAACGTCTAGAATGTCGGGTCGGTGCGCGACGTTATCCGGATAATGTGTTGGTTCGTCGGGTGCTATTACTGAAAAGTTCAGCGTGTCTGTCAGCGAATCTAATAAGATTCCGTTTCTATTTGTGGCTCTACTGTTCCAGCTGGAGTGTTTGGCGTTAAGATCGCCGCCCACTATGACTGCAGCCCCGTGGCCGAGTAATGCTTCTATATCTGTGTATAATACTTTTTTGTTGGGCGGAAGATAAGCTGAAATAACAGTGATCGGCTGGTGATTCGCCATACTGACCCGGATGGCAGAGGCCTCGATGTTAGTGAGGACCGGAGGATCTATAGGTATACAGTGTAGAGACCTTTTAAAATAAATGAGGGTGCCGCCCATACGGGTGGTGCGATCATTCCTGACTAAGTTATAATTAGCGATACGCGGATCGCGTATACGTGGTTTTAGAAATGTCTCTTGCACTAAGAATAGGTCTGATTGATGTTCGTGAGCGAACTCCTTCACCAAGTCTAGTTGAGGCTTAAGGCCTTGGGCGTTAAAATACGCTATACGGAGCGTATGTGGTTTAACCCGTCCGCTTACGTAATTAGGCATCGCGAATGTTTTTATACTTTTTCCCTATATCGGTGAGGGCACGGAATATTTTGCCGTTGTCTGCCATAACTTGCAGGAGCGACAGCGGGTCGTCCCGGACAGCATCGAGCCTGCTGGCCAGGGCTGTGATTTCATCAATGTCGAACATCTCTGACAGTTCGAACATGAAGGCAAAGGTGCTGCCGCCTTTGTTACCTGTTGCCGCGGACGCGGGCGCCGGTGGCCTCGGTCGCGGGACCGACGCCGCCGGGCGGGACGCTAGCGGTGGCCGGAGGGGCGCAGGGGCCGCGAAAGTGGCCTCTGTGGCAGCGTTGGCAGCCGGAGGAGACCTCGCCCAGGCATTTACCTTCGGAGGCAGCGCAGGTTTGAAGGTCGGAGTGAACTCCACCTTCTCTGCTCTGCCTTGCGGCTGGCAGCGCCCTGGGTGACGCTTGTGTTTGGGTGCCTTGGGACACCCGCGATAGCTCGCGGGGTGCCCTTTCTCCCCGCACAAGACGCAGGCCGGGGGCTCCGCGCATTGCGCTGGTCGAGGGCACTCCGTTGTGCCGTGTTTTCCGAGGCACTTCACACACCTCGGGGTGTGTTCGCAGTTGCGTGCCGAGTGCCCGTATAATTGGCATCTGTGACACTGACCGGGCCCCCCGCGGTTGCGAGGAGCTTCGGTACGGATGCCCTGAAGGGAGCAAACCGATTTAATATTGAAAATTTCCTTTCCCTCTTGCGTGAGGTCGAGGATGACGAGAACCATGTTAAATGGTTGTTTGTTGGTGGTTCCGCGCATACGGTGCACCTCGTGTGCAGGGTAACCCTGCTCTTTGAGGTCCGACAGAATGTCGGCCTCGTCTAATTCTCTGGGGAAGTTCCTAATAACGACCCTCAGACGCTTCTCCTCAGGCAGGGCGTACGTGTGGAAACCCACACTCAGCTCTCTAAGAAGAGATGTCAAGGCGCGGTGGTCCGCTACCTCTCTGGTCTCTAATTTGATGAGAGATTGGTACGCCCTCGCCTGGAAGGAGAGCGTCTTCGGGATCCTATTTTTGATAGCTAACCAGCGGCCTCGGTCTCCTATAAAAATAGGAGGCGGGCGCTTGGTCGGAGGCGGTACGCGGGCTTTAGCGGGCGCGGGCGCGGACGCGGGAGCGGAGCCAGTCGTGGCCGCGGCTTTCTTCCTCGGGTGTGCCATCAAGAGAAGGCGATTCGCGAACGCGCTTCTTCTTGCGACTGACGGTGATGAAGCCGTCAGCATCCGACGCGACACTCCGCTCTCGACGGTAGAGCGGTTTCCGGCTGGGCCGGTGACGCACTGGAAGCCTGAGGGGCTTCCGTGCGGTCAGGACTGACCGCGGGGACCTTAGGGGTCGCCTGCGCGTCAAAGTACGCCTGAAGGACAGGCGGACGGGCTGATCGGGTGATCACTTTTCTCGGTTTGACCGAGGCCATGGAACTTGCGTCGGACGATTTATTACGTTAGAACTATTGATTAATTTGTCCCGTATATAGGGTAGTGTCACCAAAAGCTGAAGCCGACCCCCAATAAATGAACGTTTGAGTGAAAACTCAAAAATTATAAGAAACTCCGCAACTTAGATTTGTGGATTCTTTTTTTCCGCATAAAGCAATATTTTTTCTTCGTGTTTTGGTAATAAAATCGATGGTCACAGCTCGGACGCGCTCGCAGCTAGTCACTTTATGAGTGTTTCGCGCCAAAAAATAGGTTTATATGGAAACGTACTTAAGGCGAGTGCCCTCTAATTTAAGAATTTTGTCAGATCGAAGAAATAATAATATAATGGTAGATTTGAGAGATTTTGGTTGGATTAAAATCTTGATATATTGTTCATTGATTATATTAATACATATTTACATTATTCGCCGTAGTTTTAGAAATATTTACCTTTCAAGTAATGGATTAAACCTGATTGTTTGCTTGATCCAGCAGATGAACACCGTTCAACTTATGGAGACATGGGATGTTTGTAGATCCATTGTGACATTTAAAATAACTCTTTTAAGATTAAAACAAAACAGCTAAAATTAATTAAAGTAAACGTATGAGGCTAATTGCCAAAAGTTGAACAAACAATTTCGCATTTTTAATTATTTTAAGAGCTTTATTTTGTTTCTTCTTCAACTTTAGATTTCATGCCGAAAATTTGAACTAAGGAATATATTCACATTTTATTCGTTCAACTTTTGTGTATCGCATCTTAAACTGAACACTGAAGTAAATTTTGTACGTTCATTTTATGGTACTTTATAACAAATAATGAACGAATTGAATAAAGAAGTTCAATTTTAGTACTTATTTTACCATATTGTGAACGTATAAGTAGGTATTGTGTCAATCAATATTTTTTTCTTTTCATAGGATGTGTTGTCTACCCCGCGAAAAAATGTAATTTTTGAAAAAATGTGTACTTTTTTTTTGTTTTATTGATAAATAATTTAAAAGAATTTGTGAATACTGACAACATTTTTTATTTCTCTTAAACATTGCTTGTACTTCGATGAGATGACTACTGGTGATCTGCATGATTCTATGACTTGATGTACAGCATTATGAAATGTTCCTTAAAAGAGCTAATATTACGGTATATAAAATAATATTATGTTCTTTAAGAACGAATCTTTCGGCATACGTTTATTACAGTTAATATGCACGATATATATTTCTACGATCTATAATGCTATAAAGGTATTACGTTACAAGTTAGATATTAGACATTATTTTGTATTAATTGATGTTATTGGTTGTAGGTACAGCTACAGGAGTCCCCTTCAAGTGAAACTCACCGGCAACCTGATGTGTCGGCCTGTCCTTGACATTTTGATAGGCTGGGACGTCAAGTTGTTCGTAGGGTATGATAACTTAGAATCTTGGGTATTGGTGGTATGTTTGTAAGGTATGGTATCGGTAAGGTTATTGGTAACTTGTACAGGTAAAGGTAATGCATATAATGTATTTTTTTCTTCAGTTTCATTTAATAAATATGCAGGTTTTAAACGGTCGATCGATATGTTTGTTTGACGACCTGGTAACTGAATGGTAAAAACTTTACCGCTTCGTTTGATAACACGGTACGGTCCTTCATATTATGGTGTTTGTAATGGTGTTTTTACTGAATCTATTCTAATAAACACATGACTACATAAATGTAAGTCTTGATGAACAAATATGTGTTTGTTATTACGATGTGAAGTAGGTGAGTGTGGTTTATTACCTGCGATATGGGTACGTAATTTATCCAATGAGGTAGATAATGTTGGTGTAATTATGTCGAAGAAATCAGTTGGTAGACGAAGCTTATAACCGTATGTTAGTTCGGCGCTAACGCCTGTGTCCGATCGTAGAACTGCGCGTAGGCCCAATAATACGGTTGGTAGTTCATTGATCCATGAACAGGTGTTTGTTAACCTTGAACGAAGGGCTGTCTTCAAGCAATGATGAAAGCGTTCTACCTTTCTGTTACTCTTTGGGGTATAGCTAGTACTTCGTATCCGTTTAACTCCCACCGTTTTCATGAGGTTGGTAAACAGAGTGCTTTCGAATTGTCGACCTTGATCACTAGTTAGTGTCGCTGGGCATCCAAATCATGAGATCCAGTGATTGTAGATGATATCTGCAATTGTCTCGGCTGTAATATTGTCGCTAAGATTGTCTCAGGCCATCCAGGATGTCTGTCGATCATTGTTATCGACAGTTCGATTCAGGCAGGCAACGCGAGCACACGTGCCGCGCTATCTGTCCACCTTCGAATATTTTTATTACCTGCGTTATCGCACTATCTGCTCAGGCCACCTGGGCTTAGTTATTATCAGTGTTAATTACTCGGTTTTACGATCGTGTTAGTTAGCACCTGTGCTGTGTTTCGCGATTCTGCACGCTAATCGTGTGTGTTTGTGAGTTGCAGTTCGTGCCGTGTGTCTTCTCCGCGGGGGCCTGCACAGCGTGCATCGGGGTTCCGGCCCAGCCAGTCTACATCCAGCAAAGCTAAGTCATAGGCTTAATTATTATTATTAATTTCTTTTAATTTTTGCATATTTTATTATTATTAATATTATTTATTAATGTGCAAGTGTACATCTTAACTATAGTTGTCCACTTAATTATTATATTCCCCCTCTGCCTGACTCGGGCAGCGGGGGTTGTTGCCCGCTCAACCTAGTTAATAAATATGACAACCATGGCTTCACCAATGGTTGCCGACGAGGGCCTTCTAAGCGCCCTACTAGATAGGTTATTCGAGGAGAAGATCGCTTCGCTAATGAAAGAAACAATCAACGTGACAGTGGATGCCGCTATTAAAGCGAAATCCAAAAACTATAACTCGTCGTCTGACGTTTAGGGTTCCGAAATGGAATTAGGCAACAACTCCGATGTTAGTTCCGTGGCCTCGGTCAAACCGAGAAAAGTGATCACCCGATCAGTCCGCCCGACTGTCCTTCAGGCTTACTTTGACGCGCAGGTGACCCCTAAGGTCCCCGCGGTCACTCCTGACCGCACGCCCAGCCGGAAACCGCTGTACCGTCGAGAGCGGAGAGTGTCGCGTCGGACACGGACGGCTTCACCACCACAAGAAGTGCAGTCGCGAATCGCCTTCTGTCGATGGCACGCCCACCAAGAAAGCCGCGGCCACGAATATCTCCACTCCCGCGCCCGCGCCCGCTAAAGCCCGCGTACTGCCTCCGACCAAGCGCCCGCCCCCTATTTTTATAGGAGACCGAGGCCGCTGCGAATCTCCGAAACGACGAATTTCTGTTCATCGAATCTCTGCTCGAGGAATATCCACCCGACGAAGAAATGGAAGACACAGACCAGGCTCAGCCACTCCCAGCGCCTACCGCGACAGTAATCTCCAGCATTTTACTGTCGATGCGCGTAGGTTAGGTTAGGTTAGGTAAGTTTTGTTTGTTTTTTTTTTTTTCACCTAGTAGGCCTACGTGGCAGCTTTCGCTCCAGGGCCGAGGAACTACTACTTAAGTGTCTACTTTCCCCCTACCATTGGGCTGTAGGGATTGAAGGTGGGATACTAATATTTTATATCAAATTTTTTTTTAGGTTAGGTTAGGTTAGGTTATGTTTTTTTTATCTAATACCTCCAACGCGGGGGTCCAAGCTTTTGTTTTGCGATCTACTCTGACACTGTCAATTGCTCTGTTTGTCATTCATTCCACATACTGTATCTTTCTGCATTCGTCATCTTACACACTTATACATCGGTGGGGTGCCAATGCTATTCCTGGCCTAGCAGTGTACCTACTCCTACTTATTATTTTATTTATTTTTATTCATGTTTCACTTATGTTCTAAGGTTACATGCTTTTTATTACATTTTATGTTACTTAACAGCTACTACAATGAACAAACTTACATAATAACTACTTTACAATTCCTTACGTGGCCCTGAGGGGATCTTACATTACTTACTAGGTTCTTAATTAGTGGCTATTTACATTACTAAAACATTGATTTAATTACATTAAAGATTCTACTTACTAAATTAAGTCTAAAAGCATTTTCTTTACTATTGTTATATATTTTCAAAATATACATTATAGTAAATGCTTAGTTTACTTATTTCTATTATTGACTATTTTTATAATTTTTGTGCAGTATTCTATTAGCAATTTAGAAGTACATTTGGCACTAAGTATTGCTGGTAAGTTTTCTTGTGATAGTTTTTCATCTATTTTTTGTTCCAGTTCAAACCTGTCTTTTGCGTGTACTGGGCAGTCTAGTAGTAAGTGAAGTACAGTCTCCTCAATGTCAGAGTCGCAGATACATGCAGGGCTTTCCTTACACTTGAAACGGTGCAAGTATTGGGAAAGCCCCCCATGACCCGTGAGTGTCTGAGTCAGTAATCCAGTGGGCCTAATTGTCATTAAGTCGGTGTGCATCCTTTGCGTCAGGGATAAAAACTTTTGTGATAGATGCTGTCTCACCAGTCTTATATCTCCTGTTCTATTCGTCGAGGGAGTCCTTTCGGATTAACCGCTTGACGAACGAGACAGGACACTAGTCATAGTCATGATTTCTACGGGTAGAAAGTGCTGCCTCTTTCGCGAGTTCGTCCGCTCTTTCATTGCCCTGTAAGCCAGCATGAGCTTTTATCCAAAATAATTTTATTATTTTATCCTGTTTTTATTGCTATTTTTATGTTATTTCGCGTCTCAACATCAAGCGGATGCGGAGCGTTTTGGTTGGTTATTGTCTCCAGGGCCGATCTTGAATCACTGTAGATACCAAATATCCTTTCCGCACGTTTGAGGACTTCTTTCGTGGCTCTACAAATTGCGAAAAGTTCCTATTGCTAAACAGTGCAGTATGCAGGCAGGCTTAGCTTGATTGTTATAATTTCAGTCTCGCAGTCCCAAAGAGATAATGCTGCTCTTACCTTGCCTTCAATTTTACTGCCATCAGTGTAGATTTTCATTTCTAGCCCATTATTATTTTTTTTTTTGGAGAGGAGGAAATACTATTACGTATTTACGCCCCGATACGGGACGTAATATTTCGGACTCGAGTGTCCGCGTAAGCGGACGCCCCATACCGACTAAAACCTCCTCTGTGCTGATACAGCCGTTATCCGTATGTTATATATCCGTATGTTAGCCGTATGTTAGCAGCCCTGGCTTTCACAGCGAAGTAGGACGTGGGCCGTGGAGGCCGCAAAGACTACGCAACAACAGTCGCGGGGCGTCTCCTAAGAAGAACGAACGTCAGACCGGCTGTGTGCTTGTGGGAAGGAGAGAGAATGAAAATGAAAATGAAATGAAATGAAATGAAATGAAATGATTTATTTGTATGAATCGTGGTAACATAGTTGTTAACAATTAATTGGTGTACAGATGAAATTAAGATGAAAAGATGAGAAGAACACACTCGCCGGCGAGTGTGGTGATGTTTAGTGTAATGTATGTAAGTGTGTGTGTATGTGTTTATGATTGTATGTATATATGTTTGTATGTGTGTAAGTAGTGTAAATGTTAGTGTGCATGTATGTTTGTGTTTGTGTCTGTTTGTGGAGTGTGTTTGTGGTTGTGTAAGTGGTGTATGTCAGTCCGTCAGTCAGTCCGTGTGTTAGTGAGTGTAGTGAAACTATTACAGGACGAGGACTAACGTCTCGTCGGGTATCAAAACAATGTGTGGTGTATCTAGGGTGCGGGCCGCTGGCCATCGTCAGAGTGACGAGTGCCAGTGGTTTGCGGTGGTTGACCGCGCCTACGCCTGCGAAGGCGGTGTGTGCGTGTCTGTGTCGCGTTCGCGATGGTGATGTCGTCATCCGGGTCTACCGTTACGTGTCTGGGACGTCTTATTGGGTTGAGACTATGGTGAAGGGGGATGTACCCGCATGCCTTCTTAACCAAGATGTTGGGATGGTTAGGCGCCTTGTCAAAGAAGCGTCGCGAGATCTCTTTAAAGTGTTGAGCTATCGTCGGAAGCTCTAGGTCGCGGTGAAGGTCAACGTTTCGGATGAACCACGGGGCTCCGGTTGCCATGCGCGTGAATTTATTTTGAACTACTTGCAAACGACGTAAGTAGCTCGGTCAGGTGTGCGCGAAAACGACGCTTGCGTATGACAGTATGGGCCGTACGATAGTTTTGTACAGCGTCACTTTGTGTTTGAGCGGAAGTTTGCTTCGCCCACACACAAGTGGATAAAGGCGACTGAGGACAAATCGGGCTCTATTGCATACCGTATTAATATGTTTCTTGAAGTTCATATTGCTGTTGAACGTGACTCCTAAGTATTTGTAATCCTTCACCCACGGTATGGGTGTTTCATACAATTTAATGACGTCCGTCGGTCGTTTTTTAACGCGGATGCTATTCGCGTTACCGAAGAGTACCGCTGCACTCTTGGTGGGGTTCACTTCAATCCGCCATTTTCTGAACCTGTTGCCTAGTTCATCGACGGCGGCTTGAAGCACTTTAATGTTCCTGCTCAAGGTTGAGCGGTTCAATAGAGCGGAGCTAAAGTAGAGTGCCGTATCGTCAGCGTACTGAGCGAGCTGGACATTCGGAAACTTGGGAATGTCGCTCGTGAAGAGCGAGAAAAGAGTGGGAGAGAGGACTGAACCCTGTGGCACGCCAGACCTGATGGGTCTGGGTGAGGATAGGGTGCCCTCTACTCGATATTGGAAGGAGCGATCAGTAAGGTAGGCTCGTATGATACGCACGAGCCTGTCTGGCACTCCCAGTTGATACAGCTTGAATACTAAGCCGTTGCGCCATACCTTGTCGAATGCCTTCGCGACATCGAAAAACACGGCTGCCGTGGTAGCGTGAAGTTGACGCCGTACGAGAATGTACTCGGTGAGTCGGTGAGCCTGCTGGGGACACGAGTGAGTGGTTCTGAATCCGAACTGTATGTCGGGTATCAGGTTGAGGTCCGCGATGTAATGATTAAGACGCGCGAGAATTAATCTTTCGTAAAGTTTCCCGATCGAGTTAATTAAGCTAATAGGCCTATAGCTACTCGGATTAGCTTTAGGTTTATTGGGTTTTGGGATACCGATAACAATGGAATCTTTCCATTGTTCGGGGAACGCGCTATTAGACAATAGAATATTAAAAATGGTAACCAATAAAGTAATAAGAGTCGAGGGTAGGATTTTAAGAACCCTATTGTTTATAGTGACGGGCCCCGGGGCCTTCTTGGAGTGAAGCTCCTTAATGATTAGCTTCACCTCTTCGTAAGAGGTGGGTTTTATTACATCGCCTGAAGGGCTCAGAGCGGAGCGACGTTCAACTTCACGATCAACTTCGTCAATGTGTGTCGGGTCGGCTGCTGCATTTGGAGAGCACTGACTCTCGAGACTATCGGCGAGGCATTCAGCCTTCTCATCGTCATCGAGCGCCGGCTGCAGACCCGGTCTGTCCAAAGGAGGCATGACAGTGGGCGGCTCCTGTTTGAACGCGCGAGGCAGCTTCCAGAAAGCCACATGTGATGGCTTAAGGTTGCCGAGCAAGCGGTCCCAACGTTCGCCGCGGAGTTCCGCGATACGTTCCCGTACCACCTGCTGTAGGTAGCGGAGGTGGCGCCTATTCTCGACCGACGGATACCTGTCGTAAAGTCTAGTGGCTCTGTGCTTCTGTGTGAGTAAGTTCCTGACCTCTGGAGGCAGGTTTAGGCGATGCGGTTGCATCGTCGGAACCTGCCTGGAGCAGGCCTTGATCCTATTCTGTATGTGTGACGTCACATGAGAGATAGCACTGTGAGCCGTGACGACCGAGTCGATGACGTCCGGTATAAGGTCAAGGTCGTCGGACTTGATAGACTCGAGATCCTTTTCCAGCCGTTGCCAGTCGATCACTGTTTTCGTCGGTGGTTGAAAGTTGACCGGTGGGCCTAGATTTAGGACGACGGGCCGGTGGTCTGACTCTAATTGGTGAAAAACCTCGATTGAATTTACATTGAGCGTTACGTTCTTAAGTAGCACAACGTCTAGAATGTCGGGTCGGTGCGCGACGTTATCCGGATAATGTGTTGGTTCGTCGGGTGCTATTACTGAAAAGTTCAGCGTGTCTGTCAGCGAATTTAATAAGATTCCGTTTCTATTTGTGGCTCTACTGTTCCAGCTGGAGTGTTTGGCGTTAAGATCGCCACCCACTATGACTGCAGCCCCGTGGCCGAGTAATGCTTCTATATCTGTGTATAATACTTTTTTGTTGGGCGGAAGATAAGCTGAAATAACAGTGATCGGCTGGTGATTCGCCATACTGACCCGGATGGCAGAGGCCTCGATGTTAGTGAGGACTGGAGGATGTATAGGTATACAGTGTAGAGACCTTTTAAAATAAATGAGGGTGCCGCCCATACGGGTGGTGCGATCATTCCTGACTAAGTTATAATTAGCGATACGCGGATCGCGTATACGTGGTTTTAGAAATGTCTCCTGCACTAAGAATAGGTCTAATTGATGTTCGTGAGCAAACTCCTTCACCAAGTCTAGTTGAGGCTTAAGGCCTTGGGCGTTAAAATACGCTATACGGAGCGCATGTGGTTTAACCCGTCCGCTTACGTAATTAGGCATCGCGAATGTTTTTATACTTTCGCCCTATATCGGTGAGGGCACGGAATATTTTGCCGTTGTCTGCCATAACTTGCAGGAGCGACGGCGGGTCGTCCCGGACAGCATCGAGCCTGCTGGCCAGGGCTGTGATTTCATCAATGTCGAACAGCTCTGACAGTTCGAACATGAAGGCAAAGGTGCTGCCGCCTTTGTTACCTGTTGCCGCGGACGCGGGCGCCGGTGGCCTCGGTCGCGGGACCGACGCCGCCGGGCGGGACGCTAGCGGTGGCTGGAGGGGCGCGGGGGCCGCGAGAGTGGCCTCTGTGGCAGCGTTGGCAGCCGGAGGAGACCTCGCCCAGGCGTTTACCTTCGGAGGCGGCGCAGGTTTGAAGGTCGGAGTGAACTCCACCTTCTCTGCTCTGCCTTGCGGCTGGCGGCGCCCTGGGTGACGCTTGTGTTTGGGTGCCTTGGGACACCCGCGATAGCTCGCGGAGTGCCCCTTCTCCCCGCACAAGACGCAGGCCGGGGGCTCCGCGCATTGCGCTGGTCGAGGGCACTCCGGCGTGCCATGTTTGCCGAGGCACTTCACACACCTCGGGGTGTGTTCACAGTTGCGTGCCGAGTGCCCGTATAACTGGCATCTGTGACACTGACCGGGCCCCCCGCGGTTGCGAGGAGCTTCAAAATCAAAATCAAAATCAAAATCAAAACGTTTATTGAACTCATAACATTGATTTACAATGGCTTAAGTTCAGTCATACACTAAATTTCATAATAATAAATAAATAATATCAAACAGATAAAATTAAAATCAAACAAATCAAATAAGTAATATAAATAACATCAAACAATTAAAATCACACTTTAAGTAGATCAATTCAATTCCAGGCTGCTTTATCATTTAAATAATCTTAGATAGATATTGTAATAGCCTTTGCTGCTTAATTTACTTTTTGTGTAGGCTTTGAATTTATTTATAGACATATTTGCTATATGTTCGGGGAGTTTATTATAGAAGCGAACACACTGACACCTAAAGGAATTACTGACTTTATGGAGTCTTGTGGCAGGCATGACAAGTCTACCCCTATTTCTAGTATTAATACTATGTAAGTCACTTAGTTTTGTGAACTTATTTTTATTCTTTTGTACAAACATCAAATTCTCGTAAATGTATTGTGAGGCCACTGTCATAATACCTATTTCTTTAAACTTATTCTTTAACGAAATTCTAGATCCCATGTTATAAATGGCTCTAACGGCTCTCTTCTGCAGCACAAATATCGTATCGATCTCAGCAGCATTACCCCATAAAAGGATACCATAGCTCATAATGCTGTGGAAGTAACTAAAATATACTATTCTGGCCGTATCTATGTCAGTCAGTTCTCTTATCTTCTTAACCGCATATGCTGCAGAGCTTAATCTGTTTGCTAAGGCAGATATATGGTCACCCCACTGAAGCTTCTCATCTAGAGTTATACCCAAGAACACTGTCTTATTTACAAGATCCAACATTTCTCCATTTAATTTAATATGTGTGTTAATCTTTTTTACATTTGGTAATATGAATTTTAAGCATTTCGTTTTCTTACCATTCAAAAGAAGATTGTTTACTTTGAACCATTGTTCTACCTTAGAAATAGCATTATTTACATGTTCAATAGTAGTTGCATGTCGATTAACTTTAAATAATAGTGATGTATCATCCGCAAACAATACTACATCATGTGTGTTCTTTATAAGATAGGGTAGGTCATTGATATAAACTAAAAACAGAAATGGTCCGAGAATTGAACCCTGCGGGACACCCATTCCTAACACGGAGCCTGAAGACCTTACACTATTAACTTCAACATACTGTATCCTGTTATTCAAATATGAGATTAATAAATTTAATGCACTTCCTCTTATGCCATAGTGTTGCAATTTCCTGATTAGAATTTCATGTTGGACGCAATCAAACGCTTTGGAAAGGTCGCAAAAGATTCCTAAAGAATCTTGTGAATCCTCCCAAGCACTAAAAATATGTTCCATTAATGCAACACCTGCGTCAACAGTTGAACGTCCCCGAGTGAATCCAAATTGTTTATCATGTATAATTTTATTTATGTTAAAATGAGCGCGTAGTTGACACAGTATTAGTTTTTCAAATATTTTAGTCAGGGTAGGCAAAATTGAGATAGGCCTATAATTAGAGGGATCTGATGAGCAACCCGACTTGAATAAAGGTATTATTTTGCTATGCTTCATGAGGTCTGGAAATGTGCCACAGTCTATACATTTGTTAAATATTAGGGCTAGATCAGGCGCTATTATATCAATCAGAGAGCCTATTACTTTAACAGATATACCCCAGAGGTCAGCTGTCTTTTTAACATTAATCTCTTTAAATGACTTTATGATATCCGAGATATTAACATACTTAAATTGGAAATTATTTGAACATTTAGTAACATTTGCAGAAAGTAATGATATTGCCCTGGTTGGACATAAGTTTAAATGTTTAGTGGTAGATATGGGAACATTAGTAAAGAAATTTTCAAAAGCTCTAGCAACATCTAAGTTTGATTTTACAATTACATTATTAATATTAAGATTAAACTCAGAGTTTTGATCTTTTGTTTTACCAGTTTCATTATTAATAATTTTCCAAGTAGTTTTGATTTTATCGTTAGAATGTCTTATTTTATTTCTTAAGTATAAAGATTTTGCTGCTTGACAAACATGTTTAAATGTTTTTGAATATTTTTTTACATATTCCAGAAAGAGTGGATTATGGTTGAAAGTTTTTTCATCATAGAGGCTGTAGAGCCTCATTCTACTCTTATGAATTCCAGTTGTAGCCCATTCACTAAATTTGGTATTAGTATTAATTGTAATGGTCTTCGATGTAAATATTTTTTTAAATTCATTATTAAATAAATTAAAAAAAATATTATATAGAACATTGGGGTTATTTTCCTCTAAAGGCATTACTTGCAATTTATTAAATAGGTAAGATTTAAATAAATTCAGACGGCCCTGTGTAATTGGTACAACAGTGATGTCTTTAGTTATAGTTTTCTTTGTCGGCCAATCAAAACTAATAAGTTGTCCACAGTGATCTGATTCTAGTTGATTTATTATACTTTTGCTGTTAGGTTTTATATTTGTAAAAATGTTATCTAGACAAGTAGCTGTGGTCAGTGTTATTCTAGTTGGCTCTATAAACAAGTTACTGAGATTATATGACATGAACAGACTTTTAAACTTAGTACACATGGAGGAATGTTCTAATAGATTAATATTAAAATCTCCACAAATCAGAATCCTTTTGTTGCCCTTACAAACTCTAGACAAGACTGCATCCATCACATTTTCAAAATCCTCATATGGTGCTGATGGAGGTCTATACACACTTATAATAATGAACTGATCTAATTGTATACAAGCTATCTCGGCCACTAGTTCCACAGAGAGGCTCACAATGTCCTTTCGTTCCTTGAATTTAATATTTTTATTAATTAATATTAATGAGCCACCATGTATTGAATTAACTCGGCTAAATGAACTACCAACTCGGTGATTAGTGAAGTTAAACATGATGTGATGTGATTTAAGCCAGTGTTCAGTAATACAGAGTATATGTATGTTATTGCAATTCATGTATATTTCAATTTCAAGTTCCTTATTTAACATACCCTGAATATTTTGGTGTACCAGATTAACAACATTATTACTACAAATAAATTTTGATTTGTTTGATACTATACTATAACATGGTTCATTGCAAGAGGTATTCCCTTTTGTCTTATAAATTAATTTAAATTGTTTGGAATAATTTCCAAAGTTTTATTTTTATTATCAATGTCAAATTTAGACTGCTCAATAGAAGCAGTGTGATACACCAAGTTTTTGGCTGATTGTATAAAATAAAATGATAGCGATATAGCTAATCGTTGTTTTAAATATATTGGAATAATATTTCTCATAGAGAAATTAGATTTAATATAATTATTTATATCAATCAAATGGAATTTATTTCTATTATTGCATATCAACATGTCAAGTGATAAATTCAATTTATATCTGATATCATTTTCAGATTGTGACAATCTGTGACCGTAGGGGAAAGTAAACAAAACAACATTCTTTATGTTTAGAGAATCTAAACACTCAAACTGTTTGATTAGCTGTGTTCTGTTTGTATTTCCTCTGTTTCCAATTAATAACATTAAGGTAGTGTCAGGGGTGAAGTTAAATTTAGATAGCCTTTGCACAATCTGTGAAAAGGTTAGTCCTGGTAAACAATAATTTGTTACTGCCTGTCCCATCTCGCTTGAAATAAGCCGGCCCATACCTTTACCTAAGTTATCACTAAACATTACAATTTTGCTATTCACATTATTTGGTTTAAAGGAACTGATAGACTTAGTATCAGATGAGCTTGTGTTTTGATTATATTTGTGTGAAGGTAATTGCTGATTAGCAAGAGGCTCAGATTTCTTCTCTAAGTTGTAGGTAACACATTTGTGGTGTCTTGTCACGGACTCCTTGTTTATAAGAAGTTCATCTAAAACCAGTACTTGATCCTTCACTTGTTTGTTTGTAACATTGTATCTGTTATTCATTGTTTCCAATGATTTCTGTAGATTTAGGATTTCATTATTTAATTTATTTATATCTGATTCATATTTTAATTGGTTCTTTTGAATTGTTAATGAGTATAAATTTAATTGATTAATTAGATCTATTCTTTCTTTACTAAATTTTACATTTTTGTTCATTAATTTTTGCTTATTTACTAATTTATTTGTCTTTTTTATGTATTTATTTATTTTAATATACTTTTTCAGTTTGTTTCTGCTACATTTAATTCGGCCTTGATGCCCTGAAGGGAGCAAATCGATTTAATATTGAAAATTTCCTTTCCCTCTTGCGTGAGGTCGAGGACGACGAGAACCATGTTAAATGGTTGTTTGTTGGTGGTTCCGCGCATACGGTGCACCTCGTGTGCTGGGTAACCCTGCTCTTTGAGGTCCGACAGAATGTCGGCCTCGTTTAATTCTCTGGGGACGTTCCTAATAACGACCCTCAGACGCTTCTCCTCAGGCAGGGCGTACGTGTGGAAACCCACACTCAGCTCTCTAAGAAGAGATGTCAAGGCGCGGTGGTCCGCTACCTCTTTGGTCTAATTTGATGAGAGATTGGTACGCCCTCGCCTGGAAGGAGAGCGTCTTCGGGATCCTATTTTTGATAGCTAACCAGCGGCCTCGGTCTCCTATAAAAATAGGAGGCGGGCGCTTGGTCGGAGGCGGTACGCGGGCTTTAGCGGGCGCGGGCGTGGACGCGGGAGTGGAGCCAGTCGTGGCCGCGGCTTTCTTGGCGGGTGTGCCATCAAGGCGATTCGCGACCGCGCTTCTTCTTGCGACTGACGGTGATGAAACCGTCAGCATCCAACGCGACACTCTCCGCTCTCGACGGTAGAGCGGTTTCCGGCTGGGCCGGTGAAGCACTGGAAGCCTGAGGACTGACCGCGGGGACCTTAGGGGTCGCCTGCGCGTCAAAGTACGCCTGAAGGACAGGCGGACGGGCTTATCGGGTGATCACTTTTCTCGGTTTGACCGAGGCCACGGAACTTGCGTCGGACGCATTACCTATCTCCATTTCGGATTCCCCGTCGGAACTCGAAACGTCAGATGACGATTTATATTTTTTGGATTTGGCTGTCTGGATATCTATCGTTTCCTTAATTAAGGGAGCGATCTTCTCCGTAAATAACTTATCTAGCAGGGCGCTTAGAAGGCCCTCGTCGGCAACCACTGGTGAAGCCATGGTTGTTATTAATTAGGTTAAGCGGGTGACAACCCCCGCTGCCCGAGTCAGGCAGGGGGGGAATATAATAATAAAGTGGACACCTATAGTTTAGTTGTGCACTTGCACATTAATAAAATACTATTAATAATAATTAAGTATGCAAAATTAAAAGAAATTAATAATAATAATTAAGCCTAAGACTTAGCTTTGCTGGATGTAGACTGGCTGGGCCGGAACCCCGATGCACGCTGTGCAGGCACCCACGGAGAAGACACACTCGGCACGATCTGCAACACTCACAACACACACGATTAGCGTGCAGAATCGCGAAACACAGCACAGGTGCTTACTAACACGATCGTAAAACCGGGTAATTAACACAGATAATAACTAAGCTACGTTCCGCGAAGAAACGTAACAGGTGCGAGACTCAAAGAGTCCCGAACAATATCGCGCGATAGCAATAGCTAGCCCAGGTGGCCTGAGCAGATAGTGCGATAACGCAGGTAATAAAAATATTCGAAGGAGGACAGATAACGCGGCACGTGTGCTCGCGTTGCCTGCCTGAATCGAACAGCCCATTATTATTATCAACTTCCTCTTGCGTGGTTAGCCTCTCGAAACTTAATCCCATGTGCAGGGCCGGACGCGGCATCTCAGCAAATCCTACCACCCGTTCGGTCTCCCCATCTCCTAGCACCAGCCGAGACGACCCACTCCTTGCGTCGTATAGGGCTGCTGCCTCCTGAATCCGAAGTTCGAGAGGTAGTATCCCCGCTAATACTAACGCCGAGTTCAGAGAGACTGTACGATAGGATTTGCACAGTTTCTGGGCAAAGATGCGCTGCACCGCATTCAGTGTCTTTTGTATGCTGATCTTCTTAGTTGCTGGTGCCCATACGCTTGCTGCATACATAATGATAGGCTCCACCATTGCCGAGTAAATGACCCTGATTACGTCCGGGTTTAGCCCCCAACTGATTTTCGCTGCTCTGCACAACTGTTTATAAATATTTGCTGCTTTTTTGCATGCAGTTGCGATGTGTGCATTAAATGTCATTTTTTCATCTAGGGTAAGGCCCAAGATTTTTATCTCCTTCGACATTCCGATGTCTAAGTAGAGGAATATCGTATTTTAGCTTTTTGGTTAGCACCATTGCACAGGTTTTATGTGGTGCAAAGTTGAGTTTATTATGAATTCCCCATTCCCGAACATAGGAGAGAGCGGCATTGGCCTGTCTCGAGACATCCAAACCCGTATCCCCACTAAATACGATCACAACGTCATCCGCATGTGCCTGGCAATAGATGTTTTCCTTTTCCAGTCCGTGCAACAGGGGATCAAGGAGTAGGTTCCATAGTGTCGGACCGCCAATGGATCCCTGGACGCACCCTTTTTGAGTATAGTGTTCCTCTCCAGCATATCTTAACCCGATTTTTCTGCAGTCCAGATAACTGTCTAGTATCTTTCTCAGATTTTTGCTGAATTCAATTCCTGGTCGGGAAATCAAAATGATCCTTGGTGACTGGAATGCCAAAGTCGGTAGTACACTTGCGGATGACCATATCAGAAGCACAGTTGGAAAATTTGGACTTGGCATTAGAAATGAATGGGGTGAAAAACTGATCGAGTTCTGTACAGCCAGAAATCTCAGTATTATAAACATCATCCAAAATTTTTATACACATGGAGATCTCCAGGCGATAGGCACAGAAATCAAATCGACTATATCATTTTAGGTACCCACTGGAGATCCTCAGTTTCTAATGTGAAAACCTATCCCGGCGCAGAGTGCGGCTCTGACCATAACCTACTCGTGACCAATTTCTCGCTCCGCTTAAAGGGGCCTAGACGCATGAACACGCTAACGCCGATACTCAGTGGAAACATTTGAAAGGTCATATCAACGATGCACTGGACCAGATCTCAAAGCGCAAACTGCCGGAGCGGAAGAGAGGATGCTGGATCTCCGATTGTTCATTGCTCATTCAACGCAGGAAACATTTAAAAACCAGGGGTCTGCAAGATCATGAAGTAATGACCGAATACTCCGGGCTTAGCAGAGCTATCCAGGCCAGTTGTCGCCGCGACAAGAACAACTTCATTGAGGGCATCTGCAGCGACATTGAGAAACATTCAAACAAGCTACAAACTGCAGACCTTTTCAGGAAGGTTAGAGTCCTTTCCAAGCAGTTCAAAGCTAAATCGTGGATTATCGAAGATGCCGACGGCACTGTACTACACGAGCTCGACCACATTGCTGAAAGATGGCGTACCTACTGTGAGCAGTTATACACAGATCCCAACTCAACGCCCGAAGTTACCCCGGTTTGGAGGGCCCTGGAACTGGAGCCCATGATTCTTGGTTCCGAGATATCTAATGCTCTACAGTCTCTCAAGAATAGGAAGGCACCAGGAAGCGACCAAATAACAGCAGAAGTGCTTAAAGCTATGGGTGACCTGGGTGAAGAGACACTATACAATATTTGTTCACACGTCTGGCAAAACGGTGATTGGCCGCCGGACTGGTCGGAATCCGTAATTCTTCCGCTGCATAAGAAAGGGTCAACCAAGAGCTGCGGCAATTATCGAACCTTATCCCTCATCTCGCATGCCAGCAAAATTTTGCTTCATATTCTCAATAATCGCATCCACTACTATCTGGATTGGCAAATTCCGCAGGAGCAAGCTGGTTTTGTGAAGGGCAAGGGCACTCGGGAGCAGATTCTCAATGTCAGGCAGCTCATTGAGAAGGCATACGAGTATGATACGCCAGTGCTAAATTGCAGCAAATGAGTCAGAAATGGCTGCACTTCTTGAACGGATTAGTGGAGAGATGGGACTTCCCATAAACAGGTCCAAGACCAAAGTCATGGTGGTGGATAGATCTGGGAAGTTGGAACTAACTGGTGCGCTGGGCCTAGAAATGGTGGACAACTTTATCTACCCAGGTAGATATGTTGGACATCGTTACTTATGTTGGAACCTGGGTTCCATGGGATGGTTCGTGCGAGAGGGAAGTACGCAGGAGAATTGGCATGGCTAAGTGCGCTATGTCTCAGCTTGGAAGAATCTGGAGAGATCGCAACATTTCCGTAAAAACTAAGACCAAACTGGTACGGACCCTAGTCTTCTCAATATTTTCGTACGGCGCTGAGACTTGGACACTGAAAGCTGCAGACCGCAAACGCATTGACGCCTTTGAGATGTGGTGCTGGAGAAAGATGCTCCGTATCCCCTGGACAGCATTTCGATCTAATCACTCCATACTGCGTGAACTCAGGATCTCCTCGCGATTGTCTTCCGAATGTCTGCGCAGAGTTTTAGAATACTTCGGTCACATCGCAAGGAAGGACGATGGAAACCTTGAGAGGCTCATTGTGGTCGGCAAAATAGATGGGAAGAGGCCTCGTGGACGCAGTCCAACACGATGGTCCGATCAGTTCACAATGCCTTTCACACCGCCAGAGACAGGAATAGATGGAGAGCGATCATACGTGAGAAAGTGATACAGAGGGGTGGTCACGACCCTCAGTACTGAGGATTACGACGCAGGGAGGAGGATCTTTCTCAGATTTACCGGACATTTTTCCTCAGCCAGTCTGACTTTTATGACTGGCCACCACGCACTATCGAAAGCCCCTTAAATGTATAGTGAGACTAGCGTTACTAGCTTTTTTTGCTCTATGTTACGCTTAATATGGTTCACTAGATTATAGAGGGCGTCCTCTGTGCTCCTCGGTGGCATAAAGCCATACTGGCGAGTACTAATTCTCGGAACTAGATCCCATTTGAGCCTCGTCACTATTAATTTTTCGAGAATCTTTCCAAGAATCTTTAGCAGACCAATCGGCCTATAGGACTTGGGATTGCGATAATCTTCCTTCCCCGGCTTTCTCAATTCAACAACTGTTGCCTTCTTCCAGATATTTTGGAATTGACTTATTTCTAAGCATTTATTGTATAGAGCAAGGAACACATCTACCTTCTTGGAAATTACTCGACTACATATGTCTGCAGTAAAACCGTCCGCTCCGGGTGCCTTCTTTGGGTTGAAGCTGTCACTCACGGTCTTAAGCTCGAAAATTGTAAACGGTGGATCAATTAATTCATTTTTACTCGAGACGTTTACTTCAATTGCCAGCTGTCTCATATGGCGATGATGTGAGTTGTCCTTCCCTTCAGAGTCCTCCGGGTAAAATGTTTCGGCTAATAGGGCTGCTGATTCTTTTGTGCTTAAAAACCCACCGTCCTTTTTAAAGGTCAGATCCTCTTGACGTTTGGCAGTCTTACCGATCACTCTGTATATTCCTTCCCACACCCCTTCCCTATCCTGTGTTTGGCAAAATTGTTTCCAGCTTGAGATTTGAGCAGCCTTGGCCTGACATTCGTAGTTTTCCTTCGCTTGCTGGTACTCTCTATAGCCTTTTATTTTGCGGTCCATAGCTGCATTTCGTATTCTCCGCTTCTTTCTTGTCACATGCTTTTTTAGGAGAGCGAGTTCCTCCGACCACCATTGTAAAGAGATTTTTGTATTACCTGCCTTCAAAGGAATACTGGCCATGCAGCTCCTAGTAATTCACTCTGTTTTCTTTACAGTAATATCTTCCAATTGTTCTTTGGACACGACTTTACATATTTCAGTAGCGTTGATGTTATTTTCTGCTAACAATTGTTTCATTTTTTAGTAAAAATGTCCCAATTTGCCTTCTTGGTATTGTAAAGTCGTGTAGTCCTTTGAATATTTATCCCTTTCTCAATTTGGAGGCGGATTTGAAACAGAATGGTATTGTGATCAGAACTCGTCATTCCTTGATCTATTTTCCAGTCTTCTACTAGTCCGAGCATTTCAGTTGAACAGGCTGTTAGATCGACATAGCTGCTGTACCTTATATTGCCCCGTATAGTATCAAAAGTTGGTATGTCTCCATTATTTAATACCTGAAGATCAAGTTCCTCGAGAGTACCGGACATCTCTAAACCTCTTAAGTCATTTAAAGTGCTGCTCCACCAGGTATTTTTTGCGTTGGAATCTCCCCCCACAATAACCTTTCTGGGCCCCACCTTTTCCAATATGTTTCTTAGTTGACCTAGATATGGCTCAATGGGTTGATTCGTATCGAAGTAGAAGGAAACTACCGCGATTTTCCAGGTTTTGGATCGAATCTTCACAACAGCGATGCTGTGTGTTATGAGTTCTGGGCATTGTATTATGTCGAGATCTTCTTGAAACACTACCACGGCCGCTTTGATAATCTCTGTACCGTCATCTTCGCTCCGGTATATTCGCGCACCTCTGTAGTTCTTCATCGTTCGAATCCTACCCACGTAAGGCTCCTGGACTAAAGCAAAAGCGAGCTTTCGCTTGGTGGCCTCAATCATAAGTTCGGCTGTAGCCAGTTCTTTCCTCTGGAGATTGACCTGGGCTACTGCATATCTTCTGGAGGGTTTAGATGAGGCTTTGGTACTGCTGCCCGCCATTTTGTTGGTGTAAAATTGGTCCCCAAGATTTCTGTTGCACATGAGTGGGTTGTCGACTTTGTTAGAGTCCAATACGCCTTTAGCAGTACACTATTTTAGACCGAGTCAATGCATCCCACTTTTTGCGTATCGGGCACTCGTCGCTGAAGGCATTGTGCTCGGCTTTTGGGAGCCCAGCCTGCACGCAGTTACGGCAAGATAGGGTCTCACCTGTGCTCCATCCCAGGCATTCATCTTTTTTGTGAGGTCCTCCGCAATGGCAACATTTTTCAATGTTTACCTCACAGTATCTCCTAGTATGACCGTATCCCAAGCATATTGAGCATTGAACTAGCGGTGTGAAGTCGTTCACTGCTACTTTTTGTAGTTCTTTGTGAACTGACCCCACCGCTGTCGCTCTCGCCCATTCTTGTGGGGACACTCTTGCTATTATATGACAAGCATGAGGATTTCTGGTTTTCCGTCTAAACCTGATTTCAAACCTTTTATCTTGCTCGTCTAGGCCGTTAAAGAGGCTTCGGTTCTGGTTAACCAGGGCTTTTTTGATATCCTCGTCCTTGTTATAATTTAGGACATTTCTAATAATTAGGAGGGGATCGTGGTTCTTAGCATCTTCCACTGTCAATCTATCTTTTGCTGCCTTCAATCTCTCTTTTACCATTTCCCTGTCCTCTTTTGTTTTGCACCCTATTATGACCTTGCGATCCTTTCCTTTTCTAACTTTATCTACCTTAACCCGTCCCTCTTTAGCATCCACCGTGTCCCGGATATCTTGAAGCACTTTATCTCCTGTTTTCCCTTTATCTGTTCCCGTCACAACCACCGAATGAATGGTATTTTCTCCTTCTCCGGCCGCTTTTTCAGCCTGGGGCTTTTCTTGTTTGGCCTCTTTAACCAGTTGATATAACTGTTCTATATCACTGCAGACTTCTTGTTTTATGTCTGTTTTTAAGTTTCTCCAATTGTTGAGATTTAATTTAGCCCGGTTTAGGCACGCTCTGGCCTCAGTAGTTCTGTTGGGGTATACACCAGTCTTCATTCCGTGTAGACGGAATATTAAAAACGAACTTTTAAAAAAGAAATTTATTTAGAACTAGAAGATATAATTGAAATGTATGAGTGGCTCAGGATTCGAAAGGAGACTGACTGCCTTTATATTTTAATAGGTGACGCCTTGATCTTAAAGTGCTGACGCTAATGTTAACGCTAATATCTGCATTAAAGCCTACATATGTGCATATATAACAACCCCCCCTTTAAGAGGAAACTTATAGGAAATAATAAAGATAAGTTTTCAGAATATTTTAACCAACTCTAAGTTGCGGTGGAGGTGGTGATGATTGAAACTCAATATCTATTTCTTCAGAATCCTTAGCCTTTACAAAATATTTTGAAAGTAGAATACATAATTTCTTACATGTAAAAACTACGATAAAACGTACAACTAGAAATAGTGAAATTATACTTATAACAGAATTATTTGATATACCCCTAAAGGTATCAACAGGATTTGCAATATATAGATCATCACTGATATCTTTTATGTTAAATTTAAGATCTTTTAACTGATGTAGATTAATATTACTAATTTCAGAAAAGTTAATTTTGGACATATTGAAGCGGTTAAGATCACAACATTTATCAGATATTATATTATAAGTAGGTTTTATGAGTGGAATATTAATTTCTGGATTGGATACCTTATTAAATTTAATATTCTTAAAATAAGCTGTACAATTATATGGAATGGTAAGTTTTCCTGTTCCTGAAATGGTTGTTTCAAATAATACATCCTGATTACATTCTATTGTAATTTTATTTAAATTCGATTCTACAAATATCCAATCAGCATTATTGAGTTTATGGCAAATATCTATATCACCATGTATAAATTTAGTTTGGCAGGTATTTGGAATACTGGATACAGCTTTTGTCATAATTTCTATTTCACAAGACGGATTACCAGGAACAGAGAATATGTTAGTTATTTGACATATGTGTACTTTGGGAGAAATAACTTTACACTCATCAAAATCCTTTAAATATGTAAATGTAGACTTATCAGTATTTATTGCCAGATATCGTTCTGTAGGTATAATGCAAACATATGAATAAGATGAATCAACTTCATGCGGGATAGATAAAGGAACAGTATCATAAACATTATAATCTAAAGCATTAATTAATGGAATCTTAACAATAAAAATCAGTTTACCATTATAATAATATGAAATTAAATCTGCTACATTAATCAAAACATAAATATTACTTAAATCTAAATTAATAGGTAAGTCCCTATAGACTTAGGTATATTTTTATAGACATTTAATAAATCGTTATATAATTGCTTGGGTGTTAAGACAGATGGATGTATTGTATTGCTTTTTATGAATAAAATAGAATTCAATAAGTCTTCAATTTTAAACGCAAGAGTAAACAAATGTGATTGAAGACAATTTAAAATATTTATTAGTTTTACTTTGAAACTATCTATAGTAACTAAATTCAATATATTTCTCACATTTGTAGATAAATTATTAATGGCATCATTGAGTTTAAATTGATTCTCCAGTATTTCATTGACCGATTGTTTAATATTAGAAATAGCAGATTTCGAAACTAGAATAGTTTTCTTAATCGAATTCTCTAACCGTTTATTGTTATCATACAATGTTTCTATTGCTCTATTGTAATTTATCGCATCATCTTCATCAAGGGTGCCGAATATATGCTTAAAGACTACACCGACGCCAGAGAACCATGCAGATCTTTTGGATCTCTCGCTAGAGATGATATGAGATATGGAATTATAGTCACGAAGTATATCATTATAGAGTGAATCCAAGGGTTGCATTATATTTTGACAGACGGAAATATCTATCTCTATACTTTCCTGACACTGTAATTTAACAATGTTTAAAACATCCTGGGTGTACTTAATATTTTGATCAAAAGAAGTAATCAAAAGAAGTAACATCTATCAGAATAACTATATGAAGATAATCGTCTATGAGCTTCAGAGTGCCCACTGGGTCGAAGAGCAAGCCAGGACCTTCCTTGATGTATTTAATATACTCATTCTCGCTAGCGGCTATGGCGCAGTTTGTATTAACCATTCTTTTATGACAAAACTAAACTAAACTATCATGCTTATGTAAATAAACCTATAATTTTGTATATGATAAAAATATAATATAGTAAAATATAGCTGTATAGAATGAAATAAGTATTAATAAACTTAACTTAAAAATAAATAAAAGAAGAATTAGTTACGTATCCGCGTTGTATGCAGGTTTTACTTCATCATAATGATGTTTTACATATCTTCGGTTTATAAGAAGAGATAAGGTGTTATTACCATGTATTTTGACGATCTTATATGGACTTTTCCATACAGGAGATAGCGCCTTCCGAAGTCTTACATGATTTTTAATATAGACATATTCACCGACTTTATATTGTGCTGGACGAGTATGTTTATCATAATAATGTTTTGACTTTTCTTTTGAAGAGTTTATATTTTGTATGGCCTTTTCTCTAGACAGTTTAAGGCGATGGTGAAGCATCTTAATATATTCTGGGTATGTGACGCCAGATCGTAAATCAAAAACGGAATCGGGAATGTAGGGCTTGTGCCCGAAAATAAGTTCAAAAGGTGTAAATTGGGTAGTTGTATGGACGGTACTATTATATGTGAGCATGGCAGTAAATACATATTTATGCCAATTTGTTTGGTTTTCGTTAATATAAGATTTTAATATTCTTTTAAAGTGGAATGACTTCTCTCCAGAGCACCTTGCGTCTGAGGGTGATAGGGAGACGACCAAATCTGCTTGATTTTTAAAAATTCACAAGTTTTCTTACAAAAAATCTTTTAAAACATCTTTTAAAACTCCCATTAAATTCAATCTAGCTTAGTTTAGTTTCTTCTTTGTAATATTTGTAGACGGTCACTTTTCAGACCTATAAATAAAAGAACCGTGTTGTCTACAGCTGCTGTCAACAGGTCGACTAGCTAGGTACCTACTGAAAATCAGTGTTGGAATTGGGGTGATCCTTATTTCAATTCCAAAAAATGCTGAGTGGGTGTCCTTTTCATGACGCCGTATTTTTAAATTTGTTAATTTTACTATGTTTATAATGTTTTGTGTTGTCATGAATAAATGTTAAAAAAAAAAAAAAAAAAAATTTATTTCAATCAACGTACTATTATATATATATTTATTTTTACTTCATTTGAATGTTGCGATATATACAGTATATTCTATACCTTGTATAAATGCTTTTACATTTTATATGTTTCAAATAAAACTGCGTACTTTTGTTATAAGTTAAAACCATTTTCTACCTATGAGTCGCCACGTTTACTTATAATATTATTATTTCATTACATTACAATATTTACATGTTTTTATTTGCTATTTACTTTGGCTAAGTAATTGATTGATATAAGGGATGTTTTTATATTTTCTTATATAATAAAGTATATGCTTTTCTATATTCTTTAGTATATTTATTTATAAACCTATATAATTAAAATTCTTTATCATAATTAATTGTTCAGTTATTAGTAATAAGATCTATAAATACATTTTTATCTTGATTGATTTCTCTCCGATTTTATTTTTCCATTTTCTAATAATTGATGTTTGAAACTATTAAGTTCATTGGATGACATCTCGGATAATAATTGATATTTATGTATTATACAATTAACGATTGTTTACTTGATTATTTATGTTACTTATTTATTATATAATTATAATTATATACTTTTAAATTGTAGGTATTGATACTTTATGTACTTGTATACTGTAACAACTCTGATTTGAAATTATTTTATAACTTATACACTTTAAAGTGTTACTTATAACAATTAATAACTAATTTGTTTATTTAGGAGATATGAATATTAGTAGTATGTCACACTCAACCTGGCAATTGCGTCCCATTTATGCCGGACCGGGCATTCAGCACTGAAGGCCCCGTGGTCCGTCCTTTCGAGACCCGCCGCCCGACAGTTGGTACAACACGGCTGTTCTCCAACAAGGTAGTGTGGGCAGTCATGACGTAGATGAGTGCCTCCACATTGGCTGCAAAGACTGGAGGCTTCTTTGCAGTTCCGGCGACCATGCCCAAATCCAAGGCAGCGGGTGCATTGAGTAACCGGGGAGAAGTCCATCACGGTTGAACGTTTCAGATCTCTGCCATAACCTTGGGGCAACCCGTAATATAATATGGTTGATGTTAGGGTTTCGGCTCCTTCGACGAAATCTGAAATCCATCGTTTGCTCCTCTTCGGATAGCCCCGAAAAAATCTTTTTATTTTGGGCTTTTAAGGTCCCTAGGATGTCTTCATCTTTGAGGTCTGACAACACGTCCTTGATAATAACAAGTAGATTTCTACCCTTGACTTCTTGAAATGAAAGTTCAGAATTGCCTTTCAGTCTACTAGTCACAGCGTCCACCTCCTCCCGCGAGCCGCACGTGATTACGACTCGCTGGTTCCGGACCCGGCGGATGCCGTCGACCCTGACCCCGGTTTTTGTGGGATTTACTGAAGTTCGGATCTTATTTAGAACATTCTCACTTGTATCTGATTTCAAGGTGCTGCTCACGATTAATGAATGGCCAGATGAAGTTGGGATCCGTGCGACTGCTCCCGCATAGGTCAGCGGCACGGCAGCTGGCCGTGGCGTATCCGAGAGCTGCGCTGTTTGCGCGGCGATACGGTCAATATTTTCTTGTATCGCGCTGCTTGTCCTCGAGAGCTATTACACCTTGCAGGAGCCGGTCTAGGTTTTCAGAATCATTTGCGTTTTTTTGATCCCGACATTCAAGGAGTTCCTCGTTTTGTTGTTTTACCTTGTCCATTTCTCGCCTTATTTTAAGATTTTCGCTGTTGTCATACTTATCTAGCTCTGCCAATGCAGCTTGGTAATTTTCACGTGCTTTAATTGGTGACGACATGTTTATTTTCGCAACTCGTTTTTACCCCTCTTATATCTTGAAAATTATCTAAGTTAATTGGCTGTATTTCACAACAAAAGTTAATCTAGTCCCCAGCTATGTTATAGAATAGTTGAAAAAGGGGGGGCAAAGTATACACTAAGCGTAGGAGGCGTGCAAACGTACCTCGCAGTCTTGGCTCACGGAAATAGCTGTATATCTCTCAGTATGTACCACAGAAGAAAGTTGAGCGAAACGTTTAAAAGTTGAGGCCACGCCCCCTTTTCACTTTCGACTGTTTTTAGGTATGTCTTCCTGGTATTTTCGCTTCCAAAATTACGTCAGTGTTTAAACTCCTTTTTCCTTAACATATCCCCATATCAAAAAAAATGAAATGTCTGCAACTATTTAAATACCACGCCCAAAAAATAGGTCGAAATTTGCCGGTTTTTGGTTTTTATCGATTTCTACTTCGGGTTTTTGTTTTTTTTTTAAATCTTTAAATGAAGTTCTAATTTAAGCACTGTTTTATATTATAAACCACAATTTTAATATTTTTAAAGTTAATTTTAGTATTTTTAAAACAAAGAAAACACAAAAAGACACAATTTTACGGTTTTTCCCACTTAATAACTAATTAATTAAAGAGGTTTTAATAAATTTGAATACAGTATATTAGTTCAGTAAGGAATTTAAAACTGCACTGAAAACTATACTGAACCCCATTTTAAATAGAATTTTAGTATTTTTAAAACACGAAAAACACAATGTGTTCAACACAAGTTTTTCCACAAAAACATTCAATTATTTAAATGAGTTTATTACACTTTTGAAAACTTTATAGGTTAGGCTGATAGAGGCGATTTTTTCACACCATATAACAATTTTTATTTATTTTTTGGTCGATTATTTATATGAGAAAATTCACTTTTTCGTAGAACGCACTGTTTTTTACTAAGAGCAACGTGGATTCGACTTAGAACTTTTAGCACAACTGGGTTAGGTTAGGTTTTTTTTTTATATACTTACACCTCCGGCATGGTGGCCGCAGTTCTTAACTATCTAAACAACATTCATTCCAGTTCTCGCGTTTGCTACTGCTCGTACTTTCATTCCTCATCCCATTTCTTCTTCTTCGGGTTGGATTCGGGACCGTTCGCTGAAGCCCTCTGAAGCGAAAACACATACGCAAATTTGCTCCGCATTTCTAAGTGTTAGAAAATAATTGCAAAAAAATCTTAAGTGTCGGAAAAAGTTAGCGTAGATAGACGTTCTATATATCGTAAGACGCAGAAAAATGCGCTCTACACAGTGGTGAAAGTTGTTTTAAAATTTGTGAAAGTTTCAAAGTAGAGTGAACGAAAAAGTAAAAAATTCAAAAAAATTTTATTTAAGAAAAAATACGCTGCTTAAACTTGATTAAGATCGGTGAGGTGTACTTCCAATTTGTAGAGGTGTACCATTGATCTCTACCTCTGACAGCAAAAATTTGATTTTTTCGGCCCTAAAACACCTTCCATGTGGCCACGAGGTCACAGAACCACGTGTGCCAGACTGGTTCTAATGACACCATAAGGAACACCCAAGGAAAAGAAGACACCCGCAATTTGAAAATCTGGAAAAACATAAGTAGTTAATAAGGTATTAAATTTCAAATATTTGTCAAATTTTCAAAAATTCATAACAAATAAATAAGATCAGTGACCCCTAGTTTTAAAAATAGTTTTAAATATATCATCTAAATTAGTTCTATCTATATATCAAAATTCAAAATTTTGCTATCAGTAAATCCAAAGTTATGAATTTTTGAAATTTAAGGGTGTGCACGTGGGGTTAGTTGGGGAAGGCTTTTGTAAATAAAAATAATAGGATAAATTAGTGTAAATTCAATAGATCTAACCAAAATTTTTCAGATTTTTTGTTAAAATTTTTACCTATTTTATAATATTTTTAGACCTCCCTCCTTGGAGGCCGACGACCTTGAATGCGGGGCATAGCTGCATCGCAAATCTGCGTAATCGCATCGCGAAAGCGGCCTGCCCCCATGTCTACCTCCTCGTGAGGAGGCCGAGGAGACAGCCAAGAATAAAGTATGGCTGCCTCCTCCAGAAGGTCCCTATTAAGCTTAGCAATAGCCCATCGCGGAAAGGGGGAAGAACGCCGCGCCGTGGTTCCTTCTGGCGTCCTGGGTTCGGGAGAGCTCAAATCGGATATAAAGATGGTCCGAGAGCGTCTCAACCTCTTCCAGGACACGCCAGTTCCTTACTCGTGCGGCAACAGAAGGGGTAGCGAACGAAGGTCCACTATCGACCCCCCCTGCTGTCGCACACACGTATTTGTGGAGCCTCTGTTGAGAAGACAGAGGCCCATCGATGCCGCCCACTCCTCTACTGCTTCGCCCCGGGCGTCCGTTCTGGGGGAGCCCCAACCCACGGATTTAGCGTTGAAGTCCCCCAGTACTAAGACGTGCCCAGACGCTTGTTGCCGTAACGAGGTTTCCAGGTTGCTTAGGATAACCTCGAAATCGCTCAGACTCCGGTTGGGGGAAATGTAAACACCATATATGGTGATTCCCCCCCAATCAGCAGCAACATATCCCGAGCCCTTGTCTCTTAGCGACAAGGGCGGGGAATGAACCGCCGTGGAACCGACGATTGCCACAGAGCCGCTCTGATCACCCACTCAGTTTGGGCAGTGAGGAACATACTAGGGCTCTGCAGCTACGGCAACACCAATAGACCACTCCGCCATGGTTTGCAGAAAGAGATCCTGTGCACCAGCGCAGTGCTTCAAACCTAACCTAACTTTTTTTTTGTTTTTTTTTTTTTATATACGTGTGGAAACCCCCACGGGCCGCCACCCCACCGGGGTTTTCGGTAGGGTGGTGTGTCGGAATAGAACCGACTAAAACCACACGGTGTACCATACCACGCCTTGATAGGAGGAGTCCGGGAACGGCGTTATTAACACATCCGGTACTCCTCCTGGCGCGTGCCCGCATGGGTGTGGGCACCATCTTCTATATAACTCTCAATTAGGCGGCGTCCAGGTACACGTGGACGTTGTCCCTTCGCGGCTGACCATTAAGGTGGGTGGATGGGTAAGCCCGTCCCGTCCACCCGCGGCCACACTCAGGGCGGCATGAGGCGTATGTAAGCGCCCTTCCGCCACCCGGTTCGCCGGCGACGGATACGGTCCGAGTGGACATCGTCCTCCCGAGCCCGCTACGCCACCTCTTGCTGCGAGATGACATCCTCGCAGAAGGTCGCGACCGCGGTAAAATGCCTTTCGCTGCCGGCCATGGAGCGTATGACGGCCGGCAGCGAGAGATCCTCTCCAATGACTGCAGTGAGGGCCCGGCGTTGCATTGCCCAAGCTGGGCATGCTGCCAGCGTATGCTGAGCCGAGTCCTCACAGCAGTCGCAGTGGTGACAGGCGGGGCTCCGTTCCCTCCTAGCGACCGAATGCAGGTACTTTCCGAAGCAACCATGCCCAGAAAGCACCTGCGTCAGTCGGAAGGAAAGAGCCCCGTGCTGACGCCCTGCCCACTCGACAATGACCGGCTGGAGCGCCTCCACGTCGGCAAATCCAGCACGTGGAGCCTCCAGCCGGGATGACCATCGAGCTAGGATGGCTCGGCGGGCGGCTTTTCGCCACTCGCGTACCTCTTCGGGCGGGGGCTGACTGCCGCTACCCGCCCGAAATTCAGCCGTCCGCCGATAAACTTCGGCGAGCACCTCCGCTTCCAAGTCCCACGGGGGCGTTCCGGCCAACGCGCACGCTGCCTCCGTCGACACGGTGCGGTAACCGCGTATGACTCTAACCGCCATTACCCGCTGAGGGCGCCAGAGGCACGCCCTATTCTGGGCGGTTAGAGCCGCCGCCCACACCGGTGCACCGTACAGTGCCATTGACCGAACAACCCCCGTGTATAGCCGTCTCGTAGCGACGCTGGGTCCGCCCAAATTGGACAGAAGTCGCCAAAGGGCGGACGCAGCGTCAACCAGCCTTGGTGAAAGCTGGTGGAATTGCTCGTCGAAGAGCCATCTACCGTCAAGGATCAGGCCCAGATATTTTATGTGCCTCGATGCGCCCGACCACCTGAGAGATGCCTCTGGTAGCCAGGCACGCCGCCTCCTGAAAGTGTTTCCCCCGAGCCGTGACCAAGGTGTCATCTGCATAGCAGATGACCCCCAGCACCGGGGGAAAATCCCCTCGAAGGACCCAGTCGTACCCCATGTTCCACAGGAGTGGTCCTAGAACAGACCCCTGTGGCACACCGCACGTCATGGGCCGACGTCTGAGCAATCCATCTCGGTCCTCGTACATGACGGTACGCTCCTCTAAATAGTCTGCCATCAGCCGCCTCTCCGTGATAAAGGAGTGCTTCACTAATACAGCTAAACGGCAGACTATTGAATGCGTTGGCGATGTCCAACGACACCGCCAACACCACGCCTCCGCAGCTCACTGCCTCTTCGGTCACAGCTCTCAGGCGCATTAGAGCGTCGATCGTCGAACGCCCGGCTCGGAAGCCAAATTGGGCGTCCGACAAATCGGGGCCAACCTCGCCCAGATGTCGGACGATGCGGGTAAATATCACCCTCTCAAACAATTTACCCACCTCGTCCAGCAACACTATGGGCCTGTAGGCTGTGACCGAGTCTGCAAGCCGCCCCGGCTTCGACAAGAGAACCAGCTTCCCACTCTTCCAGCGGTCAGGAAACCGTCCGAACACCAGGCTCGCGTCGAACAGTTCCCTGAGGCGGTCCGTCATGTGGTTGAGGGTAAGGCCAGCACTCGGACAGGAATCCCGTCCAGCCCAGGGGCGGTGTTCTTCGAACGAATTCTTAGAATAGCCGCCCCCTATCTCCGCCTCTGTAGCGGGCGGAACGACTTCCCTTTCGGCCTCCCCGTCATCTCTGGCGAAAGGGGCCATCGACGGGGGCGCGTGTTCCACCCGTTGTGGGAAAAGGCCCTCAACCACTTCCTGCAGGAAGCTGGGCTGGAGAGTCTCCGTAAGGGGGAGGGCCTGTGCACGCAGCTTTTGTTGCGCCGCACAGTATGGGCGACCCCAGCGGTCACAATCGAGACCCTACAGCATCTCCTTTCTATTGTCTTCTTTGGCGCGGCATATGGCCAGCTTCAGAGTTTTCCGTGCAGCTCTGTACTCCTCGTGAAGGTGGTCCTCCTCTCCCGCATCGCGGTGATGCCGCCGGCTGCGGGTGTAGGACCTCCGGGCACGAATGCAGGCCGCACGGAGATCCGACAGCTCTTGGGACCACCAGTAGACCTCCCTCCTTGGAGGCCGGCGACCTTGAATGCGGGGCATGGCTGCATCGCAAATCTGCGTAATCGCATCGTGAAAGCAGCCTGCCCCCATGTCTACCTCCTCGTGAGGAGGCCGAGGAGACAGCCAAGAATAAAGTATGGCTGCCTCCTCCAGTAGGTCCCTATTTAACTTAGTAATAGCCCACCGCGGAAAGCGGGAAGAATGCCGCGCCATGTGACCTCTTCTGGCGTCCTGAGTTCGAGAGAGCTCAAATCGGATATAAAGATGGTCCGAGAGCGTCTCAACCTCTTCCAGGACCCGCCAGTTCCTTACTCGTGCGGCAACAGCAGGGGTAGCGAACTGTTTGGATGGACGCGCTGGTGGCCTTTTTTAAAAAAACACTTTTTGACTCCCGAATTACTTTAATTTCCACACACAATTTTATACAGAACTTACTCACAAGACCGAGTGTAGCCAACTCTCCGCACCGCGTGGCGGCTATCGCTTTTATATAAAACTAATATGTTAACTCGGCAATTTACCTCATATGACAATTGTTCATAACATCTCCCCCCCTAAAAGACGGAGATATATCTAAGAGATAATCGAAGTCTCCATGAAACAAAATAAAATTCATTAAACAAAATCAATGTTGAATAATTACTGTAGCTGAAAACTTAATCTTTGATCAAAGCTCATGGAGTCTTAAATTTGAGTAAATTAACTTATTTAAAAATCAAATATAAAATTACAAATAATTAGAATCTATATCAAAGTAATAAAATTATTAAAATCTACCCAAACCTCAAAAATAAATTTATAAACTAAGTTACTTCTAATACAAACTTATAGTTGTATGTTTGGTTAAGCCTAGAAATAGAAATAAAACGTTATCATAAATTTAAGAATGAAAAAAATAAAAATCAACTGAATTAGAAACTATCTAAGTTTCTATGTGATCTAAAATGAACTTTATGATTTTTAATTTCTATTTCAGGAAGGCTTTTAATCGAATCCTTGTCTCATTCATCTGAAATATCTGTCAATTCAATTGCAGTGGAACTTGTCGTTATTGTCCTTTGGACTTTCTTATTATTGCATTGATTATATATTTGAATGCAACAAGCAGACGAATTGTTGTTACATTTCAACCATTTCTTATATAATTTGTATGCTAAATATAATAAAATAAAAGTAATTATAAAATATGTAAATATGGAATAGTAATTTCCATATTTTATTATGTGAGGCTGATTTTCAGCTTTATTAATATCATTCTCCAAATGATCGAACTTATGAGAGGCAAATTTTAAAGATTCTAAATCAATATTCGTTAAGCTAATTGGAGACAATAATTTTAAACTTTCATTGTAAATATTGGGCTTACAACAATCATCTTCAATAATGTTAAAGTCCAGTGATAACTGGCTTGGTAAAATAGTTTTTAAGTTGATGCTAGAATAAAAAGTTAAAGTCTGAATATATGCAACACAATTCTCTTCAAGTTTCAGGATTCCTGTACCATGTAAAGTATAATCTTTAATATTATTATTACATTTAATAGTTAATTTATTAGGCTTAGACTGTACATAAATATATTGTCCATTATTTAACTTTTGCCATAAGTTAATATTGCCATAAATTACCTTAGAAACACAAATATCAGGTAGCGACAAAGTCACCTCGCTCAATAGCTTAGATTCACAAGATGGATTATTTATAGTAGACAAGATTGCAGGCTGAAGACAAATCGTGTATTCAAAATTAACATTTTTACACTTACCTAAATCATCAAATAATGCATAGTACAATCTATCATCAGTTACAGCAATGTAAGACTCAGAAGGTTGAATAAGAACATAAGTTTGGTAATGCTCAATTTCATGAGGTGTAGGCAATGGAAGGTTTTTATAAATATCAAACTTAGTCAAACTGATCAATGGTATCTTAAGTACAAATATCAACCTATTATTATAAAAATACGAAGTTAACTCAGACAAATCAATAAGAGTATGTATATTTTGTAAAGTTAAAATTAATGGAAATTCAACATTTCTTTTTAAAGAAAATTTACTGTTTGAAAGTTCATCATAAAGCTTGCTAGGCGATAAAACATAAGGATGCAAAATGTTCGCTTTTGCAAACAAAATAGAGTTTAAAATTGCATCTAAAATATTCGTAACAGATAATAAGGAACCTTCAATTATATTCAAAATTGAATTTATCTTTTCTATATTAATAATCTTAGTATTTATCTTACTTTGATCTTGAAACATAAAATTTAATTTCTCGATTTCTCGAATCGGTTATTGAATTTTATCTCGTTATTATTTAATTTTATAATAGACTCATTAAAATTTCCTATAGTTGATTTCATTATGTGTATGTTATTTTTCATTAAAGTGTAGATTTCTTTCTCACTTTCTTGACATATTGAAATAGCTTCGTCGTATTTTCTCGCATAGTCGGCGTCTAGAGTACCGAAAACAATTTTAAAACTTCACCACCGAACTCGAGGGCTCTTTTTGTTCGATTTTCGGGGTTCTCAGAAGTAAGATGTGATAAAGAGTCATATTTAAGAAAACTAGCATTTATTAAAATTTCTAAGGGATTAATAGAATCCTTACAGTCTATACTAATGACCGCTAGGTTTTGAACCTTTTCACTAAAATTATTTAAATTGATTATAGACCTTTAAATTTTCAATAAATATGGTCGTAACCTTAAAATATCAATATGAGTAACGACGTTCCAGAAGTCATTATAAAAGTAAGCTTCTGAAGTGGGGTCAAAATAAATTCCTGGGCCATTTGAAATTGGATGAATTGGTTCCGTAGAACATGAATTGAAGCATAATCTGAAACAACAATAATTTATACTGGTTTTATTTCATCAATATGATGTTTAACGTGCTTGCGATTTATTAAAAGGGTAACATTATTTTTTCCGTTAACCTTTATTATTTTATAAGGCCCTTTCCACACTGGGGAGAGCGCTTTTCTTAATCTATGGTGCTGTTTTAAATAAACCATGTCACCTACTTTATACGACTTTGAGGAAGAAGAAGAGTCATAATAACGTTTTGAAGTTTCTTTGCTTTTATTTATATTTTCAAGTGCTCTTTCTCTACTAAATCGCATACGATATTGAAGAGCTCGTATATACTCATCATAAGTATTATTTTCGTTTGTTTCGTAAACACTACTAGGTATAGTCGGCTTATAACCGTATAAAAGTTCAAATGGTGTATAAAGAGTTGTAGAGTGCGGCGTTGTATTATAAGATAATATTGCCGTCGCTAGATAGCAATGCCAATCCTTTTGATTTTCGTTAACAAACGATTTTAAGTATTCCTTTAATGTTGCATGAGAACGTTCAAGGGCACCGTTAGTTTGGGGATGATAAGGAGAAGAATACAAATTTTTAATTTTAAGAATATTGGTTAATTGCTTAAATAACTCTGAAGTAAAACAGGTGCCTTGATCCGTAAGGATCATTTTAGGAAACCCGAACAAAGATATAAAATGTATAAGGCTTTTAGCAACCTCATCAGTAGTGCTCGTCACCATAGGGTATGCACATGAAAACTTTGTTAGGTCATCTTGAAGTGTCAAAATATATTTAAATTTCTGAAAACCTCCTTCAGGTAAAATTCCAACAATATCTAGAGCCAATCTTTCAAAGGGCTTAGTACTTGATGAAGTGATAACCATGGGAGCTTTATTTAATGCTCGTAAGGGTTTATTAATTTCACACATTTAACATTCTTTAACAAATCATTCTATGTCTGAACGCATACTCTTCCAATAAAAGGATTGTTTTATCCTACTGTACATCCGTTTAATACCTGGGTGTCCAGCTATTGTAGTTCCATGATTTTCTTTAAGTATATTTGGGACTTCCGCAGGTGTTGGATAATATATTTTATTTTTATAAATATGTACATTTATATTAGTACCGTGAAAAATATAAGAAATAATATTGTAAATTTTGGTATAGTTTAATTTCGTAAAAGGGTCTGAAAAATCAGAAATAGCTATATCACTCTCGTTAGCATTTTTGCTAATAATTAAATCTCTTAATTTTAATAATAAATTGTATATAGTTCTATTATTCGTTTCCTCATAATGATGAACCTTAGTGTATAAAAAGTAAATGGTTCTATCACTTGTATCGACTGACTGTACAGTCTCGGATTCACGTTCTAATTCTAAGAAATCAGCGGGACTACTCAACATAGATAACAATTGCTCACAATGTGGCATAGAGTAATCAAAATCTAAAGATATCGGACAAATTATTATATTATGTTTAGTTAAATGAAGACTTTCATTTAGTTCTTCAATTTTAGTATCACTTGAAAAAGATTGAGTAAATTGATCTTTAAAGTATTGTTCATAAGTAGAATTCTTTAAATTTGAATGAAGAACAGCGTTAACCAGGTTACGAGACAGAGCGTCAGCGTTTGAATTTATTCGACCGGGCTTATAAATAATCTCGTAGTCGTATTCTTCTAACTTTAACCGCCATCTTAATAATCGACTACCAGGATCTTTAGCATTAAACAACCAAACTAAAGGACGATGGTCAGTGACAATTTTAAATTTGTAACCATAAATATATGGACGGAATGTATTCACACCAAATAGAATTGCTAGAAGTTCTTTTTCTGTGGTTGAATAATTACCTTCTGCTTTATTTAAAGTGCGAGACGCATAAGCGATTGGTTTGTCCATACCAATTTCACCTTGTGATAAAACTACGCCAACAGCGTAGTTTGATCGTCAGTGGTTAGATGCGTAGGTTTAGAGAATCAGGGTATTGAAGTAATGGTGCACTGATAAGTTTTTGTTTTAGTATATTAAACGCTTGTTCTTGTTCAAAAGACCAACTGAAAATAACATCCTTTTTTAATAGAGATGTAAGAGGTTTTGTAATATGTGAATAATTTTCAATAAAACGGCGATAATAACCAGTTAAACCAAGAAACGATTTAATATCTCGTGGATTTTTGGGCACTGGAAAATTGGAAATTGCTTTAACTTTTTCAGGATTTGGCGAAACACCGTTGTCAGTAATGACATGACCAAGATAAGCGACTTCACGTCGAAGGAATTCACACTTATCCGGCTGTAGTTTTAAATTGGCTTCTCTAAGCTTAGAAAATACAAGTTCTAACTTATTTATGTGTGATTCAAGGTCGTGGGAATAGATAATACAATCATCAAGGTATATATAGCAATGAAGACCTTGAAGACCAGTGAGGACAATATTCATCAAACGTTGAAACGTTGATGGAGCATTTTTTAAACCAAATGGCATTCTGGTAAATTCAAAGTGTCCTGATATATCATTTGTTGATACACTGAAGCCAGTTTTGACAACGTCACTGGGATTTAATTTTAATTGATGGAAGCCAGATGCCAAATCAAGAGTTAAAAAGTATTTGGAATGACCTAATTGGTCTAATATGTCGGTTATTAGGGGTAGAGGATATACCTCGGAAACAGTCACATCGTTTAACCGACGGTAATCAATAACAATACGCCATTTTTGCTTACCAGAGGCATCTATTTTTTTGGGAATTACCCAGACAGGGGCATTCCACGGGGAAGTAGATGGTTGGATGATTTTTTGTTCAAGCATTTTCTTTACTTGTTTTTCAACCTCATCTTTGTGAACTTCGGGAAAGCGATAGGATTTTACATGGATCGGTGCTGAATTACCGGTATTGATAGAGTGCTGAATTACATCTGTACACGATAAAGGTTCGCCTTCAAGATGAAATATATCAGTATAATTTGATATGCAAATTAATAACTTTTTCTTCTGTTGAGGATTTAAATGTGAACAGCGTATTTGTTCAAGAACCTGATTGATCCTATCCTTTTTAAAATTATTAACATGATTTATTAATTCAACAGGCTGTGCATTTAAAGAGGAGGGTGTCTCTTTTTTCAAATTCAAAAATTCAAAAGGTGTAACAGTAACCATAAAATCATTAATCTTAATTTGAGAATCAGTACTATTCAATATAGTAACATTCAATCTTTTTTTATCCTTTATTCGGACTATGCAGTTTGCAAGATAAACTCCTTCTCTAATAGTTTGGTCTAAAACCAAAGCTTCTTTTAAAAGATGCACTTCATCTAAATTTGCAACTTGACACTCGATTACGCTTTCTGAACGTGCCGGTATCACATAAGAACTTTTTGTAAAACTTATTGGTATAGAATAACCTTGCACTAAAAGAGAGTTCGTAGAATATTGAACATCAATATTGAAGTGTTTAATAAAGTCACTTCCTATAATTCCATCGAACTCTAAATTTGTTGTCGTTGATGGAGTGAAAAGTATAATTTATACGCATCTTACCTTTTGTTCAAAACTTATATTCAAGGTTTAATAAAATAGAGCCAAGTGATTCACAGTATGAATTACTATCATTGAGACCTTGAATTTTCACAGTATGTGAATTAAGCACTGGTTGATTTGATACTATATAACTCGAATATTTAATAATCGAAATTGAAGCACCAGTGTCGATTAAAAAGCTGGGAGGTTTCTCGCTATTATTAACTTTAAAATAAACATGTGGCAATGATATTTTATTGATTCTATTAACCACAAACTGATCCGTATTTATTAATTGTTTGGAATTATTATTTTTTTTATAATTTTTCTTTTCATTAGGTTTACCCTTTTTATTAACCTGTGCTAATAAGAACGGCTCAGAGGCACAGGGAGAAGGTTTAATCTTATTTAATTTATTCTGATTATATTTATTTCTCTTTGGTACACTACTCTGTGCAACCGTGAATTGACCACAGGGCAGGTGTCCTTGAGAATCAGAAGATTCAGTTTGTTTAAACCTATTAGAAGACTGAGTTTTATAAAATAAGTTCCGATTATTATTTACTCTATGAGGAACATTACTCTGTGCAACTATGAATTGACCACAGGGCAAATGTCCTTCAAAATCAGAACGCTCAGTATTACAATTAAACCTTTTATTATGACTTTTGCCATTTTTAATGTTGACCGTGACTTATAAAATTTAGAAACACGGGGAAAAGTAGAACCATTAGGAACATAATTTTTTTATAATTTTTTAGACATTTATCATTACATCCATCTACATCAATAATATTCACATGGGAATTATTACCTATCGGTGCGAATGCGGTCCGATTCGCACCGATAGGTAATACCACCGATTTTTGTGATCATAATCTTGCACGGCGGCCATCTTGGATTTGAAAACTGATCACAAAATCGTTCTCTGCACCCTCGAGAACCTCGGACACGATATCCATATTGCTGAAAACATAATTGTTTGCGGCAGCCCTCTTGGATTTCAAAAATGATCACAGAATTGTTCTCTGCACCCTCGAGAACCTGGGACACGATATCCATATTGCTAAAATCATAATTTTGTGCGGCGGCCATCGTGGATTTGAAAAATGATCATCAAATCGTTCTCTGCACCCTCGAGAACCTCGGGTACAATTTCCATATTGCTGAAATCATAATTTTGTGCGGCGGTCATCTTGGATTTGAAAAATGATCACAAAATCGGTCTCAGCACCCTCGTGAACCTAGGATACGATACCCATAATGTAGTTATCATACTTTTGAGCGGCGGCCATCTTGGATTTGAAAACTGATCACAAAATCGTTCTGTGCACCCTCAAGAACCTAGGATACGATACCCATAATCCCCCATGTCCAATGATACCATTGTGGTTAGTTTTTTATGGTCAATTTTGGTTCGTACATATTTTATCAGCTCATAGAGGGCGTCCTCAGTACTCTTCTGGGGCATGAATCCAAACTGGCGAGTACTTATCCTCGGAATTATGTAATACTTGATTCTGTTCATCAACAGCTTCTCAAAAATCTTTCCTAATATTGGTAGGAGACCAATGGGGCGGTAGGACTTGACGTCTTTGTAGTTCAACTTTCCAGGTTTTCGAAGAACTACTACGGTTGCTTCCTTCCATATCACTGGAAAATGGAACAGTTCAAGACACTTATTTATGATTGAAAGGTACAGCGCAGGGTCAACATTTATTGCATTGGAGCAAATGTCCGATGTGAGGCCGTCTGCACCAGGCGCTTTCTTTGCGCAAAAAGTCTTTAAAACCCAGGTTAACTCCTGCTTTTTTTTTTTGACAGGAGGAAATACTGTTACGTATTTACGCCCCGGAACGGGGCGTAATATGTCGGACTCGAGTGTCCGCGAAAGCGGACGCCCCATACCGACTAAAACCTCCTCTGTGCTGTTAGCAGCCCTGGCTTTCACAGCGAAGTAGGACGTGGGCCGTGGAGGCCGCAAAGACTACGCAACAACAGTCGCGGGGCGTCACCTAAGGAGACTCGAACCTCAGACCGGCTGTGTGCTTGTGGGAAGGAGAGAGAATGAAAATGAAAATGAAGATGAAAAGATGAGAAGAACACACTCGCCGGCGAGTGTGGTGATGTTTAGTGTAATGTATGTGAGTGTGTGTGTATGTGTTTATGATTGTATGTATGTATGTTTGTATGTGTGTAAGTAGTGTAAATGTTAGTGTGCATGTATGTTTGTGTTTTGTGTCTGTTTGTGGAGTGTGTTTGTGGTTGTGTAAGTGGTGTATGTCAGTCCGTCAGTCAGTCCGTGTGTTAGTGAGTGTAGTGACACGATTACAGGACGAGGACTAACGTCTCGTCGGGTATCAAAACAATGTGTGGTGTATCTAGGGTGCGGGCCGCTGGCCATCGTCAGAGTGACGAGTGCCAGTGGTTTGCGGTGGTTGACCGCGCCTACGCCTGCGAAGGCGGTGTGTGCGTGTCTGTGTCGGTGTTTGTGTGGGTGTCGCGTTCGCGATGGTGATGTCTTCATCCGGGTCTACCGTTACGTGTCTGGGACGTCTTATTGGGTTGAGACTATGGTGAAGGGGGGTGTACCCGCATGCCTTCCTAACCAAGATGTTGGGATGGTTAGGCACCTTGTCAAAGAAGCGTCGCGAGATCTCTTTAAAGTGTTGAGCTATCGTCGGAAGCTCTAGGTCGCGGTGAAGGTCAACGTTTCGGATGAACCACGGGGCTCCGGTTGCCATGTGCGTGAATTTATTTTGAACTACTTGCAAACGACGTAAGTAGCTCGGTCGGGTGTGCGCGAAAACGACGCTTGCGTATGACAGTATGGGCCGTACGATGGTTTTGAACAGCGTCACTTTGTGTTTGAGCGGAAGTTTGCTTCGCCCACAAACAAGTGGATAAAGGCGACTGAGGACAAATCGGGCTCTATTGCATACCGTATCAATATGTTTCTTGAAGTTCATATTGCTGTTGAACGTGACTCCTAAGTATTTGTAATCCTTCACCCACGGTATGGGTGTTTCATACAATTTAATGACGTCGGTCGGTCGTTTTTTAGCGCGGATGCTATTCGCGTTACCGAAGAGTACCGCTACACTCTTGGTGGGGTTCACTTCAATCCGCCATTTTCTGAACCAGTTGCCTAGCTCATCGACGGCGGCTTGAAGCACTTTAATGTTCCTGCTCAAGGTTGAGCGGTTCAATAGAGCGGAGCCAAAGTAGAGTGCCGTATCGTCAGCGTACTGAGCGAGCTGGACACTCGGAAACTTGGGAATGTCGCTCGTGAAGAGCGAGAAAAGAGTGGGAGAGAGGACTGAACCCTGTGGCACGCCAGACCTGATGGGTCTGGGTGAGGATAGGGTGCCCTCTACTCGATATCGGAAAGAGCGATCAGTAAGGTAGGCTCGTATGATGCGCACGAGCCTGTCTGGCACTCCCAATTGATACAGCTTGAATACTAAGCCGTTGTGCCATACCTTGTCGAATGCCTTCGCGACATCGAAAAACACGGCTGCCGTGGTAGCGTGAAGTTGACGCCGTATGAGAATGTACTCGGTGAGTCGGTGAGCCTGCTGGGGACACGAGTGAGCGGTTCTGAATCCGAACTGTATGTCGGGTATCAGGTTGAGCTCCGCGATGTAATGATTAAGACGCGCGAGAATTAATCTTTCGTAGAGTTTCCCGATCGAGTTAATTAAGCTAATAGGCCTATAACTACTCGGATTAGCTTTAGGTTTATTGGGTTTTGGGATACCGATAACAACGGAATCTTTCCATTGTTCGGGGAACGCGCTATTAGACAATAGAATATTAAAAATGGTAACCAATAAAGTAATAAGAGTCGAGGGTAGGATTTTAAGAACCCTATTGTTTATAGTGTCGGGCCCCGGGGCCTTCTTGGAGTGAAGCTCCTTAATGATTAGCTTCACCTCTTCGTAAGAGGTGGGTTTTATTACATCGCCTGAAGGGCTCAGAGCGGAGCGACGTTCAACTTCACGATCAACTTCGTCAACGTGTGTCGGGTCGGCTGCTGCATTTGGAGAGCACTGACCGTCGAGACTATCGGCGAGGCATTCAGTCTTCTCATCGTCATCGAGCGCCGGCTGCAGTCCCGGTCTGTCCAAAGGAGGCATGACAGTGGGCGGCTCCTGTTTGAACGCGCGAGGCAGCTTCCAGAAAGCCACATGTGATGGCTTAATGTTGCCGAGCAAGCGGTCCCAACGTTCGCCGCGGAGTTCCGCGATACGTTCCCGTACCACCCGCTGTAGGTAGCGGAGGTGGCGCCTATTCTCGACCGACGGATACCTGTCGTAAAGTCTAGTGGCTCTGTGCTTCTGTGTGAGTAAGTTCCTGACTTCTTGGGGCAGGTTTAGGCGATGCGGTTGCATCGTCGGAACCTGCCTGGAGCAGGCCTTGATCCTATTCTGTATATGTGACGTCACATGAGGGATAGCACTGTGAGCCGTGTCGACCGAGTCGATGACGTCCGGTATAAGGTCAAGGTCGTCGGACTTGATAGACTCGAGATCTTTTTCCAGCCGTTGCCAGTCGATCACTGTTTTCGTCGGTGGTTGAAAGTTAACCGGTGGGCCTAGATTTAGGACGACGGGCCGGTGGTCTGACTCTAAATCGTGAAAAACCTCGATTGAATTTACATTGAGCGTTACGTTCTTAAGTAACGCAACGTCTAGAATGTCGGGTCGGTGCGCGACGTTATCCGGATAATGTGTTGGTTCGTCGGGTGCTATTACTGAAAAGTTCAGCGTGTCTATCAGCGAATCTAATAAGATTCCGTTTCTATTTGTGGCTCTACTGTTCCAGCTGGAGTGTTTGGCATTAAGATCGCCACCCACTATAACTGCAGCCCCGTGGCCGAGTAATGCTTCCATATCTGTGTATAATACTTTTTTGTTGGGCGGAAGATAAGCTGAAATAACAGTGATCGGCTGGTGATTCGCCATACTGACCCGGATGGCAGAGGCCTCGATGTTAGTGAGGACCGGAGGATCTATAGGTATACAGTGTACGAGACCTTTTAAAATAAAAGAGGGTGCCGCCCATACGGGTGGTGCGATCATTCCTGACTAAGTTATAATTAGCGATACGCGGATCGCGTATACGTTGTTTTAGAAATGTCTCTTGCACTAAGAATAGGTCTAATTGATGTTCGTGAGCGAACTCCTTCACCAAGTCTAGTTGAGGCTTAAGGCCTTGGGCGTTAAAATACGCTATACGGAGCGTATGTGGTTTAACCCGTCCGCTTACGTAATTAGGCATCGCGAATGTTTTTATACTTTCGCTTTCCTATATCGGTGAGGGCACGGAATATTTTGCCGTTGTCTGCCATAACTTGCAGGAGCGACGGCGGGTCTTCCCGGACAGCATCGAGCCTGCTGGCCAGGGCTGTGATTTCATCAACGTCGAACAGCACTGACAGTTCGAACATGAAGGCAAAGGTGCTGCCGCCTTTGTTACCTGTTGCCGCGGACGCGGGCGCCGGTGGCCTCGGTCGCGGGACCGACGGCGCTGGGCGGGACGCTAGCGGTGGCCGAAGGGGCGCGGGGGCCGCGAGAGTGGCCTCTGTGGCAACGTTGGCAGCCGGAGGAGACCTCGCCCAGGCGTTTACCTTCGGAGGCGGCGCAGGTTTGAAGGTCGGAGTGAACTCCACCTTCTCTGCTCTACCTTGCGGCTGGCGGCGCCCTGGGTGACGCTTGTGTTTGGGTGCCTTGGGACACCCGCGATAGCTCGCGGGGTGCCCCTTCTCCCTGCACAAGACGCAGGCCGGGGGCTCCGCGCATTGCGCTGGTCGAGGGCACTCCGGCGTGCCGTGTTTTCCGAGGCACTTCACACACCTCGGGGTGTGTTCGCAGTTGCGTGCCGAGTGCCCGTATAATTGGCATCTGTGACACTGACCGGGCCCCCCGCGGTTGCGAGGAGCTTCGGTACGGATACCCTGAAGGGAGCAAACCGATTTAATATTGAAAATTTCCTTTCCCTCTTGCGTGAGGTCGAGGACGACGAGAACCATGTTAAATGGTTGTTTGTTGGTGGTTCCGCGCATACGGTGCACCTCGTGTGCAGGGTAACCCTGCTCTTTGAGGTCCGACAGAATGTCGGCCTCGTCTAATTCTCTGGGGACGTTCCTAATAACGACCCTCAGACGCTTCTCCTCAGGCAGAGCGTACGTGTGGAAACCCACACTCAGCTCTCTAAGAAGAGATGTCAAGGCGCGGTGGTCCGCTACCTCTCTGGTCTCTAATTTGATGAGAGCTTGGTACGCCCTCGCCTGGAAGGAGAGCGTCTTCGGGATCCTTTTTTTAATAACTAACCAGCGGCCTCGGTCTCCTATAAAAATAGGAGGCGGGCGCTTGGTCGGAGGCGGTACGCGGGCTTTAGCGGGCGCAAGCGCGGACGCGGGAGCGGAGCCAGTCGTGGCCGCGGCTTTCTTCGCGGGTGTGCCATCAAGAGAAGGCGATTCGCAACCGCGCTTTTTCTTGCGACTGACGGTGATGAAACCGTCAGCATCCGACGCGACACTCTCCGCTCTCGACGGTAGAGCGGTTTCAGGCTGGGCCGGTGAAGCACCGGAAGCCTGAGGGGCTTCCGTGCAGTCAGGACTGACCGCGGGCACCTTAGGGGTCGCCTGCGCGTCAAAGTACGCCTGAAGGACAGGTGGACGGGCTGATCGGGTGATCACTTTTCTCGGTTTGACCGAGGCCACGGAACTTGCGTCGGACGCATTACCTATCTCCATTTCGGATTCCCCGTCGGAACTCGAAACGTCAGATGACGATTTATATTTTTTGGCTTTCGCCGTCTGGATATCTATTGTTTCCTTAATTAACGGAGCGATCTTCTCCGTAAATAACTCATCTAGCAGGGCGCGTAGAAGGCCCTTGTCGGCAACCATTGGTGAAGCCATGGTTGTTATTAATTAGTTTAAGCGGGTGACAACCCCCGCTGCCCGAGTCAGGCAGGGGGGGAATATAATAATAAAGTGGACACCTATAGTTTAGTTGTGCACTTGCACATTTATAAAATACTATTAATTATAATTAAGTATGCAAAATTAAAAGAAATTAATAATAATAATTAAGCCTAAGACTTAGCTTTGCTGGATGTAGACTGGCTGGGCCGGAACCCTGATGCACGCTGTGCAGGCACCCACGGAGAAGACACACACGGCACGATCTGCAACACTCACAACACACACGATTAGCGTGCAGAATCGCGAAACACAGCACAGGTGCTAACTAACACGATCGTAAAACCGGGTAATTAACACAGATAATAACTAAGCTACGTTCCGCGAAGGAACGTAACAGGTGCGAGACTCGAAGAGTCCCGAACAATAGCGCGCGATAACAATAGCTAGCCCAGGTGGCCTGAGCAGATAGTGCGATAACGCAGGTAATAAAAATATTCGAAGGAGGACAGATAACGCGGCACGTGTGCTCGCGTTGCCTGCCTGAATCGAACTGGTTAACTCCTGCATTGTAAAAGGAGGGTCGGTGCTTTCATTCTCCTTTCTACTTTTATTTAAAGTTTCAGCCTTGTTCCTGATATAGGAGTGCCACTCGCTTAGGGTGTCATTCGGGTAAAAGCTCTCTGCCAGTAATTCAGCAGATTTATAGTCGTTGAGCGTTTTGCCATCCTTTACTAACGGAAGATCTTCATCCCTTCTTTTTGTTCTACCTATTACCCTTTAAATACCATCCCATACGCTCTCACCATCCTGTTTCTCGCAAAAGGTTTTCCAGCTATTTATTTGGGCTTGCTTAGCTTGTGATTCATACTCATCCTTCTTTATTATGTAGTCTGCTACTACTGAGTTACGCCCACACTCAGCGGCTCTTCTGATCCTATTTTTGAGGGTACCCACCTCTCTTTTCAGCTTTTCGAGCTCCTCAGACCACCACGGCATCCCCAACTGTTGGGACTTTTTCTTTTTGGATAGTTATTCCTCGCAGACGTTTGTGATGTTTGCTGTACACAGCAGCAGGAAGTGGCGACGCTCTACAGAGCGTCGCCACTTCCTCCAGGCGTTCAGTGGTATTAATTATATTAACATCTTCTGACGTTAAGTGGCTATATTGGTTCAACTGGTCCAGCTTCTTACGAAACCGAAACCAGTTAACATTTTTAGTATTGAACACTCTGGTTGTCCTGGCGACACCCACACCACGCGATCTACGAAGGGCAATATCGAACAGTATGCCATTGTGGTCTGAACTCGTCAATGCTTCGTCTACCCTCCAGTTTAGAATCCTGTCTAATAAGTTTGTCGAGCAAGCCGTGAGGTCGACGTTTGACTTGTAACGTTTTCCTCCTCGAATGGTGTCGAACGTTGGCGTGTCCCCGATGTTTAGGATATGTAGCCCCATATTTTCGATCATATCCATTAACTTTTCGCCCCTTGCATCGTCCATTTTGCTACCCAACCACAGATTTTTGGCGTTACCATCGCCACCTATCAGGAACTTACCCGACCCTATATTGTCTCTTATTTTTTTAAGTTGTAGGAGATATGGATCGATTGGCTGATCTGGCTCTAGGTAGAAGGATACTATAGTGATATTCCAGGCTCCGGTCTTTGCCCCCACCACTACGATGTTTGGCGTGGACAGTTGTGGATATTGAATAATATCTATGTTAGGGTCAAATACAGCTATTGCGGTTTTAACGGGGACAACTCCCTTTACCTGGAATATCCTCGTGCCTCGGTAGTTTTTCAAATAGCCAATCGATCCGATATAAGGCTCCTGTATAAGAGCAAAGGCAGATTTGCTCTTCGCCGCCTCGATGAAAAGTTCGTCTGTGGCGAGGCGCTTTAGTTGGAGGTTTGCTTGGATGAGAGCGTATGTATGGTTCTCAGTAGGGGCGCCTTTAGCAGTATGTCACGGATGATCTCGCCAAGTCGTCTCAGCGCTTTCGCACTGGACATGTTTGGCTGAAAGCGTTATGATCCTTTTGATCTGTTTTGGCTTTTTTGCAATTTTTGCATGAAGGGGGTGCACTCGACATCCACTCAAGGCAATCCGCCCTTAGGTGTGGGCCGCCACAGTGGCTACAGGAGTCCACCTCCTCCCGGCAAAAACGTTTACCGTGGCCGTAGCCAAGGCACCTCGTACATTGTACTAAAGGGGACTGATCCTCAACTCGAATTTTTTGGATATCTATATGGAGCTGGCCTTTCTCCGTAACCCGTTTCCATATTTGTGGAGAGACACTCATTACCAAATGACACGTGTGAGGGTTTCTGGTCTTTCTCCTGTATTTCACCTCCATTCGAGTCTCCTGAGGGTCCAGCCCCTCAAGAATTTGCTTATTTTGGTTCACTAGGGCATTTTTAATATCTGTGTCTGTGTTAATCGCCAATATATTTTTCAATATTATTAGCGGGTCCTTGTTTTGAACCTCCTCACACCTTAAACCTGATTTTTCAACTCTTTCTTTAATCCTGTTTCTGTCCTCTTTATTCCGCACACTCATAATAACTTTTCTGTCCTTTGCCTTTCGCACTCTTTCCACTTGGACGCATCCTTCCTTTGCATCGACGGCTTCTCTTATCTTTTTAAGCACTTTCTCTCCCGTATCAGTTTCGTCCTCAGATGATATTATTATAGAGTGCAGAGCCGTCCTCCCCGAACTTTTATCTCCATTTTGACAGGCTACTACACTTGCGTAAGAGGCTGAACTGAGCGAATTTTTCTGCTCTTCTATGAGTTTTTGTAGTTCTTGCATTTTCTTGTTATTTTCAAGTAAGTGCTCTCTTGTGATTCTTACTTCTGTTGTGAAGTTGTTTAAATTTGTATTTGTATTTTCGGCGTCGTGCGTTCCTTGACTACTTGTGTCCTCCTTGCTGCTTTTTTGCACCTTCTTTCCATTACCATTTCCACTTATTTCTTGTTCCTGCTCTCTTATGTTTTGGTACAGCCGGTCAAAAGCCTCTGTCACACCCTGTTTAATGTCACTTTTTAAATTTCTTGAGTTGCTGAGGTGCTTCTTAGCTTTACTGAGGCACGCTCTAGCTTCTGTCAGTCTGTCTTTGTATTGCTGGCTAGGTCCTGCCTGCCCTGTCCTACTAGTAGTAGGTGTAATGTTAAGGTGCTCATTACTTACGGCTTCCCATTGTCCGATACTACGTCGGACTGTCGATGACGCAATGGTTACCGTTTTGGGTGGTGACTTTGCTTCTTCGCGCTCAACTAGGTTTTGGGTTTTTGATGGAGTTCTACAAAGAGCCATTTGGAGGAGTATCATCAAATATTAATATATGTAAATGTATAATTTACGTAATTAAAATAAAACTCTGTTTCCAAAAAGGAAAAGTGTCACTTAAAAGATAATAACAAATAATAAAAATAACAAATGTAAAATTAAAATTAAAGTCTCAGTGTTTTTACACTCTTCGGTTGTCCATTAACGTGAAGATTTATGCAATTTTGCCCAATTTACAAAATAATATATAATTTCGGCGCGGTCAATTTGATGGGTTGTAAAGACCCTTTCAAAGTATAGAGCTTACCTCGCCGAGCTCAACAGTGAAAACCGCGTCCCTCTGCGACGCCTGGGAGCCGAGTTATAACGCCTTTTAGTTTTCCAAAATGGCGGCCAAGATGACGGCTAAAAATTTAAAATCTGTATAACTCGCGTTACAGACGTCGCACAAAGTCGAGCGATGGTTCTCCGAGCTCGCCGTGATCTACTCTATGTCTCTATGATGAGACTCTACTTAGTAGAGATGTCAATTTTTTTAAATTAAATACAAGTGGGACGCATAGAATTTGTGTGGGGAAGGTTATCGCAAAAAACCTCGGCTCTATAGGTCTTTTGGTTGCCAATATGGCCGAAACGGCCGGATTTTTTCTTTATTTTCTTCTCCTTTGAGATAAAATACCCGAGTTTGGGCTTGTTTGATGGGTAATTTTTTGAACAGTTTATTTTTAAGATTAAATTTAAAAAATTTATAAATCGCCCCCCGATTTAATAATATACAAAAACTAATTTTTTTACAGAAAAATAGATTTTAAAAATTTAAATAGGCTTTTATAAATTTTGAAAAAATTTTAGTCGACTAACAAAAGTTTTTCCTATTTACTAGTATTAAAATTATATTTCTAATTTAAGGGGAAGTACCCCCACATGTCAACCCTAAAATTTCAAAAATTCATAACATGAAAAGTACTCGGTGGAAAATTTTTAAATTTTGTACGTTAATAGTGTTTATAAGGAAGTTTAATAAACACTTATTATAAAGTAGGGTCACAGATCTGCCCACCGAGTTATGAATTTTTGAAATTTGGTTGAAATTTCTAAATTCAATAATTAAAAAACTACAAATGGTATCCGAGTTCTGCAAACGCCAGGTGTCTTGAATAGGTTGAAGGCACCGATCTGCGACACAGGATCTGGTCCAGCACCAGCGCAAGTGTGACCACGCCGCCACGCGGTACTTGTTTTTTTTGGTGTTATTTCCTCGCTCATCAACGGTAGACATCCAGAACTTCTTCCAGATGATAGATCTCGTCGAGACGAATCCGGGGACACCAAAAAACAGGCACCTCACCGCGCTTATTTGCGCAGCGTATTTTTTTGAAAATTTTTCAATCTGAAAAATTTCAGTTTTTACCCCCTCCTACTTCGAGGGGATATACTTAAGCACTGATATTATCACTGTTTTATAGAGCTAAAAATTACGCAACTTTTGGTATATCGCACTTGTGTGTACGCGAAACTTTTACCACTTTTTAGATTTTTCAAATATTTCAGAACAAACAATTTTGCACGGATCGAGCTAGGATCAACTGCGCGCGTGAGTACTCGTGTCAGAGGGCGTCACGGGAAGGTTGGTTAGGTTAGGTTGGGTTGGGTTGGGTTGGGTTGGGTTGGGCTGGGCTGGGCTGGGCTGGGTTGGGTTGGGCTGGGCTGGGCTGGGCTGAGCTGGGCTGGGTTGGGTTGGGTTGGGTTAGGTTAGGTTAGGTTCCAGGGCCCCCCTGTCCCAGCGGCAAATCCTCAAGCCGATTCGTGGACCAAGGTGGCGGCGAGGGGAAAAACGAAGAGGACGCAGCCTGCTCCAACAACGGTCAACACGACGTTGACCGCGCCGGCTAATCCGGCTCCGCAGGCGCAGGCTGGAATCCGCCGGATACGTGCGACTGAGTCCACCAAGCCAGTGGAGCCGGTGAAGTCGGTGAAGCCGACAAAGGGAGATGGGCTGGCAGGATCGCCCAAAGCGAAGGCGAGCCTAAGGCCACCTTCAACTGCAGCGGTGGTCATCACCCTGTCCAAGGATGCGGTAGCGGGGGGCGCAACGTATGCTTGGGCACTCACCGCTGCTAAGCAGCGGGTCAGCTTGGCGGACATAGGGGTGAAGGAGGTCCGCACGCGGAAAACGGCCCTGGGAAGCCGAATTCTCGAAATTGGGGGGCCCGAGCGGTCTCAGCAAGCTGATAGGCTTGCTGAGGAAATACGGGGAGCATTAGTAGGGATCGCGACTGTCAACCGGCCTGTGAAATCAGTGGATATACGGATCAGCGGGCTGGAAGACAGCGTGACGCTAGATGACGTGGTGGGGGCCGTTGCTGCCAGGGGGAATGTTCCCCGCGAACATGTGCGTGCGGGGCGTATCTCCATGGGCAGCACGATAGTAAAGTGCCCCACCACAGCAGCAAAGGCGATCATGCAGGATCGCCTTTGTATCGGATGGAGCACCGTACGGGTCACCCTCCTTGAGGCTAGGCCTTTACGGTGCTTCCGGTGCTACGGCATCGGACATGGCAGTGCAACGTGCACTGCAAAGGACCGCAGCGGCCTATGTTGCCGCTGTGGTGGGACAGGGCACCTTGCACAAAGTTGCACCGAGGAGCCAAGGTGCGACGTCTGTGCCGATGCCGGGGCACCCGCAGGACACCGCATGGGGGGGCGGAGGTGCAACCCCCCGCTAATTAAAAGGAACACACCGAGAACGGGGGTGCCGGCCCCCGCCATGTCCATGGAACCGAGCGCACCGAGCGCGCCCACCAGTCTGGAGGGTACGGTTGCTCCTCAGGGGGAGCTTGAACAAATGTCGTCGTAATGGACGGTACGACACTGTTCGAGCTCCTTCAGGGGAACCTTAATCACTCGGCTGGGGCACAGGACTTATTCCTGCAGTCAATGGCCGAGTGGGGTGTGGATGTGGCATCGATAGTTGACATTACCCTCGCCTCCCCTGAGGCGTCGTGCAGGGTCACTGGCTGGCGGGTGGTGGAGGATGTGGAGACCCTGTCGGACCATAGGTACATCCGACTGGGGGTCCTCACATCTAGGTGCTGCCCGGCTCCTGAGATCCCACCGGAGGGGGTGAACTCGGCCTTTCCGAGATGGGTGATTACTCACCTTGATCGGGAATTGGCCGAGGAGGCGGCGATCGTAAGATCGTGGCTGAGGCCCGGAGGCCCAGCTATGACGGACGACGTGGAAGCGCTGGCTCTTGACTTTAAGAGGGCGATGAAGTCCCTCTCAGACTCTTCGATGCCACGTTGGAAGAGGGCCCCGCGCAGGACGGCTGTTTTCTGGTGGTCACAGGAGCTAGCCGTCCTACGCACCGAAAGCATAGGGGCCCGTAGGGCCTATCTGCGGAGTCGGCGTCGGAGAGGCGATACGCCTGAAGTAATGGAGGGCCTTCGAACGGTATATTATGACCGAAAGAGGGCTCTCCAGTCTGCGATCAGGCAGGCTAAAGAGAAGGCCTATAAGGACCTTCTCGATGGCCTGGAGAGGGACCCGTGGGGGCGCCCTTACCATTCAGCTCGAAACAAGCTGAAGGGTGGGGGGGCTCCGCTCACCGAGGTCCTGGAGCCAGCGCTTGTAGAGGAAGTGGTCACGGGACTCTTCCCCACCGCAGTGGACCTGATCCCGCCCAGGATGCGGGAGGGGGAGGTTGTGGGAGAGGCGACAGGGGAGGTCCAGGGCGTGACAGATGTGGAACTGGGCCTCTGCCTTGATCGCCTCAAGACAAGGAAGAAGGCTCCGGGCCCGGACGGTATCCACGGCCGTGTCCTGGCCCTGGCCTTCCCACATGTCGAGGGGGAACTCCGGGGACTGTTCGACAAATGTCTTAATGTCGGGCGGTTCCCGGAAGTATGGAAGGAGGGACGCCTATGCCTCATCAAAAAGGAGGGTAGGCCAATTGATTCTCCAGCGGCTTACCGACCTACAGTCCTGCTGGATGAGGTTGGGAAGCTGCTGGAATGGATAGTGGCCTCACGCCTAAGTCGCCACCTCTCTGCCGAGGGCCCGGACTTGTCCGAACACCAGTTCGGTTTTAGGAAGGGCCGCTCGACGCTTGACGCCCTCAGTGAGCTGAGGGCTCATGTTGAGAGTGTGGTGGCGGATGGTGAGAGGGCGTTGGCGGTCTCCCTGGACATAGCCAACGCCTTCAACAGTCTCCCATTCGGCGTAATTGCTGAGGCACTCGACTTCTTCGAGGTGCCCTGGTACTTGCGCCGAATAGTGAAGGACTACCTGGTTGGGCGGGAGGATGAGGCGGCGTCCCGTAGAGTGCGGAGTCCCGCAGGGGTCGGTGCTGGGTCCGCTCCTCTGGAACATGGGCTACGACTGGGTGTTGCGAGGTGCGCTTCTACCCAAGATGCGCATCTTCTGCTATGCAGACGACACCCTGGTGGTGGCCCAGGGGGGGTCCTTTGGGGAGGCAGGCTTACTGGCCTGGTCGGGACCTCCCTTGTTGTTGAGCGGATCAGGCTGTTGGGGCTCAGGGTGGCGTTAAGTAAAACGGACGCCATCCTGTTCCACGGCCCAAGGAGGGGCCCACCTCCTGGCGCTTTCATCGAGGTGAACGGAGTGCGTGTCCCGGTGGCCCCCTGCATGAGGTACCTAGGCCTTGTGCTGGATGGCCGTTGGGGCTTTGAGGCGCACTTCAGGCACCTCGGAGAGAGATTGGTTGGGGCGGCTGGAGCTCTCGCGCGTTTATTACCAAACGCGGGGGGGCCGTCCCAAAGCGTCAGGAGGCTGTATAGCGGGGTCCTGAAGAGCATGGCTCTGTATGGGGCCCCCATCTGGGCAGATGCCTTAAAAAGAAAAGGCAATGGGTCACTCCTCCGCAGGCCGCAGCGAGTGATAGCGAACCGCATAGCCAGGTGCTATCGGACGGTGTCATTTGATGCGGCTTGCGTTATTGCGGGCACTCCGCCCTGAGCATGAGCGCCGCCCTATATCGCCTTAAGGCGGAAATGGGCGGCGAAATTTGGAGGGAGCGCGAGGCGTCTGTAAGGCGCGCGGCTGACGCTGCCATTATGCGGCAGTGGCGGGAGGAACTTGAGTCCTCCCAAGTGGGCGCGCGCACTATAGGCGCCATTCTTCCAGTCCTAAGTGACTGGAAGAAAAGATGAAAGGGGGAGATCTCCTTCCGCCTGGCACAGGTGTTGTCGGGCCATGGCTGCTATGGACGATATCTGTGCCGGGTTGTGAGGAAGGAGGTATCGCCTCGTTGTCATCACTGTGATGACACCGAGGAGGATATGGCCGATCACACTCTCCGGAATTGCGCCGCGTGGGAAACGAGGCGTCAAGACCTGAGGACAGTGATCGGCCAGGACCTCTCGCTGCCTGGAATGGTCAAGAGCATGCTGGACAGCGAGGAGTCCTGGAAGGCGGCTTCCTCCTTCTGCGAGCACGTAATGCTACAGAAGGAGGAAGCCGAAAGAAACAGAGAGAGGGCATCAGTTGCCCTTCAGAGGGCAGCAGGGCGGGGCAGGAGGGGGAGAGGGGTCCAAGAAGACCTCTCAACCCCAGCCCCTAGCAGCCAGTAGAGGGCCACTGATGGCCTCTTCCCCGAGGTTCTCCGGTGAAATGCCCTGCAAAGATCCCGGAGACCCTCTCAAAAAGGGGAACTCTCTGCTTTCGAGGAGGTTTTAGTGGGTATTACCAACTTGGCCAACTTCTAGCTACGTAGAAGATGGTCTAAGTGGTTGAGTCCCACACTCCCTGTGCCACATAGTGCACAGGGGTAGTACGTAAATGTATTTCCTCCTCGAAAAAAAAAAAAAAAAAAAAAAAAAGGGTTACGTTAGGTTAGGTTAGGTTTTTTTTTTTTTAAATAAACAAGCACCCTCGAATGGTGATGTCTCGCGTGGTTCGTCCTTGAATCAATCGGAAGGAATTGTGATCCTATTTTTTAAAAATGACCTGGATTTATTGTGCTGATCATATTAATTTATACATTATCTATATTTTCATAGCTGTTACTCTTACTTATTACTATTACGATTGTTACATATTTATTCTATACTGTTCTACTTATTTTAATTCTGTACTTGTTATTTTACTTGGCAGAAAAGTATACTAAAACATTTTTACTAAATTCCTTATAATTATTAGTTTATTAGTACGACTACATTAGGGCATATTTCAAAGTGATATTTGATAGGCCATAGTTTTATTAATAACGACTCCAACGTGCGTATTGCTTACTGTCACAGTGAAGATACAGATAACATACACTTGAGTACCAGCGGTTTTTTTTTGTGTTTTTATTTTTTTTATTATTATATAAATAATAATAATCGTTTTTTTTTCTGCTGTATACCCTGCCGTGCGTATAGGACTTATTACTATTACATATTTTATCGTACGTGATATCATATAACTTTTTAATTTCTACAATATATTGATATTGTATTATACAAAACCTTTTACAATAGCGTTGGCATGCCTTGTTTATCTATAACTTATAGATATTACAAGCATTACCGTTCATCAAATATTTATTTTTCACCATTACGATAGTTTTTATGAGAGCAACAATTTCCATAGCCAAATCATTGCACTCATGCATTAGTGCTTACCTAGGTATATACATAGATACATATACTACACGACTATTTTTAACAATTTGATGTATGTTATACAACCGTAAGGTTTCGTTACAATATACATATTATTTTAATTATTATTATTTATTTTATTTCAATCAACGTACTATTATATATATTTATACAAATTATTTAAGTTTTCTTTAGTGTTAATTCCGCCAATATTTGTCTTTAAAACAATTCGACACGTGTTTCGCCTCTACACGAGGCATCCCCAGGACGCGTTGTCTCGCCAAAATCTGGCACGAGACCTGGTCTCGGTCTCGGGGATGCCTCGTGTAGAGGCGAAACACGTGTCGAATTGTTTTAAAGACAAATTTTGGCGGAATTAACACTAAAGAAAACTTAAATAATTTGTATAATTATGGATTTCCGCAAAGTAACGCCTTATTCAATAAATTTTCATATATATTTATTTTTACTTCATTTGAATGTTGCGATATATACAGTATATTCTATACCTTGTATAAAAGCTTTTACACATTTTATATGTTCCAAATAAAACTGCGTACTTTTGTTATAAGTTAATACCATTTTCTACCTATGAGTCGCCACGTTTACTTATAATTTTATTATTTAATTACATACATTACACATTATTTACTTTGGCTAAGAATTGATTGATACAAGGGATGTTATTATATGTATCTTATATAATAAAGTATATGCTTTTCTATATTCTTTAGTATATTTATTTATATACCTATGTAATTAAAATTCTTTATCATAATTAATTGTTCAGTTATTAGTAATAAGATCTATAAAATCATTTTTATCTTGATTGATTTCTCTCCGATTTTATTTTTCCATTTTCTAATAATTAATGTTTGCAACTATTAAGTTCATTGGATGACATCTCGGATAATAATTGATATTTATGTATTATGCAATTAACGATTCTTTACTTGATTATTTATGTTACTTATTTATTATATAATTATAATTATATACTTTTAAATTGTAGGTATTGATACTTTATGTACTGATATACTGTAACAACTCTGATTTAAAATTATTTTATAACTTATACACTTTAAAGTGTTACTTATAACAATTAATAACTAATTTGTTTATTTAGGAGATATGAATATTAGTAGTATGTCACACTCAACCTGGCAATTGCGTCCCATTTATGCCGGACCGGGCATTCAGCACTGAAGGCCCCGTGGTCCGTCCTTTCGAGACCCGCCGCCCGACAGTTGGTACAACACGGCTGTTCTCCAACAAGGTAGTGTGGGCAGTCATGACGTAGATGAGTGCCTCCACATTGGCTGCAAAGACTGGAGGCTTCTTTGCAGTTCCGGCGACCATGCCCAAATCCAAGGCAGTGGGTGCATTGAATAACAGGGGGAGAAGTCCGTCACGGTTGAACGTTTCAGATCAATATGGACTGAACCTTCCGATATCAGTCTCTGCCATAACCTTGGGGCAACCCGTAATATAATATGGTTGATGTTAGGGTTTCGGCTCCTTCGACGAAATCTGAAATCCATCGCTTGCTCCTCTTCGGGTAGCCCCAAAAAAATCTTTTTATTTTGGGCTTTTAAGGCCCCTAGGATATCTTCGTCTTTGAGGTCTGACAACACGTCCTTGATAATAACAAGTGGATTTCTACCCTTGACTTCTTGAAATGAAAGTTCAGAATTGCCTTTCAGTCTACTAGTCACAGCGTCCACCTCCTCCCGCGAGCCGCACGTGATTACGACTCACTGGTTCCGGACCCGGCGGATGCCGTCGACCCTGACCCCGGTTTTTGTGGGATTTACTGAAGTTCGGATCTCATTTAGAACATTCTCACTTGTATCTGATTTCAAGGTGCTGCTCACGATTAATGAATGGCCAGATGAAGTTGGGATCCGTGCGACTGCTCCCGCATAGGTCAGCGGCACGGCAGCTGGCCGTGGTAATTTTCACGTGCTTTAATTGGTGACGACATGTTTATTTTCGCAACTCGTTTTTACCCCTCTTATATCTTGAAAATTATCTAAGTTAATTGGCTGTATTTTACAACAAAAATTAATCTAGTCCCCAGCTATGTTATAGAATAGTTGAAAAGGGGGGGCAAAGTATACACTAAGCGTAGGAGGAGTGCAAACGTACCTCGCAGTCTTGGCTCACGGAAATAGCTGTATTTCTCTCAGTATGTACCACAGAAGAAAGTATGATATATCTTCGTACTCGGCTTTCCAATACCTTTCCAATGATACCTCACACATCAACCCCAGACGTCTCGTTTAAAAGTTGAGGCCACGCCCTCTTTTCACTTTCGACTGTTTTTAGGTATGTTCTCCTGGTATTTTCGCTTCCAAAATTACGTCAGTGTATAAAGTCCTTTTTCCTTAACATATCCCCATTCACAAAAATGAAAATTCTGCAACTATTTAAGTACCACACCCAAAAAACTGGTCAAAATTACGCCGGTTTTTGGTTTTTATCGATTTCTACTTCGGGTTTTTGTTTTTTTTTAAATCTTTAAATTAATTTAAGTTAATTTTAGTACTTTTAAAACAAAGAAAACACAAAAAGACACAATTTTACGGTTTTTCCCACTTAATAACTAATTATATAAAGAGGTTGTAATAAATTTGAATACAGTATATTGTAAGGAATTTAAAACTGCACTGAAAACTATACTGAACACAATTTTAAATAGAATTTTATTATTTAAAACCCAATGTGTTCAAAGTTTTTCCACAAAATCATTCAATTATTTAAATGAGTTTATTACACTTTTGAAAACTTTATAGGTTAGGCTGATAGAGGCGATTTTTTCACACCATATAACAATTTTTATTTATTTTTTAGTCGATTATTTATATGAGAAAATTCACTTTTTCGTAGAACGCGCTGTTTTTTACTAAGAGCAACGTGGATTCGACTTAGAACTTTTAGCACAACTTAGGTTAGGTTAGGTTAGGTTTTTTTTTTTTGAATGCACCCGCCATCACAGGGTGTTGTTGCTTTACCCCTAACATAATCAGGGACATTGCGTTCTTTATTTTATTATAATAGTAAACATATTTTTTTTTTTACAAATTTAATACTAAAAACTACTAGGCCTTATATCTATTTACAACTTTTTGTACCATTTATATCTAAGAATAGGTTATGTTTCAATGTTATCTACTTATTGTCTATATATATATTTTTTTTTATATATTACAAATATTGCAGTGGCATATATGGCCCCTTATTTCCATTTTTTACTTTATAGCACTCTTCTAGCTTATTATTAGGATCTTAACTATTACAATTACAATTTTTTATACATTTAATTAACTTATTATCTATCTTCTAATGCTTTACACAAATGCTACACGATATCATTAATCATAATTTAATCACTTTTATTTCTGTTAATCACCCTTTGACATAGTTTCACACAGTATTCTATAAAAATTTGTCTATTTTTGCTGTTCATAAGGGTACTAATGGAATCAATTGTAAGTTTTATATCTAGTAACTGTTCGATATCAAATCTTTCTCGCATAAAAACTGGACAGCTTAGCAAAATATGTGGCACCGTTTCTGCTTCGTCAGGATCACAGATGCAAGATGGGCTCTCCCTGCATTTGAAGCGGTTCAAATACTGACCGAATCCGTCGTGCCCTGTCATAATCTGCGTTGTTATATTAGTCGGTACATGCTTCCTAACTATTCGGTATGCCTCCACTGCGTCCGGGAAAAATATCTTTGTTATGGAGGCTGTTTCCTCTCCCTTGTATCTTTGGTTCCACTCGTCAAGAGTATCCTCTCGAAGGCTACGCCTAATGAATGAGATCGGACACATGTCGTAGTCTGGCCTCCGCTTAGAATTTAAAGCAGCATCTTTTGCCAATTCATCGGCTCTCTCATTCCCCGCCAAGCCTGCGTGAGCTTTTATCCAAAACAGGTCCACCACATGTTCTGAAGGAATGCAGATCTCAGATTTTCTCTGGCTTCTACGGCTAGGGGATGTAGAGAATTGTTATTCACAATAGTCATAAGGGCTGCCATTGAGTCACTAAAGATCCCAAATGACTGCCCCACGGCCATCCCGATCTCTCTAGTTGCTCTGCATATCGCCAAGAGCTCAGCCTGGTATACGGTTGCGTATCTTGGTAGGACAAGCTTGAGAGCCCTGGTCTCGGTGTTTTCGCTCCAAAAGGATATGGAGGCGCCAACCTTTCCTTCAATCTTGCTACCATCCGTAAAGATACGGATGTCATGTTCATTCTGAGCATCAAATTTCTCTTGATCTATCAGGTTCTTTACCTCCAGATCAATATGCAGAGCAGGGATACGGGGATTCTTTGACAGAGGCAACATGTTCTATTTCTCTATCATAGAGTTTGGAATATGATCTACCCTTTTTGATCTCGTACAGAGAAGCCGCCTCTATAACTCGAAGATCGAGTGGAAGGATCCCTGTCAGGAGTAGTGCGGAATTTAGAGAAACAGTTCGGTAGGCTTTGCACATTTTTTGGGTGATTCCACGTTGAACAGTGCCCAGCTGTTTTCTGACTCCTAATTTTTTGGCTGCTGAAGCCCATACACTGGAGGCGTACAAGATGATTGGTTCTATAGTGGTCACATAGATAATCCTAATAACTTCGGGATGGAGACCCCAACTAGCCTTTGCTGCTCTTTCCAATTGTTTATACACCCCCAGGGCCCTCCTGCATACGCTAGCAACATGAGAATTAAAGGTCAGCTTGTTATCGATGATGACACCCAAGATTTTTAGTTCTGTTACTATTGTAATGGCAACACCACCCATGGTCAGACGCGGGATATCATATTTGTGTTTACGGGTTAACACCATCGCATTAGTTTTCAGCGGAGCAAAACGAAGTTTGTTTTTGACGCCCCATGTCAGAACGTGATCAAGTGCAGCATTGGCGGATTGCTCTATTTCTAGCGCTGTGTCACCATCAAAGACAAGCATGACGTCGTCTGCGAAAGCCTGACAGTAATCACCCCTACCCTCTAGGTATCTTAAGAGAGGGTCCAACAAAAGGTTCCACAGTATGGGACCTCCTATAAATCCCTGGACACAGCCTTTCTTGGTGGCTCTGGCATATTCCTCTCCCGCATACCTCACTTTCTATTTTCCATTTTCCAGATAACTGTCAATGACCCTTCTCAGATTCAGTGGACAGTTTTCCTCAGCCAATCGGACTCTTATAACTGGCCACCATGCACTATCGAAGGCTCCCTCTATGTCCAGTGAGACCAGTGTCACTATTTTCCTTTTATTTAACTTTGCGTTGATGTGCTGTACTAGTGTATGGAGGGAGTCTTCGGTACTCCTCTGTGGCATGAATCCGTACTGGCGAGTACTCATCCTAGGGATCAGGTAGAATTTGAGTCGGGCCACCAACATCTTCTCATAGATTTTTTCAAGTATAGGTAGAAGCCCAATCGGTCTGTAGGCTTTTGGCGATGTATAGTCACTCTTCCCAGGCTTTCGCAGTACTATAACAATGGCCTCTTTCCAAGTCTCCGGAAAGTAGTGAAGCTGCAGGCATTTATTTAGCAGAGATAAGGCTACACCGGGCTCAGTTTTGATAGCGTGCGAGCATATATCGGCTGTGAAGCCGTCTGCTCCTGGAGCCTTTTTCGGATTAAAGGACCTGCAAGCCAGCATAAGTTCGGACATCGTAAACGGAGGATCGCAAGATTCATTTTGCTCGCCAAGGTTCACCAGGTCCACGTTTCTCCTGATGTCGCGATGCTCTGTGTTGTCGCAGTTTGCGTCATCCTCCGGATAAAATGTTTCCGCTAGGAGTTTTACGGAGCCCTTTGTGTTCATCACTTTCCCGTTGCTAACTAGTGGTAGGTCCTCTTTCCTGGAAGTTACCCGCCCAATCACCCGGTAAATCCCCTTCCAGACTCCTTCGTGATCCTGCTTAGCACAGAAGTCCTTCCAGCTATCTATCTGGGCTTTTGCCGCCTCACGTTCGTATTCCTCTTTCTGTTTCAGGTACTCTTCGACGACCTTTATCCTTCGGACAGGTGCAGCACATCGGATTCTTCGCTTTTTGGTGGCTACTTCCTTTTTCAGTATCTCCAGTTTCTCAGACCACCAAGGCACCCTCAGAACCTCAAAGGATTTCCTTAAAGGCATTGAATGGGTACGTGCTTCATTGATAAAGTTTGTATATTTATTTACTGTTTCATCTATTTGTTCTGTTGTTGTGAAGTTGTCTATGGTAGTTGTGGTGATATGGTTTGCTTGCATCAATTGACTAAGCTTCGAACGAAAATCACACCAATTGGCTTTACGCGTGTTGAAGAGTCTGGTTGTTCTCCGTATTTCAATGCCTTTAGATCTATGGTCGTACGTGTTACTGTATGTATCGGCCACAGATCTTTTCAGCAAAATCCTAAAGAGGATGCCATTGTGGTCAGAGCTCGTGAGACCTTTGTCTACTCTCCAGTCGTCCACCAAGTCCATAATATCCAATGAACATGCGGTAATATCGACGTAACTGCTGTACCTCTGGCCCCCTCTAATGGTGTCGAAGGTCGGAATTTCCCCCTGGTGACGTTAAGGCCCATCTCTCCCAGAGCGCCTGACATCTCCTCACCCCTTTGGTCTTCCGTCAGGCTTCCCCACCATGGACTTTTGGCATTTGCGTCCCCCCCAATTATCAAGAACCCAGGTCCCACTTCCTTGAGAATAGCTTTCAGCTTATCTCGATAGGGCTGTATGGGCTGGTCTGGCTCGAAGTAATAAGAGACAAGAGCGATCCTCCAGGCGCTGGTCTGGATCCCCACCACTACGATGTTCTTCGTGGTGAGTTTGGGATCCTGTATTACCTTGAGGTCATGGTCCAAGACCGCTACAGCCGCCTTAACAGTTCCCTCATCCGTCTCAGCACACTGAAAGACCCGCACACCTCTGTGGCTTCTCATCGCCTTTTCAGCACCGACATACGGTTCTTGGAGGAGCGCCACTGCGACTCCGCGCTTTGCAGCTTCAATTAAAAGCTCGTTCGTCGCTAATTTAGGTTAGGTTAGGTTAGGTTAGGTTAGGTTTTTTTTTTTTTTGGACTAACTATTGGCCTACCATCCCTGGCAACTTTCGTCCCAGGGCCGAGAAGCTAGTACTACTACTTTCTCCCTGCCATTGAGCTGCAGGGTTTGGGGGTGGGTAATTATTTATTAATAATAATATACGATTACAACTACTTACACCTAAGACTTATCACACTTGATTCTACAATTTCGTTGTGGTATTCCTACTGACAGACTTATACTACTTATTACTACTTATTTTTTTTTTTACATTATTATCTTATTTCTAGGCACACAATCTTATATTCCTAAGGGTTTGTATAAAGGTCCCTATAATTGAATATAGGGAACCTGTCTATACTCTATACTCTTACGCCTACTTATTTCTAACAATATCATAAATTAACCTACATATACAGTATTATACAACTTACTTTTAAATTAACATATACAGATTTTTTTTTTATTATACAAAATTATAATTTATAAAATATTAACATACTATATCTTAACCTTAACTGTACTACCATTTCGTGGCAGCACGTCAGCCAGGATCTTAAAACAAAAACTTTGGAACAATTTCCTCCATGGTTTTGTAACAAGGGCTGGGAGGTTTGCCTCAGCAATGTGCAATGCGCTTTCGTCAGTTAGACCGTCGCATATACACACTGGGCTATCCTTTAGGCCAAACCGGTGTAGATACGCTGAAAAACCGCCATGGCCCGTGATAACCTGGGCCATTAAAGAAGAAAAGGGGTCCTCCCGAACTAACTTGTAGGAAGCCGTGACATCTGGCAGAAACGTCTTCGTAACACACGCGGTTTGACCCGCGGTGTAGCGCTCCTGACAGACCTCGAGGGTGTTGGCTCTAAGCATGCGACGAAGAGTTGAAATCGATACTCCATCGTATGCAGCCCTCAATTTCGAATGGAGCGCCGCATTCTTCGCCAAGTGATCAGCCCTCTCATTCCCCTCAATGGAAACCGAAACCGAATGGTTTTACCCATATTTCGGGCCCGCCGGATGAGGTTTTTAATTTCGAAGGCTATCGGGTTAAATGATGATCGATCCCTTAGCAGCTCCAGCTACGACCTGGAGTCACTAAGGATCTCGACCTTCATGTCGGGCATCTTCAAGATGTCCTCGATAGCCTTCGAAATTGCGCACATTTCGGCTTGGAAGACAGAGCAATAATTCTCCAATTTGAGTTTTCTTGCTCTGACTTCCAAGCCTCGCCGCCTGTATGAGATGCCGGCTCCAACACTGCCCTGTATCTTGCTGCCGTCGGTGTAGACTTGCAGGTAACCCTCTCCTTCTCCTGGGTCATCCTGCACCTCTACCACGTCGGTCTCGGCCTGAGTTTCCTCGAGACAACAGAACTCTACCTCAGGAGCGAGGGCTGGATGGGGAGCATCCAGGAAGCTAACCCGCTGTTCAGCCTTCCTGTCTGCCATATCATCAATGTCCTCACCCCTTTTATATCGGTACAATTCTGCCGCCTCTCGGATCCTCAGGTCGAGTGGCAAGATACCTGACAGGATCAGCGCCGCACTCAAACTGGCGGTTTTGTAGGCCCGGCTGATCTTCCGCGCGAACCCTCGCTGAACTGCGTCCAGCAATTTCCGCACTCCGACTTGATCTACGGCTGGGACCCAGACGCTTGAAGCGTAAAGTACGATTGGCTCCACAGCGGCGATGTAGATGGTCCTCACCACCTCTGGGTTCAGACCCCAGGTTGTCTTGGCCGCCCTTGACAATTGGCCATAAATGGCCGGTGCCTTTCGGCAAACGTCGGCGACGTGCGGCTTAAAAGACAACCTGTGGTCAATAATAAGACCCAGGATTTTGGTTTCTGTGACCATCTTTATACTTTCGCCGCCCATGGTGATCTGAATAGGTGTTACTTTCAGTTTCTTGGTAATCACCATGGCGTTGGTCTTGTGTGGAGCAAATCGCAGCTTGTTGTCCAAGCCCCAGTCGTAGACCTGCCGGAGGACGGAGTTAGCGGTCCGCGCGATAGTCTCCGGAGAGGAGCCCGAGAAGACGAGCATTACGTCGTCGGCGAAGGCTTGCACGCGTAGGCCCTCTTCCTCGAGGGCGCCCAGCAATGGATCAATCAGGAGGTTCCAGAATATGGGCCCCCCAATCAATCCCTGAACGCACCCCTTGGTTGTGGGCCTCACGCACTCGGCGCCCGCATAACGAATAATGACCTCGCGGTCATTGAGGTAACTGCACACGGTGGAGTACAGATTTCGGGGGCATTTCCTGGCGGCCAGCTGATGTTTAATAGCTGGCCACCAGGCGCTGTCGAATGCCCCCTCTATGTCTAGAGACACCATCAATACTACCCTCTTTGCCCTGACCTCAGCTCTGATGTGCTCGATCAAGGCAAAGAGGGCATCTTCAGTGCTCCGCTGTGGCATAAAACCGAATTGGCCCGGGTTAATCGTCGGCAGTACGTGCCACTTTATCCGGCGTACCATCATCTTTTCCAAAGTCTTACCGTGGACTGACAAAAGTCCAATCGGACGGTAAGACTTTGGATGATGGTAGTCGGATTTCCCCGGTTTGGGAAGTGTCACGACTGCCGCACGCTTCCATGGCTTCGGGAAGTATCCCACAGCGAGGCACCTGTTGGCTATCTCTAGGAAGAGCCGTTCATCTGCCTCAATGCTTTTTGCACTGATGTCTGCCGTAAACGCTTTCGATCCAGGAGCTTTGCGAGCACTGAAGTCATGAACCGCCTCCCTGAGTTCCGCAATGGTGAAGGGCGGATCATCCGCTGCACAGGCTAACTCGCACAGCGGACGGTCCGCTCCCCTCCTTATTGCAGAATGTACGGGAGTGTCATCCTCCAGCCTGTCGTCCGGGAAGAACGTAGCTGCAAGGAGTTCTGCACTTTGCTTGGGATCAAGAGTCACTCCGTCTCTCACAAGAAGTTTGTCTTCTTGCTTTTTCGAGCTTTGACGGAGGACTCTGTAGATTCCGTCCCACAGGCTTTCGCCTGTTTGCGCGGTACAGTACTCCTTCCAGCTATGGGTCTGCGCCGCTTGCGCGGCAGACTACAGAAAAGATTTAAAAACCAAAATAAATTTTTTGAAGTATTTTCAAAATTCCACCTGGGCCAATCGGTAGAGCTTGCTCTATCGATTCCAACAAGCCCAAACACGGCTATTCTATAATAAGCAACAATTAAATAACAATTATTCTAATACTAAAAATATAAAAAACTTTTTAATTAACTTTAAATTAATAATTTCGAAAATCGACCGGGGCCAATCGAAAGATCTTCAAATCGCGGTTCAGCCGAGCCCAAACTCGACTGCCCTAGCTGCCTTGGTTCCAAAGATAGGACCAAGGGGGGTGAGATATACCCGAGGGGGAGGGGGGGGGGGGGGGAGGTTTCGTGGGGAGATGATTAGGGTAGGGAAATATTTTTTTTAGGGGGGGGGGGGGTTAGCTAAGGGAGATGGCAATTAGTCTGTTAGTTGGGGCGATTACCAGGGGTTAAAGGTTAATGAGGATATCGGGTACCTGTGGTGTTTTGCCGCGATGTTGCACCTCGATGACTTCCTATGTCTGATGTTCATCGGATCTATTTAGTTGTCTTCTCAGTGGTGCGGAGTATTGAAATTGACGGCTGTCAGTTGTAACTGGTGCTCGAGCTGTCTGAATTTTTCCCAAACCGCGTGGCACCGCGTGGCTGCTTCTCCCATACAATGCCGACGAGGTTATGGGATGCACCTTTATCTTTCAATATCTCCGCAATCCAACGGCCGATTTTCTTCAAACTTAGATCAATAGCTAGGTATTGATCAGCGCTACAGGAATTAGTGTTGCGTTTCTTGATTGTTGCAACGACGACTCGGGGCAGTTGATACTAAGTCCAGGCCCCGTATCTTTGGAGCGCGCTGCATAAAACTTTCACAAACACTAATCCTGGTGAATTGTAGGCTGACACAACACTGTACCAAATTTCAGGCTGATACGTTCACTTTTAACCACTTTTATTAATTTTTATAACGGAGCGATACGTTGACGACGCAATGATTTGGTGAAAAGTGGGATTAGGTTAGGATAGGTTTTTTTTTTTTGCTTATAGCCTACCCACCGGGCGAGGTTATCCCCGGGCCGTGGATTTCGAGCTAAAGTGAAACAACTTGTGGGGTTTTTATTGATGATGATGTCCTAGACATTTTAGAAGGAAATGGTAAGTATAGTAGAATTATCGCAGTAATATTTTTTTTATTTATTACGGCAACTAACAAATTACATTCTTTACCTGCACACTTATATATAGATAGGTTACCTTAACTTAACATTGCTGGCAGCTTTCTTTGCCAACTCGTCCGCTCGCTCATTTCCCTCCCTTCCCGCATGTGCTTTGACCCAGAAAAGCTTAATCTCCTTGTGAGGATTGGACCTCAACATGTCACGGATCTCTGTGGCGAGGGGATTGAGGGAGCGGGTTCCCGCTACCGCGTCAAGCGCAGACCTAGAGTCACTGTAAATGTTAAAGCCGGTCCCATTTCGCTTTGTTGCCAACTGCACTGCCTTGTTTAGAGCGACCAGCTCTGCTTGATAAACACTGCAGAAATGGGCAAGTGGTAATTTATGAGCTCCTAACTCGCATTGATTTCTCCAGAGCGTCACCGCCACCCCCACACCGTCCAGTGTCTTACTGCCGTCTGTATATATATGGACAGTTTCGGGAGTTTCGCTGTCTGCTTCCAGCTCTTCGTTGCCCAGGATTCGAAATGAAATTTTTGGTGCGTCTGCTGGGTGCGGGATATCTTCGAATGCAGTCTTGCGTTCAACCTCCGCGCCTTTCAGATCATCCCATTCTATGTGACCCTTTCTCAGCTGGTATAATAGTGCTTCCTCCTGAACGCGCAGATCGAGCGGGAGTAAACCCGCGATAATTCTCAATGAGTTGAGGGAGGTGGTGCGGTATGATCTGCTGATCTTAGCTGCGAATCCTCTCTGTACAGTATCGAGTCTCTGCTTAATATATATTTTATTCGCAGCTGGAAACCATGAACTTGCAGCGTATAGCATAATTGGCTCAATTACAGCAGTATAAATGGTTCTAATAATTTTTGAGTCCAGTCCCCAACTCACCCTGGCTGTTTTTGCAACGCGTTTATAAATTTCTATGGCTTTTTTACTTACTGAGATAGTGTGTTTATTAAACGTTAATTTGTTATCAATTATTAATCCTAATATCTTTATGCTATCTGTGATTTCGATGAGTGAGCCTCCCATTACTAGTCTAGGTGTTTCATATTTTATCTGATTTGTGATTATCATTGCTTTTGTTTTGTTTGGAGCGAAATTTAGTTTGTTTTGCATCCCCCAGATTCGGACATGTTCCAGAGCTTTATTAGCTTTCAGTTCCGTTTCAAGAGAGCTGTTGGTTGTAAAAACGAGGGCTATATCGTCGGCGAAGGCCTGGGAATAAATGTTCATGGCGTCCAACTGCTTTAGGAGTGAGTCTAGTAGGAGGTCCCAGAGTATAGGTCCTCCGATAAAACCTTGGACGCAGCCCTTACTCGTTGTCCTGGTAATAGCGGCACCTCCATAGAGCAACCTTATTTCTCTCTGGTGTAGATAGCTATCGATTAGGCGTCTTAAGTTGACGGGACAGCCTTCTTCTGCCAACCTTATCCTGATGGCAGGCCACCATGCGTTATCAAAAGCGCCTTCTATGTCCAAGGATATGAGGGTGACAATCTTTTTGTTTTTAACACCTTCCCTTATATGGTTTGTGAGTTTGTACAGTGCGTCCTCAGTTCCACGCTGTGGTACAAATCTTTTTACCGAAGATTTTACCGAAGATAGGCAGCAGTCCGATAGGTCGGAACGATTTTGGCTGTGTATAATTATCCCTACCCGGTTTCCGCAGAATGATTACGGCTGCCTTCTTCCACTGCACGGGGAAGTAACTCAGTGCAAGACATTGATTCACAAGGGCCAAAAAGACATCGGGGATGGCAGCGATAGCATTTCCGCAAATGTCAGCAGTGAGCGCGTCTCCTCCCGGAGCTTTCTTTGGGTTAAAGCTTGCTACGCATTCAAATAACTCAGTATGCGTAAAAGGCGGGTCATGAAGTTCATCTTGGTCCATTAAGTTAACATTTTGGGCTTTTCTTCTGATATCGGCGTGTACTTCATTTTCACCTGTATACGTGTCTTCAGGGAAGTGTGTCTCCGCCAGAAATTCGGCAGATTCAGCGCTTGTTAACGCTTTACCGTCCCTAATAAGCAGGTCTTCAATCCTCGTTTGGCAGGTTCTCCTAATTACCCTGTAGATGCCATCCCAAAGGCTCTCCCGATCCTGCTTCTCGCAAAAAGCCTTCCAACTCTTAAGTCTTGCATTTTCAACTTCCGTTTTGTATTCTTCTTTTACTTGCAGGTATTCCTGGACAACCTTTGGGCGGCGAATCGGAGCTGCGCAGCGAATCCTTCGCTTCATTCTTGCGACGTCGCTCTTAAGCTTGCTGAGCGTTTCAGTCCACCACGTTGGGGAAGTGAGTATTTTGCGTTTGTTAATTTTAGGTAGGATTGTGTTACATGTTTCTGTTACTGTGTGTGTGTAGTGTGTGAGTGTGTTTTCCAATTCATTTGTGGAGTGTATGTTGTTTATGTGTTCTAAGGAGATGTTGCGCTCGGAAAGCGACTGGCAAATCTTCGAGCGAAGATGGATCCAGTCCGCGTTCCGGGTATTATAAACCCTAGTTGTGCTGTGTATGCCATTATTTCTTGTGAGTTCCGAATTAAGAGTAAAGGTGATGGCGTTGTGATCAGAACCAGTCACATCACAATCCACCCTCCAGTCTTCAATAAGGCCAAGGAGATCGTGAGTGGCGGCCGTGATATCAACATAGCTTGTGTACCTAATGTTACCTCTGATTGTGTCGAAGGTTGGCTCCCTATCGTGGTTTATGACTTCCAGGCTCATGCCATCAAGTGTGGCTTCAATTTTTTCACCTCTTTTATCGGGCGCGTCGCATCCCCACCAGGGGCTCTTTGCGTTGACGTCTCCTCCAACGATGTTTTTATTAGAGAGATGTTTCAGGACGTGTTCAAGTCTTCTAATGTAGGGTATTATCGGGCTTGGGCTGGGTTCAAAATAGACCGAAACCAGGTTCACCACACTTTTTGCTGTGCGCAGACCTATAGGTAGGATATTTGCGGAAGTGAGAGAAGGGTATTGCACGACTTGGATGTCATCGTCAAATACTGCAATAGCCACTTTATTAAGACCTACGGCTGCGCTGCTATCTTGGTAAATCCTGACTCCCGTATAGGACTTCATCCTGCCAATAGACCCCACGTATGGCTCCTGGATTAAAGCTATTGCTGCTCGTCGCTTCTTTGCCTCCATTATTAGTTCTTCAGTAGCAAGGGTCGACCTCTGTAAGTTAGCCTGTATTATTTTTAGCGGTCTGTCAAAGTTTTTTTTTTTACCATTTATTAACATAATATCATGTACTTATCTGCTACTTAAAACTAGGCACACAATCTTATATTCTAGTGGTTGTATAAGGTAAATATAATTGACTATAGGGAACCTTTCTATACATTAGATAACTACAGTGTACTTAAAACAATTTGATTATTAACCTAAGGAACTATATTATAAAATTTTCAAAAAATTATTCATTTCTTATTTCTACTTTTTAAACTATGTACATATTATTATGATTTTAGAATTTAAAAGTGCTACCGTTCCGCGGCAGAACATCAGCGAGGATTCTTCGGCAGAATCTTTCAAATTCCGTCCTCCATGGCTTTGCAACAAAGGTTGGAAGGTTGACCTCCACGAAAGCCATTCCACTTACAGTCTCAAGGTCGCATCTCCACCGGCCGAACCTTGGGCACTCGAGCACCAGGTGCAATGCGCTTTCATCTGTACGATCGTCGCATATGCCCACCGGGCTATCCTTCAGGCCGAACCGGTGGAGATACGCTGAGAACCCGCCATGGCCTGTTATCACCTGAGCCATTAACGCGGAGAAAGGCTCCTTCCTGACCAGCTTATAAGACACCGCGACGTCTGGCAGAAACGCCTTCGTAACACTCGCGGTTTGACCCGCGGTGTAGCGCTCCTGCCAGACCTCGAGGGTCTTGGCTCTAAGCATGCGACGAAGAGTTGAAATCGGTACTCCATCGTATGCAGCCCTCAATTTCGAATGGAGCGCCGCATCCTTCGCCAAGTGGTCAGCCCTATCATTCCCCTCAATGCCTACATGCGCCCGAACCCAGCGAAACCGAATGGTTTTACCCATATTTCGGGCCCGCCGGATGAGGTTTTTAATTTCGAAGGCTATCGGGTTAAATGATGATCGATCCCTTAGCAGCTCCAGCGACGACCTGGAGTCACTAAGGATCTCGACCTTCACGTCGGGCATCTTCAAGATGTCCTCGATAGCCTTCGAAATTGCGCACATTTCGGCTTGGAAGACAGAGCAATAATTCTCCAATTTGAGTTTTCTTGCTCTGACTTCCAAGCCTCGCCGCCTGTATGATATTCCGGCTCCAACCCTGCCCTGTATCTTGCTTCCGTCGGTGTAGACTTGCAGGTAATCCTCTCCCTCTCTTGGGTCATCCTGCACCTCTACCGCGTCGGTTTCGGCCTGTGTATCCTCGAGACAACAGAACTCTACCTCAGGAGCGAGGGCTGGATGGGGAGCATCCAGGAAGCTAACCCGCTGTTCAGCCTTCCTGTCTGCCATACCATCAATGTCCTCACCCCTTTTATATCGGTACAATTCTGCTGCCTCTCGGATCCTCAGGTCGAGTGGCAAGATACCTGACAGGATCAGCGCCGCACTCAAACTGGTTTTGTAGGCCCGGCTGATCTTCCGCGCGAACCCTCGCTGAACTGCGTCCAGCAACTTCCGCACTCCGACTTGATCTACGGCTGGGACCCAGACGCTTGAAGCGTAAAGTACGATTGGCTCCACAGCGGCGATGTAGATGGTCCTGACCACCTCTGGGTTCAGACCCCAGGTTGTCTTAGCCCCCCTTGACAATTGGCCATAAATGGCCGTTGCCTTCCGGCAAACGTCAGTGACGTGCGGCTTAAAAGACAACCTGTGGTCAATAATAAGACCCAGGATTTTGGTTTCTGTGACCATCTTTATACTTTCGCCGCCCATGGTGATCTGAATAGGTGTTATTTTCAGTTTCTTGGTAATCACCATGGCGTTGGTCTTGTGTGGAGCAAATCGCAGCTTGTTGTCCAAGCCCCAGTCGTAGACCCGACGGAGGACGGAGCTAGCGGTCCGCGCGATAGTCTCCGGAGAGGAGCCCGAGAAGACGAGCACTACGTCGTCGGCGAAGGCTTGCACGCGTAGGCCCTCTTCCTCGAGGGCGCCCAGCAATGGATCGATCAGGAGGTTCCAGAATATGGGCCCCCCAATCGATCCCTGAACGCACCCCTTGGTCGTGGGCCTCACGCACTCGGCGCCTGCGTATCGAATAAGGACCTCGCGGTCATTGAGGTAACTGCACATGGTGGAGTACAGATTTCGGGGGCATTTCCTGGCGGCCAGCTGATGTTTAATAGCTGGCCACCAGGCGCTGTCGAATGCCCCCTCTATGTCTAGAGACACCATCAATACTACCCTCTTTGCCTTGACCTCAGCTCTGATGTGCTCGATCAAGGCAAAGAGGGCATCTTCAGTGCTCCGCTGTGGCATAAAGCCGAATTGGCCTGGGTTAATCTTCGGCAGTACGTGCCACTTTATCCGGCGTACCATCATCTTTTCCAAAGTCGTGTGTTAACCGTGGACCATCATCTTTTCCAGTCGTGGACTGACAAAAGTCCAATCGGACGGTAAGACTTTGGATGGTGGTAGTCGGATTTTCCCGGTTTGGGAAGTGTCACAACCGCCGCACGCTTCCACGGCCTCGGAAAGTATCCCACAGCGAGGCACCTGTTGGCTATCTCTAGGAAAAGCCGCTCATCTGCCTCAATGCTCTTGGCACTGATGTCAGCTGTGAACGCGTCCGATCCAGGCGCTTTACGAGCGCTGAAATCGTGAACCGCCTCCCTGAGTTCCGCAAGGGTGAAGGGCGGATCGTCCTCTGTGCAGGATAACTCGCACAGAGGGCGGTCCGCCTCTCTCCTTATTGCGGAATGTACGGGAGTGTCGTCCTCCACTCTATCGTCCGGGAAGAACGTAGCTGCAAGGAGTTCTGCACTTTGCTTGGGATCAAGAGTCACTCCGTCCCTCACAAGAAGTTTATCTTCTTGCTTTTTCGAGGTTTGACGGAGGACTCTGTAGATGCCGTCCCAAAGGCTTTCGCCTGTTTGCGCGGTGCAGTACTCCTTCCAGCTATGGGTCTGTGCCGCATGTGCGGCAGACTCATACTTTTCCCAGGCGTCGAGATACTGGCGGACGACGAATTCCCTCCTATTTGGGGCTGCGCAGCGGATGCGATTCTTCTTAGTAACCGCATCACGCTTCAGGGCCCGACGTTCGGAGGTCATCCATGGAGGTTCATATTTCAACATTCGCGACAGCTTTGGGATTGCGACCTCACACGCTTGGCGAACCGCCTCCTGGTATTCGAGGACAACGTTTTCGATGTCCTCGGGGGCGGTTGCGGCCGACACTCTTTCCACTCGGATCTGGCGCTTTTGGAGCTGTAAGATAAGTTCCTTTCGGAACTTATCCCAGACTGCCTTGCGTGTATTATATATCCGAGTGGTTGGTGCTGGGCCGGGTGCTTTTGCACGGCCAGCGCGGAGTCCTATCCTTAGAGCGTTGTGATCGGAACTGACCATGTCGGGGTCCACCTTCCAGGACTCCATCCTTGACAAGATACTTCGGCTGCACACCGTAATGTCGACTCTGCTTGTACAGAGCCGACCTCCCCGAACCACTTGAAATGTTGGTTCGGTACCGGTGTTGAGGATGTGCAGCTGGTTGTCGTCGAAGTATCCTGCCAATTTGTTATAAGTTAATACCATTTTCTACCTATGAGTCGCCACGTTTACTTATAATTTTATTATTTAATTACATACATTACACATTATTTACTTTGGCTAAGAATTGATTGATACAAGGGATGTTATTATATGTATCTTATATAATAAAGTATATGCTTTTCTATATTCTTTAGTATATTTATTTATATACCTATGTAATTAAAATTCTTTATTATAATTAATTGTTCAGTTATTAGTAATAAGATCTATAAAATCATTTTTATCTTGATTGATTTCTCTCCGATTTTATTTTTCCATTTTCTAATAATTAATGTTTGCAACTATTAAGTTCATTGGATGACATCTCGGATAATAATTGATATTTATGTATTATGCAATTAACGATTCTTTACTTGATTATTTATGTTACTTATTTATTATATAATTATAATTATATACTTTTAAATTGTAGGTATTGATACTTTATGTACTGATATACTGTAACAACTCTGATTTAAAATTATTTTATAACTTATACACTTTAAAGTGTTACTTATAACAATTAATAACTAATTTGTTTATTTAGGAGATATGAATATTAGTAGTATGTCACACTCAACCTGGCAATTGCGTCCCATTTATGCCGGACCGGGCATTCAGCACTGAAGGCCCCGTGGTCCGTCCTTTCGAGACCCGCCGCCCGACAGTTGGTACAACACGGCTGTTCTCCAACAAGGTAGTGTGGGCAGTCATGACGTAGATGAGTGCCTCCACATTGGCTGCAAAGACTGGAGGCTTCTTTGCAGTTCCGGCGACCATGCCCAAATCCAAGGCAGTGGGTGCATTGAATAACAGGGGGAGAAGTCCGTCACGGTTGAACGTTTCAGATCAATATGGACTGAACCTTCCGATATCAGTCTCTGCCATAACCTTGGGGCAACCCGTAATATAATATGGTTGATGTTAGGGTTTCGGCTCCTTCGACGAAATCTGAAATCCATCGCTTGCTCCTCTTCGGGTAGCCCCAAAAAAATCTTTTTATTTTGGGCTTTTAAGGCCCCTAGGATGTCTTCGTCTTTGAGGTCTGACAACACGTCCTTGATAATAACAAGTGGATTTCTACCCTTGACTTCTTGAAATGAAAGTTCAGAATTGCCTTTCAGTCTACTAGTCACAGCGTCCACCTCCTCCCGCGAGCCGCACGTGATTACGACTCACTGGTTCCGGACCCGGCGGATGCCGTCGACCCTGACCCCGGTTTTTGTGGGATTTACTGAAGTTCGGATCTCATTTAGAACATTCTCACTTGTATCTGATTTCAAGGTGCTGCTCACGATTAATGAATGGCCAGATGAAGTTGGGATCCGTGCGACTGCTCCCGCATAGGTCAGCGGCACGGCAGCTGGCCGTGGTAATTTTCACGTGCTTTAATTGGTGACGACATGTTTATTTTCGCAACTCGTTTTTACCCCTCTTATATCTTGAAAATTATCTAAGTTAATTGGCTGTATTTTACAACAAAAATTAATCTAGTCCCCAGCTATGTTATAGAATAGTTGAAAAGGGGGGGCAAAGTATACACTAAGCGTAGGAGGAGTGCAAACGTACCTCGCAGTCTTGGCTCACGGAAATAGCTGTATTTCTCTCAGTATGTACCACAGAAGAAAGTATGATATATCTTCGTACTCGGCTTTCCAATACCTTTCCAATGATACCTCACACATCAACCCCAGACGTCTCGTTTAAAAGTTGAGGCCACGCCCTCTTTTCACTTTCGACTGTTTTTAGGTATGTTCTCCTGGTATTTTCGCTTCCAAAATTACGTCAGTGTATAAAGTCCTTTTTCCTTAACATATCCCCATTCACAAAAATGAAAATTCTGCAACTATTTAAGTACCACACCCAAAAAACTGGTCAAAATTACGCCGGTTTTTGGTTTTTATCGATTTCTACTTCGGGTTTTTGTTTTTTTTTAAATCTTTAAATTAATTTAAGTTAATTTTAGTACTTTTAAAACAAAGAAAACACAAAAAGACACAATTTTACGGTTTTTCCCACTTAATAACTAATTATATAAAGAGGTTGTAATAAATTTGAATACAGTATATTGTAAGGAATTTAAAACTGCACTGAAAACTATACTGAACACAATTTTAAATAGAATTTTATTATTTAAAACCCAATGTGTTCAAAGTTTTTCCACAAAATCATTCAATTATTTAAATGAGTTTATTACACTTTTGAAAACTTTATAGGTTAGGCTGATAGAGGCGATTTTTTCACACCATATAACAATTTTTATTTATTTTTTAGTCGATTATTTATATGAGAAAATTCACTTTTTCGTAGAACGCGCTGTTTTTTACTAAGAGCAACGTGGATTCGACTTAGAACTTTTAGCACAACTTAGGTTAGGTTAGGTTAGGTTTTTTTTTTTTGAATGCACCCGCCATCACAGGGTGTTGTTGCTTTACCCCTAACATAATCAGGGACATTGCGTTCTTTATTTTATTATAATAGTAAACATATTTTTTTTTTTACAAATTTAATACTAAAAACTACTAGGCCTTATATCTATTTACAACTTTTTGTACCATTTATATCTAAGAATAGGTTATGTTTCAATGTTATCTACTTATTGTCTATATATATATATTTTTTTATATATTACAAATATTGCAGTGGCATATATGGCCCCTTATTTCCATTTTTTACTTTATAGCACTGTTCTAGCTTATTATTAGGATCTTAACTATTACAATTACAATTTTTTATACATTTAATTAACTTATTATCTATCTTCTAATGCTTTACACAAATGCTACACGATATCATTAATCATAATTTAATCACTTTTATTTCTGTTAATCACCCTTTGACATAGTTTCACACAGTATTCTATAAAAATTTGTCTATTTTTGCTGTTCATAAGGGTACTAATGGAATCAATTGTAAGTTTTATATCTAGTAACTGTTCGATATCAAATCTTTCTCGCATAAAAACTGGACAGCTTAGCAAAATATGTGGCACCGTTTCTGCTTCGTCAGGATCACAGATGCAAGATGGGCTCTCCCTGCATTTGAAGCGGTTCAAATACTGACCGAATCCGTCGTGCCCTGTCATAATCTGCGTTGTTATATTAGTCGGTACATGCTTCCTAACTATTCGGTATGCCTCCACTGCGTCCGGGAAAAATATCTTTGTTATGGAGGCTGTTTCCTCTCCCTTGTATCTTTGGTTCCACTCGTCAAGAGTATCCTCTCGAAGGCTACGCCTAATGAATGAGATCGGACACATGTCGTAGTCTGGCCTCCGCTTAGAATTTAAAGCAGCATCTTTTGCCAATTCATCGGCTCTCTCATTCCCCGCCAAGCCTGCGTGAGCTTTTATCCAAAACAGGTCCACCACATGTTCTGAAGGAATGCAGATCTCAGATTTTCTCTGGCTTCTACGGCTAGGGGATGTAGAGAATTGTTATTCACAATAGTCATAAGGGCTGCCATTGAGTCACTAAAGATCCCAAATGACTGCCCCACGGCCATCCCGATCTCTCTAGTTGCTCTGCATATCGCCAAGAGCTCAGCCTGGTATACGGTTGCGTATCTTGGTAGGACAAGCTTGAGAGCCCTGGTCTCGGTGTTTCCGCTCCAAAAGGATATGGAGGCGCCAACCTTTCCTTCAATCTTGCTACCATCCGTAAAGATACGGATGTCATGTTCATTCTGAGCATCAAATTTCTCTTGATCTATCAGGTTCTTTACCTCCAGATCAATATGCAGAGCAGGGATACGGGGATTCTTTGACAGAGGCAACATGTTCTATTTCTCTATCATAGAGTTTGGAATATGATCTACCCTTTTTGATCTCGTACAGAGAAGCCGCCTCTATAACTCGAAGATCGAGTGGAAGGATCCCTGTCAGGAGTAGTGCGGAATTTAGAGAAACAGTTCGGTAGGCTTTGCACATTTTTTGGGTGATTCCACGTTGAACAGTGCCCAGCTGTTTTCTGACTCCTAATTTTTTGGCTGCTGAAGCCCATACACTGGAGGCGTACAAGATGATTGGTTCTATAGTGGTCACATAGATAATCCTAATAACTTCGGGATGGAGACCCCAACTAGCCTTTGCTGCTCTTTCCAATTGTTTATACACCCCCAGGGCCCTCCTGCATACGCTAGCAACATGAGAATTAAAGGTCAGCTTGTTATCGATGATGACACCCAAGATTTTTAGTTCTGTTACTATTGTAATGGCAACACCACCCATGGTCAGACGCGGGATATCATATTTGTGTTTACGGGTTAACACCATCGCATTAGTTTTCAGCGGAGCAAAACGAAGTTTGTTTTTGACGCCCCATGTCAGAACGTGATCAAGTGCAGCATTGGCGGATTGCTCTATTTCTAGCGCTGTGTCACCATCAAAGACAAGCATGACGTCGTCTGCGAAAGCCTGACAGTAATCACCCCTACCCTCTAGGTATCTTAAGAGAGGGTCCAACAAAAGGTTCCACAGTATGGGACCTCCTATAAATCCCTGGACACAGCCTTTCTTGGTGGCTCTGGCATATTCCTCTCCCGCATACCTCACTTTCTATTTTCCATTTTCCAGATAACTGTCAATGACCCTTCTCAGATTCAGTGGACAGTTTTCCTCAGCCAATCGGACTCTTATAACTGGCCACCATGCACTATCGAAGGCTCCCTCTATGTCCAGTGAGACCAGTGTCACTATTTTCCTTTTATTTAACTTTGCGTTGATGTGCTGTACTAGTGTATGGAGGGAGTCTTCGGTACTCCTCTGTGGCATGAATCCGTACTGGCGAGTACTCATCCTAGGGATCAGGTAGAATTTGAGTCGGGCCACCAACATCTTCTCATAGATTTTTTCAAGTATAGGTAGAAGCCCAATCGGTCTGTAGGCTTTTGGCGATGTATAGTCACTCTTCCCAGGCTTTCGCAGTACTATAACAATGGCCTCTTTCCAAGTCTCCGGAAAGTAGTGAAGCTGCAGGCATTTATTTAGCAGAGATAAGGCTACACCGGGCTCAGTTTTGATAGCGTGCGAGCATATATCGGCTGTGAAGCCGTCTGCTCCTGGAGCCTTTTTCGGATTAAAGGACCTGCAAGCCAGCATAAGTTCGGACATCGTAAACGGAGGATCGCAAGATTCATTTTGCTCGCCAAGGTTCACCAGGTCCACGTTTCTCCTGATGTCGCGATGCTCTGTGTTGTCGCAGTTTGCGTCATCCTCCGGATAAAATGTTTCCGCTAGGAGTTTTACGGAGCCCTTTGTGTTCATCACTTTCCCGTTGCTAACTAGTGGTAGGTCCTCTTTCCTGGAAGTTACCCGCCCAATCACCCGGTAAATCCCCTTCCAGACTCCTTCGTGATCCTGCTTAGCACAGAAGTCCTTCCAGCTATCTATCTGGGCTTTTGCCGCCTCACGTTCGTATTCCTCTTTCTGTTTCAGGTACTCTTCGACGACCTTTATCCTTCGGACAGGTGCAGCACATCGGATTCTTCGCTTTTTGGTGGCTACTTCCTTTTTCAGTATCTCCAGTTTCTCAGACCACCAAGGCACCCTCAGAACCTCAAAGGATTTCCTTAAAGGCATTGAATGGGTACATGCTTCATTGATAAAGTTTGTATATTTATTTACTGTTTCATCTATTTGTTCTGTTGTTGTGAAGTTGTCTATGGTAGTTGTGGTGATATGGTTTGCTTGCATCAATTGACTAAGCTTCGAACGAAAATCACACCAATTGGCTTTACGCGTGTTGAAGAGTCTGGTTGTTCTCCGTATTTCAATGCCTTTAGATCTATGGTCGTACGTGTTACTGTATGTATCGGCCACAGATCTTTTCAGCAAAATCCTAAAGAGGATGCCATTGTGGTCAGAGCTCGTGAGACCTTTGTCTACTCTCCAGTCGTCCACCAAGTCCATAATATCCAATGAACATGCGGTAATATCGACGTAACTGCTGTACCTCTGGCCCCCTCTAATGGTGTCGAAGGTCGGAATTTCCCCCTGGTGACGTTAAGGCCCATCTCTCCCAGAGCGCCTGACATCTCCTCACCCCTTTGGTCTTCCGTCAGGCTTCCCCACCATGGACTTTTGGCATTTGCGTCCCCCCCAATTATCAAGAACCCAGGTCCCACTTCCTTGAGAATAGCTTTCAGCTTATCTCGATAGGGCTGTATGGGCTGGTCTGGCTCGAAGTAATAAGAGACAAGAGCGATCCTCCAGGCGCTGGTCTGGATCCCCACCACTACGATGTTCTTCGTGGTGAGTTTGGGATCCTGTATTACCTTGAGGTCATGGTCCAAGACCGCTACAGCCGCCTTAACAGTTCCCTCATCCGTCTCAGCACACTGAAAGACCCGCACACCTCTGTGGCTTCTCATCGCCTTTTCAGCACCGACATACGGTTCTTGGAGGAGCGCCACTGCGACTCCGCGCTTTGCAGCTTCAATTAAAAGCTCGTTCGTCGCTAATTTAGGTTAGGTTAGGTTAGGTTAGGTTAGGTTTTTTTTTTTTTTGGACTAACTATTGGCCTACCATCCCTGGCAACTTTCGTCCCAGGGCCGAGAAGCTAGTACTACTACTTTCTCCCTGCCATTGAGCTGCAGGGTTTGGGGGTGGGTAATTATTTATTAATAATAATATACGATTACAACTACTTACACCTAAGACTTATCACACTTGATTCTACAATTTCGTTGTGGTATTCCTACTGACAGACTTATACTACTTATTACTACTTATTTTTTTTTTTACATTATTATCTTATTTCTAGGCACACAATCTTATATTCCTAAGGGTTTGTATAAAGGTCCCTATAATTGAATATAGGGAACCTGTCTATACTCTATACTCTTACGCCTACTTATTTCTAACAATATCATAAATTAACCTACATATACAGTATTATACAACTTACTTTTAAATTAACATATACAGATTTTTTTTTTATTATACAAAATTATAATTTATAAAATATTAACATACTATATCTTAACCTTAACTGTACTACCATTTCGTGGCAGCACGTCAGCCAGGATCTTAAAACAAAAACTTTGGAACAATTTCCTCCATGGTTTTGTAACAAGGGCTGGGAGGTTTGCCTCAGCAATGTGCAATGCGCTTTCGTCAGTTAGACCGTCGCATATACACACTGGGCTATCCTTTAGGCCAAACCGGTGTAGATACGCTGAAAAACCGCCATGGCCCGTGATAACCTGGGCCATTAAAGAAGAAAAGGGGTCCTCCCGAACTAACTTGTAGGAAGCCGTGACATCTGGCAGAAACGTCTTCGTAACACACGCGGTTTGACCCGCGGTGTAGCGCTCCTGACAGACCTCGAGGGTGTTGGCTCTAAGCATGCGACGAAGAGTTGAAATCGATACTCCATCGTATGCAGCCCTCAATTTCGAATGGAGCGCCGCATTCTTCGCCAAGTGATCAGCCCTCTCATTCCCCTCAATGGAAACCGAAACCGAATGGTTTTACCCATATTTCGGGCCCGCCGGATGAGGTTTTTAATTTCGAAGGCTATCGGGTTAAATGATGATCGATCCCTTAGCAGCTCCAGCTACGACCTGGAGTCACTAAGGATCTCGACCTTCATGTCGGGCATCTTCAAGATGTCCTCGATAGCCTTCGAAATTGCGCACATTTCGGCTTGGAAGACAGAGCAATAATTCTCCAATTTGAGTTTTCTTGCTCTGACTTCCAAGCCTCGCCGCCTGTATGAGATGCCGGCTCCAACACTGCCCTGTATCTTGCTGCCGTCGGTGTAGACTTGCAGGTAACCCTCTCCTTCTCCTGGGTCATCCTGCACCTCTACCACGTCGGTCTCGGCCTGAGTTTCCTCGAGACAACAGAACTCTACCTCAGGAGCGAGGGCTGGATGGGGAGCATCCAGGAAGCTAACCCGCTGTTCAGCCTTCCTGTCTGCCATATCATCAATGTCCTCACCCCTTTTATATCGGTACAATTCTGCCGCCTCTCGGATCCTCAGGTCGAGTGGCAAGATACCTGACAGGATCAGCGCCGCACTCAAACTGGCGGTTTTGTAGGCCCGGCTGATCTTCCGCGCGAACCCTCGCTGAACTGCGTCTAGCAATTTCCGCACACCGACTTGATCTACGGCTGGGACCCAGACGCTTGAAGCGTAAAGTACGATTGGCTCCACAGCGGCGATGTAGATGGTCCTCACCACCTCTGGGTTCAGACCCCAGGTTGTCTTGGCCGCCCTTGACAATTGGCCATAAATGGCCGTTGCCTTTCGGCAAACGTCGGCGACGTGCGGCTTAAAAGACAACCTGTGGTCAATAATAAGACCCAGGATTTTGGTTTCTGTGACCATCTTTATACTTTCGCCGCCCATGGTGATCTGAATAGGTGTTACTTTCAGTTTCTTGGTAATCACCATGGCATTGGTCTTGTGTGGAGCAAATCGCAGCTTGTTGTCCAAGCCCCAGTCGTAGACCTGCCGGAGGACGGAGTTAGCGGTCCGCGCGATAGTCTCCGGAGAGGAGCCCGAGAAGACGAGCATTACGTCGTCGGCGAAGGCTTGCACGCGTAGGCCCTCTTCCTCGAGGGCGCCCAGCAATGGATCAATCAGGAGGTTCCAGAATATGGGCCCCCCAATCAATCCCTGAACGCACCCCTTGGTTGTGGGCCTCACGCACTCGGCGCCCGCATAACGAATAATGACCTCGCGGTCATTGAGGTAACTGCACACGGTGGAGTACAGATTTCGGGGGCATTTCCTGGCGGCCAGCTGATGTTTAATAGCTGGCCACCAGGCGCTGTCGAATGCCCCCTCTATGTCTAGAGACACCATCAATACTACCCTCTTTGCCCTGACCTCAGCTCTGATGTGCTCGATCAAGGCAAAGAGGGCATCTTCAGTGCTCCGCTGTGGCATAAAACCGAATTGGCCCGGGTTAATCGTCGGCAGTACGTGCCACTTTATCCGGCGTACCATCATCTTTTCCAAAGTCTTACCGTGGACTGACAAAAGTCCAATCGGACGGTAAGACTTTGGATGATGGTAGTCGGATTTCCCCGGTTTGGGAAGTGTCACGACTGCCGCACGCTTCCATGGCTTCGGGAAGTATCCCACAGCGAGGCACCTGTTGGCTATCTCTAGGAAGAGCCGTTCATCTGCCTCAATGCTTTTTGCACTGATGTCTGCCGTAAACGCTTTCGATCCAGGAGCTTTGCGAGCACTGAAGTCATGAACCGCCTCCCTGAGTTCCGCAATGGTGAAGGGCGGATCATCCGCTGCACAGGCTAACTCGCACAGCGGACGGTCCGCTCCCCTCCTTATTGCAGAATGTACGGGAGTGTCATCCTCCAGCCTGTCGTCCGGGAAGAACGTAGCTGCAAGGAGTTCTGCACTTTGCTTGGGATCAAGAGTCACTCCGTCTCTCACAAGAAGTTTGTCTTCTTGCTTTTTCGAGCTTTGACGGAGGACTCTGTAGATTCCGTCCCACAGGCTTTCGCCTGTTTGCGCGGTACAGTACTCCTTCCAGCTATGGGTCTGCGCCGCTTGCGCGGCAGACTACAGAAAAGATTTAAAAACCAAAATAAATTTTTTGAAGTATTTTCAAAATTCCACCTGGGCCAATCGGTAGAGCTTGCTCTATCGATTCCAACAAGCCCAAACACGGCTATTCTATAATAAGCAACAATTAAATAACAATTATTCTAATACTAAAAATATAAAAAACTTTTTAATTAACTTTAAATTAATAATTTCGAAAATCGACCGGGGCCAATCGAAAGATCTTCAAATCGCGGTTCAGCCGAGCCCAAACTCGACTGCCCTAGCTGCCTTGGTTCCAAAGATAGGACCAAGGGGGGTGAGATATACCCGAGGGGGAGGGGGGGGGGGGAGGTTTCGTGGGGAGATGATTAGGGTAGGGAAATATTTTTTTTAGGGGGGGGGGGGTTAGCTAAGGGAGATGGCAATTAGTCTGTTAGTTGGGGCGATTACCAGGGGTTAAAGGTTAATGAGGATATCGGGTACCTGTGGTGTTTTGCCGCGATGTTGCACCTCGATGACTTCCTATGTCTGATGTTCGTCGGATCTATTTAGTTGTCTTCTCAGTGGTGCGGAGTATTGAAATTGACGGCTGTCAGTTGTAACTGGTGCTCGAGCTGTCTGAATTTTTCCCAAACCGCGTGGCACCGCGTGGCTGCTTCTCCCATACAATGCCGACGAGGTTATGGGATGCACCTTTATCTTTCAATATCTCCGCAATCCAACGGCCGATTTTCTTCAAACTTAGATCAATAGCTAGGTATTGATCAGCGCTACAGGAATTAGTGTTGCGTTTCTTGATTGTTGCAACGACGACTCGGGGCAGTTGATACTAAGTCCAGGCCCCGTATCTTTGGAGCGCGCTGCATAAAACTTTCACAAACACTAATCCTGGTGAATTGTAGGCTGACACAACACTGTACCAAATTTCAGGCTGATACGTTCACTTTTAACCACTTTTATTAATTTTTATAACGGAGCGATACGTTGACGACGCAATGATTTGGTGAAAAGTGGGATTAGGTTAGGATAGGTTTTTTTTTTTTGCTTATAGCCTACCCCCCGGGCGAGGTTATCCCCGGGCCGTGGATTTCGAGCTAAAGTGAAACAACTTGTGGGGTTTTTATTGATGATGATGTCCTAGACATTTTAGAAGGAAATGGTAAGTATAGTAGAATTATCGCAGTAATATTTTTTTTATTTATTACGGCAACTAACAAATTACATTCTTTACCTGCACACTTATATATAGATAGGTTACCTTAACTTAACATTGCTGGCAGCTTTCTTTGCCAACTCGTCCGCTCGCTCATTTCCCTCCCTTCCCGCATGTGCTTTGACCCAGAAAAGCTTAATCTCCTTGTGAGGATTGGACCTCAACATGTCACGGATCTCTGTGGCGAGGGGATTGAGGGAGCGGGTTCCCGCTACCGCGTCAAGCGCAGACCTAGAGTCACTGTAAATGTTAAAGCCGGTCCCATTTCGCTTTGTTGCCAACTGCACTGCCTTGTTTAGAGCGACCAGCTCTGCTTGATAAACACTGCAGAAATGGGCAAGTGGTAATTTATGAGCTCCTAACTCGCATTGATTTCTCCAGAGCGTCACCGCCACCCCCACACCGTCCAGTGTCTTACTGCCGTCTGTATATATATGGACAGTTTCGGGAGTTTCGCTGTCTGCTTCCAGCTCTTCGTTGCCCAGGATTCGAAATGAAATTTTTGGTGCGTCTGCTGGGTGCGGGATATCTTCGAATGCAGTCTTGCGTTCAACCTCCGCGCCTTTCAGATCATCCCATTCTATGTGACCCTTTCTCAGCTGGTATAATAGTGCTTCCTCCTGAACGCGCAGATCGAGCGGGAGTAAACCCGCGATAATTCTCAATGAGTTGAGGGAGGTGGTGCGGTATGATCTGCTGATCTTAGCTGCGAATCCTCTCTGTACAGTATCGAGTCTCTGCTTAATATATATTTTATTCGCAGCTGGAAACCATGAACTTGCAGCGTATAGCATAATTGGCTCAATTACAGCAGTATAAATGGTTCTAATAATTTTTGAGTCCAGTCCCCAACTCACCCTGGCTGTTTTTGCAACGCGTTTATAAATTTCTATGGCTTTTTTACTTACTGAGATAGTGTGTTTATTAAACGTTAATTTGTTATCAATTATTAATCCTAATATCTTTATGCTATCTGTGATTTCGATGAGTGAGCCTCCCATTACTAGTCTAGGTGTTTCATATTTTATCTGATTTGTGATTATCATTGCTTTTGTTTTGTTTGGAGCGAAATTTAGTTTGTTTTGCATCCCCCAGATTCGGACATGTTCCAGAGCTTTATTAGCTTTCAGTTCCGTTTCAAGAGAGCTGTTGGTTGTAAAAACGAGGGCTATATCGTCGGCGAAGGCCTGGGAATAAATGTTCATGGCGTCCAACTGCTTTAGGAGTGAGTCTAGTAGGAGGTCCCAGAGTATAGGTCCTCCGATAAAACCTTGGACGCAGCCCTTACTCGTTGTCCTGGTAATAGCGGCACCTCCATAGAGCAACCTTATTTCTCTCTGGTGTAGATAGCTATCGATTAGGCGTCTTAAGTTGACGGGACAGCCTTCTTCTGCCAACCTTATCCTGATGGCAGGCCACCATGCGTTATCAAAAGCGCCTTCTATGTCCAAGGATATGAGGGTGACAATCTTTTTGTTTTTAACACCTTCCCTTATATGGTTTGTGAGTTTGTACAGTGCGTCCTCAGTTCCACGCTGTGGTACAAATCTTTTTACCGAAGATTTTACCGAAGATAGGCAGCAGTCCGATAGGTCGGAACGATTTTGGCTGTGTATAATTATCCCTACCCGGTTTCCGCAGAATGATTACGGCTGCCTTCTTCCACTGCACGGGGAAGTAACTCAGTGCAAGACATTGATTCACAAGGGCCAAAAAGACATCGGGGATGGCAGCGATAGCATTTCCGCAAATGTCAGCAGTGAGCGCGTCTCCTCCCGGAGCTTTCTTTGGGTTAAAGCTTGCTACGCATTCAAATAACTCAGTATGCGTAAAAGGCGGGTCATGAAGTTCATCTTGGTCCATTAAGTTAACATTTTGGGCTTTTCTTCTGATATCGGCGTGTACTTCATTTTCACCTGTATACGTGTCTTCAGGGAAGTGTGTCTCCGCCAGAAATTCGGCAGATTCAGCGCTTGTTAACGCTTTACCGTCCCTAATAAGCAGGTCTTCAATCCTCGTTTGGCAGGTTCTCCTAATTACCCTGTAGATGCCATCCCAAAGGCTCTCCCGATCCTGCTTCTCGCAAAAAGCCTTCCAACTCTTAAGTCTTGCATTTTCAACTTCCGTTTTGTATTCTTCTTTTACTTGCAGGTATTCCTGGACAACCTTTGGGCGGCGAATCGGAGCTGCGCAGCGAATCCTTCGCTTCATTCTTGCGACGTCGCTCTTAAGCTTGCTGAGCGTTTCAGTCCACCACGTTGGGGAAGTGAGTATTTTGCGTTTGTTAATTTTAGGTAGGATTGTGTTACATGTTTCTGTTACTGTGTGTGTGTAGTGTGTGAGTGTGTTTTCCAATTCATTTGTGGAGTGTATGTTGTTTATGTGTTCTAAGGAGATGTTGCGCTCGGAAAGCGACTGGCAAATCTTCGAGCGAAGATGGATCCAGTCCGCGTTCCGGGTATTATAAACCCTAGTTGTGCTGTGTATGCCATTATTTCTTGTGAGTTCCGAATTAAGAGTAAAGGTGATGGCGTTGTGATCAGAACCAGTCACATCACAATCCACCCTCCAGTCTTCAATAAGGCCAAGGAGATCGTGAGTGGCGGCCGTGATATCAACATAGCTTGTGTACCTAATGTTACCTCTGATTGTGTCGAAGGTTGGCTCCCTATCGTGGTTTATGACTTCCAGGCTCATGCCATCAAGTGTGGCTTCAATTTTTTCACCTCTTTTATCGGGCGCGTCGCATCCCCACCAGGGGCTCTTTGCGTTGACGTCTCCTCCAACGATGTTTTTATTAGAGAGATGTTTCAGGACGTGTTCAAGTCTTCTAATGTAGGGTATTATCGGGCTTGGGCTGGGTTCAAAATAGACCGAAACCAGGTTCACCACACTTTTTGCTGTGCGCAGACCTATAGGTAGGATATTTGCGGAAGTGAGAGAAGGGTATTGCACGACTTGGATGTCATCGTCAAATACTGCAATAGCCACTTTATTAAGACCTACGGCTGCGCTGCTATCTTGGTAAATCCTGACTCCCGTATAGGACTTCATCCTGCCAATAGACCCCACGTATGGCTCCTGGATTAAAGCTATTGCTGCTCGTCGCTTCTTTGCCTCCATTATTAGTTCTTCAGTAGCAAGGGTCGACCTCTGTAAGTTAGCCTGTATTATTTTTAGCGGTCTGTCAAAGTTTTTTTTTTTACCATTTATTAACATAATATCATGTACTTATCTGCTACTTAAAACTAGGCACACAATCTTATATTCTAGTGGTTGTATAAGGTAAATATAATTGACTATAGGGAACCTTTCTATACATTAGATAACTACAGTGTACTTAAAACAATTTGATTATTAACCTAAGGAACTATATTATAAAATTTTCAAAAAATTATTCATTTCTTATTTCTACTTTTTAAACTATGTACATATTATTATGATTTTAGAATTTAAAAGTGCTACCGTTCCGCGGCAGAACATCAGCGAGGATTCTTCGGCAGAATCTTTCAAATTCCGTCCTCCATGGCTTTGCAACAAAGGTTGGAAGGTTGACCTCCACGAAAGCCATTCCACTTACAGTCTCAAGGTCGCATCTCCACCGGCCGAACCTTGGGCACTCGAGCACCAGGTGCAATGCGCTTTCATCTGTACGATCGTCGCATATGCCCACCGGGCTATCCTTCAGGCCGAACCGGTGGAGATACGCTGAGAACCCGCCATGGCCTGTTATCACCTGAGCCATTAACGCGGAGAAAGGCTCCTTCCTGACCAGCTTATAAGACACCGCGACGTCTGGCAGAAACGCCTTCGTAACACTCGCGGTTTGACCCGCGGTGTAGCGCTCCTGCCAGACCTCGAGGGTCTTGGCTCTAAGCATGCGACGAAGAGTTGAAATCGGTACTCCATCGTATGCAGCCCTCAATTTCGAATGGAGCGCCGCATCCTTCGCCAAGTGGTCAGCCCTATCATTCCCCTCAATGCCTACATGCGCCCGAACCCAGCGAAACCGAATGGTTTTACCCATATTTCGGGCCCGCCGGATGAGGTTTTTAATTTCGAAGGCTATCGGGTTAAATGATGATCGATCCCTTAGCAGCTCCAGCGACGACCTGGAGTCACTAAGGATCTCGACCTTCACGTCGGGCATCTTCAAGATGTCCTCGATAGCCTTCGAAATTGCGCACATTTCGGCTTGGAAGACAGAGCAATAATTCTCCAATTTGAGTTTTCTTGCTCTGACTTCCAAGCCTCGCCGCCTGTATGATATTCCGGCTCCAACCCTGCCCTGTATCTTGCTTCCGTCGGTGTAGACTTGCAGGTAATCCTCTCCCTCTCTTGGGTCATCCTGCACCTCTACCGCGTCGGTTTCGGCCTGTGTATCCTCGAGACAACAGAACTCTACCTCAGGAGCGAGGGCTGGATGGGGAGCATCCAGGAAGCTAACCCGCTGTTCAGCCTTCCTGTCTGCCATACCATCAATGTCCTCACCCCTTTTATATCGGTACAATTCTGCTGCCTCTCGGATCCTCAGGTCGAGTGGCAAGATACCTGACAGGATCAGCGCCGCACTCAAACTGGTTTTGTAGGCCCGGCTGATCTTCCGCGCGAACCCTCGCTGAACTGCGTCCAGCAACTTCCGCACTCCGACTTGATCTACGGCTGGGACCCAGACGCTTGAAGCGTAAAGTACGATTGGCTCCACAGCGGCGATGTAGATGGTCCTGACCACCTCTGGGTTCAGACCCCAGGTTGTCTTAGCCCCCCTTGACAATTGGCCATAAATGGCCGTTGCCTTCCGGCAAACGTCAGTGACGTGCGGCTTAAAAGACAACCTGTGGTCAATAATAAGACCCAGGATTTTGGTTTCTGTGACCATCTTTATACTTTCGCCGCCCATGGTGATCTGAATAGGTGTTATTTTCAGTTTCTTGGTAATCACCATGGCGTTGGTCTTGTGTGGAGCAAATCGCAGCTTGTTGTCCAAGCCCCAGTCGTAGACCCGACGGAGGACGGAGCTAGCGGTCCGCGCGATAGTCTCCGGAGAGGAGCCCGAGAAGACGAGCACTACGTCGTCGGCGAAGGCTTGCACGCGTAGGCCCTCTTCCTCGAGGGCGCCCAGCAATGGATCGATCAGGAGGTTCCAGAATATGGGCCCCCCAATCGATCCCTGAACGCACCCCTTGGTCGTGGGCCTCACGCACTCGGCGCCTGCGTATCGAATAAGGACCTCGCGGTCATTGAGGTAACTGCACATGGTGGAGTACAGATTTCGGGGGCATTTCCTGGCGGCCAGCTGATGTTTAATAGCTGGCCACCAGGCGCTGTCGAATGCCCCCTCTATGTCTAGAGACACCATCAATACTACCCTCTTTGCCTTGACCTCAGCTCTGATGTGCTCGATCAAGGCAAAGAGGGCATCTTCAGTGCTCCGCTGTGGCATAAAGCCGAATTGGCCTGGGTTAATCTTCGGCAGTACGTGCCACTTTATCCGGCGTACCATCATCTTTTCCAAAGTCGTGTGTTAACCGTGGACCATCATCTTTTCCAGTCGTGGACTGACAAAAGTCCAATCGGACGGTAAGACTTTGGATGGTGGTAGTCGGATTTTCCCGGTTTGGGAAGTGTCACAACCGCCGCACGCTTCCACGGCCTCGGAAAGTATCCCACAGCGAGGCACCTGTTGGCTATCTCTAGGAAAAGCCGCTCATCTGCCTCAATGCTCTTGGCACTGATGTCAGCTGTGAACGCGTCCGATCCAGGCGCTTTACGAGCGCTGAAATCGTGAACCGCCTCCCTGAGTTCCGCAAGGGTGAAGGGCGGATCGTCCTCTGTGCAGGATAACTCGCACAGAGGGCGGTCCGCCTCTCTCCTTATTGCGGAATGTACGGGAGTGTCGTCCTCCACTCTATCGTCCGGGAAGAACGTAGCTGCAAGGAGTTCTGCACTTTGCTTGGGATCAAGAGTCACTCCGTCCCTCACAAGAAGTTTATCTTCTTGCTTTTTCGAGGTTTGACGGAGGACTCTGTAGATGCCGTCCCAAAGGCTTTCGCCTGTTTGCGCGGTGCAGTACTCCTTCCAGCTATGGGTCTGTGCCGCATGTGCGGCAGACTCATACTTTTCCCAGGCGTCGAGATACTGGCGGACGACGAATTCCCTCCTATTTGGGGCTGCGCAGCGGATGCGATTCTTCTTAGTAACCGCATCACGCTTCAGGGCCCGACGTTCGGAGGTCATCCATGGAGGTTCATATTTCAACATTCGCGACAGCTTTGGGATTGCGACCTCACACGCTTGGCGAACCGCCTCCTGGTATTCGAGGACAACGTTTTCGATGTCCTCGGGGGCGGTTGCGGCCGACACTCTTTCCACTCGGATCTGGCGCTTTTGGAGCTGTAAGATAAGTTCCTTTCGGAACTTATCCCAGACTGCCTTGCGTGTATTATATATCCGAGTGGTTGGTGCTGGGCCGGGTGCTTTTGCACGGCCAGTGCGGAGTCCTATCCTTAGAGCGTTGTGATCGGAACTGACCATGTCGGGGTCCACCTTCCAGGACTCCATCCTTGACAAGATACTTCGGCTGCACACCGTAATGTCGACTCTGCTTGTACAGAGCCGACCTCCCCGAACCACTTGAAATGTTGGTTCGGTACCGGTGTTGAGGATGTGCAGCTGGTTGTCGTCGAAGTATCCTGCCAATTCGGCTCCCCGGTGGTCCTCGTCTGCGCTTCCCCAACATGGGCTCCACGCATTGAAATCCCCTCCGATCACAACACTCAAGGTTCCCAACTTGGATCGGACGCTGGACAGACGTTCCAGGTATGGATCCAGGGGTTTGTCCCCTTCCAGGTAGGCGGACACTATTCAAAGTGTCCAGTCGGAGAACTCGATGGTGATTGCCACTATGTTCTCCGACTGGAGGCTCGGGTCACACCTAACCTGGAGATCTTTATCAAAGACTGCTATTGCGGCCTTTGCGGGATTGGTCTTACTAATCCCCTGGTCCATCTGAAAGACGCGGACCCCGGATACCGCTTCAAGGCACCTTGATTACCTGTGTAGGGTTCCTGCAGCAGTGCCAGGCTAACCTTCTGACTGACAGCTTCTGCCATCAGTTCATCGGTTGCCAATCGCTTTCGCTGCAGGTTTACCTGTATCATGTGCCTCGAAGCAGCATCCCTGGGCCCGCGACCACCTGGATTTATGACCGCGGTGCCCTCAGCAGTAACTCACGCCGAGGCGGGCAATGGCATCCCATTTCCGCCTCACCGGACAGTCGCTGCTGAATGCACCGTGATCTGTCTTGTCCAGCTTGGCGTGTCGACAGTTGACCCAGCTGGGCGGCTCCCCCACGACATAGTCGGGGCACTCGGCCCTCACGTGTGGGCCCCCGCAATGGCTGCAAAGTTCCGAGGACTCTTTGCAGTGGCGCCGTCCGTGCCCAAAGGCTAGGCTCTTTGAGCACTGTATTAATGGTGAGAAGTCGTCCACCTTCGACCGCTTAAGGTCTAGGTGGACGGAGCCCTCGTCTGTCAGACGGCGCCACAGCGGAGGCGCCACACGCAAGACAACATGAGTGAGGTGCGGGTTGCGACACCTACGGCGGAAACAGGTTTCCACCGTTTCGTGGTCTTTTTGGAGGCCTGTGAATAGCTCCCTATTCTGAGCTCTTAGGGCTCCGACGACCTCCTCGTCCTTGAGGCAAGCCAGTACGTCCCTAATGATAATCATCGGGTTCCTACCCCTAGCCTCTTGAACTTGGAGGCCCGAGTTGGCCCCGAGCCGGGTCTTCACGGCCTCCACCTCGCTTTTGGTGCCGCAAGTGAGCACCACCTTCCTATTGCGCACTCTGCGGACGCTGTCCACCTTGGCGCCAGTTTTAGTAGCGTCGACGGCCACTCTTATTTTGGCGACAACGTTGTCGCTCGAATCATCGGGCGACTTACTTGTCACCACGATTGAGTGGCCGGACTTTGCCGGCGCCTTAGCGGCCATCGCCGCATATGAAGGCGGTGCTTTTACCTGCACAGGCTCCTCCAGGAGCTTCGTTGTTCTCGCCCCCAGAGCTCGCACCTCAGCAAGCATGTTGGTTGCCTCTTGACGCATTGACTTAAGTTCTCCCAGCAGGGAGCCCAGATCCGCAGTGGGTGGAGAAGGGAACAGTTTGACCTGCTGGATTAGGTCGAATTCGACTATTCTGCGGAGTGCCTCCAGCTCCTTTCTCAACTCCGCAGTCTGTCCACCAACGTCCGACTTATCCAACCTCTGCGTGAGGAGCATGATCTGCTCCCCATGGCTGGACTCCCTCCTGAAGATGTCCTCTGCGTGTGTCCTTTTCAGGTGTTCTACCTGTAAAAGGACATCTCTCCGCGCACTGTTCACTTCAAGGGTGGCCCCATACAGGTAGTTGAGGCCATCCAACACTGTAGCTCTTATGGAGCCTTTCAGGTTGCCAGATTTTTCTAATTCTTCTTTGGCTCGCTGGTACACAGAGTTGGCGGTTTTGAGCACTGTAGCCGTTGGGCTTTCGGGTCCCCCTATATTGCTGTGGCGTCCTCTGGATGGCGGAGTATGAAAAGCGACCTCCGCTTCCCGTTGGAACGCTTGGGCGAGGGTGCCACTGCCTGGTTTGCTTCCAGAGCCCGCGCCGAACTCACTTCCAGTGAAGGAGCCCTCCTCCACGTTAACTTTCCGGCTAACTACTGCCCGTACCTTTCCAGGGTCTGATGATGGCCGTTTTGTCATTAAAGTCACAGAGTCCTTGTCTCCGGCTCTAAGAATGCGTGACGACTTAGCCGATGTTGAAGACATCTTACTGGAACGGCAGCACGTAGGTTCATTAAATAATCAATAATTATAAAACAAAATCAATAAAGTATCAAAATTAAAAAAAATACCAAAAAAAAAAAAATTTTACAAACACAACTTTTAAATAGTGCCAATCGACAGAACTCAGCTTTGCGATTAAGGCGAACCCAAACACTGATAGTTATGACGATAACAACAGAACATATAACAAAGAAGTTATGACGATTACAGTTCTGTAAATATAAAAAACCCTATAAATTAATTAAAAACAATAATTTTGAAATTCTGAAGGGGCCAATCGAGAGATCTTCCAAACTCGACTGCCCTAGGTGCCTTGGTTCCAAAGATATGACCAAGGGGGGTGAGGTATACCCGAGGGGGGGGGGGGGGGTTAGCTAAGGTAGATGGCAATTAGTGTGTTAGTTGTGGCGATTACCAGGGGTTAAAGGTTACTGAGGATATCGGGTACCTGTGGTGTTTTGCCGCGATGTTGCACCTCGATGACTTCCTATGTCTGATGTTCGTCGGATCTATTTAGTTTTCTTCTCAGTGGTGCGGAGTATTGAAATTGACGGCTGTCAGTTGTCACTGGTGCTCGAGCTGTCTGAATTTTTCCCAAACCGCGTGGCACCGCGTGGCTGCTTCTCCCATACAATGCCGACGAGGTTATGGGATGCACCTTAATCTTTCAATATCTCCGCAATCCAACGGCCGATTTTATTCAAACTTAGATCAATAGCTAGGTTATGATCAGCGCTACAGGAATTAGTGCAGCGTTTCTTGATTGTTGCAGCGACGACTCGGGGCAGTTGACACAAAGTCCAGGCCCCGTATCTTTGGAGCGCGCTGCATAAAACTTTCACAAACACTAATCCTGGTGAATTGTAGGCTGACACAACACTGTACCAAATTTCAGGCTGATACGTTCACTTTTAACCACTTTTATTAATTTTTACAACGGAGCGATACGTTGACGACGCAATGATTTGGTGAAAAGTGGGTTAGGTTAGGTTAGGTTAGGTTTTTTTTTTTTTTTTCGTATACCTCCGGCTAGGAAGGCAGCAGTCGTTATATATCTAGTGGACTCTTACATACCAGTTCTCGCATTTGCTACTTCTCGTACTTTCATGCTGCATACGTACAGTTTCATACCTCAATCATTTATACTTTTCACGGCTGGCAATTATATTTACAAAATTGTCAACTTATGTTTTCTACAAAGTTTACTTATTTTCTAGGAATACATTCTACTATTTTTGCTTATATACATTACAATTTTCATATGTTATGTTAAAATATCTTAATATTCTACAAACATATTTTTCTTAATTACTACTGTTTCTTTTATTCACTTTTATAACTATTTTCCTACAAAATTCTAAGAATTTATCCCTATATTTACTATTAACTATATAAACAATATTATTTATATTAATTTTCATGTCTATGTCTACTTCTGTTTTAAACCTTTCAAGAGCATAGGCGGGACAATCCGCGATTTTGTGCAACAGGGTTTCTTCGATATCTGCTTGGCAGATACACGATGAACTCTCCTTGCAGCCAAATTTGTACAAGTATTCGGAGAAACCTCCATGTCCCGTCAGAATTTGAGTGGTTATTCCCGTGATTTTAATCTTGCGCGTAATTCTATAAGACGATATTACATCTGGGAAAAATACTTTAGTGGTTCGTGCAGTGTGATGTTTTGTGTACCTATCGTTCCATTCGTGAAGCGATTTATTTCGAATGGTATTTTTGACATACGATATCGGACATTTTGTGTAATTGTGCTGCTTTTTTGATTTTAGTGCCGCCTCTTTTGCCAGGTGGTCGGCTCGCTCATTACCGTCCAAGCCAGCATGAGCTTTTATCCAGTGTAAGACGACAGTTTTGCTGGCCTGAGATAAACTTTTCATGTTATTCCTGGCTTGTTCGGCGAGCGGATGGGTAGAGGTCGGATTTGAGATGGTTTGCAGAGCAGCCATAGAGTCACTATAAATTGCAAAAGATTTTTCCTCACGCAGCTGAGCAATTTTTGATTCCTCGCTGATTGCCAGGAGTTCTGCCTGATACACGGTGCAATAGGACGGCAGACTAAGTTTGACAGATTTGGTTTCAACCTCCCCATTCCACAAGGATAGAGCGGCCCCAACCCTACCATCAATCTTACTGCCGTCCGTGAATATGCGTACTTCGTAATTGCTGTTATTATCAACATGCTCCCGGCTAGTCAGGTGGCGAATCTCCATGATTTCTTGCTCAGCTGGGTGGTGGAACCTCTATTGAATGGACTCTGTGCTCTACTTCAATGTCTCCCAGCTCCACTACTTCTATTCCCTTTTTTGCCGCGTACAAGGCTGCCGCCTCCCTGATCCTAATGTCAAGGGGCAAGATTCCGGACAATATGAGCGTAGAGTTTAGGGACACCGTTCGATAAGCTTTGCATATCTTTTGTGTGAAGCCCCTCTGGACTGCGTTCAGTTTCTTTTTAATACAAACTTTGCTTGTGGCCGGTGCCCACGCGCTCGCAGCGTAGAGTATTATAGGCTCCACGGTGGCGATGTATATTGTCCGGATTATCTCTGGGTTTAATCCCCAGGATATTTTTGCAGCCCGTGTTAGCTGTTTGTAGACGGCTACAGCCTTTTTAGTGATATTATTCACGTGTGTATTGAATGTCAATTTGTCATCCACTGTTAGTCCTAGTATTTTGATTTCATTCACCACTCGAATATCTGTACCACCCATGCTTAGGTGGGGGATGGCATATTTGATTTTCCTTGTGACGGTCATGGCGTTTGTTTTGTGGGGTGCAAATTTCAATTTATTGGCTGCTCCCCACTCTCGTACAAATTGGAGTGCTTTGTTTGCACTTTCTTGTATGTCTTTCGCCGTGTCACCGAAAAAAGCCAAAATGATGTCGTCTGCAAATGCTTGCACATAGTCACCTCGTTTCTCCAGACCTTTTAAGAGTGGATCCAGCAGAAGATTCCATAGAAAGGGTCCTCCAATTGACCCTTTTACGCATTCCAATTGTGTTTTTCTACGGTGTTCCTTTTCTGCATACCTGACTGATACATATCTATCACTTAGGTAACTGTCAATAGTCCTCCTAAGGTTTATAGGACAATCTTCTTCAGCTAATCGGGTTCTGATCCGCGGCCACCAAGCGCTATCGAAGGCTCCCTCTATGTCCAACGATATGATGGTAACTATTTTCTTTTGCTTAATCTTGGATCTTACATGATTTATTAGATCATAGAGGGAGTCCTCGGTGCTCCTTTGGGGCATGAACCCATATTGACGCGTGCTCATATATGGTAATATATGATATCTCAGCCTTTTAATTATCATTTTTTCATAGATTTTCCCTAGGATTGGTAGCAAGCCGATTGGTCGGTACGATTTTGGGGATCTGTAATTATCTTTGCCAGGTTTTCTAAGGACCACCACTATCGCTTCCTTCCAGGCTCTGGGAAAATAGGTGAGCTCCAGGCATTTATTTAAGATGGCCAAGAAAATGTTGGAATCTGTGAAAATCGCGTGGCTGCAAATATCTGATGTGATTCCATCCAACCCGGGTGCCTTTTTTGGGTTAAAGGATGTTGCAGCGATTTTCAATTCGGTCAATGTGAAGGGAGGGTCGTGTTTCCCTTTGCTGCTATCAGCACTATTTATATTTTCCGCAAGAAATCTAACCTTTTTGTGTTCTTCGCTGTCCTGCTCCTCACAATCACCCGGGTAGAATGTTTCGGCTAAGAGCCGTGCCGAGCTCATTGGACTCTGAGTTTGGGATTCTATTTCAAGCGGGATATCCTCCTCTCTTTTCCTGGTTCGTCCTATAATTCGGTAAATACCATCCCAGAGACTCTCTTTTTCCTGTTTTCCGCAAAAATCCTTCCAACTCTGTATCTGTGCAGTTGTTGCTTCATTTTCGTATTCTTCTCTCTTTTTAAGGTACTCATCGACTACTTTGGCGCGTCGTACGGGGGCTGCTCGAGGGATCCTATTCTTCAGGGTGGCCGTCTCTCGCTTCAGCATTTCCAATTTTTGGGACCACCACGGTAAGTGCACTTTAGTTTTGTTTTTCCTTTTGGCAATTGTTTCATTACATACCATGGTGATTATCTCTGTGTACGTTCTTATTACTTCGTCAAGTTGTTCTTTTTCTGTTACGTCGTTGACGGAAGCGTCAAGGTGTTAGCTTACGGTTTTGTAACAATTGCACCAATTTCTCACGAAATTGGTTCCAATTAGTTTTCCTCGTATTGTATTTTCGCGTCGTCCTGGAAACGCCTACGACGTCACATTTTCTCAGTTTCAAATAGAATGTTATGCCATTATGGTCGGAGCTGGTTAGGGTATCGTCCACTTTCCATCCTTCAACCTTGTCTAAAAGATTCCCCGAGCACGCTGTTAAGTCGATGTAGCTGGTATATCGCTGCACTCCTCTCACTGTGTCAAAAGTAGGTTTGTCGTTTGTATTTAGTATCTGTAGCCCCATTTCGTCAAGAGTACCCAAAAGCTTTTCGCCCCTTTTCTCCGTGTTGTTTCCTCCCCACCAGACATTCTTAGCGTTTGCGTCTCCTCCAATTATAAAAGACTCCACACCGAGCTCTATTCCTATTTTCCTCATATGTTGTATGTACTGGTCTATCGGTTTATCTGGCTCAATATAAAAGGAGACGAGTTTGACTTTACTGGAGCCGGCTTGTATTCCTACAACAGCAATATTAGATGTAGTAAGCTGTGGGTATTGAGTGACGATGATGTTCGTGTCAAATACTACTATTGCAGCTTTGACCCTGTCTTCGCCAGCGTCCTGAAAAACTCGTACTCCCCTATAGTTCTTAATGTGCTTGCAACCTCCCACATATGGTTCTTGGATTAATGCCAGCGCTGCCCCTCGCCTATATCCCTCCATTATAAGCTCATCTGTCGCTAATCTTTTTCTTTGTAGGTTTGACTGTAGGATTAAGAACTTAGTTGTTTCCATTTGGGCGACCTTAGCAGTAGGCTACTGAGGAGCGTGCCATCACATCCCAACGTCTTCTTACTGGGCAATCCTGACTAAACGCGTTATGCTCGACGCGGTCATTTCCAGCACTTTTGCAGTTCTTACAAGTGGGCTCAGTACCTGCCACCCATTCAGTGCATTCACTTCTAAGGTGTGGGCCTCCACAGTGACTACACGAGTCGATGGTATCCTTGCAAAAGCGCTTTCCATGACCGTATCCAAGGCACCTTGTGCATTGTACTAAGGGCGACTGGTCTGCAACTCTTACCTTTTGCAGGTCTATATGCATGGCTCCTGCTTCAGTCGCCCGCTTCCATATCACTGGGGATGCTCTAAGGATCACGTGGTTAGTCAGCGGATTTCTCGCTCTTCTCCTGTACTTGATTTCTATCCTGTCTTCTGTCGGATCTAGGTTACTAAAGACACTCTTGTTCTGGTTTCGAAGGGCCTTTATGATGTCAGAATCACTGTGGACAGAAAGAACGTTCATTATGATTAGAAGTGGATCCTTGTTTTTCATCTCCTCACAGGTGAGTTGTTTTCCTGCCTCTTCTAGTTTATCCCTTATCTGGTTCCGCTCCTCTTTGCTTCCGACACTCATGATGATCTTCCTATCTTTTGCTTTTCTAATCCTTTCCACCTTTACCCAACCGTCCTTCGCGTCCATAGTGTCTCTGATCTTATTTAGGACTGACTCACCTGTATCATTTACGTCTTCTGACGCCACTATTATGGAGTGCAACTCTACTTTTCCGCTTTTCGCCCTTGAATTATTTGACGTCACACTGGCATACGTCTGTTGGGCCTGCTCGGTTGTTTGTTTCTAAATAGCTATTCGTAGTTCCTCCAGTTTTTGATTATTCTCTTGCACTCGTTTGGCTGTTTCCGCGAGTTGACTAAGAATTGCTTTCTGATCCGTATCATTTGCTGTTTCTTGCACTGTATTTTTACTAAGGTCCACTATTTCGTGCTTTCCGCCTTCTTATAAGGTTATTTCCAGTTCCTTAACAATCTGGTACAGTCTATCGATAGCCTCAATAACACCGTTTTTTATTTCAGATTTCAGGTTCCTGGAATTGTTTAAATGCAGCTTGGCCTTACTGAGGCAGGCTCGGGCTTCCGACGTCTTGTCAGCGAACCTCGTCTTTTGTGAAACACCTGGTTCTGTCACTTTGTTCGTTCTCGGCTCGCTATCAAGGGACAGTGTCATAGAGGTCCTAGATTTCGCAGGCTCTACTTGACTGGATTTTAACGTTGATGGAGGTGTCGTGGATATTTCAGAGCCTGCCGCCTCCCATTGTCCAATACTCTTTCTCACCTTTGATGTCAAGGTGATCGTCTTTGGGGGCGACCTTTGTTCCTCATCTTTACTACCAGATTGTTTACTGGGTGTTCTGTACATTGCTGAAGGTAAGTGTCAGTACTAATTAAATTTGTATAAAAATATAAACTAAGGTAAATTTGTATAAGTTGTATATATAATGTAACAAGAAATTTTGTGTTTTAGTATAAAATATTCTATAAGTATATCGTCTAAATATCGTATTAATATAAAAATATCATCTAAATGTATCGTCAAATACGTGTTATGTGAATAAGTGTATTTAATATGGTTGATTAAAAAGATTTATATTGTATATTTAGCAATCGTACTATGTCCCACCGTGCTCTTCAAAGTTTTATATATATGTATATATATATTTAATTGCAGCCAATAGGACTAAGGTCAAAATTTTTTGGTCGATAATTATAGGTTGTAAGAAAGTTTTCAAAATGTAGAGCCGCTGTTGTGCATTCTCAGGGCGAAAACCGCGTTCCGCTACGACGTCTGGAAGCGAAGATATGACGCTTTTTAACTTTCCAAAATGGCGGTCAAAATGGCGGCCAATGTACTAAAAAATGCGTAGTTCTCGTTCCAGATATCGTACAAGGTCGTGCGATACCTTGTTGAGCTCGCCGTAACCTGCTCTATATATATTTATTGTTTCTCTACCTAGTAGAGATGTCAAAATGTTTTGTCTTAAAACCATATAATACACCTAGTACAAAAGAAGGGAATGTTAGTACAGAAAATCCCGGCTCCGTAGCACTTAACGTTGCCGAGTTATAAGAGTTTAAAGATTTTCAAGATGGCGGCCAATATGGCCGACGTTGTCAAAAATTATTCTTAACTTCTGTACCCGTAAAGATAAAATACCCGTGTTTAGTATCGTTTTATTGATAATGTTAAGTGCTATTTACATTTAAGATCTAATTTTAAGTTAGCCCCCCCTCTGATTTAATTATTAAGAAAAACTACGTTTTTTATACTAAATATTAAATTTAAAATATAAACACACGGTTAAAAATTTTGAAATAATTTCTACCGATTATACAACTTATGTACTATTTTTATATAGTGTTTTTAAGTTCCTAACTAAAGGGGAACTACCCCTGCGTAACAACCCCTAGATTTCAAAAATTCACAGCTTGAAAACTACTCGATGGAAAATTTTGAAACTTGGTATGTTATTAGAATTTACTCAAAACATTAATAAAATCAAATGAAAAAGTGGGGTCACCGATCTTCCCACTGAGTTGTGAATTTTTGAAATTTAGCTGAAATTTTGAAAAATTATAATTACAAAACCGCTAATGTTATTCAAATTCTGCAACCCCCGGGTGTTTTCAGTGTCTTGGGAGTACCAATATGCGTCACAGGATTTGGTCCAACACGTCTGCAAGTGTGACCACGCCGCCACGTGGTACTTGTTTTTTTGTTGTTTTTTCTTCGCTCGTCGACGGTAAAAATCCAGAACTTATACCAGAAGATAGACCTCGTCGGGGCGAATCCAGCAACAGCAAAAAACAGGTACCTTACCGCGCTTATTTGCGCAGCGTAATTTTTTGAAATTTTTTATTTTATAAAATTTTTGGTTATTCTTCTCTCCTACTTCGAGGAAAACGATTTAAGAAATTTCTTTATCACTATCTTCTAGATCTCTCAATTACACAAATTTTGATATATCGCACTTGTATATAATCCAAAGATTTACCACTTTTCACTATTTTTAACTATTTAAAAGTAACAATTCCGCACGGATCGAGCTCGGATCAACTTTGCGCGTGTGTACTCGCTTCAGAGGGCTTGAGCGGTGTGTGGTTAGGTTAGGTTAGGTTAGGTAAGGTTAGGTTAGGTTAAGTTAGGTTTTTTTTTTTTTTTTATACTAACTAGTGGCCTACAATCCCTGGCGACTTGCGTCCCAGGGCCGAGGAACTAGCTACGTCTACTTCCTCCCTGCCATTGAGCTGCAGGGTTTGGGGGTGGCGGTTCATTTATTTATAAACTATATAATTCTTACATACTAAGACTTAAGACTAAACACAATAAACAAAAAATTTTAAGTGCACATATTATAACTATTAACCTACTCAAATATACAACTATAATTTAACACACAATTTCTTAACATAACATTTTTTTTTTTTTTTTGCAGACAAAGGTTGTATCCAGGTCCCTATACTTGATATAGGGAACCTTTATATACATTATATACATTTTATTGATTATACAAATACTAAATGAGACTATACAAATACTTATAATACTACATTACTTATACTAACAGACTTTTAACATTTTATACATACAACTTACGGACTAGGTTATTTTAATTTTTATATTACTGCCATTTCGTGGCAGCACGTCAGCTAAGATTTTTATACAAAATTTTACAAGAGCGTTTCTCCACGGCTTCACCATAAGGGCTGGAAGGTTTGCCTCAGTAACGGCCATTCCGCTTTCCACCTCTAGGTCGCATCTCCACCGGCCGAACCTGGGGCATTCGAGCACCAGGTGCAATGCGCTTTCGTCGGTACGACCGTCGCAAATGCACACTGGGCTATCCTTCAGGCCAAACCGGTGGAGATACGCCGAGAAGCCGCCATGGCCCGTGATGATTTGGGCCATCAAAGCGGAGAAAGGGTCCTCCCTAACCAACTTATAAGACGCCACGACGTCTGGAAGAAACGCTTTTGTGACACTCGCGGTTTGACCCGTGGTGTAGCGCTCCTGCCAGACCCCGAGGGTCTTGGCTCGGATCTTAAGGCGAAGAGTTGAAATCGACACTCCATCGTATGTAGCCCTCAATTTCGAATGGAGCGCCGCGTCCTTCGCCAAGTGATCAGCCCTCTCGTTCCCCTCAATACCTACATGCGCCCGAACCCAGCGGAACCGAATGGTTTTACCCATTTCTCGAGCCCGCCGGATCAAGTTTTTGATTTCGAAGGCTATCGGGTGGAACGAAGATCGATCCCTTAGCAGCTCCAGCGGCGACCTGGAGTCACTAAGGATCTCGACCTTCATGTCGGGCATCTTCAAGATGTCCTCGATAGCCTTCGAAATTGCGCACATTTCGGCTTGGAAGACAGAGCAATAATTCTCCAATTTGAGTTTTCTTGCTCTGACTTCCAAGCCTCGCCGCCTGTATGAGATACCGGCTCCAACCCTGCCCTGTATCTTGCTGCCGTCGGTGTAGACTTTCAGGTAACCCTCTCCTTCTCCTGGGTCATCCTGCACCTCTACCACGTCGGTCTCGGCCTGAGTTTCCTCGAGACAACAGAACTCTACCTCAGGAGCGAGGGCTGGATGGGGAGCATCCAGGAAGCTAACCCGCTGTTCAGCCTTCCTGTCTGCCATATCATCAATGTCCTCACCCCTTTTATATCGGTACAATTCTGCCGCCTCTCGGATCCTCAGGTCGAGTGGCAAGATACCTGACAGGATCAGCGCCGCACTCAAACTGGCGGTTTTGTAGGCCCGGCTGATCTTCCGCGCGAACCCTCGCTGAACTGCGTCTAGCAATTTCCGCACACCGACTTGATCTACGGCTGGGACCCAGACGCTTGAAGCGTAAAGTACGATTGGCTCCACAGCGGCGATGTAGATGGTCCTCACCACCTCTGGGTTCAGACCCCAGGTTGTCTTGGCCGCCCTTGACAATTGGCCATAAATGGCCGTTGCCTTTCGGCAAACGTCGGCGACGTGCGGCTTAAAAGACAACCTGTGGTCAATAATAAGACCCAGGATTTTGGTTTCTGTGACCATCTTTATACTTTCGCCGCCCATGGTGATCTGAATAGGTGTTACTTTCAGTTTCTTGGTAATCACCATGGCGTTGGTCTTGTGTGGAGCAAATCGCAGCTTGTTGTCCAAGCCCCAGTCGTAGACCCGCCGGAGGACGGAGTTAGCGGTCCGCGCGATAGTCTCCGGAGAGGAGCCCGAGAAGACGAGCACTACGTCGTCGGCGAAGGCTTGCACGCGTAGGCCCTCTTCCTCGAGGGCGCCCAGCAACGGATCAATCAGGAGGTTCCAGAATATGGGCCCCCCAATCGATCCCTGAACGCACCCCTTGGTTGTGGGCCTCACGGACTCGGCGCCCGCATAACGAATAATGACCTCGCGGTCATTGAGGTAACTGCACACGGTGGAGTACAGATTTCGGGGGCATTTCCTGGCGGCCAGCTGATGTTTAATAGCTGGCCACCAGGCGCTGTCGAATGCCCCCTCTATGTCTAGAGACACCATCAATACTACCCTCTTTGCCCTGACCTCAGCTCTGATGTGCTCGATCAAGGCAAAGAGGGCATCTTCAGTGCTCCGCTGTGGCATAAAACCGAATTGGCCCGGGTTAATCGTCGGCAGTACGTGCCACTTTATCCGGCGTACCATCATTTTTTCCAAAGTCTTACCGTGGACTGACAAAAGTCCAATCGGACGGTAAGACTTTGGATGATGGTAGTCGGATTTTCCCGGTTTGGGAAGTGTCACGACTGCCGCACGCTTCCAGGGCTTCGGGAAGTATCCCACAGCGAGGCACCTGTTGGCTATCTCTAGGAAGAGCCGTTCATCTGCCTCAATGCTTTTAGCACTGATGTCTGCCGTAAACGCATCCGATCCAGGAGCTTTGCGAGCACTGAAGTCATGAACCGCCTCCCTGAGTTCCGCAATGGTGAAGGGCGGATCATCCGCTGCACAGGCTAACTCGCACAGCGGACGGTCCGCTCCCCTCCTTATTGCAGAATGTACGGGAGTGTCATCCTCCAGCCTGTCGTCCGGGAAGAACGTAGCTGCAAGGAGTTCTGCACTTTGCTTGGGATCAAGAGTCACTCCGTCTCTCACAAGAAGTTTGTCTTCTTGCTTTTTCGAGCTTTGACGGAGGACTCTGTAGATTCCGTCCCAAAGGCTTTCGCCTGTTTGCGCGGTACAGTACTCCTTCCAGCTATGGGTCTGCGCCGCTTGCGCGGCAGACTCATATTTCTCCCTAACTTCTAGGTACTGTCGAATGACGAATTCCCTCCTTGTTGGGGCCGCGCAGCGTATGCGTCTCTTTTTAGTGACCGCATCTCGCTGCAGGACCCGAAGTTCGGAGGTCATCCATGGAGGTTCATACTTCAGTGTTCGGTTCAGCTTTGGGATCGCGGCCTCACACGCTTGTCGGACCGCCTCCTGGTATTCGAGGACAACGTTTTCGATGTCCTAGGGGGCGGTTATGGCCGACACTCTTTCCACTCGGATTTGGCGGCTTTCGAACTGTAGGATAAGTTCCTTTCGGAACTTATCCCAGTTTGCCTTTCGCGTGTTATATATCCGAGTGGTTGGTGCTGGGCCGGGTGCTTTCGCACGACCAGCGCGGAGGCCTATCCTTAGAGCGTTGTGATCGGAGCTTACCATAGCGGGGTCCACCCACCAGGATTCCATCCTTGGCAGGATACTTTGGCTGCACACCGTAATGTCGACTCTGCTTGTGCAAAGCCGACCTCCTCGAACCACTTGGAAGGTGGGTTCGGTTCCGGTATTAAGGATGTGCAGCTGATGATCATCAAAGTATCCAGCCAATTCAGCTCCCCGGTGATCCTCGTCCGTGCTACCCCACCATGGGCTCCACGCGTTGAAGTCACCTCCGATCACAACACTCAAGGTTTCCAGCTTGGATCGGACGCTGGACAGACGTTCCAGGTATGGATCCAGGGGTTTGTCCCCTTCCAGGTAAGCGGACACTATTCCAAGTGTCCAGTCGGAGAACTCTATGGTGATTGTCACTATGTTCTCCGACTGGAGGCTCGGGTCACACCTTACCTGGAGGTCTTTATCAAAGACCGCTATTGCGGCCTTTGCGGGGTTGGTTATCTCTAGTGGCTAGTTATCTCCTGGTCCATTTGATAGACGCGAACCCCTGGGTATCGCTTCAAGGCACCTTGACTACCTGTATAGGGTTCCTGCAGCAGTGCCAGGCTTACCTTCTGGCTGACACTTTCTGCTCATCATCATCAGCTCATCGGTTGCCAATCGCTTCCGCTGCAGGTTTACCTGTATCATGTGCCTTGAAGCAGCATCCTTGGGCCCGCGACCTCCTGGATTTATCACCGCGGTGCCCTCAGCAGTAGCTCACGCCAAGGCGGGCAATGGCATCCCATTTCCGCCTCACCGGACAGTCACCGCTGAACGCACCGTGGTCCGTCTTGTCCAGCTTAGCGTGACGGCAGTTAATGCAGCTGGGCGGCTCCCCCACGACATAGTCGGGGCATTCGCTCCTGACGTGTGGTCCCCCGCAGTGACTGCAAAGGTCAGTCGACTCTTTGCAGTGGCGCCGCCCGTGTCCAAAGGCTAAACACTTTGAGCACTGGATGAGCGGCGAGAAGTCCTCCACCTTCGACCTCTTGAGATCAAGGTGGACAAACCCCCCGTCGATCATGCGACGCCACAGCTGAGGGGCCACCCGCAGGATCACATGTGCGAGGTGCGGGTTTCGGCACCTGCGGCGGAAACATGTTTCCATTTTTTGGTGGTCCTTTTGGAGGCCTGTGAAGAGGTCTTTGTTTTGGGCCTTTAGGGCCGCGGTGACCTCATCGTCCTTTAGGCAAGAGAGCACGTCCCTGATGATTATCATCGGGTCCCTCCCCCTCGCCTCCTGAACTTTGAGGCCCGAATTTGCCCCAAGCCGCTTCTTCACAGCCTCCACCTCACTCTTTGTGCCGCAGGTTAGCACCACCTTCTTATTCCGGACTTTGCGGACACTGTCCACCTTTGTACCGGTCTTTGTCGGGTCGACGGCCACTCTAATCTTGGTGACAACATTGTCACTAGTGTCCTCTGGCGAGTCACTAGTTACCATGATTGAGTGGCCGGACTTAGCCGGCACTTTGGCAGCCATCGCCGCATAAGAAAGTGATGCTTGAGCCTGTACTGGCTCCTCCAGGAGCTTTGGTGACTTTGCTCCCAGAGCTCGCACCTCCGCAAGCATGTCCGTTGCCTCCCTACGCATGGATTTCAGTTCTTCCACCAGGGAGCCCAGCTGCAGGGGGGGTGGAGAGGGGCTGGCCTTGATGTTGTCAATCTGTTTGATGACATCAAACTCGACCACACGACGGAGTACCTCCAGCTCCTTCCGCAACTCCGCCGTTTGCCCCCCCACATCCGCCCTATCCAACCGGTGCGTCAGGAGCACTATCTGCTCCGCGTGGCTGGACTCCCTCCTGGAGATATCCTCTGCGTGCCTCTTCTTTAAATTTTCGACCTCTAATTGGAGGTCACGCCGCACACTGTTCACTTGCAGTGTGGCCTCATACAAAAAATTGAGGCCTTCGATCACCGATGTTTTGATGAGTCGCGGTAACTCCCCTGTTTATAGTGTTTGTGTGGTGCACCAGGCTCTGGTAGACACGTGAGTGCTTTCAAATTCGAAATCGGACCACATATACGGCCGTGAGAATTTTTAATTTGAAGTAAATTTTATATGCTTTTACTTCACTGTGTATAAATTTATCAGTCGCCGTTTTAAGACGAATCCAACGATATATCGTTTGTTAATATCGGACCCATACAAAGGGAAATAGCCATTTCCTTTGTTCCGAGTTGTGGGTGACGCTCCGCAGAGCGTCGCGGTGTCGCTAGTGTCGCGCCCGCGCGAGACTCGCGGCGAGCGCGGCTCGCGCTTCTCTCTGTGACGCCGAGCAGCGACGCTGACAGTGTGCTGAATTAGAGGACACTAGCGTAGTGGTAACACTTAGATATAAGTAGTTAATAAGAACTGTGTGCTTAGATACTCTATAGTAGGTTTAGTGTTTAGATATAGTTTATTTATTAATTAGTATATATATTGATAGTTAGTAAGTTATGTCTTAATTTTTTTTCCCCGTGTGTTTATCTGTTTCAATTGTTGCCTGTAGCTTGTAAACCTGCAACAATGGACACGGATAGTTTAAACGAGTCCAGCTGCTCGGAATATGGTGTTGGCCGCAAACGGTCCTTTTATAAACGGTCGAGCAATTCCGGCCAAGACTCGGCTACAGAGACTGAGGCATCGGTGGAGAAGAGGGCCAAGCAAGCCAAAAAAAAGGCTGCGGGTCACTCAACAGGGTTGGCTCAGGCCAAAAAAGCCTTACTATCGGGTAAGGAAAGTGAATATGAGAGAGAGATGGAGAAGAAGCTCAGGGGTCAGGCTTTCCGGAAGCCTGCTACTGTTGAGCTTGATGCCGAGCCTGGAATCTCGGATGAGATTCTAGGCAAGGACCTGAAGAGGATGGCGGGGATCGAAATCCTGCAACGGGCGAATAAGCGGTCCCAGAAGATCCTGGACATCGCCTTAAAGTCGGGCAACCTGAAAGGTGGCTACGTGCGCGACCTTAAGATTGCCGCCAAAGATATGGCGGAGATGGTTGAGGTCCTGACGGCAACGACCGCAGAAGAGGAGTCGCGGCAGCTCCGCGATGAAGCGCGGCGGTTGTCAAACGACAACAATCGCCTGAGAGCGCGGGTCACCGACCTTGAGAATGACCTGAAGGCCATGCGCAGGGAGTTCTCGGAACGCAAGGCTGTGGAGGACACAGTGGTGGCGAAGGCTCCATCCTCGGAGGCAGCCATCATCAAGAAGGTGGTCGAAGGTCTGAAGGGTGACCTGGCGCGAACCATCGGCGAGATGATGGACGCCAAGCTGGCTGGTATCGAAGACCGGTTGCTGCCGGCACCGGTGGTCCGGCCGCCCCTGGCAGCTGCCACCAGGCAGGTCGAGCGGAGCACTAGAGAGGAAGCTCCCCAGGGCCCCCCTGTCCCAGCGGCAAATCCTCAAGCCGATTCGTGGACCAAGGTGGCGGCGAGGGGAAAAAAGAAGAGGACGCAGCCTGCTCCAACAACGGTCAACACGACGTTGACCGCGCCGGCTAATCCGGCTCCGCAGGCGCAGGCTGGAATCCGCCGGATACGTGCGACTGAGTCCACCAAGCCAGTGGAGCCGGTGAAGTCGGTGAAGCCGACAAAGGGAGATGGGCTGGCAGGATCGCCCAAAGCGAAGGTGAGCCTCAGGCCACCTTCAACTGCAGCGGTGGTCATCACCCTGTCCAAGGATGCGGTAGCGGGGGGCGCAATTTATGCTTGGGCACTAACCGCTGCTAAGCAGCGGGTCAGCTTGGCGGACATAGGGGTGAAGGAGGTCCGCACAAGGAAAACGGCCCTCGGAAGCCGAATCCTTGAAATTGGGGGGCCCGAGCGATCTCAGCAAGCTGATAGGCTTGCTGAGGAAATACGGGGAGCACTAGCAGGGATCGCGACTGTCAACCGGCCTGTGAAATCCGTGGATATATGGATCAGCGGGCTGGAAGACAGCGTGACGCTAGATGACGTGGTGGGGGCCGTTGCTGCCAGGGGGAATGTTCCTCGCGAACATGTGCGTGCGGGGCGTATCTCCATGGGCAGCACGATAGTAAAGTGCCCCACCACAGCAGCAAAGGCGATCATGCAGGATCGCCTTTGTATCGGATGGAGCACCGTACGGGTCACCCTCCTTGAGGCTAGGCCTTTACGGTGCTTCCGGTGCTACGGCATCGGACATGGCAGTGCAACGTGCACTGCAAAGGACCGCAGCGGCCTATGTTGCCGCTGTGGTGGGACAGGGCACCTTGCACAAAGTTGCACTGAGGAGCCAAGGTGCGACGTCTGTGCCGATGCCGGAGCACCCGCAGGACACCGCATGGAGGGGCGGAGGTGCAACCCCCCGCTAATTAAAAGGAACACACTGAGAACGGGGGTGCCGACCCCCGCCATGTCCATGGAACCGAGCGCACCGAGCGCGCCCACCAGTCTGGAGGGTACGGTTGCTCCTCAGGGGGAGCTTGAACAAATGTCGTCGTAATGGACGGTACGAGACTGTTCGAGCTCCTTCAGGGGAACCTCAATCACTCGGCTAGGGCACAGGACTTATTCCTGCAGTCAATGGCCGAGTGGGGTGTGGATGTGGCGGTAGCGGCGGAGCCATATAGTCCTCCCGAGAGAAGTAATTGGGCGGTGGACTCTCATGGCTTGGTCGCAATTGTTGCACGGTCAGGGGGTCCGCCCCTGATAGCTCGGGAAAGGGGGGATGGCTTTGTCGTAGCAGACTGGGGCCCTCTAACAGTGGTGGGGGTATATTTTTCCCCTAACAGACCTCTGTGGGAGTTTGAGGGCTTCCTGGGCTGCCTTGGGCCGGCCATCAGGAGGGCCAGGTCCCGCCTCATATTGGTCATGGGGGACTTCAACTGTCGCTCACGCAGTTGGGGCGACACCATGACCGGAGTGCGGGGTGCTCCCTTGGTGGCATGGGCGGCTGAGCTGGGCCTCGTCGTTCTTAACACCGGGGGAGTAGCGACGTGCGTGAGGCCTCAGGGGGCATCGATAGTTGACATTACCCTCGCCTCCCCTGAGGCGTCGTGCAGGGTCACTGGCTGGCGGGTGGTGGAGGATGTGGAGACCCTGTCGGACCATAGGTACATCCGACTGGGGGTCCTCACATCTAGCTGCTGCCCGGCTCCTGGTGTCCCACCGGAGGGGGTGAACTCGGCCTTCCCGAGATGGGTGATTAGTCAACTTGATCGGGAATTGGCCGAGGAGGCGGCGATCATAAGATCGTGGCTCAGGCCCGGAGGCCCAGCTATGACGAATGACGTGGAAGCGCTGGCTCTTGACTTTAAGAGGGCGATGAAGTCCCTCTCAGACTCTTCGATGCCACGTTGGAAGAGGGCCCCGCGCAGGACGGCTGTTTTCTGGTGGTCACAGGAGCTAGCCGTCCTACGCACCGAAAGCATAGGGGCCCGTAGGGCCTATCTGCGGAGTCGGCGTTGGAGAGGCGACACGCCTGAAATAATGGAGGGCCTTCGAACGGTATATTATGACCGAAAGAGGGCTCTCCAGTCTGCGATCAGGCAGGCTAAAGAGAAGGCTTATGAGGACCTTCTCGATGGCCTGGAGAGGGACCCGTGGGGGCGCTCTTACCATTCAGCTCGAAACAAGTTGAAGGGTGGGGGGGCTCCGCTCACGGAGGTCTTGGAGCCAGCGCTTGTAGAGGAAGTGGTCGCGGGGCTCTTCCCCACCGCAGTGGACCTGATCCCGCCCAGGATGCGGGAGCGGGAGGTTATGGAAGAGGCGACAGGGGAGGTCCAGGGCGTGACAGATGTGGAACTGGGCCTCTGCCTCGATCGCCTCAAGACAAGGAGGAAGGCTCCGGGCCCGGACGGTATCCACGGCCGTGTCCTGGCCCTGGCCTTCCCACATGTCGAGGGGGAACTCCGGGGACTGTTCGACAAATGTCTTAATGTCGGGCGGTTCCCGGCAGTATGGAAGGAGGGACGCCTATGCCTCATCAAAAAGGAGGGTAGGCCAAATGATTCTCCAGCGGCTTACCGACCTATAGTCCTGCTGGATGAGGTTGGGAAGCTGCTGGAATGGATAGTGGCCTCACGCCTAAGTCGCCACCTCTCTGCCGAGGGCCCGGACTTGTCCGAACACCAGTTCGGTTTTAGGAAGGGCCGCTCGACGCTTGATGCCCTCACTGAGCTGAGGGCTCATGTTGAGAGTGTGGTGGCGGATGGTGAGAGGGCGTTGGCGGTCTCCCTGGACATAGCCAACGCCTTCAACAGTCTCCCGTTCGGCGTAATTGCTGAGGCACTCGACTTCTTCGAGGTGCCCTGGTACTTGCGCCAAATAGTGAAGGACTACCTGGTTGGGCGCCGGGTGGCCTACGTGGCGGGAGACGGGAGGATGAGGCGGCGTCCCGTAGAGTGCGGAGTCCCGCAAGGGTCGGTGCTGGGTCCGCTCCTCTGGAACATGGGTTACGACTGGGTGTTGCGAGGTGCGCTTCTACCCAAGATGCGCATCTTCTGCTATGCAGACGACACCCTGGTGGTGGCCCAAGGGGGGTCCTTTGGGGAGGCAGCCTTACTGGCCTCGGTCGGGACCTCCCTTGTTGTCGAGCGGATCAGGCTGTTGGGGCTCAGGGTGGCGTTAAGTAAAACGGACGCCATCCTGTTCCACGGCCCAAGGAGGGGCCCACCCCCTGGCGCTTTCATCGAGGTGAACGGAGTGCGTGTCCCGGTGGCCCCCTGCATGAGGTACCTAGGCCTTGTGCTGGATGGCCGGTGGGGCTTTGAGGCGAACTTCAGGCACCTCGGAGAGAGATTGATTGGGGCGGCTAGAGCTCTCGCGCGTTTATTACCAAGCGCGGGAGGGCCGTCCCAAAGCGTCAGGAGGCTGTATAGCGGGGTCGTGAAGAGCATGGCTCTGTATGGGGCCCCCATCTGGGCAGATGCCTTAAACAGAAAAGGCAATGGGTCACTCCTCTGCAGGCCGCAGCGAGTGATAGCGAACCGCATAGCCAGGTGCTACCGGACGGTATCATTTGATGCGGCTTGCGTTATTGCGGGCACTTCGCCCTGGGCCTTGGAGGCTCGCATGAGCGCCGCCCTATATCGCCTTAAGGCGGAAATGGGCGGCGAAATGTGGAGGGAGCGCGAGGCGTCTATAAGGCGCGCGGCTGACGCTGCCATTATGCGGCAGTGGCGGGAGGAACTTGAGTCCTCCCAAGTGCGCGCGCGCACTATAGGCGCCATTCTTCCAGTCCTAAGTGACTGGAAGAAAAGACGAAAGGGAGAGATCTCCTTCCGCCTGGCACAGGTGTTGTCGGGCCATGGCTGCTTTGGACGATATCTGTGCCGGGTTGTGAGGAAGGAGGTATCGCCTCGGTGTCATCACTGTGATGACACCGAGGAGGATACGGCCGATCACACCCTCCGGAATTGCGCCGCGTGGGAAACGAGGCGTCAAGACCTGAGGACAGTGATCGGCCAGGACCTCTCGCTGCCTGGCATGGTCAAGAGCATGCTGGACAGCGAGGAGTCCTGGAAGGCGGCTTCCTCCTTCTGCGAGCACGTAATGCTACAGAAGGAGGAAGCCGAAAGAAACAGAGAGAGGGCATCAGTTGCCCTTCAGAGGGCAGCAGGGCGGGGCAGGAGGGGGAGAGGGGTCCAAGAAGACCTCTCAACCCCAGCCCCTAGCAGCCAGTAGAGGGCCACTGATGGCCTCTTCCCCGAGGTTCTCCGGTGAAATGCCCTGCAAAGATCCCGGAGAACCTCTCAAAAAGGGGAACTCTCTGCTTTCGAGGAGGTTTTAGTGGGTATTACCAAACTTGGCCAACTTCTAGCTACGTAGAAGATGGTCTAAGTGGTTGAGTCCCACACTCCCTGTGCCACATAGTGCACAGGGGTAGTACGTAAATGTATTTCCTACTCGTTAAAAAAAAAAAAAAAAGGTTAGGTTAGGTTAGGTTAGGTTTCTCCGGTGAAATGCCCTGCAAAGATCCCGGAGAACCTCTCAAAAAGGGGAACTCTGCTTTCGAGGAGGTTTTAGTGGGTATTACCAAACTTGGCCAACTTCTAGCTACGTAGAAGATGGTCTAAGTGGTTGAGTCCCACACTCCCTGTGCCACATAGTGCACAGGGGTAGTACGTAAATGTATTTCCTCCTCGTTAAAAAAAAAAAAAAAAAAAAAAGGTTAGGTTAGGTTAGGTTAGGTTAGGTTAGGTTGGGGAGCTTGTCAGGTAACCTCCACGAGTGCCTCAGTGCTAGGGCTCAGGATTAAGGTTCGGGTGGAGGACTAGTATTGGGGCTGGTGCTCCCTGGTACATCGGCACATAATGGCGGATACTGCTTGCCGATGGCAAATAACCTGACACTGCGTTCATCTTCGTGTCTCTCTGGAGAAGCAGAGAGCATTGAAGAGGAGCAAGAGGAAGCTCGTGATTACGAGCCCTAAGGCGAGTTTGGTGTGCACTTGCACTGCCTCCGATCAGGTTGCGTGGGAACTATTCCTTGCGCGACCCTTTTCATGAGATCGTAATCCCATAAGTGTAGCGGGTCACGGTCATGTCTCTGACCTGACACTGGGACCGAGGGTCTTGGCTTAACCGCCCGGACCGCGAGGAATAAACCTCTATAAAAAAATATCCGAATTCTCAAGTTCTGGTGCGCGGCGATGGAATGAATGGCTGACGGATTCTGCCCTTCTTCTCAGAGGGGCTTCAGTCGCGAGCGCACTCCCAGCTAGGGTACCTGTGGATCCCCTAGTTGGGTTACAAATTTACACTTGCCCAGGTATTTCGGCTCTGCCTGGGTTGACGTTTAATTCCGTACTACTCGTGGGAACTCAATGGCAGAAATCACAAAAAAAACAAAAACAAAAAAAAATAAATGAGACGGAAGAGGGGACTCATCAGTCGGAGACTGGAGAAGTGTCTGAATCTGCGACCAGCATAATGAGTGTAGACAGCAGGACAAGTGCTGGCCGGAAGAGGCCACGTAGCGGCAACCATTCTGGTATTGCCAAACGTGGAAGGGGCAGGCCCCTTACAACTGGTCAATATGTTAGCCTGGCACAGGCGAAGAGTGAGTTAGCTCCAAGCAAAAAGGCCGCAGAGCAGGCGGAAAGAGATGCTGCTCAAGAAAAAGAGGTTGCTGATATTACAACTCTTATCACTGAAAGGCGGCGGCTGGGAACCAGTTCCTCTGTGGATTTAGAGGATATGGAGAGTCTGACGGCTAATGAACTCGGCGAACGACTTAATTCCGCCATCCTAGCCATAAAACGTGTCTCCCGAGTGTCCAAGGGACTCAAGGGCACATTCCAAAAAGCCCTGAAAGAGGCGGTGGCTTCAATTGATGAGGCCTTTGAAGTGCTTAAGAGTCGCACTTCTACGGAGGAAACGATACGGCTGCGAGCTGAGAATACTCGGCTAGTGACTGAAATGGCGGAACTCCGGAGCGAGCAAGGAAAGCTGCGGGCCGATCTGTCTCAATTACGACAGGAAAGGCACCGGGGGACAGATTCCATTGAATCGGAGCAATTCAGCCTGCTTCTAAAAGAGGTGTCCAATTTGTCAGCCCGCTTCTCGGTGATCGAGGGACGTGTTCTGCGTCCTCCACTGGCAACAAATAGGATATTGGCAAAAGCTGTAGGACCTTCCTATGAGGAGGTCGCTAGCAATGTGAGTGCGTCTGTAATGGGTACGAGTCCAAGCCGACAGAGTCGAAAGGATCCTGTTGCCCCGAAACCCTCCAGCAAGGCAAGGCGGGCGCTGCCATCCAGAGAGCAGGTGGAAGGCGCAACAAATGGGTCGGGAAAACAGAGACCCACGGATGTCAGCCAAATTGGAGAACAATGGCAGATTGTGACGAAAAATAGAAAGGCCAAAAATAAAGCGAAAAGAGGACGCAAGAAACAAGCACGTCTCCGCGCTCCTCGTTCTGTGGCGGTTGTATTAACACTTCAAACTGCAGCAGAAGAGAAGGGCTTCACGTATGCCGCTGCCCTTGCAAAGGCCAAGGCTGAGATAAATCTGGGTGATCTTGGCATTGCGGGTATAAGCTGTAAAAAAAACAGTGACGGGTGCCCGCATGTTGGAAATACCTGGTACCAACAGTGGTCCTCAGGCTGACGCACTGGCTGAAAAGCTTAGGATGTCCTTGGAGCCTGTAGGAGTGAAGGTGTCTAGACCCACAAAATGCGCTAGTTTGCGTATTATGGGACTAGATGACTCAGTAACTACCGAGGAGCTGGCAGCAGCTGTTGCTAGGGGTGGAAATTGTTCTCCAGCCCAAGTGAAAGTGAGCCCCATTACATCGGGCTTCTCAGGGCAAGGGACAGCGTATATCACATGCCCAGTTGTAGCGGCTAAGACGCTGGCTGATTGTGGCAAGATATTGGTGGGATGGGTCTCAGCGCAGGTCAAGGTCCTGCAGCCAAAACCCTTGAGGTACTACCGGTGCCTGGAAGAGGGCCACGTCAGTGCCCGATGTACCTCGGAGATAGATCGCAGTAATCTTTGTTACCGGTGCGGTCAGCTCGGGCACAAGGCCGGCTCGTGCACAGCCACGCCACGGAGCCCGACGCGCCCCTCCTGTAGGATCCCGATTGGTGGTCGGCGGCGTCTCCATCGCTGTCAAGTCGACGATGCGGTACCTGGGCGTCGTCCTCGACAGCCGCTGGAACTTCCGGGAACACTTCCGGCAGTTGGTCCCCAGGCTGTTGCGAGCGGCAGGAGCTCTGAGCTGGCTGCTGCCGAACCTGGGCGGGCCGACAACCGCATGTCGCCGGTTGTACGCCGGGGTGGTGCGGTCGATGGCCCTCTACGGGGCCCCGATCTGGGCAGACAACCTGTGCGCCCAAAATAGGACTCTCTTGCGCCAAGTGCAACGGGTCATGGCGATCAGGATGGTGAGGGGATACCGCACCATTTCGTGTGAGGTGGCATGCGTCCTGGCCGGGACCCCACCGTGGGACCTGGACGCGGAGATGCTCTCCGCTGTGTACTGGCGCCGCAGCGCAACAGCACAAGGTGAAGAGGTGGAGCCAGAGCTGGTGGAAGCCGGGCGGCAGGGGCAACTCGACTGCCAGGTTCTCCTCAGAAATGGAAGGACAGGCTGGTGGAACCGACCGCCGGCAGCAGGACGGTGGAAGCGATTCGGCCCGTCTTAGAATGTTGGGTCGATCGCCAACACGGGGCTCTCACCTTCCGCGCTGTGCAGATCTTGACGGGGCACGGTTGCTTCGGCAGGTACCTGTGCAGCGTGGCGGGTCGGGAGCTGACCAGCGTGTGCCACGCTTGTGGGTGTCCAGAGGACACAGCGGAGCACACGCTGACGGAATGCCCAGAGTGGGTGGAGCCGCGTGCGATGCTCGTGGCGGAGATAGGGGGCGACCTGTCACTGCCGGGCGTCGTGAGAGCCATGGTTGGAAGTGACAGAGCGTGGAAGGCGGTGCTCCGATTCTGCGAGGCCGTTATGGCGCAAAAGGAAGTGGCGGAGCGGGTGAGAGAAGACGACCCTCTGTCGAACCCAATCCGCCACAAGAGAGTGGGACGGAGGCGTCTAGCGCATGAGCGCCGCCTTCCCCCTTAATGTGGGTCTCCGGGCGGTGGAACCGGGGGGTACCATCGCCCAGTTGGAGGAGACCCCCGGGACGGCTGGCGTGTCCCGTGTTCCGGCACGCCAAGTGGAATGGTGAGGGGCGTCACAGGTGGGCGTCCACAAGATGGGTCCGAATCGGACAACCGTCGGGGGAGCAGCGGAAGTGTGCGAAAGCGTTCCCGCAGCTCCGCCGGAAGACGGTGAGGAGGAACACCGCTGGTTTTTAGCCGGTAAGAGTCCGGCATAACCCGACAGTGCCCCCCCGTGCCTGTCGGGTATCCATAAGGATTTTCCAGCGAAAAAAAAAAAAAAAAGGTTAGGTTAGGTTAGGTTAGGTTTTTTTTTTTTTTTATATTTCGCCCTATTTTTTCCCAACCATCAAGCGGTCGGGGTTTTGGTCCTATATTACAGTCATTACTTACAATATTTGCTGAAAGTGAATTGACCGTATTTGTAAGAATTGTAATATATCGTAGAGTTTTAAATTATTGTGTAAATAAGTACACTCCTCATTTATTATCTAGAGAGACTGCGGTTTTTTTTTTATATATTTTTTTTTGTTTTTGTTTTCTTTGCATTTACATGTAATCAAAAGGTTAACATAAATGCTACTTCGCATACAATACATTTATAACATATAATTAGATAATAAAGATATAACAGCATAGAAATGCCTGGTCCATCTATTATCATATAGACAGACATCAGACAATCTCTTTTTAGTAAAATCTATGTGCATTTTCTATTCCATAAACTAATAAGAGTACAACCGTTTTGGACAAGCAAAGTTCGTTGTACTCATACGCATTACTATTTAATTAACTATAAATAAAATATATTTGCTTAAACTACCGTCACACTTTTAATTTTAATTACTTTTTTAAAATTTAGGTCTTCGTAACCGATATAATATAATAACAAATGCTAACTGCTTAATATACAGTGCTATAGAAGCTTTTAAGAACCAAAAATTAATAGAAATAGTACACTCTTTCACCTTTACAATTCTTTACCGCATTAATATTCAACTAACTATATAATGCTTATATTTACTTCAAATACCTAAACACTTTAAATTACATATTTTATAGTTTTAATAATAAAAGTACAATTTTTTAACATATAAATCTTCAAAATCGACAAAAATAAGAGTATCTTAACTCAGTCATAAAAAGCTAATATAATAAAACTGAAAGGCTTTCCAACTTGTTTTTAAATTTACAAAAATAAAAATCTAACACAAATCATAGCTGCTTAGTAAGTATACAATGCTATATGAACATTCTAAAGCTAACACATTAATAAAGATTAAGACATTAATTTTTATAATCACCTGTAACACTTTAACATATCTGAAAATCAAATAATTTAATAATTAATGTTTTTATAGCTAACATAATATTGAAAAGTAAAAATATTTGTTACCTTTGCACTTTTAAGAATTTTCCTATAACTAATAAGTATTGTTATTATTATTTATTGTTTCTTACTAATTCCCACAATAGAAGACTGTCGTAATTGGTTGTCTGTGACCCTCTACGTCTGACCAACGCACTATACCGGGACTGGAGCGAAAGCTGCTGCGCTGTAACCTACCTAGTAGGCGGTGTGCGTTGGGATTCTAGCAGTTAGAAAGGCAGACAGTAAGTACCGCCATCCGACGTCGGGCCGGGTGCGCTGGGGGGCTTGCCAGCCCCCCAGACCCCCCGCCCGGCGATAGCAACTATGACTCTCTTGAGATAGCCAAATGCCTCGTCATCTAATTAGTGACGCGCATGAATGGATTAACGAGATTCCCGCTGTCCCTATCTACTATCTAGCGAAACCACAGCCAAGGGAACGGGCTTGGGAGAATCAGCGGGGAAAGAAGACCCTGTTGAGCTTGACTCTAGTCTGGCATTGTAAGGAGACATGAGAGGTGTAGCATAAGTGGGAGATCGTTCGCGGTCGTCGCTGAAAAACCACTACTTTCATTGTTTCATTACTTACTCGGTTGGGCGGAAGCGGTGCGCGGTCGATAATATCGGCGGGCGTACGGTGTTTCGTTCCAAGCGTGCAGAGTGGCGACGTGGCGGCAACGCTCGTCGCCGTACAACTCCCGCGTGATCCGGTTCGAGGACACTGCCAGGCGGGGAGTTTGACTGGGGCGGTACATCTGTCAAAGAATAACGCAGGTGTCCTAAGGCCAGCTCAGCGAGGACAGAAACCTCGCGTGGAGCAAAAGGGCAAAAGCTGGCTTGATCCAGATGTTCAGTACGCATAGGGACTGCGAAAGCACGGCCTATCGATCCTTTAGTATAAAGAGTTTTTAGCAAGAGGTGCCAGAAAAGTTACCACAGGGATAACTGGCTTGTGGCGGCCAAGCGTTCATAGCGACGTTGCTTTTTGATCTTTCGATGTCGGCTCTTCCTATCATTGCGAAGCAAAATTCGCCAAGCGTTGGATTGTTCACCCATCAAAAGGGAACGTGAGCTGGGTTTAGACCGTCGTGAGACAGGTTAGTTTTACCCTCCTGATGGCGTGTCGTTGCGATAGTAATACTGCTCAGTACGAGAGGAACCGCAGTTTCGGACATTTGGTTCATGCACTCGGCCGAGCGGCCGGTGGTGCGAAGCTACCATCCGCGGGATTATGCCTGAACGCCTCTAAGGCCGAAGCCAGCCTAGCCGAATCCGGCAAGGATATACTCACTGTGGAGCCCCGAGTGTCGGGAGGCTCTAAACAATGTGACTTTACTAGTCGCGTTTTATTCGTAAGACGCGACGTCGAAGCCCATTTGGAACGCGACGAACGGTGCGAGCGGTATTAACACGTGCACCACGGCGTCGAAGTTTCGAATTTACCTCAGTTCGATGTCGGGGCTCGGAATAGTCTGTAGACGACTTACGTTCCTGGCGGGGTGTTGTGCTCGGTAGAGCAGCGTCGTGCTGCGATCTGTTGAGACTCAGCCCTACGCCAGGTGATTCGTCCGAGGACGCATCGTCGCCGAGAAGCAGAGTTGTGTGTGTGTGTGTGTGTGTGTGCAAACAAACAACAGGCCAACATATAATATTATAATAACATAATAATATAAATAATATTATCATGATATTTCGTCGTGACGGACGCGTCACGCGATTTCTCATGATTATAAAATTTTACAATATATTATTATTTATTATAGTTGAAAGACGTGGTTGATGTTGTACACGGCGACTACTCTAATGATAACGAGTACGATCATTTTCAGGTTATTATGTCGAGTCGAGTGTTGTGATAAGTGTACATCGCCGTCGGCGGCGGCGGCTCCGGTGGTGTTGGGCGCGCTGCGCAAATTCCAAAAGCGAGTACGATCGGCCCCAATAGCGGGTACGGTCGATTCCTCAATAGCGAGTACCGCCTAGCGCGAGGAGCGCGGCGCTCCCTGCCGGTCTCCCCGGACGGATATCTCACTTACTTGTTTTCTCCAATAACGAGTACCGCCGAGCGCGAGGAGCGCGGCGCTCCCTGCCGGTCTCCATCTTTTCTCTTGTTCCTTGTACACCAGAACATTATAGTTTTTGACCAATATTCGTGTCCCCTAATAATTGCATGTTCTGTCCGTTTTTTTTTTAAATTAAATAAAATAAATTATTAATTATTAATTTATCATAAAAATACCTACGAGAAAAAGTGTAGGTGATAAAATTATCTATAAAAAATGTACCGATACTTTTTTTCCTACGAGCCACCGTTTCTGAGATAATAACTATTCAAAAACTTATAAAAACGCGCTAAGTACACTACTACCTCATAGGTGGCGTGGAAACTAACTTTTTGAATCTAACACTAAGTATTGATACATTTTTAATGGATAATTTTACGATCTACAATTTTTGTCCGAGATACTTTTATGATAAAACTTACCTACCGTTTTGCTGAAAATCGCGAAAAACGAATGTGATTAAGTAAGTAAGTAAGTACGTAAGTAAGTAAGTAAGCAACTAAGTAAGTAAGTAAATAGGTAAGTAAGTAAGTAAGTAAGAAAGAATTACGTTTAAAGATATTTATTTCTCATTAAAAACATAATATTGTCACTTACATGAGAACATAAAAATATGATGTAATAATTTATCCGCCGTTCTTTAGATGTTCAGTACATACATGTTACACATTATAGTACTTATTCTTCTTCACAAAATTTAAGATTACACACTTTTACAGGGCACTGTCACATAACAAACAATTTCAGACATGTGTTTTATAAAAACTTTGAAACAATATAGTCTGATAGGTCACGTTTAAATGTTTTTAGTGACCTAATCTTTTTGAGAGATGAAGGTAGACTATTAAAAAGTTGTGCGCCCTCGTAAATAAACATACGCTTGCCGTAATTTGTTCTTGTCTTAGGTAGTATCAAGTAGCTGGCTCGTCTCGTGCTGCGTTTAGACGCATGTTTAGTTTGGGTGAGTAAGATTGATGTATGATAAGAATTTTGATTTGATTTGAAATATATTTTTTTTTGGAGGTTTTTTATTTGGTTTCGGAGGGAAAATGAAATGTACGTGTCGCGCGTTTATTACTGAACATTATCGTACTCGTTATTAATAAAGTTAAAAAAAAAAAAAAAAAAAAAAAAAAAAAAAAAAAAAAAAAAAAGCGATTTTTTCTTCGAAGCCGCAATGCATATTCAATATTATGTTATTAATAAATAGTAAAATCAAATCAAAATCACTTTATTCACATATCAGAGAGTTTACACGTTCATATCGTTCGCGTGCACCACACATACGGCAGTCGGCGTCGAGAGTCGAGTCCGTAGCGAACGGTTCGCGACGCCGAATTCAACGCCGCTCAAGTTTTTTCTTGTAAAAAGAGTGAAAAACGCACGCGACAAAAATACAAAAACGCACAACACGGTGGTGTTGTTTTATTATTCTCGTCGTCGTCATCGTCATTCATATTTTATTTAATATATATTTATATTTGAGTAAGTTTGTGAATGCGCGCGATGATAACGACGATGATATAATAACAATACGGTTGTTGGTACTCTCGGGGCAGAGCTGGTGTGTCTGTGTCTGTGTTTGTGTCGCGCGTTGTTTTATATGTTCTTTTTTTACAATATAAAAAATGAGACAGACTCACCGCGCTGTGTCGATCGAGCGTTTTCGAGTTTCCCTATGCGGATGATATTTGATTTGGTGATTTGAAAGGTTTTTTGTGATTTCGTTTCTCATAATTCCTCTCTTCACTCTCTCTATAGTATCATACGCTGCGGCGATCCTCGTCACGTTGAAAGCGATCGTGTAAATTTTTTGCGCGCACCAAGACGCCGACTGGGCTTCGACGGTTTCCCTCTGTTAAGATTTTTAACGTGAGGGCCCGCAAGCCGGAACGCGTCGCGCATTTCACGCGTGCGAGACGTTCACGCTCCTCTCAAGCACCGGGCGTCGATCCGATTTGTGATCACGACGTGTACCGATATTAATACGTTGATACCGCTTCTATTGCGTGTCATCATTTTTATTATTACCCGAAGGGACTCTCGTTACTGAACTTTCATAAAATACAATCGGCCCATCGCCGATTTATGATTCGTTCAACGCGCACCGTATGCCTTTGAGATATATAGTGTACAGTGCGCGAACGGATATCTCACGATATGTTCAAGATGTCATAGTCGCGACGCCCTAAGGGGAGATCGCGACGCATGACGCGCTGAGCGCGACAACAATCGTTGTTTGCAGCAGCTCCCTGGTTGATCCTGCCAGTAGTTATATGCTTGTCTCAAAGATTAAGCCATGCATGTCTCAGTGCAAGCCGTATTAAGGCGATACCGCGAATGGCTCAATATATCAGTTTTGGTTCCTTAGATCTTACTCAGTTACTTGGATAACTGTGGTAATTCTAGAGCTAATACATGCAATCAGAGCTCTGACCAGTGATGGGATGAGTGCTTTTATTAGATCAAAACCAATCGACGGAGGGCCTCGCGTCCGAAGTCGTTAATTTTGATGAATCTGGATAACTTTTGCCGATCGCATGGTCCAGTACCGGCGACGCATCTTTCAAATGTCTGCCTTATCAACTTTCGATGGTAGTTTCTGCGACTACCATGGTTGTCACGGGTAACGGGGAATCAGGGTTCGATTCCGGAGAGGGAGCCTGAGAAACGGCTACCACATCCAAGGAAGGCAGCAGGCGCGCAAATTACCCACTCCCGGCACGGGGAGGTAGTGACGAAAAATAACGATACGGGACTCTTACGAGGCCTCGTAATCGGAATGAGTACACTTTAAATATTTTAACGAGGAACAATTGGAGGGCAAGTCTGGTGCCAGCAGCCGCGGTAATTCCAGCTCCAATAGCGTATACTAAAATTGTTGCGGTTAAAAAGCTCGTAGTTGCATTTGTGCGCCGCGCTGTCGGTGCATCGCATCCGCGGTGATACTGACACGTCTGCGGAGCATATCGTCGGTGAGCCGGCGGTAAAACGCCGGTTCAATATCAAAATCCTATCGCGGTGCTCTTCAGTGAGTGTCGAGATGGGCCGACAATTTTACTTTGAACAAATTAGAGTGCTCAAAGCGGGCTCAAAATGCCGCGTGAATATTTCGTGCATGGAATAATAGAATATGATCTCGGTTCTATTTTGTTGGTTTTCAGAACTCCGAGGTAATGATTAATAGGGATAACTGGGGGCATTCGTATTGCGACGTTAGAGGTGAAATTCTTGGATCGTCGCAAGACGAACATCAGCGAAAGCATTTGCCAAAGGTGTTTTCATCAATCAAGAACGAAAGTTAGAGGTTCGAAGGCGATTAGATACCGCCCTAGTTCTAACCGTAAATATGTCATCTAGCGATCCGCCGACGTTACTACAATGGCTCGGCGGGCAGCTTCCGGGAAACCAAAGATTTTGGACTCCGGGGGGAGTATGGTTGCAAAGCTGAAACTTAAAGGAATTGACGGAAGGGCACCACCAGGAGTGGAGCCTGCGGCTTAATTTGACTCAACACGGGAAATCTCACCAGGCCCGGACACCGGAAGGATTGACAGATTAACAGCTCTTTCTTGATTCGGTGGGTGGTGGTGCATGGCCGTTCTTAGTTGGTGGAGCGATTTGTCTGGTTAATTCCGGTAACGAACGAGACTCTAGCCTGCTAAATAGGCGTCGTCATTTAGGTGTGCGCGGCTTCAGGGTCGCGCAACTCACTGGCGGCGTATTAAAATTCTTCTTAGAGGGACCGGCGGCTTCGAGCCGCACGAGATTGAGCAATAACAGGTCTGTGATGCCCTTAGATGTCCTGGGCCGCACGCGCGCTACACTGAAGGAATCAACATGTTCTCCCTGGCCTAGAGGCCCGGGCAACCCGTTGAAACTCCTTCGTGCTGGGGATTGGGGTTTGCAATTATCCCCCATAAACGAGGAATTCCTAGTAAGCGCGAGTCATAAGCTCGCGTTGATTACGTCCCTGCCCTTTGTACACACCGCCCGTCGCTACTACCGATTGAATGATTTAGTGAGGTCTTCGGACCGACACGCGGTGGCTTCGCGGCCGTCGGCGTTGCTGGGAAGTTGACCAAACTTGATCATTTAGAGGAAGTAAAAGTCGTAACAAGGTTTCCGTAGGGGAACCTGCGGAAGGATCATTAACGTGTAACGGTCGCGTGCGCGAGCGTTGTCGCCGACACGCTTCGCTCACAGCCGACTGTTGACGATGATAACTTCAATCACGTGTCAATCACTGATTATTTTCGCGCTCGCGATGTGCTCTCTGTGCTACGTTGTCGCGTTTGCCGCGCGCGCGCTGACATCTCCCGCCGCATGTGGGGGGTGTCCGGCACGACGTCTCCGGCACGACGCTTCGGCGGGCGCGGTTCGCATGTACGCGACGCGCGTGCGTCTCGCGACGCGCTCATGTCGAGTGCGAAGCGAGTCGAGATCACGACGTACGCGCAATGCGTGCGTCACATAATATTTTGTTACACACAGAGATCGTTCACGTATTTTCTAAATATAAAAACTATTACCCTGAACGGTGGATCACTGGGCTCGCGGGTCGATGAAGAACGCAGTTAACTGCGCGTCATAGTGTGAACTGCAGGACACATTTGAACATCGACATTTCGAACGCACATTGCGGTCCGTGGAGAAATATCCAGGACCACTCCTGTCTGAGGGCCGGCTGCATAAAAGAATACGACGACGCCGTCGCTGTATGCTGACAACACTGTTTGCGCGCCTAAAAAACGTGTAAAACGAGTGACGGTCTTCGGGCCGGGCTCGGGTAAACCCCGCCGGTTTTCCGGGGCCCGCTCGATCCGTTCGAAAATGTAAAATAAGCCGCAACGCGTGGTGCTGTTCGCGTGCAACGCCGTCTCCGCCTCACGCCCGACGTGGGTCACGGAGACGGGCGCGGTACCGGGGCGCGCTCGTTCGCTGTCACACGCGGATATCTCGTGATTAATTTTAATTAATCTATGCAGAGCTCTCTATGTGAACGGCGTGCGTGGCTGCGCCTTCGGTTCGCGTCCCGTGCGCTGCACGTGTTATTTCGGCCCGACGTGAGCGTGCAAACGAGTAGGCGGACTCGACGTCCGAAGGGCGCTTCGATCGCGGTACGTGCGCGGGTCGACGATACGTCGTTGAGACTTATTGGCGGCGCGCGCACGACGGTGTCGCTGCGCTGACGGATATCGTGTCTGCCTCATACTTTTTATCGTTGGCCTCAGATCAGGGAGGATCACCCGCCGAATTTAAGCATATTAGTAAGCGGAGGAAAAGAAACTAACCAGGATTCCCTCAGTAGCGGCGAGCGAACAGGGATAAGCCCAGCGCCGAATCCCGCGGTCGTCACGGTCGCGGGACATGTGGTGTTAGGGAGGTTCCGCTATCTCGCGGTCGCCGCTCCCGTCCAAGTTCGTCTTGAACGGGGCCGTTTTCCCATAGAGGGTGCCAGGCCCGTAGCGACGGAGCGAGTCCGCGAGAGGGACTCTCCTCAGAGTCGGGTTGCTTGAGAGTGCAGCCCTAAGTGGGTGGTAAACTCCATCTAAGGCTAAATATAACCGCGAGACCGATAGCGAACAAGTACCGTGAGGGAAAGTTGAAAAGAACTTTGAAGAGAGAGTTCAAGAGTACGTGAAACCGTTCAGGGGTAAACCTGCGAAACTCTAATGAACGAACGGAGAGATTCATCGTCACTCCGGGGCGTACGGCGGCGTGCCGCGATGTGCGCGAGACTCGTGCTCGCGTTCACCGGTCGCCGCCGTTGACGCACCCGGACGGCGTGCACTTCTCTCTTAGTACACATTATGCATCGCGACCCGTTCGTCTGTTCGGCCTAAGCGTTGTCCGGGAGCCGGGCGGCTGCGCGTTCACGCGCACAGCCGTCCGACCGTGACGATCGCCGGCCGGCGGCGGACGGTACTTGTCATGAAACGCGCACGCGTCTCCATCCGGGGACGCGTCCGGCCCGACGCGAGCGAGAGTCGTCGTCGACATCCTGCCCTTGTGCGGATGCTGACGCGACGCCGCTGTCGTCGCAGCCGTGTAGTCTCGGACTGTGCGCGTATCAGTAGGCGATGTTACTGTTTCGGGCACTCGCAGGACCCGTCTTGAAACACGGACCAAGGAGTCTAGCATGTGTGCGAGTCATTGAGTTATGAATTCAAACAGACAAAACTGAAAGGCGCAACGAAAGTGAAGGCGCGCGCTTGTCGCGCGCTCAGGGAGGATGGAGCGTCGGTCGTCAAAAATCGATCTCTCGCACTCCCGAGGCGTCTCGTTTCCAATCAGCGAATGCGGGCGCGCTCTGAGCACAGATGCTGGGACCCGAAAGATGGTGAACTATGCCTGGTCAGGTCGAAGTCAGGGGAAACCCTGATGGAGGACCGTAGCGATTCTGACGTGCAAATCGATCGTCGGAACTGGGTATAGGGGCGAAAGACTAATCGAACCATCTAGTAGCTGGTTCCGTCCGAAGTTTCCCTCAGGATAGCTGGCGTCGACTCGTAACAGTCTCATCCGGTAAAGCGAATGATTAGAGGCATTGGGGCCGAAACGACCTCAACCTATTCTCAAACTTTAAATGGGTGAGAACTCCGGCTTACTCGAACGATGAAGCCGGAGATCTGATGACGGTGCCAAGTGGGCCAATTTTGGTAAGCAGAACTGGCGCTGTGGGATGAACCAAACGTAGTGTTAAGGCGCCTAAAAAACGCTCATGGGACACCATGAAAGGCGTTGGTCGCTCATGACAGCAGGACGGTGGCCATGGAAGTCGGAATCCGCTAAGGAGTGTGCAACGACTCACCTGCCGAAGCGACCAGCCCTGAAAATGGATGGCGCTGAAGCGTTTTGCCTATACACTACCGTTACCGGCAATCGGCGCGTGCGTGTCAAAGCGCACGCGTATTATGCCGTAACGAGTAGGACGTGCGCGGCGGAGTGCGCAGAAGGGTCTGGGCGTGAGCCCGCCTGGAGCCTCCGTCGGTGCAGATCTTGGTGGTAGTAGCAAATACTCCAGCGAGGCCCTGGAGGACTGACGTGGAGAAGGGTTTCGCGTGAACAGTAGTTGCTCGCGAGTCAGTCGATCCTAAGCTCAAGGAGAGATCTTATGTCGATGCGGCGTGTTTATATATATTTTGTGTATATGATAAATAACGCCCTTTGAGCGAAAGGGAATCCGGTTCCTATTCCGGAACCCGGCAGCGGAACCGTTTCAATAATCGTTCTCTCGTTTCTCAAGCGAGTGTTCGACGGGGTAACCCAAAGTGGCCTGAAGACGCCGCCGAGTGGTCCGGGAAGAGTTTTCTTTTCTGCCTGAGCGTTCGAGTTCCATGGAATCCTATAGAAGGGAGATATGGTTCGGAACGCGAAGAGCACCGCATTTGCGGCGGTGTCCGGATACTCTCTGCGGACCTTGAAAATTCAGGTGAGGGATGTACGTGGAGATGTCGCGCCGGCTCGTACCCATATCCGCAGCAGGTCTCCAAGGTGAAGAGCCTCTAGTCGATAGAATAATGTAGGTAAGGGAAGTCGGCAAATTGGATCCGTAACTTCGGAATAAGGATTGGCTCTGAGGACCGGGGCGTGTCGGGTTTGGACGGGAAGCGGATGCGGCCGGTGCCGGGCCTGGTCGATGCTCGCGCGTGTCTCCATCGCAAGGTGGTCTCGCGCGTCGTGCTGAATCCGGACCCGCGTTCCGGCCTTTCGCGGATCTTCCTAGCCGTAAGTCCGCGTCGGTTTCGTCTCGTGCGCGATCGGCGCGGTACTGTACGACCGCCGTTCAACGGTCAGCTCAGAACTGGCACGGACAAGGGGAATCCGACTGTCTAATTAAAACAAAGCATTGCGATGGCCCTCGCGGGTGTTGACGCAATGTGATTTCTGCCCAGTGCTCTGAATGTCAACGTGAAGAAATTCAAGCAAGCGCGGGTAATGGTGGAGATAACGGGAGCAAAACAGGCGCGATGTATGTTGTCACGTCTGTTATTAGACAGTCGGTATAGGGTGTTCAGCTGTACTTCAGGGAGCTCACCCAAAAAAGTTGGTCAATTAGCCACCCCATCTCGGTTATCCGAGCAACGGGCGCGGTGGCCTTCAATTGATCTGAAGTAGATGGTTCCGAAAGGTTCCTCGGCGGTTACCCGTCAAACGTGGTGGAGGTAGCTTTACCGACACGGGAGCTATGGGGGAGGGGAGCCCACTGGGAGGCTACCAGTGCCCCTCCATTGGCGTCGGACTCGTAGTGGCTTGGCGCCAGGTGTTGATAGGACAAATGTGGGGAGATTGTTGTCCATTTGTTTGCGTATAGCATATCTCTCAATAGGAGACGGCCAGTGTGGGCTGGGTCCCGATCTCCGCCTCCGGTTCGTATGGGCGAAACGTCTGTGGAGTACCGCGACTGGGGGTGCTTGCCGCCTGGGTTAACAGGCGAAATTGAAGAGTCGTAATTGGTTGTCTGTGACCCTCTACGTCTGACCAACGCACTATACCGGGACTGGAGCGAAAGCTGTTGCGCTGTAACCTACCTAGTAGGCGGTGTGCGTTGGGATTCTAGCAGTTAGAAAGGCAGACAGTAAGTACCGCCATCCGACGTCGGGCCGGGTGCGCTGGGGGGCTTGCCAGCCCCCCAGACCCCCCGCCCGGCGATAGCAACTATGACTCTCTTGAGATAGCCAAATGCCTCGTCATCTAATTAGTGACGCGCATGAATGGATTAACGAGATTCCCGCTGTCCCTATCTACTTCGTCGTCGGCTCTCGTAGCGAGCGGACGTGTTTTGTGCTCTCTGCGTTAGTCGCCGCCCAAGTTCTCGCGCCGTGTCACTATTCGCTGTTCGTTCGGCCAATCGCGTCGTGTGGGTGGAGCCTGTGTTCGACGTTCGCGAGTGTCTGTGTAGTGGGCGGAGCTAAGGTGCGTACGTGACCTGAATTAATCCGCTTTGATTTATGACGGTCATTAGTTAATTACTTTGTTTATTGTATTTCTTTTGTGTGACTTGAATTTTTTTTTGCTATTTGATTTATTACGGTCATTAGTTAATTACTTTGTTTACTGTATTTCTTTTGTGTTAGTGTTTTGACTCATATTATTTAATTAGCTTTTAGGAATTAGTTATTATTAGACAGTAGGTAGTTGTTAGGTAATTAGGTATTAGGAAGTGTTAGGGAAGAGACAGGACTCGTAGTTAGCTTTTAGTTTTGACTTTATTTTTGTTTTTCTATTTATTGTTTTGTATACGAATTGCTATACGAATATGGACACTTCGGAGCGCCTCCTTCGGGAGGCGGTAGAGGAGAAGCGGAAGGAGCTGGAGGAGCTGGAGGCGTTGGCGCTATTTACGCCGAGGAAGTCCTTGGCCAGGACGCCTCCAGGAGGATTCGGCAGCGTTGAGGAGCTCAGGCAGGGTGCGGAGAAGCGCCCGCTGCAGTCACCGGAGGAGGTACAGGAGGCTCTGAGAAGGAAGCTGGAGCCTAGTACGAGTGGTCTGAAGAGCAGAGACGGAATGTCGATGAAGGACCAGGACATTGAGGACCTTATTGAGCTGGCCAACACAGCGGGCAGCACTATTATGTCGGCCGCTACTGGGCCCACAAATAAACTAAACAAGGCGGACCTCGGCCTCATTGGCACCCAGGTGCAGCGGCTTACAGCGGTTGTGGCGACCTTGGCAGGGAGGCTTTTGAAGGCGAAGGAGACGGAAAGAGCCGTCCCCATTACAGTTGGCGTTACCCCCCCAGGGAACACATACGCGAGTATGTTGAGGACAGGTAGGATGGCGACCCAACCCAAGCCGCAGAAGATGGGTGCATCAATCGCGGTGTACCCCATGGAGAGCAGCGGTCTGAGCACTGCAGACGAAACAAAGGCTGCCTTAAAAGAGGCCATTAATCCCCACACAATGGGATTGCAGGTGGCGCGTCTACGCAAGGTAGGAAACGCAGGAGTTGTCCTCCAAACGCGCAGCAAGGAGGACTTAGAGAAAATAAAAAAGGCCATGCCCGCAACCTTGAAACTGCAGGAGACTGGACAAAGGACACCCTTGGTGGCAATCCTTAACATCCAGGGCCATGTCAAGGATGGAGAAGAACTCCTCGGAGCACTGCGTCAGCAGAACTTCTCCGAGGTTGACGCCAAGGAAGGCTTCCCAAGGGTGGCCTTCTACAAGAAAACCAAAGGAGGTTCGTGCACAACGGTAGTGCTAGCCTGCAGTGCGCAGTGGCGGGACAGACTGATGTCGAGGGAGAGAGTATATATTGATTGGGAGCGGTACCTGGTGCGTGACTTCCTTGACGTCACATGCTGTTCGAAATGCCAGTGGTACGGGCACTCCGCGAAGCACTGCAGGGCGGAGAAGGAGACCTGCAGCAGGTGCGGAGACGCTGGACATGGCCACAAGGAGTGTAAGGCGAAGAACGTGCGTTGCGCCACCTGCGTCAAAGCGGGAAAGCAGGGAGAGGACCACAAGACGGCGGCTTCTACATGCCCGGCCAGGATAGCGGCGCAGAAGAGGGCAGCCGAAAGAACAGACTATGGATGCTAGGCATCGCAGCATAAACGTCGGGCAGATTAACCTCCAAGGAGCAGCAACGGCGACAGCGGAACTCCCGGAAATCGCCCAAAGGCTGGGTCTCGGTATTGTTCTTGTCCAGGAACAGTATGCGAGGGCCCAGCTGCAGGGGCTGCTACAGTGCGCGGAAGATTCGAAGGCAGGGATCTACGTCAACAGCACAAGGATAGCTGGAATGATCCTGCCTCATCTTTCCACGCCGCACTGCCTAGTGGCACACTTCCGGGGGGAAGGCGGAGATTTCTACATGGTGTCGGCGTACTTCCAGTACTGCGAGAGCATTGAAACCCACATTGAACACTTGGACCGCGTACTGGAAGCACTAAGAGGGAAACAAATAATCATTGGAGCCGATACCAACACGCACTCTCCGCTCTGGCACAGTCGCCGCGAGCAATTTGAGGGAAGAGGTGCAGAAGCAAGTCGAAGAAGATTGGCGATGGAGAGTTTCATCCTCTCAAAGGGGCTCCTCGTACATAATAAGGAGGGGGAACCGTACACTTTCAACACGGTCAACGGTTCCTCCAACATTGATGTGACGTTTACAACCAGAGGAGTCCCAATACTGCATTGGAAGGTGAGGGAAGACGAGAGCAGCAGCGACCACCAGCTGATTACGTTCTCCATCGCCATAGGAAACCCATCAGCCGCGCGGTACCAGGGAGAGCTGGAACCAGGAGAAGAACCGACGAGGTTCCGGGACCGAAGTGTGAACTGGGACCGGTTTTGTTCTACACTCTCGTGGCGAGTAGGCAGGCTTGACTGCCGAAAGCCAGCGCAGGAACTCTGCAAGCAGTTTGTCCAAACGCTCGATCGGACAGCCGGGGAGTGTTTAGGGTTCGCTAAGGGGAAGGACCAAACACGCGGTCACGAATGGTGGTCGAGGAAACTCGACAACCTTCGGCGGGAACATAACAGATTACGTCGGGAATGGCAACAGTCTCGGCGCGCGGGCGGACTGGCAGAAGATATCTGCAGGGCGCGCTTCCATCGTGCCCGCGCGGTCTACAGAAAGTCTATGCGCGAAGCGGAGACCAACCACTTCTCGCGGCTTGCTGACAGTGGGAATGACGATCCGTGGGGTATGGCGTATCGTGCCGCCACCGGTAGGGTGCGTCCACCTGCGAACGTCATTAATGGGTTTAAGCTTGCGCAGGGGTATGCTATCGATATTCGCAGCGCGTTGGGAGGGATACTGGCAGCAATGTGTCCGGACGACGACCTGGCAGCCGACTCTGACTACCATATGCAGGTGCGCCTGGCGGCAGCTTGTTTGCCCAGTGGTCACTCGGTGAGTCCCCCCACCAGAGAACAAATAGGCCGAATAATTCGGAATTTACCGGACAAGGCTCCGGGGATAGACGGTGTCACCGCTCGTATTGTTAAGGCAGCGTGGAAGGCGGCCGCGTGTGAGATGACACTTATGTATGTGAAGTGCATAAATGAGGGAGTATTCCCCGATGTATGGAAGGATGGCCGGTTAATAGTATTGCCAAAGGGTGATGGGAAGGCGACTGACCCAAAGGCGTATAGACCTATCACCCTCTTGCCAGTACTGGGTAAGGTGCTTGAGCAGTTGATATGTGAATGTACCCCGGGTCTGTACAGTCGCATGTCAACCCGTCAACATGGGTTTATGAAAGGGAGGTCGACGTTAACGGCTCTGAACTCGCTTCTCTATACAGTGAACGCCAGCACTCACAAGTATGTCCAGGTGGTAACGTTGGACATAGCAGGTGCATTCGATAATGCATGGTGGCCTATGGTCCTGCTTAAGTTTAAGCAGGGCGGCTGCCCGCCGAACATATACAAGTGTCTCTGCTCGTACTTCGTCAATAGACGGGTCGGTATGTTTGCAGGGGGGGAGACGGTGTGGAAACCGTCAACCATGGGGTGTCCACAGGGCTCTGTGCTCGGCCCTACACTTTGGAATATTCTGTTGAATGACCTTTTGGAAATGGACGTACCAACAGGGGTCGAAATGGTAGCGTACGCGGACGACGTGACGCTACTTATACAAGCGGATTCTAGGGCTGCTATCGAGACCAAGGCCGCGGCGGTGCTCGAGAGAATCTCGACTTGGGGTCGCAGGAATCGGCTGAAGTTTTCACCGCTGAAAACTAAGTCGATTACCCTGAAGGGTTCGTTCGGGCGCCCTCCGGTTATTAGAATGTCAGGCGAACCTGTAGGAGCGGTGGACTCGGTGAAAATCTTGGGCGTTACAATTGATGGTAAGAGATCATTTGCCGAGCATGCCTTGGATATCGGAGAGCGAGCCGCGAGGTGCTTTGGTAAAATGGCACGGGTATCTTCAACATCATGGGGCATACAGTACAAGGCTCTTAAAGTCTTGTACAGGGGGACGTACGTAGCTACTCTCACGTACGCGGCGAGCGTCTGGTATCACAGGTCGTTCCTGTATGTGGTGTCTAGCCGGTTGCTTAGGACACAGCGAACGTCGTTGGTGCTGCTCACCAAGGCGTATCGCTCCACGAGTACGGCCGCACTGCCAGTGCTAGCAGGGGTGCTTCCAGCCGACCTGGAGGTGTACCGCGCGGGCAAGATAGAGGCGACCAGGGGCGATAAGGTAAAGCAGGAGCTCGCGATCTTGAAGAAAGACATCCACTCCGAGGTGGTCATCATGTGCCAGGAGCGTTGGGAACGTGAAGAGAGGGGTGGCGATCTCAAACGCTTCTTCCCATGTGTCGGGGACAGACTCCTGGCGACGTGGGTGCATCCCGACCACTACACGTCGCAACTGTTAACGGGGCATGGTATGTTCAACGGGAAGCTTAGGGACCTGGGGCTCAAAGGGGACGGCACCTGTCCATGTGGCGCGACGGAAGAGAACCGCGACCACGTGCTGTGGGAATGTAGTCTGTACGATCGGGCGAGAGGTGAACTGTTAGACCATCTAGAGAGGAAAAATCCGGGACCAGTGCATTACGGAGATCTTGTTTCTTCGGAGGTGAACTTCTCAAGGTTGGTTAGATTTGCCACAAGTTGGTACCGTGACCGGAGAGTGATGGAGGGGTAAACCAAGACGGTGTCGAAGACAGAGAAAGGAAGACTTCAGGAAGAGGAGAAGAACTGCAAGATGGGCTGCCCGACGACGAAGCCGTAGTTGTGGTCGGCCGCCCCCAGAAAGGGGGAGAGGGCCATCTAGGGACGAAAAAAAAATGAGAACTTGTAGGGAGTCAAGAAAATGTGCCGGACCTCAAATCCGGTACATCTCCCGTTGTTTCGGTCGGTACCTAGGTCTTGATGACCGAAAGGTCGGTAAGACCATGGGAAGGAGGTGGGTTATGTCCCTATCTACTACTAGGTCGCCGGCTCTCGTAGCGAGCGGACGTGTTTTGTGCTCTCCGCGTTAGTCGCCGCCCAAGTTTCTGTGATTCGTTGTGTTCTTGACCAATCGCGTTGTGTGGGTGGAGCTTGTGCGCGACGTCCGCCACTGTAAGCAGTGTGGGTGGAGCCACAGGTGCGTATTTTTATCAGTGATTTATGACACTAATTAGCTAATTACTTTGTTTACGCTATTTCTTTTGTTGAACCATTTTTTGCAGTAATTAGCTAATGACTTTGTTTATTTGATATTCTTTTGTGTTTTTATTATACTTTATTGACTTCATATTATTTAGATAGCTTATAAGAATTATTTAGTGTTAGATATTAGGTAGTTATTTAGCCTTTAGTTAGTTAGTGTTAGGGAAGAGACAGGACTCAGTGTAGCTATAGGATTATTTTTGCCTTTTATTTTTTTTTTCTTTCGTGTATTTTATTGTGCGTGCGTATTTGTCTGACGTGCAAGTATGGACGATTCCGAGCGCCTCCTTCGGGAGGCGGTTGAGGAGAAGCGGAAGGAGCTGGAGGAGCTTGAGGCGTTAGCGCTCTTCACGCCAAGGAAATCCTTGGCTAGGACACCTCCAGGAGGATTCAGCAGCGTGGCTGAGGTGAGCCAGGGTGCGGAGAAGCGCCCGCTACAGTCACCTGAGGAGCTGCAGGAGGCAATCCGACGCCGGTTGGAGCCGGTAGCTAGCAGCTCCAGGAGAGAATTACCGAGAGGAGAAAAGGAGAAGGAGGCGGAACCAAAATCAATGAGGGAGCAAGACATCGAGGAGCTTATTGAGCTGGCAAATACGGCCGGGAGCAACATAATGTCGGCGGCAACGGGCCCAACAAATAAGCTTAACAAGTCGGACCTGGGGCTAATTGGAACCCAGGTTCAGCGCCTCACGGCGGTGGTCGCCACTCTCGCGGGCAGATTGTTAAAAGCGTCGGAGCAATCCAAGGCCTTCCGCGGAGAAGCGGGGGCCCCGGTCGTAATGGAAAAGGAGACGTACGCGACCATGCTGCGAACAGGGAGGACAGCAACACAGCCAAAACCAGTGAGTATGGGTACCTCAATAGCGGTGTACCCATCGGAGGACAGCTCCATTAAAACAGCCGAGGAGACCAAGGCCGTTCTAAAAGAGGCAATTAACCCACATACCATGGGGCTGCAGGTGGCACGTCTGCGCAAAGTGGGGAATGCAGGAGTTGTCCTCCAGACAAGGAATAGAGAGGATATAGAGAAAATCAGAAAGGCCATGCCGGCGAACTTGAAGGTGCAGGAGACGGGCCAGAAGACGCCGCTTGTTGCAATTTTGAACGTGAGCGGCCATGTGAAGGACGGAGAAGACTTGCTGGGCGCGCTCCGCACCCAGAATTTCAACGATGTGGACCCCAAGGAAGGCTTTCCCAAGGTGGCCTTCTATAAGAAGACAAAGGGGGGCTCCTGCACCACTGTAGTGCTGGCATGCAGTGCTAAGTGGAGGGATCGTTTAATGTCCAGGGAGAGAGTCTACATCGACTGGGAACGATATTTAGTGAGGGACTTCCTGGACATCACCTGCTGTGCAAAATGCCAGTGGTATGGGCACTCCATGAAGCACTGCAAAGCAGAGAGGGAGACTTGCAGTAAGTGCGGTGACGTCGGGCATGGCCATAAGGAGTGCAAGTCGAAGAAGGAGAGGTGCGCCACCTGTGTCAAAGCAGGGAAGTTAGGCGACGACCACAGGACCGCAGCGCTTACTTGTCCGGCCAGAATAGCGGCGCAGAAGAGGGCAGCCGAACGAACCAACTATGGCTGCTAACCACAGATATGTGAACGTCGGGCAGATAAATCTCCAGGGAGCGGCAACGGCGACGGCGGAACTTCCGGAAATCGCCCACAGGCTGGGTCTCGATATCGTTCTTGTTCAAGAACAATATGGGAGGTCCCAGCTGCAGGGGCTGCTGCAGTGCACGGACGAAGGGAAGGCAGGTATCTACCTAAACAGCACCAGGATAGCGGGATTGATCCTGCCGGAACTTTCAACATCGCACTGTCTAGTAGCACACTTCCGGGGGGGCGGCGGCGACATCTACGTGGTATCGGCGTACTTCCAGTATAGCGAGAACATCGACATCCACATTCACCACTTGGACCGCGTACTGGAAGTCCTCCGGGGAAAACAAGTTGTCATCGGGGCCGATACCAATACTCACTCGCCGCTCTGGCACAGTCGCCGTGAGCAGTTCGAGGGAAGAGGCGCAGAGACATCCAGGAGGAGGACAGCGATGGAGAGCTTTATACTCTCGAGGGGGCTCCTCGTGCACAATAAGGCGGGGGAACCGGATACTTTTAAGACGATTAACGGTTCCTCCAACATCGACGTCACATTAACAACCAGAGGGGTCCCATTAACAGACTGGAAAGTCAGGGAAGAAGAGAGCACAAGCGACCACCAGCTCATAACGTTCTCCATCGCAAAGGACGATCCATCAGCCGCACGGCACCAGGGAGAGCTAGAGCCAGGGAGAGAGCCAACGAGGTACCGGGATCGAAGTGTGGACTGGGATCGGTTTTGTACAACACTCTCGTGGCGTGTAGGTAGGCTGGACTACCGAAAGCCAGCACAGGAACTGTGCAAGCAGTTCGTCTCGATGCTCGATCGTACAGCTGGGGAGTGTTTAGGTGTAGACAAGGGGAAAAATCGGGTGCGGGGTCATGAATGGTGGTCAAGAAAACTTGATCACCTTCGTAGGGAGCACAACCGGTTGCGTCGGGAATGGCAGCAGTCTCGGCGTGCGGGCGGACTGGCAGAAGAAATCTGCAAAGGACGCTTCCATCGAGCACGTACGATATATAGGAAGTCTATGCGGGAAGCGGAGACCAACCACTTCTCGAAATTAGCCGACAGTGGGAATGACGATCCGTGGGGCATGGCGTACCGGGCCGCTACCGGCAGGGTGCGCCCGCCCGCGAACGTCATTAATGGGTTGAAGCTTGCGCAAGGCTACGCTGTTGACATCCGCAGCGCTATGGGAGGGATACTGGCAGTGATGTGTCCGGACGACGACAGGGCGGCTGATTCCGACTATCATGTACAGGTGCGCCTGGCGGCAGCTTGCGTGCCCAGTGGTCGAACGGTGGGCCCTCCCACCAGGGAACAGATCGGCCAAATTATCCGGAGCCTACCGAACAAGGCGCCGGGTACAGATGGGATCACCGCTCGGATAGTAAAAGCAGCGTGGAAGGTGGCCGCGAGCGAGATGACTGTAATGTACGGTAAGTGTATAGAAGAGGGCGTGTTTCCCGATGTATGGAAGGAAGGCCGGTTGATAGTACTGCCAAAGGGTGATGGGAAGGCGACTGACCCAAAGGCGTATAGACCCATCACCCTCTTGCCAGTACTGGGTAAGGTGCTTGAGCAGTTGATATGCGAATGTACTCCGGGTCTGTACAGTCGCATGTCAACCCGTCAACATGGGTTTATGAAAGGGAGGTCCACGATAACGGCACTGAACGCTATTCAATTAACAGTGAACACCAGCACACACAAGTACGTACACGCGATCACGTTGGATATATCTGGGGCTTTCGACAACGCGTGGTGGCCAATGGTACTGCTTAAGTACAAGCAGGGAGGCTGCCCACCCAACATCTACCGTTGTCTGAGTTCCTACTTCGTCAACCGACGAGTAGGTATGTTCGTTGGAGCCGATGCAGTGTGGAAAACCTCTACTATGGGGTGTCCACAGGGCTCAGTGCTCGGCCCGACTTTATGGAACGTGTTGTTGAACGACCTTTTGGAAACGAGCATGCCAACAGGGGTGGGAATGGTAGCGTATGCGGATGACGTGACGCTCCTCATAGAGGCGAACTCCAGAGCGGATATCGAGGCCAATGCCCGGGCGGCGCTTGAGAAAATCACAGACTGGGGGGTCAGAAACCGGCTGAGTTTTTCTCCCAGGAAAACAAAGTCTATAACTTTAAAGGGAACTCTCAGGCGACCTCCGGTCATCAGAATGAACGGGCAATCTGTCACAGCGGTCGATAATGTAAAAATACTGGGCATCACAATTGATGGTAAGGGATCATTTGCAGAGCACGCCTTGGATATCGGGGAGCGAGCCGCGAAGTGTTTCGGCAAAATGGCTAGGGTATCTTCAACCTCTTGGGGCATACGATACAAGGCACTTAAGCTCTTGTATAGAGGGACATTCGTAGCAACCTTGACTTACGCGGCAAGCACCTGGTATCACAGGGCATTTTTGCATGTGGTGTCGAGTCGGTTGCTCAGGACTCAACGAACGTCGTTGGTGCTGCTCACCAAGGCGTACCGCTCCACGAGCACGGCCGCACTGCCAGTTTCAGCAGGGGTACTTCCGGCAGACCTGGAAGTTTATCGTGCGGGCAAGATCGAGGCGACCAGGGGCGATAGGGTTAAAAAGGAGCTCGCGTCATTAAAGAAGGACATCCACTCCGAAGTGGTGAACATGTGGCAGGAGCGCTGGGAACGCGAGGAGAGAGGTGGCGAACTCAGACGCTTCTTCCCATGTGTCGGGGAAAGACTCCTGGCGTCGTGGGTGCATCCCGACCATTACACGTCGCAGCTGTTGACGGGACATGGGCAGTTCAACAGCAAGCTTAGGGACCTGGGGCTAAAAGGGGACGGCACATGTCCATGTGGCGCGACGGACGAGAACCGCGACCACGTGCTGTGGGATTGCAGCTTGTACGAGGAAGCAAGAGGCGAAATGCTGGACCATCTAACGAGGACAAGACCAGGACCAGTTTATTACGGAGACTTGGTATCCTCTGAGGAGAATTTCTCCAGGCTGATGAGATATGCCGCAAGTTGGTACCGTGTCAGGAGAGTGATGGAGGGGTAAACCAAGACGGTGACGAAGACAGAGAAAGGAAGACCAAGAGAAGAAGAGGAGATTAGGAAGAAGGAGAGCCCGGCGACGAAGAAGCCGTATCTGTGGTCGGCCGCCCCCAGAAAGGGGGAGAGGGCCATCTAGGGACGCATATTAAAAAAGAGAACTTGTAGGGAGTCAAGAAAATGTGCCGGACCTCAAATCCGGTACATCTCCCGCTGTTTCGGTCGGTACCTAGGTCTTGATGACCGAAAGGTCGGTAAGACCATGGGAAGGAGGTGGGTTATGTCCCTATCTACTATCTAGCGAAACCACAGCCAAGGGAACGGGCTTGGGAGAATCAGCGGGGAAAGAAGACCCTGTTGAGCTTGACTCTAGTCTGGCATTGTAAGGAGACATGAGAGGTGTAGCATAAGTGGGAGATCGTTCGCGGTCGTCGCTGAAAAACCACTACTTTCATTGTTTCATTACTTACTCGGTTGGGCGGAAGCGGTGCGCGGTCGATAATATCGGCGGGCGTACGGTGTTTCGTTCCAAGCGTGCAGAGTGGCGACGTGGCGGCAACGCTCGTCGCCGTACAACTCCCGCGTGATCCGGTTCGAGGACACTGCCAGGCGGGGAGTTTGACTGGGGCGGTACATCTGTCAAAGAATAACGCAGGTGTCCTAAGGCCAGCTCAGCGAGGACAGAAACCTCGCGTGGAGCAAAAGGGCAAAAGCTGGCTTGATCCAGATGTTCAGTACGCATAGGGACTGCGAAAGCACGGCCTATCGATCCTTTAGTATAAAGAGTTTTTAGCAAGAGGTGCCAGAAAAGTTACCACAGGGATAACTGGCTTGTGGCGGCCAAGCGTTCATAGCGACGTTGCTTTTTGATCCTTCGATGTCGGCTCTTCCTATCATTGCGAAGCAAAATTCGCCAAGCGTTGGATTGTTCACCCATCAAAAGGGAACGTGAGCTGGGTTTAGACCGTCGTGAGACAGGTTAGTTTTACCCTCCTGATGGCGTGTCGTTGAGATAGTAATACTGCTCAGTACGAGAGGAACCGCAGTTTCGGACATTTGGTTCATGCACTCGGCCGAGCGGCCGGTGGTGCGAAGCTACCATCCGCGGGATTATGCCTGAACGCCTCTAAGGCCGAAGCCAGCCTAGCCGAATCCGGCAAGGATATACTCACTGTGGAGCCCCGAGTGTCGGGAGGCTCTAAACAATGTGACTTTACTAGTCGCGTTTTATTCGTAAGACGCGACGTCGAAGCCCATTTGGAACGCGACGAACGGTGCGAGCGGTATTAACACGTGCACCACGGCGTCGAAGTTTCGAATTTACCTCAGTTCGATGTCGGGGCTCGGAATAGTCTGTAGACGACTTACGTTCCTGGCGGGGTGTTGTGCTCGGTAGAGCAGCGTCGTGCTGCGATCTGTTGAGACTCAGCCCTACGCCAGGTGATTCGTCCGAGGACGCATCGTCGCCGAGAAGCAGAGTTGTGTGTGTGTGTGTGTGTGTGTGCAAACAAACAACAGGCCAACATATAATATTATAATAACATAATAATATAAATAATATTATCATGATATTTCGTCGTGACGGACGCGTCACGCGATTTCTCATGATTATAAAATTTTACAATATATTATTATTTATTATAGTTGAAAGACGTGGTTGATGTTGTACACGGCGACTACTCTAATGATAACGAGTACGATCATTTTCAGGTTATTATGTCGAGTCGAGTGTTGTGATAAGTGTACATCGCCGTCGGCGGCGGCGGCTCCGGTGGTGTTGGGCGCGCTGCGCAAATTCCAAAAGCGAGTACGATCGGCCCCAATAGCGGGTACGGTCGATTCCTCAATAGCGAGTACCGCCTAGCGCGAGGAGCGCGGCGCTCCCTGCCGGTCTCCCCGGACGGATATCTCACTTACTTGTTTTCTCCAATAACGAGTACCGCCGAGCGCGAGGAGCGCGGCGCTCCCTGCCGGTCTCCATCTTTTCTCTTGTTCCTTGTACACCAGAACATTATAGTTTTTGACCAATATTCGTGTCCCCTAATAATTGCATGTTCTGTCCGTTTTTTTTTTTAAATTAAATAAAATAAATTATTAATTATTAATTTATCATAAAAATACCTACGAGAAAAAGTGTAGGTGATAAAATTATCTATAAAAAATGTACCGATACTTTTTTTCCTACGAGCCACCGTTTCTGAGATAATAACTATTCAAAAACTTATAAAAACGCGCTAAGTACACTACTACCTCATAGGTGGCGTGGAAACTCACTTTTTGAATCTAACACTAAGTATTGATACATTTTTAATGGATAATTTTACGATCTACAATTTTTGTCCGAGATACTTTTATGATAAAACTTACCTACCGTTTTGCTGAAAATCGCGAAAAACGAATGTGATTAAGTAAGTAAGTAAGTACGTAAGTAAGTAAGTAAGCAACTAAGTAAGTAAGTAAATAGGTAAGTAAGTAAGTAAGTAAGAAAGAATTACGTTTAAAGATATTTATTTCTCATTAAAAACATAATATTGTCACTTACATGAGAACATAAAAATATGATGTAATAATTTATCCGCCGTTCTTTAGATGTTCAGTACATACATGTTACACATTATAGTACTTATTCTTCTTCACAAAATTTAAGATTACACACTTTTACAGGGCACTGTCACATAACAAACAATTTCAGACATGTGTTTTATAAAAACTTTGAAACAATATAGTCTGATAGGTCACGTTTAAATGTTTTTAGTGACCTAATCTTTTTGAGAGATGAAGGTAGACTATTAAAAAGTGGTGCGCCCTCGTAAATAAACATACGCTTGCCGTAATTTGTTCTTGTCTTAGGTAGTATCAAGTAGCTGGCTCGTCTCGTGCTGCGTTTAGACGCATGTTTAGTTTGGGTGAGTAAGATTGATGTATGATAAGAATTTTGATTTGATTTGAAATATATTTTTTTTTGGAGGTTTTTTATTTGGTTTCGGAGGGAAAATGAAATGTACGTGTCGCGCGTTTATTACTGAACATTATCGTACTCGTTATTAATAAAGTTAAAAAAAAAAAAAAAAAAAAAAAAAAAAAAAAAAAAAAAAACGATTTTTTCTTCGAAGCCGCAATGCATATTCAATATTATGTTATTAATAAATAGTAAAATCAAATCAAAATCACTTTATTCACATATCAGAGAGTTTACACGTTCATATCGTTCGCGTGCACCACACATACGGCAGTCGGCGTCGAGAGTCGAGTCCGTAGCGAACGGTTCGCGACGCCGAATTCAACGCCGCTCAAGTTTTTTCTTGTAAAAAGAGTGAAAAACGCACGCGACAAAAATACAAAAACGCACATCACGGTGGTGTTGTTTTATTATTCTCGTCGTCGTCATCGTCATTCATATTTTATTTAATATATATTTATATTTGAGTAAGTTTGTGAATGCGCGCGATGATAACGACGATGATATAATAACAATACGGTTGTTGGTACTCTCGGGGCAGAGCTGGTGTGTCTGTGTCTGTGTTTGTGTCGCGCGTTGTTTTATATGTTCTTTTTTTACAATATAAAAAATGAGACAGACTCACCGCGCTGTGTCGATCGAGCGTTTTCGAGTTTCCCTATGCGGATGATATTTGATTTGGTGATTTGAAAGGTTTTTTGTGATTTCGTTTCTCATAATTCCTCTCTTCACTCTCTCTATAGTATCATACGCTGCGGCGATCCTCGTCACGTTGAAAGCGATCGTGTAAATTTTTTGCGCGCACCAAGACGCCGACTGGGCTTCGACGGTTTCCCTCTGTTAAGATTTTTAACGTGAGGGCCCGCAAGCCGGAACGCGTCGCGCATTTCACGCGTGCGAGACGTTCACGCTCCTCTCAAGCACCGGGCGTCGATCCGATTTGTGATCACGACGTGTACCGATATTAATACGTTGATACCGCTTCTATTGCGTGTCATCATTTTTATTATTACCCGAAGGGACTCTCGTTACTGAACTTTCATAACATACAATCGGCCCATCGCCGATTTATGATTCGTTCAACGCGCACCGTATGCCTTTGAGATATATAGTATACAGTGCGCGAACGGATATCTCACGATATGTTCAAGATGTCATAGTCGCGACGCCCTAAGGGGAGATCGCGACGCATGACGCGCTGAGCGCGACAACAATCGTTGTTTGCAGCAGCTCCCTGGTTGATCCTGCCAGTAGTTATATGCTTGTCTCAAAGATTAAGCCATGCATGTCTCAGTGCAAGCCGTATTAAGGCGATACCGCGAATGGCTCAATATATCAGTTTTGGTTCCTTAGATCTTACTCAGTTACTTGGATAACTGTGGTAATTCTAGAGCTAATACATGCAATCAGAGCTCTGACCAGTGATGGGATGAGTGCTTTTATTAGATCAAAACCAATCGACGGAGGGCCTCGCGTCCGAAGTCGTTAATTTTGATGAATCTGGATAACTTTTGCCGATCGCATGGTCCAGTACCGGCGACGCATCTTTCAAATGTCTGCCTTATCAACTTTCGATGGTAGTTTCTGCGACTACCATGGTTGTCACGGGTAACGGGGAATCAGGGTTCGATTCCGGAGAGGGAGCCTGAGAAACGGCTACCACATCCAAGGAAGGCAGCAGGCGCGCAAATTACCCACTCCCGGCACGGGGAGGTAGTGACGAAAAATAACGATACGGGACTCTTACGAGGCCTCGTAATCGGAATGAGTACACTTTAAATATTTTAACGAGGAACAATTGGAGGGCAAGTCTGGTGCCAGCAGCCGCGGTAATTCCAGCTCCAATAGCGTATACTAAAATTGTTGCGGTTAAAAAGCTCGTAGTTGCATTTGTGCGCCGCGCTGTCGGTGCATCGCATCCGCGGTGATACTGACACGTCTGCGGAGCATATCGTCGGTGAGCCGGCGGTAAAACGCCGGTTCAATATCAAAATCCTATCGCGGTGCTCTTCAGTGAGTGTCGAGATGGGCCGACAATTTTACTTTGAACAAATTAGAGTGCTCAAAGCGGGCTCAAAATGCCGCTTGAATATTTCGTGCATGGAATAATAGAATATGATCTCGGTTCTATTTTGTTGGTTTTCAGAACTCCGAGGTAATGATTAATAGGGATAACTGGGGGCATTCGTATTGCGACGTTAGAGGTGAAATTCTTGGATCGTCGCAAGACGAACATCAGCGAAAGCATTTGCCAAAGGTGTTTTCATCAATCAAGAACGAAAGTTAGAGGTTCGAAGGCGATTAGATACCGCCCTAGTTCTAACCGTAAATATGTCATCTAGCGATCCGCCGACGTTACTACAATGGCTCGGCGGGCAGCTTCCGGGAAACCAAAGATTTTGGACTCCGGGGGGAGTATGGTTGCAAAGCTGAAACTTAAAGGAATTGACGGAAGGGCACCACCAGGAGTGGAGCCTGCGGCTTAATTTGACTCAACACGGGAAATCTCACCAGGCCCGGACACCGGAAGGATTGACAGATTAACAGCTCTTTCTTGATTCGGTGGGTGGTGGTGCATGGCCGTTCTTAGTTGGTGGAGCGATTTGTCTGGTTAATTCCGGTAACGAACGAGACTCTAGCCTGCTAAATAGGCGTCGTCATTTAGGTGTGCGCGGCTTCAGGGTCGCGCAACTCACTGGCGGCGTATTAAAATTCTTCTTAGAGGGACCGGCGGCTTCGAGCCGCACGAGATTGAGCAATAACAGGTCTGTGATGCCCTTAGATGTCCTGGGCCGCACGCGCGCTACACTGAAGGAATCAACATGTTCTCCCTGGCCTAGAGGCCCGGGCAACCCGTTGAAACTCCTTCGTGCTGGGGATTGGGGTTTGCAATTATCCCCCATAAACGAGGAATTCCTAGTAAGCGCGAGTCATAAGCTCGCGTTGATTACGTCCCTGCCCTTTGTACACACCGCCCGTCGCTACTACCGATTGAATGATTTAGTGAGGTCTTCGGACCGACACGCGGTGGCTTCGCGGCCGTCGGCGTTGCTGGGAAGTTGACCAAACTTGATCATTTAGAGGAAGTAAAAGTCGTAACAAGGTTTCCGTAGGGGAACCTGCGGAAGGATCATTAACGTGTAACGGTCGCGTGCGCGAGCGTTGTCGCCGACACGCTTCGCTCACAGCCGACTGTTGACGATGATAACTTCAATCACGTGTCAATCACTGATTATTTTCGCGCTCGCGATGTGCTCTCTGTGCTCCGTTGTCGCGTTTGCCGCGCGCGCGCTGACATCTCCCGCCGCATGTGGGGGGTGTCCGGCACGACGTCTCCGGCACGACGCTTCGGCGGGCGCGGTTCGCATGTACGCGACGCGCGTGCGTCTCGCGACGCGCTCATGTCGAGTGCGAAGCGAGTCGAGATCACGACGTACGCGCAATGCGTGCGTCACATAATATTTTGTTACACACAGAGATCGTTCACGTATTTTCTAAATATAAAAACTATTACCCTGAACGGTGGATCACTTGGCTCGCGGGTCGATGAAGAACGCAGTTAACTGCGCGTCATAGTGTGAACTGCAGGACACATTTGAACATCGACATTTCGAACGCACATTGCGGTCCGTGGAGAAATATCCAGGACCACTCCTGTCTGAGGGCCGGCTGCATAAAAGAATACGACGACGCCGTCGCTGTATGCTGACAACACTGTTTGCGCGCCTAAAAAACGTGTAAAACGAGTGACGGTCTTCGGGCCGGGCTCGGGTAAACCCCGCCGGTTTTCCGGGGCCCGCTCGATCCGTTCGAAAATGTAAAATAAGCCGCAACGCGTGGTGCTGTTCGCGTGCAACGCCGTCTCCGCCTCACGCCCGACGTGGGTCACGGAGACGGGCGCGGTACCGGGGCGCGCTCGTTCGCTGTCACACGCGGATATCTCGTGATTAATTTTAATTAATCTATGCAGAGCTCTCTATGTGAACGGCGTGCGTGGCTGCGCCTTCGGTTCGCGTCCCGTGCGCTGCACGTGTTATTTCGGCCCGACGTGAGCGTGCAAACGAGTAGGCGGACTCGACGTCCGAAGGGCGCTTCGATCGCGGTACGTGCGCGGGTCGACGATACGTCGTTGAGACTTATTGGCGGCGCGCGCACGACGGTGTCGCTGCGCTGACGGATATCGTGTCTGCCTCATACTTTTTATCGTTGGCCTCAGATCAGGGAGGATCACCCGCCGAATTTAAGCATATTAGTAAGCGGAGGAAAAGAAACTAACCAGGATTCCCTCAGTAGCGGCGAGCGAACAGGGATAAGCCCAGCGCCGAATCCCGCGGTCGTCACGGTCGCGGGACATGTGGTGTTAGGGAGGTTCCGCTTTCTCGCGGTCGCCGCTCCCGTCCAAGTTCGTCTTGAACGGGGCCGTTTTCCCATAGAGGGTGCCAGGCCCGTAGCGACGGAGCGAGTCCGCGAGAGGGACTCTCCTCAGAGTCGGGTTGCTTGAGAGTGCAGCCCTAAGTGGGTGGTAAACTCCATCTAAGGCTAAATATAACCGCGAGACCGATAGCGAACAAGTACCGTGAGGGAAAGTTGAAAAGAACTTTGAAGAGAGAGTTCAAGAGTACGTGAAACCGTTCAGGGGTAAACCTGCGAAACTCGAATGAACGAACGGAGAGATTCATCGTCACTCCGGGGCGTACGGCGGCGTGCCGCGATGTGCGCGAGACTCGTGCTCGCGTTCACCGGTCGCCGCCGTTGACGCACCCGGACGGCGTGCACTTCTCTCTTAGTACACATTATGCATCGCGACCCGTTCGTCTGTTCGGCCTAAGCGTTGTCCGGGAGCCGGGCGGCTGCGCGTTCACGCGCACAGCCGTCCGACCGTGACGATCGCCGGCCGGCGGCGGACGGTACTTGTCATGAAACGCGCACGCGTCTCCATCCGGGGACGCGTCCGGCCCGACGCGAGCGAGAGTCGTCGTCGACATCCTGCCCTTGTGCGGATGCTGACGCGACGCCGCTGTCGTCGCAGCCGTGTAGTCTCGGACTGTGCGCGTATCAGTCGGCGATGTTACTGTTTCGGGCACTCGCAGGACCCGTCTTGAAACACGGACCAAGGAGTCTAGCATGTGTGCGAGTCATTGAGTTATGAATTCAAACAGACAAAACTGAAAGGCGCAACGAAAGTGAAGGCGCGCGCTTGTCGCGCGCTCAGGGAGGATGGAGCGTCGGTCGTCAAAAATCGATCTCTCGCACTCCCGAGGCGTCTCGTTTCCAATCAGCGAATGCGGGCGCGCTCTGAGCACAGATGCTGGGACCCGAAAGATGGTGAACTATGCCTGGTCAGGTCGAAGTCAGGGGAAACCCTGATGGAGGACCGTAGCGATTCTGACGTGCAAATCGATCGTCGGAACTGGGTATAGGGGCGAAAGACTAATCGAACCATCTAGTAGCTGGTTCCGTCCGAAGTTTCCCTCAGGATAGCTGGCGTCGACTCGTAACAGTCTCATCCGGTAAAGCGAATGATTAGAGGCATTGGGGCCGAAACGACCTCAACCTATTCTCAAACTTTAAATGGGTGAGAACTCCGGCTTACTCGAACGATGAAGCCGGAGATCTGATGACGGTGCCAAGTGGGCCAATTTTGGTAAGCAGAACTGGCGCTGTGGGATGAACCAAACGTAGTGTTAAGGCGCCTAAAAAACGCTCATGGGACACCATGAAAGGCGTTGGTCGCTCATGACAGCAGGACGGTGGCCATGGAAGTCGGAATCCGCTAAGGAGTGTGCAACGACTCACCTGCCGAAGCGACCAGCCCTGAAAATGGATGGCGCTGAAGCGTTTTGCCTATACACTACCGTTACCGGCAATCGGCGCGTGCGTGTCAAAGCGCACGCGTATTATGCCGTAACGAGTAGGACGTGCGCGGCGGAGTGCGCAGAAGGGTCTGGGCGTGAGCCCGCCTGGAGCCTCCGTCGGTGCAGATCTTGGTGGTAGTAGCAAATACTCCAGCGAGGCCCTGGAGGACTGACGTGGAGAAGGGTTTCGCGTGAACAGTAGTTGCTCGCGAGTCAGTCGATCCTAAGCTCAAGGAGAGATCTTATGTCGATGCGGCGTGTTTATATATATTTTGTGTATATGATAAATAACGCCCTTTGAGCGAAAGGGAATCCGGTTCCTATTCCGGAACCCGGCAGCGGAACCGTTTCAATAATCGTTCTCTCGTTTCTCAAGCGAGTGTTCGACGGGGTAACCCAAAGTGGCCTGAAGACGCCGCCGAGTGGTCCGGGAAGAGTTTTCTTTTCTGCCTGAGCGTTCGAGTTCCATGGAATCCTATAGAAGGGAGATATGGTTCGGAACGCGAAGAGCACCGCATTTGCGGCGGTGTCCGGATACTCTCTGCGGACCTTGAAAATTCAGGTGAGGGATGTACGTGGAGATGTCGCGCCGGCTCGTACCCATATCCGCAGCAGGTCTCCAAGGTGAAGAGCCTCTAGTCGATAGAATAATGTAGGTAAGGGAAGTCGGCAAATTGGATCCGTAACTTCGGAATAAGGATTGGCTCTGAGGACCGGGGCGTGTCGGGTTTGGACGGGAAGCGGATGCGGCCGTTGCCGGGCCTGGTCGATGCTCGCGCGTGTCTCCATCGCAAGGTGGTCTCGCGCGTCGTGCTGAATCCGGACCCGCGTTCCGGCCTTTCGCGGATCTTCCTAGCCGTAAGTCCGCGTCGGTTTCGTCTCGTGCGCGATCGGCGCGGTACTGTACGACCGCCGTTCAACGGTCAGCTCAGAACTGGCACGGACAAGGGGAATCCGACTGTCTAATTAAAACAAAGCATTGCGATGGCCCTCGCGGGTGTTGACGCAATGTGATTTCTGCCCAGTGCTCTGAATGTCAACGTGAAGAAATTCAAGCAAGCGCGGGTAAAATGGTGGAGATAACGGGAGCAAAACAGGCGCGATGTATGTTGTCACGTCTGTTATTAGACAGTCGGTATAGGGTGTTCAGCTGTACTTCAGGGAGCTCACCCAAAAAAGTTGGTCAATTAGCCACCCCATCTCGGTTATCCGAGCAACGGGCGCGGTGGCCTTCAATTGATCTGAAGTAGATGGTTCCGAAAGGTTCCTCGGCGGTTACCCGTCAAACGTGGTGGAGGTAGCTTTACCGACACGGGAGCTATGGGGGAGGGGAGCCCACTGGGAGGCTACCAGTGCCCCTCCATTGGCGTCGGACTCGTAGTGGCTTGGCGCCAGGTGTTGATAGGACAAATGTGGGGAGATTGTTGTCCATTTGTTTGCGTATAGCATATCTCTCAATAGGAGACGGCCAGTGTGGGCTGGGTCCCGATCTCCGCCTCTGGTTCGTATGGGCGAAACGTCTGTGGAGTACCGCGACTGGGGGTGCTTGCCGCCTGGGTTAACAGGCGAAATTGAAGAGTCATAATTGGTTGTCTGTGACCCTCTACGTCTGACCAACGCACTATACCGGGACTGGAGCGAAAGCTGTTGTGCTGTAACCTACCTAGTAGGCGGTGTGCGTTGGGATTCTAGCAGTTAGAAAGGCAGACAGTAAGTACCGCCATCCGACGTCGGGCCGGGTGCGCTGGGGGGCTTGCC